>NC_060258.1:10938416-11576285 GCF_921293095.1 Ischnura elegans | reverse complement strand
AGATGACAATGGAGCAGTTTGCTTATTTAGCTTCCTTGCCTCACTGTCCATTCCGTCATCAAATTTTCCAATTCACTGGCATGTTTTCTTGATGCAGAATAAATTAGGGTATAACAAGGGAAACATGAATGGCTATTGATTTAATTTCAGTGACAATTTCAATTTTCAGTCGATACTTTTTTCTTTTGTCCAGAAGCTTCACGTCTACATCTAGTGCGCAGTTGTAGGTATAACATGTCATATGCAAGGTTAGGCCTTTGTTTGGGGTGGTAAGAATGCATTCGGTTTCAAATAAAAAGTAAATGCGCAAACGAAGTTCCGCATAGAACTTTTTTAAGTACTCAAAGCAAGGGAAAAATAAATTTCCAGACCTATTCGTCCCGTAAAATATATCTCTTTATTTATAATTTCAGTTGATGTCTGGAAATATGGTGGGATTCTGATGCATATTCCCTGTATCGCTCTGTATGATATCTGTTCTTATTCTTAAAGGAATAATAGACTACCGTGCAGCCTCCGAGTACATAGCGGTTTCCAGCCTTCTTTTTACCCTCATAGTACCTTTTGAAGAATGCAGCTTTCTTTTGTAAAAATATCTTGCGTCAGTGGAGTTATTCCATTTTTAGGGAAATTTTTCATCAAAAGTATACTTAGAGATATTAATTTCAATTCAGCCATCACGCCTTCGGCTCTTTCCTCAGACCCCAACAAATAAACCAACTGATTTTTCAACCATGATTTTTTTCACATTTAATAATTATACTTATGACAATAACATCATTATTCATCTCTGGTCTTCGCATTGTAAAATACAGGACCAGCTTAATACACACTGAATGCATATAAGCATTGAAACAATCCTCTGAAAGAATGATTCCTCAAGGAACTCACTAATTCTATAAGAGTTTATTTTCACGGAGAACTTTAAAATTAAACACAAATGATACCCTCTGAATGGTATTTTTAATGATTGGGGCAAAGAGTATTGTGTTAATGCTGCCATATGAAAGAGGATTTAAGAAATACCTGAGTACATATCCGCTGCGATGATTGGCACGTCCGTGAACTTGAGAATTGGTGGTCAAATCTTTCGTATTACTTTAAACTTTAATGCATACGTGATATATGTACAATGAAGTTATTATAAGAAGTTTAAACTCCTTGTTAATGGCTAGGATGATATGTTTTAATAATCTACACCTTAACTTAATTTTAAAAAAATGTAGTTGAAAACACCGTTAATCTTTTAATGTTTGTGACTCTACCACACGCATATATTGAACCAGGTACTCACGTGCATGAAATAGATGTGTGACATGGATAAGCTTGCATGTGCAGAGTATGAAAGCTCTTTCTATTGTTTCGATGTTTTTATTCCATTAGGTTTTCCTGCTGATGCTGTTCCCCTTCCTTTACCTGCTGGACATAGGAACAGATATTTACGTGGCCTATAAACACTGTAGCGAAGCCAACTACATATACTTTGGTCTAACACTCGTGTTTATATTTGGGCCTATGCTGGCTGAGTTAATCGATAACATTTTTTTGTAAGTATAATCACAATCACAGTTTTGAACTGTTTAAAAAGTAAAAATTTAAATAGTCGATAAAAAATGGTTCACTGTTTTAGTAAACCTTTGATTCTTATGATTCACATTTAATAATTATCTTTTTATAAATCTATTGAAAATTGTTGCTAAAATTTTTGTTAAAATTTGTTTTTTTACTAACGTCTAAAAAATAGGCAAAACGTGCATTTTGAGGTATTCAATCGGTTTATTATGCATCTCATGGCATTGTCCTTCAAGTGCTTCATATAAATTACGTTGTTATACGCATTCAATGAGTATGAACTTCTGATTTCGAGCACCTCAACAAATGCAGTGATTGCCATCTAGTTCCCGAGTCTTCAGCTGCCAGCAAATATTCGTCGTCCTATCCCTCCTTTTACCGCTGTTCATCCATTCTAAAATTTCCAATTATTCACTTTTTCCCACATTCTGGATTTCAATGAGTGTTTCAATCTTAGAATACTTGCCTTCCTCTGTCACGAGTCTTGCCTACCTTGCCTACCTCACTTGTCACGAGCAATTTGTCTTCCTAAAGGACTTACCATTCCCCTGTCCAGCCTATCTCCAATTCTTCCCTTTTTTCCATTCTTTAAGATACCAACTATCAATCAACATGCGCTATTGCGTCCTTTTCCAATACAATACCCTGGTTTCTCAATACAAATCCCATGTTGAATCTTTATTTAATATAATCAACCTCTGCAGCTCACAGTCGCTCTCTATTGTCCACAAAAGGCTTCTTTCTGCTCTTAATTCCCTCACTGTGAGGCGTCAAAAAGCACTGAAGAAACTGTCCTCCCTTTTCAATTTCTTTTCTAAAAACGAAATACCTTTACCGCTATATACCGCGAATCCTCCGTCTTCCAGTCCTCCTCTACACATTGATAAACCAGGCCTTTCACTTCTTCTCAATCTTTTTGGTCCCCCCTGCTCCAGCTTCTCGAAATCCTCCACAGAGGATCCCACAGCGCGATATCTCACCTCCCTCCCACTCCTGCTCCTCCATTGTGGTGAAAGGGAACTCATTTCCAAAGAAAACGATTTTAGACATAGTCTTTGAAGAGCTTCCCAGGTGCCTAATGCGAGTAGATTTTTACCTGTCTACCCATATCACTACCAAGAATCGCCACGCTTCGAAACCTAGGTTCGATATAATTAAAACATTAGGGAATGCTGGCAATATGAGAGAGAGATTTAAAATCAGTGGGAACGAAACTCGACTGGCTTGAAATGATCGACAGATGGATAAACGATCGCTTTGTGGAACTCAGGGGCAGGAATGAGCCAGTGATGGCCGAACTTTTCAAAAATGGACATTATCAGCGTCGTTTCGTCAAATATCGCCAGGATTTGAATCTTGCCGCGAGTCCTTCATGGGTTGTACCATTCAAGAAGAGACAACAAATTGTGTAACGTAAAACAACAATTTAAGTGTCAACAAGCGAAAAAGCTTCTATCGAAGAAATACTGCAATCAGCAGTGACGTTTCAGAAGCAAACAAAAAGCTCAATCTCCAAATATAATAGGGATTTCGTAATATATACGAAAGATAAGAATGGGTGTGCGTACAGGGGTGATACACAGAGAACGCTCACTAAGAAGGGAGGGAATTTTTTTAAAATGGCTCTTGGGAACGTGAGCAAAGTAACACATTCATACACAACGAAGTATGCTATTATTGATTCAGGAAAGCTGCTTCCTAAATGTTTTTGGGCATGCAATAACCTGGAGATGATTTTGGTCCGCGTGTGCATGAAACTGAAGAAACTGGGGACTGAAGTTTTAAATGTTTCTGTTGTCTGTTGAAAATTTGGAAAACTTACGGCTGGGTCGTATATCAAGTTTTTAAAACCATACGTTAAGAAATATAAATTATTGTTTGTCGATTCATAGGGGGACAAACAAATAGTATTATTTATAATGAACTATTTATTGACGAGGAAGGAGAAACAAATCACAACATAGAAATTACACCACCGAAGCGCACATCCGTAAGCCAACCGAGCGATTTATATTTCTACTGACCGGTAAAGCAGTTTATTGTCAAGACCAGAACTGTACCTTCCTCCATCTGGGAAAAGAAGGATTTCCTTACGTGAAAATGGAATAAAATCATTAGTGCATCATCAATTGCCCTCTTCAGCATTCAATGAAATATTGTAGTATGCAGTTAGTAGGGAATGGATTTGTTTTTAGAACTAATGGGAAATATGTTTCCCTGATGACTTAAATAACGAAAGAGCGAATGCTCATGTAGCTGTTTTATAAAATGTTCATGGTGCTTTTCAATATGTTTCACATCGGCCCTTGGTAAGCGCAATGCCTAAATTTGTCCTTTGACAAACATGTCAGGCACGGATCAATTTACGTATTGACTGCCCATGTCCTTCCATTGAAATCTTTCACTAGTGATCATCTCAATTTTTTGCTACATACGTGAGCATGCGAGGTATGCACGTATTGGATCTGCTTCTTAACTTGGCTGCTTAGCTCCCACATTCTAAACTTACCATCCTTACCTAGCCACCCATGGACTATCTCTTAACTGACCTCAAATCTGTCGGCTCGTCTGCCTACGTTCCGATATTGCGAATCATCCTTGGGTAGCGATCCATCTAAAATTAGGTTTTAGGGTGAAATTCTAGGATCCTCAAATTCAGCTATTTTAAAGCCTCAACTCCCTGCCACAACGTCTCGGAAATTCCCAGATTGACTTCTGGAATAATAAAAACCATGTGACCTCTACCTACCGCTTCGTTTTTACCACAGAGATGTCTACTTAGCAAATCACGAACAGTATTTGGGTTACTCTCAAAGTGTTGTATCTCAAACGAGAACTCTTGAATCGACATCGCTCCCCTCCTCATCCTAATATTTTTCAAGTAACATTTATTCAAAAATATTTAGGACTTACGATCCGTAACGATCGTGAATTCTCGGCCCAAGAGAAAGGCCCATAACTTTTCAAGCGCCCATACTTTGGCTAATATTTCTTTTTCCATTGTGGAATACAAACTCACCGGCCAACAAAGCTTACGGCTTAATAGAGATGTTGCCTTTTCCTAGTCTGAATTATCTTTTTGGCTCAGCACTGCACCTACGTCATAATTGCTACCATCATTTTGAAGGAACATGCGTTTTGAAAAGTCCGGGTGGGATACATTGACGTTACTCACAAGCATTTACTTTGCAGCTCTGAAGGATTTTTCATGTTCCTCCATCCGCCGCCGTTTATTTACTTTCTTTAGAAGGTTGAGCACAGGGCCATTACTCTCGGAATGGTGTCGGCAAAGACGAGAATAATAATTACAAACGCCCAAAAAACGCACAGTTTCCTCACGCTTTATGGCTGTTGGTACTGCGTGATCGCTTGTATCTTACCTGGGTTGGCACTAATACCATAGACACTATTGGCAAAACCCATAAAATTAATTTGTTTTTTTAAAGGAACGCCATTTTGATAAATTCAATCTTAAATTAGCCTTTTGCAAACGTTAAAATGCATTATTTAAATGGGATAGGTGATAATTGAAGGATCGCGAGAATACCACTACATCATCTACATAAGTTGTGGCATAGTTTGAAGTGTCTCTTACAAGGGTTTCGTCTACACACCGTATCAAGGCTGCCCAACTCTTTTATAATCCAAGCGGAACTCTGCAAAACTCATAGGTGCAGGACTTATACAGGAAAGTAGTGTACTTTTCGTTATCCTCGTGAAATTTAAGTTGCCAATATTGATGACGTTAAGTCCGTGTTAAGGAACCAAACAGCTCGGTTATAACGACTCAAAACTTCTTTCTGGAAGCGCAACAGTTATGCACCACTTACAAGTTACATAAAAGTTTCTCGGGTTTTCCACCGGTTGATGCCGTCCATGTCTCCCGACGTTTCGATACGCGACTTGCTGATCATCTTCACGGGATCTTCCGAATAAAGATCCCCAGAATCCATGGAAACACAACGTAATTTGCTTTTTCTTGGTTTTTTTACCATTTTATTCACGGGTTCTTTGTTTTTGCTTAAGTTACTCCTTTTTCTAGATGATTTCTACTCTTATTTCATAGGTATTTTACCAATTAGTCTTAAATTTGGCTCACAAAACCTCCTTCTTCTTTCAGGAAATTGAGTGGTTACAGGAAGACCTGGAAGGAAGTATTCTCTAGGCTAGAATCTTTGAAACTGCTATTTCGGTAAGAATTCAAGCCTTTTTTACATAATGATTCTTTTGCTGTGTGTCAATTCAGACATTAACTCCATTTGAATAAATGCCATGGATTTGGGCTAGTTTGGAAGTGTGCAATGCGTACGCAATATAACAGGCAGGTTTTAATGATACATGTGTGAGACGGTGCGCGTGTGTTGTATCAAAATTAGATACAAAAATCTATATACACCTTTGAGCGTGGGACACTGGCTTAATATTCATGAGTATTCCAACCAAGTTACAATACAGTATTTTGAACTGTGTATTTATGATGGAAATTCCTCCGGAAGTCGTAATGTTCAAATGATCTATAGCACGGTTGCATTTCAGTATTCTGGGTAGAGAATTGCACACGGTAAGGTCGGAATTCCACGGTTTCTAAGACTGCGATATCCGTATCATGACCCGCAGCAAAAAGCGCATTGCGACGGTAAAATTTTTAAAGGTTATACTAACCACATAATGAACTTGAAAAATTAAATAACTGCTAGCTATGAAGTCATTGTTAAAAATTATATTGTAACGACTAATCATAGCAAACTAATCATTGCAGATGTGATGATTTTTGAATAATGAAACAAATTGTGTAGGAATTATTATTCCAGCTTTAATATGTAGAGAAAAAACTAAAAACTCATCAACAGAACTTAACAATAATAATTAATGCAAATAATGAATACGATTAGCAAAAAGTTTCCGCAATTCATTCGTATAGGCTAGAGATGTGCGAGTACTCGAAAATCCGAGTCGAATCGAGTAGTTAGTATTCGACTCGAGTGTTTTCAGTAGCATTACGAATGTCGAGTCGAGTCCATTAGTTTCGGTTACAGAGCTGTCGAGGCCAGTATGGCCAGAAATCTGCCGACAGGAAGCGCTATCATTAATCTTAAGTAATACTATAATTTTTATAGTCGACAAGTATTCCTAATGCCTTGGCCCGGGAGTTTCATCTTGCTATGTACACTTCAGTAGTCACCGTTGGCTCGAAATACCTTTTCGTCATCCGCGGCGGCCGATCGTCTTCCTACCCGGCGGCGTGTTCGGAGTAATCGGAGTGGACCATGGCATCGCTCATTCTTTCTTTTGCGATACCTTGTAACCTACCCATTTTTCTTCAATGAAACGCCGAGAGAATTCGTAACAAATTGTTGAGATCTCTGAATGAAATAGCCCCGTCAAATTTGCCCAAAACATAAAGGTACCCTTACATAAATTCCCTTCAAGCTGAAATTTTTCATGAACCTTAAGGATACCACTTTGATGAAATACTGAAAAGTCTCCATCGATGCCGTTTGTGCTAAAAATTTTATTCAAGGTCAAAGGTCACAAAATGGGTTTCTTGCATTTTTTTGGCCAAAATGTTTGTTTTATGAAAACAATTGCTCCGTACAAAATTGTAGATAAAAAAAATTACCTAGAAAATTATTATCATACTTTTTTCCCTTATATTTTCCGTTTCTGAGAAAAGCCATTCGACAGTTAGCTGCATCTGTATTTTACGTAATATGCATTGCTCTATTGTTGCGCTCTGCGAACATTATTGTTCGCGTAACACAAATATTGGCTACCCGCTCTCACCTGTCACCTTGCCAAAAATAAACTCATACTTTCCTTTGCGATATCTCTGTACGCTACCCATTTTCATTCACTCAAACATCGAGAGAATGCTTAAAATGTTATTACGATTTCTGAAAGAAATATGTAACTTTAATGTTGTATCGGACAATGCCAGTTTTTTCCGGTGTTTTAAGTCACAAGCTTTTAGCCTTTTTGATTACTGCGTACGTCCGATACTAATTTTCTTTTCATTCATTTGCTGCGAGTTTTTTTCTGAGAAATTAAAAAACAAGAGTCACTCTGGTTGATTTTATGACGTGAGAGATGCATATATTTTGCCTTACAAATTTAAAATTAAGTTCTGCAGTTCGTTCACCTCGTGCACTTAAACTCCATGAAGATTCAAGACCCATAACAATCATTGATATATTTTTCAAAGGTATTTCCAATGTTCCAGAATCTTAAAATTATGGATAGTAAGTATGTACTTGTGCGGAAATGGCTTTGCCTTGAATTCTACTAGCCTTTACTGGCAGATATTTGCCATGAAAGGCAATTTTCAGCAGGCAGTAATATGGAGACGTCAAAATCTGCTGCCTGTTCAAGTAGAAAATTTGTTTTTCCAGCGTGAGAATTGAAAGGCTCAAAGATTACATGGTTCATTTCTGAAGGTTAATTCATTTCAATTGTGCCTATGGAACTCTTTAAGACAAGTTAAGGTTCATTTATCTCCTAATTCTGACACAATTACCCTCAAAGTTCCTCATTATCCTTTGCGTTTTACATCAAGTTAAGCATTTAGAATAAAAAAACTCTTTATGGGATCGGAAAAATAAGAATAAATTAGAGCATGCATGGTTGTCTTGTCTGGTCCTGAAATTACCATAATCGACTCGATACCCACGAGTAGTTTTCAACTCGACTCGAGATCAAAAAGTGCTACTCCCACATCCCTAATATTTACTACCTATTACTATTTTATTGATATATTTTACGTTCGACGAAAGCAGCCTAAGGGTAGCCTTTCAAGTCTATTCATGAGTTTTTCTAATCTTTGTTTCCTCACTGACACACCTTCTCGCAAAAAAAGTGACTATAAATTAAAACTAAAAATTCCACATATTGGAACAGTTGTTCAAGTGGACTGTACGTAAATATACAAACTTTGAGTCGAAAATTCTTTTACTCAAATAATTCCCTAATTTCTACAAAACCATAATTAACTAAAATATAACACGAGTATTCGTGTTATTGTATACTTGCTTGAAAAAAGAGGAAAAGTCCTTACATTATTCAGTTTCGCAATACATACATTCTCCACAGAAGATTAATGCAATATCCATGAACAAAATAATGCAATACTTATCATGTGGACTTCCATACAAATCGCAACCCCTAAGCAAATAGTTAAAAAAATTATGATTCAGTTTATCGGCTCAGATGAGGGTCTATTACAATTTTCATTGAGTATCAGTAATTATAAGCGATGACTGTAAGAAACATGGTAAATGAGATGGCTGCCGGTCATTTTGGCGTAGATTTCAAAATACGATTTTTAACCGTTATATCTTAATATGTAAGTAATATAATGGGTAATTTTTCATTTGCTTAATACAATTTGTATCGTCGTCAGGTATTTTTGTCAGGAAAATTTTCTATTGCACAAAACGCCGTTGTGGAAGCGAGTAGAGGAAAAGACAGATTAGAGGAAAGAGGAGGGTGGAGAGGGGGAACAATGGGGGCTTGGAGAGTAAAAGTTCTGAGCGCTGCGGTTTCATGGAAGAGGAATGGAAGATGGAATGCGTCGGCCACCTTTAACCATTTAATTGTATATTTTAATAGTGTAGAATCTTCTTTTGCCTATGTATAGAAGATATTTTGGTCCTGTTCGGAATAGAATTAATTTGAATAAAAGCTAGTGAGAGGCACTCAGACTAACTGATGTTATGATAAATTGGTTGTAAGTGTACTTATATATCTTTCTTTTGCATTCAGAGCATTGAGGAGCGTGAATTTTGCCATCAAATCGAGGAGAACATATGACCGAAACCTTTGCGTGCTCTATGAAGAGCTGCATAGAGCACGTGGAGGTCTTCCCATGGAATCGTCGGAGGACCTAAGGTAAATACCGTTGTCGTTGGCATACTTCATGTTAATTTTAATGATGGAAATATATATCGCTATTTAATGTGGTCATTCACTAGCCTATTGAATAATTATTTGAACTAATTTATCTACGAAAGCTTTACCTTCCATATCCTTATGGTATTGCAAAATTTAATTAGTTTATGAGTAAATTTGAACTATGTAGCCTATGGTTCTATGAAATGAATGGGAATCCGGGGGTTCGACTGTCAAACTAATTATTATTAAAATACTCCATTCTCATGAGTCCACTTTGGAACTTATTGGCAGAGAATGTCAGACGCAATGATAAAATACAAAAATATTAAATTAGTATTTGAAGTTAGTTGTCATTATTTATTCCACACCAAGTTGAGCATACACAAGTGTTGCATTTGAGCTTACGTTAATTTGGTAATGGAACCATTTCGCTCATTGATGTAAATAAATAACTATGGATTGGTCCCAGGTAAAGGAGACAGAAGTGATGTTCGAATAATTAAGAGGCTAAAGGGATCAAATAGATTGTCTCCCTGTATGCAGTGGATTGACAAAACAATTTCACATTAATTCTCTCTCATACCTTTGCTATTTCAAAATTCCGTAGACCCCACTTACCCATGAGTTCAACAAACTATCTGAGGTAATAATTTGATTGCTTGCGTGTCATTAAGTTTCGCCTTAAATTTCCACTTTGTTCAAAATCGATGAAATTCCTTCACGGAAATTTTCCCATTAGTTTCACTATTTTCCACGTGTACTGCTTCTTTCTTTAAGCGCCACCATTGACGTAGAGCTACTGCTACCTCCGAGAAAAAGTTCCCTACCGAGAACATATTCCTATCATGTACTTAAATGTGGCCTTTAGGCTGACAAGTAGGTTGAAGGTGTTGCGGTATTGCTGACAGGTTACTATTGTCCATCAGCGACAAAAGGAGTACTGGTCGATAGAGACGTTTCCTTAGCTTTTGACTCGAAAGTAAATTAGTTCTACTCCATGCCGAACTAAATCGAAACTAGATGGTCGTACGTGGTGCAAGGGCTCCATACTATCAATAAATAAACACTTCGTTACTTCCAAAAAACATAAAATTTCTATTTAATGACCGTTTTCAGCTATTACATAATTATCAAGTACAGAGAATATAAAACATATGTTGGGGACATATTAATATACACTATGTTTGTTGATGAGGTGGGGTTGGTATCGAGCTGGGATTGGTAATTCCTGGAGGGGAAGGGGATCGAAACAAAGTTTGTAAAAAGTAGTACCTTAACGGCAACTATTGTCACATGACGTCACAGCATCATGTGCCTTAAATATCTTCCACGTTTTAATAGATAAATTTTTCAAATAAACGGTATAGATATTAGCATTTTATTTTCCTTCGAATCCAATCATTAGATTTTCTAAGACTCATTCAATGTCCCTAGTAAGGGTACCAGGGTATCTTATTTATAGAGTTAGCGTTTAGACTGTTATTACAAAAAAATGTTTATCCTTCAACGTTATACACGAATCACTAATTATATTTTATGAAGTCAACACGTAAGTCTCCAAACGTGAATGGCGACTGGCGCATGACGTCACAGCATCATCTACTTTTAACATCTTCCACATTTCAATAGACAAATGTTTGATTTAAACGGCATAGCTGGAGGCCTTTTATTTTCCTTAGAATTTAACCATCTGATTTCCTAAGACTCATTCAATTTCCCTAGTAACGGTACAAGGGTACCATTAATTGAAAAATTAGCGTTTTGTCAGTTACTACAAAAAATGTTCCTCTTCGTCGTAATGTACGAATTACTGATTTTTTTACGTATTTAACTCCTAAGCATCCGAAAGTGCATGCCTAAGTTAGTACATGACGTCAAAGCATCATCTACCTTAAATATATTCCACATTTCTATAGATAAATGTATGCTTTATACGGTATAGCCGTTTGCATTTTATTATCGCTCGGTTGAAACGATTAAATTCCCTTGAGGGTCCATTGCCAGGGTGCAAGAGTACCTCTATTTGACGATATATCGTTTTGCCTTCTGTTACAGAAAATGTTCATCATTCAAGCTAACAATAGAAACCGTGATTTATGTTAACATTTATATTCTCTAACATCAATTTATATATTTTAATATTCCAAATTAGTGTTGAACTCTCATTGTTTATGAAAATAAGATCTACATCCCCCTAATGCAATTTCTAACATAATTCATGGTCATTGATCTGGGTAACTAAATTAAAAAAGAAATAATATATTTTTATTTCATTTTTAATTTTTTTATTAATTTATGTACATAAAACTTTTCATCCTCATTTAAATTGTAAAGACATCATCCCCCATCAGTCATCATGAACATCCGCGGTTAGTACATTTTTCTCTCTCCCCATCATCATTAATTTGGGTAAACAACCCCTCCCCGTATCGGAGACTAATCATCTCCATTCGATACTTCCCCTACCATCAACATCCATTATACCCCCTCCTTCAACTCTTACTTCTTGAGGAAGGTAAACTTCTCCAGTACATCTGGGAATCTTCTCCTTAATAATCGCTGCCAGAATAAATGGATAGACAAAATATCAGATGTGTAAGCGCGTGGTTTCTATTGGGTTGGCACTCCAGAGGAATTATGAAATCAACTCATTTCGTGAAGGTATTTATTATCAATCACACACCGTGCGTCGCACACATGGCCTGCGGCCTTTACACATGAGTACTTTTCCGCCGACTGCTCGCTGCCTTTTCCACACGTGGCCTCCGGCTTCCCGGAAGGTGCTGATGGCAGCATCACTCCCACGCACTCTCATGAGTGTCTATGCATGGGGATCAGAATAACATTACCATCCGGTTTCACGTCTCTGCGAACTCAAGATGTTCCGCTTACAACTATACCCCCTCCAAAGTGAATTGTTGAATATCCTAAAAACACAACAATTCAATACTAGAATACATGGAAACCATTAAAATCACAATAAAACAAAGAAAGATGAAAAGTTACCCAATGATAGATGAAAGAAAGAAAAAAAAACTTAACGCACTTAACAGAAAACCGTACAAGTTGAAATATATGAATCAATTCAAGTGGATCAATAGGTCCAGAGTTCAATCTTCGGCCGTGGCCTACACTTTTTTAGAATCACAAATTCCCACCCTCCCAAGCACTCGTCATCTTTGCACGGGAATCCCTGGATTTTAAAAACCCTCTTGGCAATTCACTGCCCTCGACAGCGAGGAGTTCCTTCTCTGTTGTAGTATAGTTTATTTCGGGGTTTTTCATTTGCCGAGACGCGTATGCAACGGGGTGTTCCTCCCCATCGATCACCTGCGATAACACGGCCCCTATTGCGAAATTACTCGCGTCCGTAGAGATGATGAAAGATCGATTGAAGTCGGGGTAAATTAATACCGGACTACTCGTCAACGCTTCCTTCAAACTCTCCACAGCCTTGTCGCACTCAGGCGTCCAATTAAAAGTAGTTGGCTAGTAGTTGGTGATTGGTCCAATTAAAAGTAGTTGGTTAAAAAGTTGAGTAAAAGTTTCCGCAGCAACGCCGTCAGTGGTCGTGCGAGGACCGCGTAGTTATCCACGAACCGGCGGTAATAGCTCGTAAGTCCTAAAAATGACTGAATTTCCTTTGCCGTTCTCGGGGTTGGGTAATCGCGCACCGCAGCAACTTTTTCTGGGTCGGGCCTGATCCCGTTGGCGCTGATAACATGGCCAAGGTACTTTACTTGTGGTAGGGCAAAGTGGAACTTAGCCAATTTCAACGACAGGCCGGCCGCTTCCAACTTTTCGAATACCTTGCTTAGCCGTGAGGCGTGAATGTCAATCGAATCGCTAAACACGATGACGTCGTCTAGATAAACTAAACATTCCGACGGCGTCATCCCCCGTAGCACCCCGTCCATCATCCGTTGGAATGTCGCGGGCGCGTTTCTAAGTCCAAATGGCATACGGACGTATTCGTAATGGCCGCTGTTTACGATAAAGGCGGCCTTCTCACGCGAGTCCGCGGCCATCGGAATCTGGTGATATCCGCTAGTGAGGTCGAGGGTCGTGAAGTACTTACATCCGCCTAAATATTCCAAAGTCTCTGTGATATTGGGAAGGGGGTAAACATCTGCTTTAGTGATAGCATTAAGGGCCCTAAAGTCTATGCAGAATCGATAGTTTGGCTTGCCATCCAGTGACTTTTTCGGAACCACCACCACCGGAAACGCCCACGGGCTATTGCTAGGCTGGATGTCTAATTGCTCTTTCACGAAATTCTCTATCAGGGGCTTCAGATGGTGCGGGGTCCTATAGGGTTTTTTATAAATCGGGCGGGCATCACCCGTCGGAATTTCGTGCTCCACTAGATGAGTGGCAGGGGGCCCTCCCGTTTGCGTAAACAAATTCTGAAATTTCTCAATCACTGGGACTAGTACTTCTCGTTCCTCACCTTTCAAGTGCCCCAACTTATCCCGAATGTCCCTTCCGAATTCCTTCACTTCCATTACCCCAACGCACCTTTCCTCCCATCCAGTCGTCCCCTCTTCGCGGCCCGTTTGAATGTCCTCACCCGAGTGCACCTCGCTAACTCTCGCGATCAATGTCCCCTTGTTTAGCGTAAGTGTATCAGGTCCAAAATTACTTACGTGTGTGGTGACGCTTCCCTCATCGCTCACCAAGCACACACACCTGGCCACCCAGCACTCCTCCTCCTCCAGGGCAGATTCCACCAGGCACTCCTGACCCGGCCGCCAAACTTCGGTGTCCAAGAAAATAGGCAGGAGTCGCACGCTTCTACCGAACGATTTCAGCGCGCAGGAGTCGAACCGGTACGTCAACTGCTCCATGGCGATGGCACGTCCTCGTGGGGTATCCTCGTGGTATCTTTTCGCCCCCTCTCCTCGCCGCGTCGGGGCGGAAAGGAAGATCACGGTCGGTCGCCGCCAGCACCGGGTCCACTACCGGTGAGAGCGGGCTCCTCGTCGCCGCTAGGGCGGCCCCATCAGCCGCGGGCGATGACGGCCCGTCGGTCGGTCTCCTCCTTCCCCCTCTCTCCTTGCGCTGGGGCGAAACCACGCCCACTTTTCCTTCCATCCCGTCGGACGGGGCCCGCTGATAACAACCCACCGCGCCCATCGCCGCCTCCCTCCTAGTCGACGCACTCTCTCGCGCGTCAGCCAAATGAACTATTTTTCCATTCAATACCAACACTCCCCGAGCGAGATCAATCACTGCACCGTTTTCTCTTAAAAAGTCCATCCCCCACAGTCCTGCATAGTCGCCCAGCGAGTCCACCACTTGCGCACGCAGCATCAGTGACATGCCACCAACTCTCAAAGGGGCCACCACTTCGCCGTAATTTCGCATGTGCCCCCCCGAAATCCCTCGTATCCTCAAGGGTGAGAAAGTAGGGGTCAAATTGCCACTGCACTGTCTAGTTATTAGGGAAACTTGGGCTCCTGTGTCCACTAACACGGGCCACACCCGTCCGTCCATCTCCACTCGTACTACCAGTCCATTTGCCTCGCGGAGCGAGCAAACAGGTGTGATCGCCACCTCCTGGGGGGGCCGCGTTCGGCGATTAACTCGGCCCCACCCTAGTTTAAATCCGGCTTCCTGTCGCTCGACAGCCTCGGAGTACTCTTACAGTCCCTCGCAAAATGCCCCTGGCGGCCGCAGGCGAAGCAGGGCCCTCGGGGGCGGCTCGGACATAAGCGTGCGAAATGACCCTCCTTCCCGCACGAAAAACACGCCTTTGCCGTCGATGCAAAGACTTCCATCTCCCCAACTGGCCTCTTCGCACGCCGTTCCACCTCCACGATGCGCGTGGCGTTCTCAATGGCGTCATCAAACGTCGCTGGCATCCTCAGTCGCGTTTGTCTGCCCACCTCGCCAGAGAGACCGTTTAAGAAGGCATCCAATGCCCTCTGGTCGGCCTCTTCCCGGATGGCAGCCACCCTCTCCTCAGTGCCTTCGACCGAATAGGTCCGTACATTCGTTTCACGAACCCGATCCGCGAATTCCTGTATGGTCTCCCCCGCCTTCATCCGCAGAGTGGACAGCAACTCCCGGTAATACCGCCGGCTTTTGCTCGACCTGTATCTCTCCTTCAGCAGTCCGGTAATCTCCGGATACGTCAATGCTTCTCTGCCCTCGGCCTTGGCTCGGCAATACGTATCCGCGGCCCCCTTAAGTCGCAGCCTGATCGCATGCTGTTTCTCCTCCTCCGTCCACTTACTCAGCAAGGCAGCCCTATCGAACCGTTCGATAAAGGCATCCACATCCTCCGCTGGTCCGCCGCAGAAATTCTCAACCGAGGCTAAGAGGGCGAAATTCGGTTGTTTATCCGCGTAGTTCTCAGCGGTCGGGGCGGGGAGATGCATGGGTCTCTCGGCCTCTCGAGCCCTCATTCTCGCGTTCTCCTCCTGCAGGTCCTTTAACTGCGCAGTCAACGTGTCTAACGCGCGTTGGAGATCCATTTCTTGGCCCAATATACTAACCCTGCCCGTCATCCTCACTTACCTTCACTATAGACTTGATTCCTCTTTTTGTTGGAGGCCAACGTCGCACTCTGACACCAGTTGTAAGCGCGTGGTTTCTATTGGGTTGGCACTCCAGAGGAATTATGAAATCAACTCATTTCGTGAAGGTATTTATTATCAATCACACACCGTGCGTCGCACACATGGCCTGCGGCCTTTACACATGAGTACTTTTCCGCCGACTGCTCGCTGCCTTTTCCACACGTGGCCTCCGGCTTCCCGGAAGGTGCTGATGGCAGCATCACTCCCACGCACTCATGAGTGTCTATGCATGGGGATCAGAATAACATTACCATCCGGTTTCACGTCTCTGCGAACTCAAGATGTTCCGCTTACAGATGCTTGATAAATTAGATACATTATAATACATTTCATAACGAATATTCCGAATAACCAATAGAAAATTTGAAGGCTGTATTCGAAGGATGATAAAATGCTAACAGCTATGCCGTTTATATGAAAAATTTATCTATTCAAATCTGGAAGATATTTAAGGTACATGATGATGTGACGTCATGTGCCAGAGTCGCCAAATACGGTACTACTGTGAAGAAGGGGGTTTTGGAAGTCTGATAAGTAATAAGGGGGGTGGATTGGGAAAGGATTGGATTGAAAGTGGAATGGATTGGATTACGTCGTTAACTAGGTGTTCTTCGGTTGCTATCTTTTGAATTTCTAAGGCAACCACCGTCCTTCCTTTCCCAGTAAAATGCATTGTTTTTGTATCTCAACTGCTTTGGTTCCCCATTTCCAAGAGGTTCCCGGCAAAAGCTGACTTGTCATTCGTGTTCCTCCAGCATGCCTCGTGTTTCTTCATCCTTGTCTTGATGTTTGGTCCCGTTTAGCCGATTTAACATGAATCACAATTATTACCTTATAATTCGTACATACCAAATTTTAATGTGTGTTCAATTACATCTTTTGTACTATTGAACAATATTCCCAAGGTTTTGTCATTATAACAAGTGACCTTGTTTTTAGTTTAAGGGATTGCTTGGGTTACAAAATTGGATAAAAAGCCGATAAAAGGTATTATTTTTCGACGGGTAGCAAGGAACTTGACTTTGAGTAAAATAAATTGCTGAAGGTGGGCATTAGGCCTTAATGTGAATATTTTATAGAATAACAGTTTTTATTCTTGTCCCTCTTTCACAGACAAAGTCATATGTCCTTGATAAACGCGCATTCCTTCGCGGCGATGGTGAAAAACGAAGAGTGGCAGCTTGAATGGAAGTTGCATGAGGCGCTAAATGAGTCTGCGCCACAGCTCCTCCTGCAATTGGTGATCGCGATTATGCAACTTGGCAGCGGCGAGACAGTCGGTGAGTGGATGTGCATGCATGATCAGGGTTCGCTCTGGTCGATGGAATAGAAAGAAACTCTCCTGAAAGCCTAAACACCCTGAAAATGGAGAATGGGAAGTTAGAAATGGAAATGGAATGGTTACGTAATATTTATTTTCTCTGCTTCTTCTCCCTGTGTCAACTGTAAATGAGAAATGAAAAAATGTATGAGTATGCGGGAATAACTGGTCGGCTGCAATTGAGTCATTTCTCATTACACGCTTCTGACGGAGGTATGGGCAAAAAGATGGAAGTTTGTAGGGTCGAATTGGTCACCCTGGGTAAAAACATGTCAGTCGACAGAGCACTGAGGTCACAATGACAATCGCAGACACTGTTCATTCACTGAATCGGAACACGATCCATGTATTACTGGTATACCCATTCTGAGGAACATTAATAAAGTATGCCATACGATATTTGCAATTTGCAACTTGGCATCGATCATCTAGTATTTTCCTCGTCACATTGAAGGCTAATTTCCAGGAAATTTAACGTTAGTGATCCCAGTACAAAACGTTTCTCCTTTTCAAATGTGGGGTGTTAGCTGGTTAAAACTATTAACCTTTTCTAGAAGACACTTCTTTTTACCTGAGAAAAATGTTTTCCTTCCAAATCTCAATCAAGGGATTTCATACCCTATCATTTTAATAACTTTTTCTCAAACTGATTAAAATTGAGGAATGTGCAGATTTTGGCTCATTGGGCATTCCCGTCACAGTTAGGCTTTGCCAGAAGGTAGGCAACTTGCCACACAATTGTTAGATTAGAAAGAATTAAGTCATCATTAACTGCCTATTTACAATAATTATTGATACTAACAAAACATTGGAGCATCCCTGTTAAAATTTTCTCTTCCGTTATATATGTCAGTGCGCAATGTGGAAATCATTAATAATACCATTACAATCAAACTGCAGCAGGCAGCATAAAATAATATGCTAGAAAAAAGTATTTTCCTAAAAGCAAAGAACAATCCATCCATAATAACGTGTCTGAGGAAATTAGGCTTCTTTGTCAAATAACTTTGGAGACTGTTAAAAATTGTAATCAAACACTAATTATAAACTGGATGCTTTATGCGCTAGAAATGATACATCTACAATTCTTTTTCAAACACAAGTAAACATTGCATTTTGTAAAACTTTGAAAAAATTTCTGAAGCACTCTAGGACTCATCAGGTGATTCTGATTTCAAATCTTCATTGCTGTAGATTTCACAAGGTTCCTTGGGTGCAAAATCACATTTTGAACAACGTCCTTACTCCTTTTCTTATAAAAAGTTACGGGAGTCATTTTTGAAATGCCAGCTGAGTAAAAATTATCTAATACTCCCTTGCTCTCCCTGTCACGTATAATTGTAAGAACTTAGTCATGTAATTGCTTTTTACACTCATTAACATAAATACGACGATATCATGAAGTAAATTTGTGAAATATTAGACATCTGGTTTTGATAGAAATGTATTGTCCTACATTGATTTATTGCCGTATTAGTACCGGGGGACAAATTCTTCCCATACCTATTCTTCCTTCAATTTCAAATGATTTGAAATATCATCATGTCAAGATTACATATTCAATATTGAAAAACCAAAAGGAATAAGAACGTATTAGAAACAAATAAACTTAGCTATGAAAGCATAAAAAGGAAAAACACAGCAAATAGACGTTGTTCAGCGTCGTTAGCCTCGACTTTTCTATCAAAGTCGGATTTCCATCTTTCCTCGCATGGTGTCAACACTTTTTACTGTCGGCAGATACGAACGTGGTGAAAACGTCCCAATGGGAAATAGTGGAAAAATGTACTTGACTAAAGATAAAAATGATTCTGAAGATATGACCTGAAATCGGCACATCTGTCGTTAAAGGTTTAAACTGGAGTAACTAATTACTGAAGCATAATTACACGGTTTGAAAATGTTCTCAATACAGAAGATAAAACATGAAAAGGAACCTGGTCCCTCTCCTTTTCGCGTCCTGCGCGGCAGTAATGAGGGATCCTCTTTGTGCCAAGCAAATAAGCGTAGATCAATATTCCGAAAATTCTACCGTAATACATTTGCACTGGAGATGTTTTGTGTAGGATGAAGCAAGATATCTAACCTAAAGCACGCTTTAAAATGGGTATGAAGAAAGAAAGCATTTTTCAAGTAACCATTCGCATAGATTCCATTTCAATTGTTTCCTGTTGTTCAATTACCTCCCCTTCCAAATGAAAGATGTGCTATTCCCCCCACGAAATATAAGCTTTACCATCTATTGATTGAAATTTCTACGTCCACATGGACGAATAAAAAACTTAATAAAGGGAATAGTTACTCTTAGGAAAAATTATTTATCTTGCTTAACAGGAGACTCGAAAATTGACACATTTTGAGTATTTTTATAAATATCGAAATACTTATTAAATGTCATTATAAAATCACTAAAAATCAGTTTACACTTATTTTTATCGAAAAAAGTGGATTCTACATAAATAAAATTCAATTGAAACATTTTTTTGATTTTTCTCAGTAATGTTGCATTTTCGCAGCGTTGGCCGTAAATGGGTTAAGAGGATGTGCCGAAACTGGGACAAGGTCAAATTAAGCGTTCCCTTTCACTCCCAGGAATTCCAGACGCGTGCCGAGGCCATAGCTTCTCCCACTCGAGTTGGATATGTTCCCATTGATAGCAAGATCTCCCCATACGTGGAGGTAACGTGAATCGTATTTCCCCGTCTACGCATCGGAAATAACCGAAATTGCACCTCTTACTACTTTGTTATTGAACATTTTTGAAAATAAATGCTTTTATGAGAAAACGGGGACAATCCAAGGTCAGTTCCGCGTAGCAATCGCGGGGAAAGGCGTCTCGCTGTACAAGTCCCCATTAGACGCACGAACCGAGGTCGCCTCCGCCCTACACATGACCATACGCATTTCAAAACTTGGTTTTCAAACATAGCTACGGTCGACATAAGAAGTCAATAGAAATTGGGAGGACCACCTCAGAGAGTGAATTGGTGGGTGCCAACCTGAGTCCATATTCTTTTGGCCATATTTTTTAGAAGTCCATGGAAATGTAAGGTCATTAAAACCGATAAAATTGATCTGAGAGCTTCAAAACACCTTACAAGGGGAATTCTGTCAACTAGCATTAATCCCTGATATTTTTCTCGAAAATACCCTTTTCAGGGTACTTAAGGGTATTCAGGGTAAGGGAAATTTAATTTTGTCCTGACATCCCCTATGTACCCCTTAAGGGGTCGATCTGGGCGGGGGGTACTCACTACTACGTAGTGACTAATTTCCCCAAGTTTCAGACCGATTGGACCGACGGTTTTGGTCCTATGACCAAAAAACCCGAAAATTTCGGGAATTTTGCTCAATAACTCCTTTATTTGAAGAGATAAAAATATAGTTTAAATTGGAAATTTGTTCAGTAAGTAACTGGTCATCCATTGCGTTTATTGTTTAACACCTTACACTTCGGGTGTGACCCCTACACTCTGGGGGTAGGGCATGAGGATAAAACTTAACCCTGGAAGTGCACACTTCTTTTTTCAATCATAAAGTGCACACTGGGGTCCAGTGGACCCCATAACTTTTAAATTTTTTAATTTCAACCCCCTGATATTTTTTTGCTATTAATATAGTAAATCTCAATAATAGAAGTGTTTTTTACATTAATATGAAAATATAAGTTATTTAAACAAATTAAAATGAAATTAAAACAATATTTTTCATTCTAAAGACATCAAAATTCTTTAAGAAAGTCACCAATCCTACTTTTATTTACTCTTACGAATGTTTTAGATGTACAGACAAATAGTTTTCACAGCTTAAGTATAACATTGTGTAGTTCATTTAAAAAAATGCTTCATATTTTTTCTTTCGATAAAACGTATTAATTTTAACAATTGAAAACAACAAAATTTTCCTGTGAATTTTTTTTAAATTTTTTTCACAAATTTCATCAGGACTTCCTATTGCTCCAAAATGTACATTACTATTGTTTATTTACAGGTAAAATATAAATTTTTAGAAAAAAGTGCTTTGTTGTTAATTTCTCACTCCAGTACAGGTAGTACACAGATAAGTTCGGTGCTCGTCACACATCAGAGCGCGGCACGATGAGCATATAATTCTTGTTTTTCTGTCTCTATTCCTTGGGCATAAGCTGCATCGTATTTTGCTTTGAAGTATTTCAGGTTTATCAATTGCTGATATTTCAATTTTCAAAATTTCCGCAATGGTATTCCTGATTGAAGAACGCAGGTTTTTTTTTCAAAATCCGTTGATGCAAATGAGGTTTGATGAGTGACAAAGCCAGTTTTTCAAAAATGTTCTCTGGTTTATTTTTTCATTACTATCAACATGAGAGTCAAGAACCATTGCGTTTATGCCAGCTTGGTCTAGCATGCCATAGAAAATCTGCATTGGCCATGGAAGGGTTTTTCTGGCTGTTGTATATTCATGACACAGTTGATCAAATGTGTCTGTTCCTCCTTTAGTAGTATTATACATGCAAATAATCTCGGGCTTTCCATTGTCTTCATTTATAGCTTCATCCAAATGAAAAGATTACAACAAAAGCACTATTTTATTTCTTTTCGGTGTGAAAGATACCAGGGTCATGTCAGGGTCAAAGGCAAATCGTGAAGATTGAACAACAGCACTTCTTGTAAAATCCACTGGAATTTGACGCTTGTTTTTACAAATGGTGCCCACCATCGTTATTGAATAATCTTTTAGCATCTTCTTTACAAGCTCAACAGAAGTGAACCAATTGTCGCACGTAATATTTGTATTCGTGCCATGAATTGGTGTTGACAATGTCGGTACATAATATGTCGGAACAGTTTCATCTGGATTGGTAACTACTTTTCCTATGTAAGGACAGGCATTTACTATGTAAACGTTTTTGAATCATTCATCATTACAATTTTTATGCCATACTTATCTGGCTTTCCTTTCATATACATCCGAAAGGGGCAATGAGGAGTGTAATATTTCTTACAATTATCTACAAACCCTTCCCAAATTTCACGAATTTGTGCAAATTTATCGATCGATCTGCGCTGCATTCTCGTGTTTTTATCATAAAAACGCAAGGTTGACAGCAAAAACAGGAATCGGTGAAGAGACATGGTGCATTGATACAACGTAGATCCAAACTCAGTTGACCACAGTTCATACAAATTTGTGTTGCACGTCTTCTGCACCCCAGAAAAACATAGAAGTCCAAAAAAAGCCTCAATCTCCTCAACATCTACATCACCGTGGTGCGATTGAGGAATAGTGACATTTTGACGCTGCCGTTGTGTTTCCTCATTTGTGTGCCTCATTATTTATTTCGTAAAGCGCTATCCAACAGTAATTTCCAAGCTTGCCGGGAAGTTTTGACGTCGTGCGCTGCTCCTTTTGGTCCACGCAGATCCGAAACCAAATTTCGCTCTCTCTTTCGATCTCCAAATGATTTCAAACGTCAATGATTGATGAATAGTTTACTATTATGAGTAATATATGTTCAAAACTATTGCTCTACAATCCATTCCATTGAAGTTTGTTCGTACGTCTTTCACTCCGAAACTCCTAAATTATTTGCAAAAGAGGAAACCAAGAAATTTCACAAAAAAGTTGATGCCCTCAAATATCCCAAATTGATAAAAAATGATAAATGGCATTTTAATTACTTTAAACGTATAAATACGATTATAACAAATGTATTTGCAGCAAAAAAGGCAATAAAAAAATGTGCTAATTTTTTTTCGCAATTTCAAAAAAATTTCATGAAGTGCACACTGGGGTCCAATGGACCCCAGACCATTTTCAATATTAAATAATAAAGCAATAAGCGCGTTGAAAAAATCACCACACACTAGAAACTTTTACTAAGATATAAAAGGAAATTTACATTGGTATGAGACTTCAATATTTTGTGCATTACAAAAGTTACAGCAATGAAAAAAACTCCTGGGGTCCACCGGACCCCAGTGTGCCCTTCTAGGGTTAAATCTCAATATCTTTCTTATTTGAAGTGATAAACGAAAACTGATTTGATCTGAAACGAAAAGTGATTTAGTTTAACTGTCCTTCGAATACACTAATCAAACTTTCTCCGACTCCCAAGGATTCAGGGTCAGGGTAACCATGTACCCTAATTTGTAGAGTTAGCATTTTGACAATAAGTATCGAACTTGTTCGTCTTTCAACTTTATATACGATAAATTAATTTATTTTTCATAATTCCCTCTTTAAGTGCCCAGAAATCGATTTCAAATGGAGTTTGGACTTTTTTGGACTTGAAATTTTTCTCGTTTGGGGGAAACTTATAAAACCTTAAATATCTTCCACATTTGAATAGATAAAGTTTTGCTTTAAACGGCAAAGCTGTTGGCATTTTATTGTCCTTCGAATGCAACCATCAAATTTTCTAAGACTCATTCAGGGTCCAAAGTAAGGGTACCGGGGTATCTTATTTGAAGAAATAACGTTTTAATAGTTACTACAAAAAATGTTTCCCCTTCAACGTTATACACGAATCATTGATTATTTTTTACGAATTCAACCCGTAAGTCTCTAAAAGTGAATGCCGAAGCTGACACATGACGTCACAGCATCATCAACCTCAAACATCTTCCACATTTGAAAAGATAAATTTTTGCTTTAAACTGCATAGCTGTAAGCATTTTATTATCCTTCGAATGCAATCTTCAAATTTCCTTATACTCATTCAGGGTCCATAGTAACTGTACTAGGGTATCCAATTTGAAGAGTTAGCGTTTTGACAGTTATTACAGAAAATGTTCCTCCTTTGTCGTTATATACGAATCACTGATTATTTTTTACGTATTCAACTGGTAAGCCTCCAAAGCTGCATGCCGAAGCTGGCATATGACGTCACAGAAGCATCTAACTTCTTATTCTAATATTCCACATTTCAATAGATAAATGTATGCTTTAAACGGCATAGCTCTTAGCATTATATTATCTCTCGGATGAAGCAATTAAATTTTCTCAGACCCTTGAGGCTCCATTGCCAGGGTGCAAGGGTACCCCTATTTCACGATATATCGTTTTGACATCTTTTACAGAAAATTTTCATCCTTAAAGCTAATAAACGAAACCATACTTTGTGTTAACATTTCTGTTATCTAACATTAATACTTTCTATCCTAATATTCCAAATAAATGTTGAATTTTTCACTGTTTTAAAATCGAAACATCATCTCCATCATTCTAATGCAACTTCCAACATATGTAAGGGTTATTGTTCTGGGTAAATAAATTAAGAAATAAAAAATACATTTTTCATTCCATTTGTAATGTGTTTTATTAATATGCGTACATAAAACTTTTCATCCCCGTTTTAGTTGTAAAAACATACTCCCCCTTCAGTCATCCTGAACATCCGGGGATAGTATAGATTTCTCTCTCCCCCATCGTAATTAATTAGGGTCAACAACCCCTCTCCATCCGATACTTCACCCATCCTCCAACTCTTACTTCTTGAGGAAGGTGAACGCCTCCAGTACATCTTGTAGTCTTCTCCTTAATAATCATTGCCAGAATAAATGGATAGAAAAAATATCAGATATTTGATAAATTAGATACATTATCATATATTTCAATACGAAAAAGACATAATCCCTTTTAAATGAGTAGGAAAAGCTTGCCGTGTTGGTGAGGGTATGAGGTGGCGGTCGTGTAAGAGGTACCGGTCGTGGTAGTGGAGGGGATTTCCATCCTTCCATAATAAAATGAAGCGAATAAATTAACATCATATTGAACAATGAGATTTAAGAACTCCGACTCATTCTTCCATTATCTGTATTATTTTTTTGTTGAAGAAGCAGATCTCATTAATTATTTCATTGATTATTATAGCAATAAATTATACTTTTCTTCCTCCCAACTCGTGAAATTCCATATATTTCACTCATAATCAACTTAAAGTTGAATCTCAACGTTTACAACACTCATAAATAACACTTTTCACCCATTTCCAGGAAACACCGCATGGAAACGATAGAGTACATTTCCTCTTCTTTATTTTAGGTATTCTAGTTGACATTTTTTCCATTTCCTTTCCTTTCTTATTTCTGCACCTTTTTCTAGTGAGATTTAGGGGTAGGGGGTATCACTGGGGTCATGACTCCGTAACTATCTATGCAGTTATGCCTTTAATTGTTGAAATACAAGTGCCCTCCATATTAGATGAGTATTATTATTTTTTAAATTAGACGAACTATCACTTCACAATATTGCGTCAAACTCGGGTGCTTATAATTATGACGTGGGAAGTCAATGAAGATGACAAATATGCGTCAAAAAGTCGGAAAAGATGTTAAAAAATTGACAACACCTCAAAATAAAACAGAAGCATTACTAATAACTAGATATACGTGTAAATAGCACTTTCATTTTAATTTTATAGCACCTTCAATTATAGTTTATAGCATTGAGTAGCGTCTATCTTTTTCTTTTTTCATTATACATTATCAGTAGATGACGACAAAATGCGGTGAAACACAGTTATTTGAAAAATACGGAATAGTTTTATTAATGATGTGTTGGAAAAAAATAATTAGGGAACTAGATATATACTAAACTAGATCACCCCGGTGAACTTCGTACCACCTGATAATCAATGAACGGTTTCAAAACATCATTTATAAATCAAGAACGGTTGTACTGATTTTAATATTTTTTAAATTATTATAAAAATATTAGTAAAAAATGTGCACTCAAGAAAACTACAAGAATGAGTATTACAATGGCTTGTTAGAAAAACATTTTTATTTATTCTTTCTACGCTGGGTAGACGGGAGACTTAACTTGCCCGCTCATGGGACAAGCTTACATAACGCTAGACCGATGCTTGATTGACGTAACAATCTCGTGAATAGGCCCTAATGAAGAACATTAATATGTTATGACTTATGGCGCGCTATAGTTTTAACTCGGTTAGGTAAATTGCACCGCGTAAATCTACCCCATGTGCAAACGTACCTCTGTCTACCCTACACATTCGGGTCTATTCCATTGAGCCAAGCACCTTCTGATATACAAGGCAAAACACAAAATGTCATCGTCGTATAGATCGCTAACGATCTTTGGTAGCGTTTTTAATAACCGTAGTCAAGGTGACAGTCTGAAAAAAACATTCTCAGGAAGAAAGGTAAAGAGGGAGAAATGCTTCTATATTCCGATTGGGGAACTCACCGATTTTGCGCCTTTTAAACGGAAGCGTGCGTAAATGGGCTGGCGGGGGCGGTGGTGTAGCCTGTATGGTCTAGTTTGAGTCTCATTCAATTAGAAATAAGAGCCGGCAGAGCAGTTCCACAGAGCTCATGACTAAATTTACGAATTTTACCATCGAAAAGACAAATTTGCTGATTAAACATCATAAAAGTCCAGTCATCGCGCCTATGTCACATTTATTCACGTGCATCGCATCAATATCGCATTTATCACATTAGCAATTTTTACGTATCACTACAAATAACTTATCGGTCATGAAGCACACTCGTTGGTTCAGACAGGAGATACCCATTTCTTCTCGTTTCTCATTGTTCTCTAAGCTGTCATGCTTTCACCTATTCTGTTTTTATTTTGCTAACTATGTAAAAAAATTGAAGTATTTTCTCAATTATCATTAGGATACATCTATGCTGGTAATCACTTATTTATTCGAAAATTCAATGGTTTTCATTACAAAATTAAGCACAATATTCTACCATAATCAACGTATTTTAATGCGCATCATCCTAATGAGATTTGTTTATTCTGATATTTCGTACAGATAATTTTTGATCACAATTTTTGTTACGTATCTCCAGCTTAATTTAGCTAACTCCACAAGCAATATAAGTGTTATGCGTCATCAAACTTGTATGTGAGAGTAGTTTCCATTGAGGCAAAGCTATTTCCTGCTCCGAATTCAATCATTATAATGTAAAATTTTAGAACTCAGGTCTACAAGCTCCTAACATGACTTATGATCCCATAAATCCATACAAATATATTTTAGACGTCAATTTATGGGAAGAAAAATCTTTCACATTCATTTATAGCGATGATTTTACCCACTGGAGGCGCTCCAAGCCCCTCCCCCCCCTCTTGCCCCCCAAAGCTTTTATTTCTTAGCTTACCGTGATCTAACCTTTATGTGATCCGGATGCATCATGCGTCTTTCAAACAAAAAATTTTTAGAATGTGTTAGCTTTATTTGAGTGATGGAGTCACAGATGGATACCACTCATTTATCTGCAATAGTCAGAAAAATATGGTTCAAACTGGAGGAAAAATATCAATAAAGTTCAAAGCTCATGCCCTAGAGACATAGGAGTAGGAATAATTAACATATTTGAGTCATTATCAAGGATTCTGACTATGGAAAACATAAGTGACTTTTATTCATCTAATCAATGAACAGGTAACATAATTTTTTGTAGTTTATATATTTCAAGCCGTCATGAATCATATGTTGATATCTGCACTGTTTGATTTCCATTTCTTCAATCAAATTAAATAATTATCTCCAAACTTCTTTGCAATACTCAGTGATTAGAATTTTTTTGGTAAATATTGTTGTGTCCGTAAACGTCCAGTCGCTCTCGTTGCGGCTCGTGAGAGAACAGAATGCGTTCCAAGTGTAAAAGGACGAGTATTCTGCTCCACAATTGTCAGTTTTTGGTCCAAAGCCGAATCTTAACCTACGGAGCACTAGCCTCCCAGTGAACTAGAGAGAGGGAGACTAACTCAGACGGTTATAAATTCGTTAAGTGCTTTGACGTCTTGACCCTGATTTCTCCCAAGCTCCTCCGCTTGTAGCCCGGACGGTCCACAACCCCGATTTTCAGGGTCCTGTCCTGATCGTCGTAGGGATGCGACAATATTTTATTCCAACAGATCAGCATTTCTTAGAAAAACAATCTTCCATCACGGTGAAATGCAGGTAATTTACAATACATATTACTGTAATGAAGTTTATTATGAAGAATACTTAGATAGTTTATCTTCAGCGTTTAATTGCAGGGTATGTTTTTTTCACGGAGCCTTGATATTGAAATTTTCACTTTAACCAATTTGTTATACTTGTAGTAACTTGAGTTTTTATAAACAAAGCTTCTAAGGCACATACCATTCTTATCATTGGAATAAATGGAATTAACAGTGACGGCGATTTGGATTTATCGGTGAAAACTAACGCCATCTATTACTATGTATCCGAACAAGGTCGTTAACTTCAATCGCTTCGTGCAACGTGATTGGTTGGATATTTCACCATCCCCTCCAGGACCAACATCCTATTATTTCCGAGCATAAATGAAGGGGTAAAGGCTAGAACTCCATCAGTGTGTGGTCCAAGGCGTCGCTGATGTGACATCGTCTTGCATACGGTGATAAACAATCATCAAAAACAAGCAAATGACCATTGGAGAGAAAGAACCACTGGTTACTATGTGGTTTGGAATCCTACGGTACACTTTGGCATTTGGCATTTTTGGTAAATTTGAATATTTTTTCATTTTACTGATTTGCCGATACTTCCTGAATGCAAATATTTTTCACTTCATTTGCAAAGTGTACCGTAATATGTTTTCCTTCAAAATTTCAATCAAGGGAGTTTGCAGGAAGCATACCCTATCATTTTAATATCGTTGTCTCAAACTGATTCAAATTAAGGTATGTGCAGAATTTGGCACATAGGGCATTTCCGTCACAGTTAGGCTTTGCCTGAAGGTAGGCAACTTTCCACACAACTGTTAGATTAAAAAGAAATAAGTCATCATTAATTACCTATTTACAATAATTATTGATACTGACAAAACGTTGGAGTATCCCTGTTAAAATTTTCTCTTCCATTATATGTCAGTGCGCAGTGGAGAAATCATTAATAATACTATTACAATCAAACTGCAGCAGGCAGCATAAAATAATATGCTAGGAAAAAGTATTGTCCTAAAAGCAAAGATAAATGCATCTATAATAACGTGT
Organism: Ischnura elegans; assembly: GCF_921293095.1. Taxonomy (NCBI): domain Eukaryota; kingdom Metazoa; phylum Arthropoda; class Insecta; order Odonata; family Coenagrionidae; genus Ischnura; species Ischnura elegans. The sequence goes on along the minus strand of NC_060258.1, from coordinate 11,546,951 downwards.
CGGAGGAAATTAGGCTTCTTTGTCAAATAATTTTGGTGAGTGTTACAAAATGTATTCAAGGACTAATTATAAACTGGATGCCTTATGCACTGTAATCATTTCAGCAAAACATAAAATACAATTGGGAAACATTTGAAGAATTTCCGTAGAAGTTCGTTATAAATAACAATTAACCGAGTTATTTTGATGAAATGTAATGAAATATCTAGAAATCTGATTCAAACACAAGTAAACAATGTATTTTGTAAAACTTTGAAAAACTTTCTGAAGCACTCTAGGAGTCATCAGGTGATTCTGATTTCAAACTTCATTGCTGCAGTTTACTTGGGTGCGAAATCACATTTTGAACAACATCCCTACTCCTTTTCTCATAAAAAGTCACGGGAGTCATTTTTGAAATGCAAACTGAGTAAAAATTATCTAATATCGACGATATCATGAAGTAAATTTGTGAAATATTAGATATCTGGTTTTGATTGAAATGTATTGTCCTACATTTATTTCCGAATTAGTACAGGGGGACGAATTCTTCCAATACCTATTCTTAATTCAATTTCAAATAATTTTAAATATCGTCATGTCACGATTATATGTTTAATTTTGGAAAACCAAAAGGAATAAAAAAATATTAGAAACACATAAACTTAGCTATGAGAGCAGAAAAAAGAATAACACTGCAAATAGACGTTGTTTAATATCGTTAGCCTCTACTTTTCAATCAAAGTCGGATTTCCACCTTTCTTCGCATGGTGTCAACACTTTTTACTGTCGGCAGATACAAACGTGCTGAAAACGTCCCAATAGAAAATAGTGGAAAAATCTACTTGGCTGAAGAGGAAAAATGATTCTGAAGGTATGAGCTAAAATCGGCACATCAGTTGTTAAAGGTTTAAACTGGAGTAACTAGTTGCTGAAGCATAATTACACGGTTTGAAAATGTTCTCAATACAGAAGATAAAACATGAAAAGGAACCTGATCCCTCTCCTTTTCGCGTCCTGCGCGGCAGTAATGAGGGATCCTCTTTGCGCCAAGTAAATAAACGTAGATCATTATTCCGAAAATTCTACCGTAATACATTTGCAATGGAGACGTTTTGTGTAGGATGAAGAAAGATATCTAACCTAAAGCACGCTTTGAAATGGGTATGAAGAAAAAAAGCATTTTCAAGTAACCATTCGCATAGATTCCATTTCAATTGTTTCCTGTTTTAATTACCACCCCTTCCAAATGAAAGATATGCTATTCCCACACACTCTTCTCACTCAACATTGTTGCCGTGAAAACCCCTCCCCTTCCACGACCACCGAGAGAGAAGGCGTGAGCGCTCCGTTGTGACGTCACGAATCGTAGGTGGACGGAGGGGGGTGCGAAGACTGATGTTTAGGCTGCCAGTTTGCGAGGAATGCGTACGAAAACCGTACGATGCGTAAACAGACATCCGGCTACGATATCCTTTAAGTAAAAATATATATACTTCTATTTAAGTGATGTCAACAGTACATCCTTACTTCAGGGAAGAATAATATTTGTTTACATTCGATGATCGCGTTCGCCGAAAAATCTACTTTACACAGAGGCAACTTGCTCCTAAATGTATTTGAAACCTCGAAAATTTCATCAAAAGCCTTGTATTCAGTAAAATGTACGTACTTTTACGCATTAGTGATAGATAGAGCATAAAAATCAGTGGATTTTTTAAATCCTTCACGAAGCTTCTACTTTTTCATCATCGCTGAATAGACGATTACATATTACAAAAGTAATGTTCTTACACATACGAAAGATTAGGTTAAAACTAGAATGTGCTTCCGTAAAGTGCCGTAGAGGTTGTTTTGAACACATTCATCTGCAAACAAAATTTCATGGCAAATTATTCACTCATCAGGGCGAATAGCAAGCTCTTAAGAAATGGTGAACTAGGATTAGCTACTTCTAAGAGCTTAGAAATATTATTTTGAATGCACAAATACCATATGCTACCTCAGAACACAGATATAGCATTCAGTTGGAAAAATTGCTACCCCTGATAGGACATAGTGAGGTCATTTGTGCTGCTGTCAAGTGACATAGAGATTATTTTGAATGGGCAAATACCATTTCTTACCTGAGAACACATAAATGTGGCATATAATGCATTCATTTGAGAAAATCATAATTTTTTGATGGATTTAGTTGTTAAAAATACATTGAAAGACATGGAGAGGGTCTGGGATATAGAATAATGGTCGAGAATGATCAGAAGGATGTGGATAAACTATACTCAGTAGGGTGTCCCAAGACATAATGGAAAATTTTTTTTCGCGAAATCAAATATGCATACCCTCTGTTTTTTGTTGTTTGGCCTAAAAAACTCACATAATAAATATTATTGCGATTGGATTATGATAACACTTGCCGACTTGATCCCAAACATGAGAAATGAAAATTTGTCCTGGGTTAGTATGGAAGGGTTCCAGAAATTAATGCTTATTTATTAAATAAAACAACAATATGCCCAAATCGTGTTTACTGTTTGACAAGTAAATAAAATTTTCTTTTTAAAGTTTGCTTTTTGCAGTCAGGATAAATCTTCCGGTGTTCTTGTACGCAACGTAACAAAAATTGCTTTGGTTCCTCCTCCACCGTGATTACACCGTGGTAGTCTTGGATCAACTTGACCGCTCTTTCAGCTGCATCGTTGACTGCCCTCAGCGTTGAAACCTTCTTCCTGGCTTCTTGAAACGAAGCATTACTTGACCACGTAGCAGGACATTCGTGGAGAAAACTGTCATCAATTTTGATGCGATCGAACAATGACTTGCTTTTGGCTGAAATGAAGTCGTAGATGTTTTTCTCTGAAATATAACAAGAGTTCACACACACACACAGAAAACTAAAAAAGCAACTTCTACATTTACTTATTTAACTTACAATACAATGGACCGCAAAGTTCTTCCTTAGATGGGATGTAACGTTTGCTATGAGTTGATAAATTCTCTTTGGTTAAATTTTCGACCATTTTGCCTTTAGTTTCTTGATCCACATCATCGTCAAACAGTGACAAGGCAGAAATTTCATCAGTCAAGTACCATAAATGCTGGATTATCTTCTGTAAAGCTGCTTTTGAGATGCTTTTATCAATTTTTTCGTAAGCCTTCATTGACTTCAAAAAGCACAAATCTTGGTAAGGTGCTTTTACTGCCAAAATACATTGGAGCCATGGCTTGACATAGGATGTCACTATGAGCAGGCAAACGTCTAACAGCGCTGTCTTATCCTTGATCGTAATTTTGAATTGATGACTTAGTAATGATATTTTTAGGGAATAAATTGCTCTCGCCATCCATCGAGCTTGGTGCATGGCACCTGGAGGTCGAATTTTAAATTTTCTCTGTGTATCTCCGCCTAAAAATATCACAGAAAGCTCTATCAACTCTCAATAGCCATCTCTGACTATTTCTTTGGTCAGTTCAGTTCGGTAAAACTCAAGGAGATTGTCAATTTCGGAAACAGTCAGGTGCAATGCGAGCTTTTTTTTTATAGCACTGTGCTTTATCTGGATCGACACCATTCCAGTTATCTCGGAACTTTTTGAAGAGTGGAATGTCTGGATTTGCAGTCACTTGACTGATTTTTACTTCGAACACGCTTTTTAACACCAATTCATACACGTGATGGCGGCAAGCAAAAATAAGCATATCTCTATTAAGTTTTTGTTCAAGAAGCACACAGGCACCATTGATATGACCCGTATTTGAAGCCGTAGTATCACAACAAAGAATTTGCGCTTTATCTTCGAGATTCCAGTCTACAATCGCGTTCCAAACAGCCTGCGCCTGTCCGCTTCCTGAAGAGCTTTCCAACCTTGGCACACTAATAAGTTGTTCTTTATTTGCATATGAAATAACTATTGGAAGACGTTCTTCTTTTGATTTTCGAGCATCTAAAGCAGGCAACAGTTTGCCATCCCAGTGAACAGTCACAACATCTGGTACCTCGTTTTGAAAACGAACTTTTATGGCTTCCGCACGCTCTTTCCGTTTTTCCGTACGAATTCTTTGAATCGAGGACTTACTTATAGGAAATTCATCAGTATTATATCCAAATGCCTCAATGGTAGCTTCAAGAACAAACACTGAATCTCTCATGCTTAACTGACACCTATCTAACACTGCTACTAATTTTGGAGTAATGAAATTTTTCTGCATAGTTGTTTCACTGGTTCCGGGTTGTGTGTTCTGGATCAGAGTTGGAAAATCTTCTTTTAAATGCATGCCATTTTCATTAGAATCCGAAGATGAGTCGTTTTGTAACGGTTCATTAGATGATGTTGAAGGAGTTGAGGTGGAAAAATATGTAGCACGTCGCTTTTCTTCTTCAATAGTTCTGAGGCGCGCCCTTTCCTCTTTATAAGCCAGTTTTTTGTCCACTCCTGCTAAGTGACCAGGCCGACCTGGCTCTCTCTGTCGCTGTAAGAAGATTCTGTCTTCATCTATTTTTATTAATTGAAGCGCATCGGCGTGTGCAATGTCAAACAAATTATCTAAGTTGTTGACAAATTCTTGTCGGCGCTGCTTAAATACGCTTTGGATTTTTTGTGCATTTTTTTGTAACTCCCTCCAAAATTGATATAAGTTCACTAGTTTCTTCACACAATTAGGGAAAGATTTGGTAGGTATACGCGCCTTTTCCCAAAAGATAATACATTCGCGAATAGTGAGATTTGCACTTTCATTGACAGTTGAAGTCACTTCACGGATATTATAAAATAAAACTGCCAGAACTTGTCCATTAGAGGGGAGTTTTGAACCTTTTATTTGATGCTTTACGCACCCTATTAAAAATATACCCTTTTTAGAACTACGTAATTCCACTGACATGTTCATTGTTCACTGATTGAAAACAATACTTTTACTTACAAAATATCAAGTGATCACAAACACATCGACGCGTTAACACGCTTTCACAACGCATAAGCAAAACCTGCTTCACTAAACAATCACTACGGACAACCAACGTGACTCTAGCGAGTTCCAGCTCGCACTGATAGCGTATCACATGTTCACCTGCCTCCCCTCCAACACCCGTATCACCAGTATTGCCCGATCTAACACTAAGCTATCAGTTTAATTACTTTATTTACACACCTTGTACAATGTACAATTGTACAATGTGGTGCATTTTTCGCTAAATTCGCATTAACCGGTGGGCGCGCCGCCGCACTCCGTGCGACATATGTACTTTGTATTTCATGGTTATCAAAAAAAAACTGTAGGGTGCGCTACCTGTGAGTCTAGCCATTTGTATTTCGTCTAATTTGTGCACATTGTGGCAGTAATTGTGTGCTTACCATCTCATTGTCAGTTCCATTCGGGCGTACAAACTTGAGGTGTTGGGTTTTGGTGCGTTTCTTGCAGTGGGACCCTTCGTTGGGCGCGCCGCCCGTGCGGCATACTTCGTATTTCTTGGTTATAAAAAAAACAGCCATCATACCAGTCACCAGACAAAGTTCAAACATCATATATTAGTTTCCCATTAGTCAAAAAAATTTATATTCAGGTAAAACTGCTGCATCAGTCACCATAGGGTTATCATATGGAAGGTTTTCCGCGGCGCCTTCCTTCGCAAATACTGACATGTTTCAACACAAGTCGGCACGGGTTTCCGAGGTCCTATGTATATAAAATTTTATTTACAATTGTTTTTGACGTCGTATAAATAAATTAAGAGGGTGTGCGATCCAAAAAAACGACTTCGATTTTTTTGGGACACCCTAATACTCAGCCTTGATGGATTGTTAAAGGAGGAGGATGTTTTTCTGTTAATGGAATTGTTCACTTTTAACACAAACAAAATTTACATTTTCCTTTACAAACCACATTTTACCGACTTTTTCCAGACCAATGATCACTTTCTACAGAATATCATATGCATCAAAGGCTGAAAGACTACTCACTGGCAGTATATGGGCAACATATTTAAAATGTAGTTCTGTACCCTAAAATATGAGCAATGGAAGCTTAACTGCTGGAGATATGTATATATACATCCACATAATACCCCACAGCCCGCTTTAAAGGCGTGTAACAGGGGGTGTTAGAACAACAGTCGTTTAAAGATAAAAGGAAACGCGAATAAGCTTTTATTAAATTCCTTTATGGTTTGGGGAAAAAATGAGTTCCCATATCTATCTGTTCGACTAGATATCTCTTTTCATTTATCGCTTCTATCGAACCTGGAAATATAGTGGGTCTCTAATATTATGTTCTCCGTGTCGTTCTTAAATATATCTATTCTCAATTGTTCAAAAAATCTAAGCCTAGCGCGCAGCCTCCGAGTCTCCAGCAGCTCCCAGCCTAATTTGCTTGATATCTGGGTAACGCTGTCTGTAACCCCGTAGCAGTTTTTGACGAACCGTGCAGCCTTCTATTGTATATTATTTAGTTCGCGGATAAAGACTTTCTGCACCGGATCCCATGCGCTCGCTGCATATTCAAGGTGCAGGCGGACGAGTGCGAAATAGCACCTTTCTTTTACTTTCTCATCCGATAATTCATTCAAGACTCACGCTCCTAAGACTGGTTCGACGCAGCTCTCCACTCAGTTCTCCTCATCAGCTAATCCTTTCACACCAACGTAATCTTTTCTTTCAAATAGTTCTTTGCTTGATCTATGTATTTTGTTTTTGGTCTTCCTTTTTCGGTCTTTATAAAATACGATCTCAAGGATAATTTCAGCAATTATTCTGGCATCAACAATCTCCATCTCATACAAACTATATTTCGAAGTTTTAATATTGTTTTCTTCGCTTTTGTAGGCAGAGCACTACTTCTACACATTATGTAAGCATAGTTAACAAGTTACCCATTATCGATTATCTTTATCTAAAAATAAGTCATAATTTCCGAAAATATAAAAATATAAAACAACGACAACAAACCGCATATCAATAAGTTTTCACTTGTTTCTACCTTTCTTTCATTAGTGGTGACCGTCACATGACTTCTAACTTAGGATATGTTCGGTTTTTCTCTGGTTAGGAAGGAGTCGGTACGGTACAGAATTGCTGAAAGTGCCGTCGTCGGTACGGAAACCGTTGTCGGTACGGAATGATGTCCAGTCGGTGGGCTTGAAAGGCAAACCGATCGGTGCGGTACCAAAGAAGTACAGAATACGGCACAAGATCGGAATGGAGAACTGCAATTATAAAATAACGCAGCTGCTTCTGAAAGCTTCCGAAACTCACATACTGGAATCACACTAAATCTCATCACACTTACTGGAGTAAGCTAATGTTGAGGAGTTTATCAAAGTACCTCTTTTGGGATCCTATCTACCGGTCCAAATGCACTGTGCTAGAGCAGTATGGATGATGGGTGACTACAGATGAAGGGCCAGTCTGTAACTCCATTTTCTCACGAAAAAAGGAAATAGGAGATTCGTGAAGTGCCTGCGCGAGAGTTGTCTCCCGCCCTATGTCTCTAACGATTTTTTGCCTGTGGAAGGAGACAATCTTTCACCTGGAGCCTAAGTCTGAAACTTCGTTTTCTCCGGAGTTGGGAGAAAATAGACTTGTGTAGCTACCCTTTCATCCAACTCTAAGTCTATAACTTGTTTCTCCCGGTAATGGAGTAAACATTCTCCTGGTAACGGAGAAAATGTTTCTCCTAGAGAAAACCTTTCTCCCAACTCAAGTCTGTAACGCGATTGGAGAAACTCTACGCACCCTTGACGGGTGCTTCGGAGTCACCCGCCCGGGACCGGCCGACTAATTTTCTCCCTGGAAGAAAACGAGAAAAATAGCAATGGCGGACCATTGTGGATGATCGAACTCTATTTGTACACATTTATATATTTTTTTAAGTATTTGTGCCAAAAAAAAAACACAAAAATCCTTCCTTCAAATTAGGCTGGCAACGTATGTAGTGTAAGTTTTCACAGGAATTGAAAGTTTTGTATAGCTGCAATGGGAGGGAACACTCAAAATTAAAAATCGGTTTTTGTTATTTAATACCAAAGAGATATGAATGAAAAACTCATACGCCAAATAACGGAGCTCAAATTCGATTTTTAACCGAGATAAGTAGCTTTAAAAGTCCACCAGCAGCTTCGGCCACGCCCACGACGCGAAAAGTATTTCTAATGGCTGACGCCGCGTGACGTGTTAACCTCATGAATGTCGCGGGAGTAACGCTTGAAGAAGCGGTTAGCGCATTGGGTTCGTGGAAATAGTGGCCAAAAGTGTATCATCCCGGCGAAACAAAACGTTCATTTTGCTGTGGCTGATTCCCGAAATGTACCGACATTATCACCCGAGGCTCTGGACAATTTTTTTTCTCAAAACGAATCACTTCATTGAAATGAAACGTCGTAAAATATTTGCTTAGCAATGACTTTTAGTTTCGGGATGTAAATTATGAAATACATAAACGAATAAGCTATAGCTATAGCTGTGTTCCTGTTCTCTGAAGAGAGGAAATTCGGGGTTCTCTCCGTTCCTTTTAGAAATAGCGTTTAAATTTCGTTGGAAGAGCATTTTTCAAAGCAGAGGATTGACTTTGGTCAACTGTGCTCCCGTTGATTCTTCAAGTCAGTTTCGTACTATAAAAATTGGTAAACAATTGTCTTCAAAATGAAAGAGTAACTCAGAGATGGGGATTTTTACATGAAAATATCCGCAAGTTCACTTATATTTATATCAGAGTTACACGCACCGTCACTTTCAAAAGTTTTAGGGACAAGTTTGTGGCATCACTTCTGCTCCTCAAGGAAATTTAGTATCCTATTATCCTTTCGTAGTTTTCTGCTGCACTCCGCTAACATTTCACTTGCGAGTGGATATATATATGCACTCAAAGGGAAAAATTATTTATACTGCAAATTTATCATTTCGCTACTATTTATGTAGAGTGTAATGATTATTCCGAGTGCATTTATTGTATACTTAAACCGGTTTTCACCCTTAGTGGTAAAAGTAATTTTGATATGATTTTTATCATGTGACGGCTCGCCGCGGCGGTGGCGTACTGGGCAACGCTTTGAGCTCGGGAAGTGAAGATTGAACGGTCGGGACTGCCTCTCAAAATTTTTGCAGCTCGTTTTATTACATATTTACAGTTTTTTTTCGTAATTTCGCAGTAGTTGTCATTATGCTTTTATTAATGTTGACGCCAATTGTTAAAATTAAAAGAAAAATTGTAGATAAAACTATGGCGTTAACATTAGCGTACAGTTTGAACGAAAGAAGTCACACATTTTATTTTATTATTTGACAATTATTCTGTTTCGATTAATGATAGTTCAAACTATTTGCTAAACTATTAATTCATTCAGTACGTATTTTCCTCTGGCTACTCTGTTTTGTTGCAAGATTAGCAAAGTTATCCGTGTTTATTATTTACTATTTGTGCTTTTATCTATAAATCTGGCGGCACTGGGATTCAAATGTGCTTATTTCTGCCTATTGTGAGTAATACGATATCGTAGTATTCCTGGAGTAAGTATTTGAGATGATTAATATATCCTACTTTATCATTCCTAGAATATTATTGTGTATCGTAGTGGTGACCAGGGAGTTCGCATCTCCCCTACCCCCCTCGAAATATTAAAACATCTTTACTTTGCTTCATAAAAGAAAAAAATCATTAATTTTTAAATTTGAGGGGGTTCCAGCAGACAGAACCCCACATGAAATATAAAATCATATTTAATTCGCTTCATAAAAGGAAAAAAATGAAAAATCATCAATTTTTATATTTCGTTGGGGGAGGGGGTTCGGACCCCCCTTGACCTCCTCCCCCCCGAAATCCGAAACATAAAAACACATTCACTTTGCCTCATAAAAGGAAAAAATGAAAAATTCATCAATTTTTATATTTCGGGGGGTCCAGTGGGTTCGCACCCCCCCTCCCCCCGAAATATAAAAACACATTTCTTGCCTAATAAAACAAAATATATTTGAAGTTTGGGGGGGTTGGAGGGAAACCAGACCCCCCAGACCCACGCATTCGCTATTCCACTGATTGAGGCTCTGTAATACACAAAATAAAACGATCATAATGACAAACTGTGTTGAAATTCTTCCCTAATTTTAAATCATCTGGGTGGGGGGCGCGTGCCCCCTCTCACTCCCATAAATCCTCCTATGTTGGCTGGGATCATTAGCGAATCATTTACCCTGAATATTCCCAATGGATCCAATTTGAATATGGATGTCTAGAAAATATCTTCTCAAAGATATCTTGTAGATATCGGAAAGGCGGACATTCAGATATCTAAAAATATCTAGAAGATATTACAAGATATCTTCGAGATATCTATAAAATGTTTAGAATGTCTTCAGCTTATGTCTAGAAAATATGTTGTGCTATGTGGGAGGTTAGCGTCAAAGACCCTTTCCGTTGCATAGGTTTGACTTTTAGTGCGCCAGATAGAAACAAAGAGTGAAAACCAGGACAAATATACATAAGGGCGTACCCAGGATGAAAACTAGGGTGGGGGCAAGCCATGGTTGTTCAAGTTGTAGATAAGATTTAAGCATGGAAAAGGTGAATGAAACCAACATTTTAAGGAAACTGTAACAGTTCTTCATTAGTTTTTAAAATTATTTGCTTGAAGGAATATTATTTTCCTTAATGACATTTGCGATTTTTGCTTCTGAGGGGGTTAGGGGGTGGGCATCAGCCCCCTACTGCCCCTCGCTGGGTACGCCCATGATTATACAGTAAATGCAGTATATCATTATATCCAATATAAATTGAAGCAGAATGATATATTTGTAATTAAAAATTAGAATTTCCCATTGAGTGCGTATATATTTAGGTACATACGAAATTTTGCGACATGCGGCCGAAGACAACAAAAGGAGTAATGGAAACTAAATGTCTTTGAGAAGTAGAAAAGACTTACATTAAAATAGCCCTCAAAAATTCTATAACAGGCTATCTCTGAAGGAATATGCTGTCTCCATGCAGCGTCGTACCACCGCCTTTCTTGGTCTGGGTTGTTTGGCACCACAGAAGAAAACTTTTTTGGCGTTTAACGAGAGGTAGATTCACATATCGGTATGCAACAATATACGTAAGGTTTCCTCACACACATTATTCATCACATACCGTTATTTCCGAAACTGACAGGAAAGGACAAACTCCTAATACAAGACCTCCACATCGGCTTCAAAATGGCAAAAAGTCAGCGTGCGGCTGAGAACCTCGCAAACTACCTCCTTGTTACAGCAAAACACACTATATACACTTGCTTTACGGCATGTGAAAAGGGAGAATGGGGATAAGCTGCATATACACAATTCCTGTGCAGAAAAGTCAGAAACAGACTAAGAAGAGAGCACGCGTACCGCAACGGGAACCAAAAAGGAGAGTATTTTGTCAACATCTGGGGCATAGGAGGGATTTTGTGCGTTGTAAATGAGGGAGTACTAGAAATCAATGAAAGGATTGAAAAGGGGGCGGTTTGACACCGGTAAATAGGGAGAACCTCATACGCGGGGGAGATAGGAACCCAAGATTGCGGTAACCCGCCCCTTTGGCGGGTCCCTTCCTACGCGTGGTGTCTCCCAGTCACAAAGGACCAAGAACCGGAACGATATGAAAAAGTAATTTTTTATTTTTTATTTTATTCTCAAACCACCGGAAACAGCTCTTGTTGGCCATTTTACACCGGGGTGTTCAACAAACGTCACAAGTAAACGTACACAAACGACCATGCCCTGGACCGGGGAAACCTACCCAGGCGGGACTCGAACCCGCGACCTCTTTTTTAGCAGGCGAGAACGTTACCCCGCCGCCACCGAGGCCGGCAAAAAAATCATTTGCCTTGAGTGTAATTTAAGTGGAAAGAGGACCTTCAGTGGAGGTTCATTACCGCCCTATATATAATAATAATAATAACACATTTAAAATTCTCATTTTTATCTACTATTTATTTATACACGAAATAACGTATACGACAATGCACTCCTTATGTAAGCAATGCAGAGATTTTGAGATTCACACTTTGTTAACATGGCGTCGCCCGAGAATACGTTTTTGGAGCGGAATTCAAGTTGAAACTTCAAACTGCTCTAGGGGCGTAATTATTCAGCGCTGAAAGGTAAAATTCTGTGAGAACCTTTCTAACATCCATTGCTTTATAAATCAAACATAGTATTTGGTAGTGTTAACCCTTCTATTGCAAGGGAACTACGTGCTGTGATTTTTCATTATAACTCTAATGTCAGTGAACACAATTTGTGCCTCTATTGTACCCCTACGTGAATTGATTGCATATAGACGATGAAGTTAATAATGAAGCGAAAAGTGAAGTAAGTCGTGGATTTAATATCTTCGACAAAGTTTTTTATTTCTTCCATGCTAGTTTAATCAACCGTATACATTTCGATCAAAGGTATCTTACTATTACGAAGAGGATATGTTTCATATTTGAGTTAGTTACTTTAGGGATACATCGAACGCAAATAAATTTTCATTCGTTTGTTCGATTCTAAGTTCTGTATGATTTTATTACCTATTGCCATTTCATTGTGAGTTTTCGCCAGTGTTTACAGTTCATGCAATACGTTGCGGTGTTTTTTTGTTTTGGTTATATTTTGGTTACGGTAAGAGTGATGGTGAAATTCGAAGTTTTTTTTATGTGACAATAACTGGTTTAGCAATTTGTTCCAGCCTATTCATTTCATTGTCTTCGCAATGCTAATGTGGACTAACGTGATCTGATTCTAAGTCGTTAGTGATGAGTGGGAAGTGAGGTGTGAAGAATCCTTTCGAACTTTAAAGAGTGCAAATTCTTTTAGTGTGAGCAAAATGATAGGAAAACCGATTATCATGTTTTATTAGTGCTACAATATAGTGTTTTTTTAATTTATTGTGAGGCAAGTTTTTCATTGAATCAGTTGATTTGGAATATAATGGTTAGGAATATAATAAGGATCAAAAAGGCAGTTCGAGAAATGTGTGCGTTGTAGTGCTATTTGAGATATTATGAGCAATAAATATGTACAAGTAAGGGTAATTTTGCTTTGTTTTTTATACGTTAATACCTCTATTAAACTATTTTCCCTACGTTTCCGCAATTCTACGCTGTCAATATTTGAAAATTTTAAATGTAGCGAGACAGGTTGTTGTGTTTCCTTAACTCTTAACATTTTGGGAGTTGCAAACATATTTTACTAATTGCTCGCCAGTAGGTATTTGCAATGTATTAAATGTGTACCATTCATACATTTACAGTAACGTTATTTTCTTTACAATTCTTTACTGCATTGTAAAAATTTTAAATTATCCTTTTCCACTCCAACATTGTGTATTTCTGCTTTTAGAGTAAAAATGTATGTAATACTAACGTTGCTAATTATGTTTTTCTATACTTATCACTTATACACCAATGAAAATAAGTATCCTAAGTGCTAAAAATATGCAATATATATCATTAATGAATACAACGGCCGTATGTTTACAAGAATAACTGCATCTCAAACATAAAAATGCATTGTTATTATGCATAAGTCTCTCCTCTCTCAATGGTATAATATACTCTTTTGAGTGTAATATTGAACAAATATTTCTGCGATGGATTTAAATCGATTATCCATTACCAAGTATAAATTTTGATGCATCAATTTCATTTATTTGAAAGTTTTCTTTAAGTATGAATGAATAGCCCTTATTACAAGTGAGAATCGTTTGATTTCCAGCTCGTTTTTTATTTGAAACAAAGCATTTTTATTGGTCCTTCACGCTACCGCCGGCTTCGGATTCAATATTTTTCATACCTATCTGCTCTTCCTATCCGATACCGAGAATTAGAGTTTTCTCCGGTAGCGCCCAGTAACTGATCTTTTCTCCGCCAAGTTACAGACTTCAGTCGAGAGAAAACTACGGTAGGAAACAGTTTCTCCGGAGAAAAGAGATATCAAGTTGCAGACTTAGGCCCCTGGGGGTATAGTAGTATCCAAATCCATGCGTGTAAGCCTTCTCAAGCGCCTTCCGGTGCCCTAGATGGGCCCCTCAGTTTCATCCCACTCCAGAGCCCGACGTAGGTATCTCTTCTTCCCTTGAGACAGTGCGCACCTCGACATCCAGTTATAGTTGGTGTCACTAAATGCGAATTTTCTCGATGATGTCTTTGTTTTAGTGATAAGAGGGAGCAGCACGACGAACGCCTTAAAGCCGAGTAAGGAGGCTTCAGGAAGCATGAATCGCGCTAAATTAGAATAAATGCCAATGGAGAGCAAGCTTATGTCGATTTTTAGGGAAAATTATCTCGGCAGAGGAAGGAATACTTCCTCACCCGGAGAACGTAGAAGCCATCCGCGAGACAGAAAGGCCAAAGACAAAAGAAGCGGTGCGGCGATTCCTAGGTATGGTTCATTACCACTTACATTTTTTGGATCACCTCACTCACATGATGAGATTATTACGAGATTTATTATCTTGCGAATGAGAACTTGCTTGAGCTAAAGTTCACGAAAAATCGTTTGCTAAAATAAAGAAGAGGCTCACCAAAGCACCAAACCTGGGTGATTTTTGACCCAAATAGAAAATTTAGTTTCTCAGCAGATGTTTAAGTCTATGGTTTGAGGGCAGTATCGGAGCAGAAGAAAAACAACGGGAATGTGAAAGTCGTCAATGTAGCGTCCCTATCTCTCACTGAATCGGAACAGGGGCACGCGCAAATTGAACAGAAAGAATATTTAGCTTTGACTTCGGCGTGTGAGAAATTCACCCCATATATCCAAGGATCTCATTTAATTTTAAGTACGGACCATAAATAATTAGTACCCTTATAGAGTATGAAAACATTAAGTGATTTATCCACGAGGTTGCTAAGATTTCGCATGAGAGATATAGGTTAATATTACACTATTTAGTACGCTTCTGGAAAACTTTTTTTCACCCCAGATGTTTTCTCAGAGCACCACTGACCAGGAACACGAGTTGAGGACATAATTATGGCACAAAAAGATGAAGCTATGGTTAAAAAAAACTAATAAAAGCTCTCTCAATGTCAGAAAAATGGCTGGAAGAACTCAAAGAAAAGCCAGATGAAAGCGACGTATGAAAATAAATAAGCTGATACCTTCGTTATGGCTGGCCTGCGCACAACGAAAACCTTAAGCTGCTATTGCGGAAGTAACATAAAGACAAAGGATATCTCAATGAGGGAGAATGGTTACTTATGCATGAACACAGAGCTCTTTTCTGAAAGGTTTAACGAAGTTGATTTTTGACAGGTAACTTGTAGTCGTATAACATATATGAATGGGGAACTGCAGTGAAAGAGCGCGAGATTCATTTTGATGGCCGGGGATATCGGCAGTCATACACAATGCAGTAGAAAAATGAAAGGAATGTCTAGAAGGGCGTCCACTGCGCGTTAAACCCCAGATACCATTTTCAATCTCGGAAAGACCATGGATGATGGTAGGAATAGGTATCGTAACCGTCCGAATTAAAAACTTTAGCTGTGGAAGATTAATTTTCGAGATAGCCGTAGTTCACGAAGCGGTCAAGCACTCCCACAGCAACATTAATTGAAAAAAAAACAATGCAAATTCCTCTAGGTTTGGAATTTCAGAAGTTGTTAGATCCAACAATGGGCCACAGTTTGGAGGACAAATTTTTGGAATTTAATAAAGAATATAGATTCTGTCTAGTAACGAGCAGTCCCTTATTATGGAGAAGTATTTACCAAGAAAAATGAGCTGTTATAATAGAAACAAATATTCTACTGAGGGAGAAGGACACAAATTTAGGGTTACTCGTCTACTGTTCAATAATCCTGGAAGCCGAATATAGCCAACAGAGCTGTAAATGGAAAGAAATTAATTACAAATCTTCCTACTTCCTTGGACTCCTTGACGCCATCGTGGTCCTACCTGAGGGAGCACGGGGAGAAAAAAGAAGTAAAAAAAGCAAAGGCCAACAAGAATGGGCCACATAAAAAGACATATCACTCGAGCTCTGCCCAAGCTGAAACCACTGACGTAGTCTGGGCGAGTTGCCGGAGACACTTCGGAAAAAAATTTAATAGACGCAACCAGCCAAGGTCATACGACCTGGAAATTGACGTCTGCGTAACTCGGCGAATTCAAGCGTTCGTCGTAGCGGCCCAACCGGCGGTGCAGAGCTGCCGGTCCGGAGCAGGAGAATTTCAGTGGGGTGAAATAAGATAAAAAAGCTGTCTGTTGGCTAGTAAAAAATATGCATTTTGAGAGATAAGAGAATAACACTTTTCTTTCTTGTAGAGAGGGGAGGGTGTTTGGATCCATGGGCCGGCCTACGCAGTTGAGTGGCAGCAGGTGGATGGCTAATGCAGTGCTTCATTTCCGGCCAGAATGTTCTAGAAGAACCCAGCTATAAGA
Organism: Ischnura elegans; assembly: GCF_921293095.1. Classification (NCBI taxonomy): domain Eukaryota; kingdom Metazoa; phylum Arthropoda; class Insecta; order Odonata; family Coenagrionidae; genus Ischnura; species Ischnura elegans. Next base: position 11,530,593 of record NC_060258.1, on the reverse strand, counting down.
CGTCCCGTGCCGAGATGGCTTCGCGCCAACGTGGCTCGCGTCCAGACGGCCCACAGTGGGCAGAAATCGAAAAAAGCTGGTCCTAACCTCAATACCGATATTTATGATTGCGGAATTTGAAACTTTTCATAGTAGTTTTCAATACAATAGTGCGTTTTTTTGACGCAAACAGTTTTTTACGGGTTAATTTTTTAAGCAAATTACTTGGCCTCAAGTTCAAACAAATTTCGAAAAAATTGCCCACATTGAATTTTTTTTTAAATTCATCATGTTAAAGCTAATGTCACACCTTCTGCAGCTATTCGATAGAAACAAAAATTTACAATATTATTATGACGTTTATTATTATAAATTATTGGTTACTTTCACGAATCATTTGTATTGCTTGTGGCCGATACGATACAAAATGGCGGACCCTGTTTTTCGTCGAAATTTTGTGTTAATTTAGGAGTATGAAAAAAAGGATCACCGAGATACATCGAGATATTTACGACAAAACACACGTAAAAATACACGTTTACAACAAAACCTTTAGATTATGATACCAAAAGGAGAATATCGACCACCTGCGATGCTGAAATTCAGATCGATTTTTTGAACGTGCGGCACAGTTCGGAGCTTGCTGCTGGCCACGGGGAATACCGTGCTTGACAGATGTTGGAAAGTGAATCTTCTAGCTAGTGAATTGTGTATAAGATATAATTTTCTTTTCCACTATTGTGCTTTTTATATAGCCTAATTTTTGTCGCTGTCTTACGGTATTTTTCGTCGATACGATAGAAATTGGAAGACCCTGTTTTTCGTTGAAATTTTGTGTTCATTTGGGATTATAAGAAATGGATTACCGAGATACTTTGAGATATTGACGTTAAATTACATCAAACGTTTAAGAGTGTCTATCCTGTCTATCCAAAGAAATCAACCATTACCGTTAGTATAAAGAAAAATAAAAATAGTTATTTTTTCCGAGCGCGCAGTCCGCGGCAGCTCCCTGATGGTATGGAATGCCGTGACGCGGCGTACTTTACAATTTCCTACGTAAAGTCATAAAAGGCTTTTTGCGTACATCGTCAGTTTTATTATTTACTTAATAGGATACACATACTTAAGCCTTTTTTCTCTGTTTCTTCATTTAAATAAAGGATTAGCATTAGTTAGGTTGATAGCTGTTGGACACACCGCACACGTGATTGCATGACTTGGATTCGGTATTAGTACTGTCCCTTCTAACTCCATGCTGCAGAATGTTCGATCAAGAGTCTAATGATTAGATTTAGTTCATCAGTCCATTCTGCAAGCCTCGGGATTTGTTTGTAATTGTCTTTGTGGTGTTCCATATAAATAGAATCGAATTAGGTGGAGCTTTCGAAATAAGTCTTAATTGGTTGTTATTCTCGAGTGGTTTCTGATGACGCTTCCCATTTATTTTGCTATCAAATTTTTATAAAATATCGCTTGAAAATGAAACTGAGACCCTTGCTATCTTATACGTTTCCTAATGAGTGAATTTTTCTGTCATATACAGTAGAACCTCGATTATACGACCCTCAGTTATGCGATGACCTCACTTATACGCCAATTTTTTTGGTCCGGTGAATAACCCCATATGAACCCATGTATTTCCAACCTCAGTTATGAAACTCTTCACCTATACGACGACCTCGGTTATGAAACGTATTTTTCCAGTCCAATGTGATAAAATACCTCACTTGTACGACTTGTCAGAGAACTGCTCTACGAGAAGATTGCGGTAGGCGCGCCGATTTTAGTCACAGGAGCGGGGGTAGTACGTGCTCATTACATAGATATGCCATTGAAGAATAATAAGTTTTAATAACGAGCGATGCTGTTTATTAGATATTCATTTTAGCTGCAGTAGATGATCATTAATCCGGAATATCTATCTCTGACGGAAGATTGTCTAGTATTTTCCAAGGTTATGCTTCTCGTCGCCCCAGCGAAATAACACCTAAATGAGCCGTTAAAAATCCTAGAGTACCTAAATTTTGGCTTCCAAGGTCATTCAAAAAAGATTATCGTATTTGTAGTATGGACGTAAGCCGTTGGTGATTCAACACGATGGCAAAAACAGCATGCGTGGACTCATTCCGCGGGCTAATCCCTAATCCGCGGGACGAATTGAGCCGGAGGAAAGTTGCTTACGCGGCGCGCAGATCAAAACTGACCCAACTTGTATCTGCGGGTTTAAATGAAATATAGATTGATCTTGACTGCCTGGTGGCAAGCGTTTATTTTTTAACTGAACGAGAGTTAGTACGAATGCCCTCGGAGAATAACTCGCGTCGTCAGTAGTAACGTAATCATTAAAGTCAAATTCAAAACGCGAGAGATAAGGCAGTTCCTTTCGACTCAGGAATGACTTCTAACCATTATATCGAAGTACAAAAACAGTCTGGTGTTGTTTTCAGATATGGGGAAGCAAAATATAAAGTGAAGATGAGTCACGCGGCTTGTGAGTCGAAGTTCCCGGCGCTGAATTCGCGGAAGAATGCCGGCAGAGAAGCTATACCCGGTAGATTCAATCTATTATTACTAAAATGTCTTGGGAAAATTCTTTTTTTAGTGCGTAAACATTATTGAGAGGGGAGATTTTTCCGGGGTCTTAATCTATTTTTGTCCATTCATCACTGACAGCAGTTGCGCGATTATTTCAAATGCTCACTTAAAAGTTTTCTAAGCACCGGAAAAGTGAACTTAGTCACGGAATATCCGGGGTACCTGTGGCGTAACTAGGAATATGCTTTGGGGGTGACGGTAGTACCTGGGGGGCGGCTTCACCACCCACCCCTCCGAAGCAATGGGGATTCCCGTAAAATTAAAAAAATGGCATGCCTGTAAATATGTTCTACATCATTTTGGCACATAAAATTTAACATTTAGTTGATGCAGTTGCTGTTTATCAAAGCTAGACTTGTGTTTAAATTTTTTTTTTTTTTCTGAGGCTTTGGAGAGGGATCCATCCCCTCATCCCCCAACCATAATTACGCCACTGCCAGGTGCTCCATATTATCTATGGCATGGTATTTAGAGGGAGAAAACTGACAGCTGAGGTCATTTGCGCCATGAGGTAAGAGAGGGAGTGTAGAAACCCTGTGTTGGAATTAGCCAGGTTGTAACGATAGGCTTAACCAGGGCTTAATGTCCCATCTGCTGGACAGTGTGTTGCCCTGGAAGTTCCGTCCACACTACTCTCAAGCAGGGATAGAGCCATCTCTGAAAACTTTCTGCCTCTGCCATTAACCCAGGTGTGAAGCCTTCGTGATGCATTAGTGAAATTTTGCTCCCTATTTATGGGGTTAATTTGGATGACTTTCCTTAGGTATTTCATTTCTTCAATCTCCAATCTGGGGTTTGCCTATAGGTGGTATAATGAATTTCCTGAAAACTGCTTTTAATGAGTCAACTTTTTTTAAAAATTGGCTTCTCTGTGAACATTTAGTGTAATCATTCCGAAATCTCTCCAGTGTGATAGCCTTGCAGCTTAGTACCAGAAATGCTAGTTGTTCAACCGTCGGTAAAGTTGATCAGGAATGTAAAATTATATTTCTCTTAAAGAAATACATCATCTGGGGTGTTAGTTTTGAGAAAATAAGATCATTAGGCTTCAATTTCTTGCCTCCAAATGAGTAATTGCATCCTGGAAACAAACCAGCCCCTATAGGAAAGGATTTCATGCTAAATACCGAGATACCTCACACATGAAACTTCCTCACTTATGAAACTTTTTTTGGTTTTCCGCTGAAAGTTTCATAAGTGAGGTTCTACTGTAATTCGCATAATATCAACCGCAGCAAAATAATCGCATCTTACGACGATCGATTGAATTCCGGATTTAACAATTTTTACAAAGCATTGGAAGAGTAACCTCGAGACCAGGAATTTTATTTATTGTTTCCAAACACTTTTTTTTCATTTTTCAAATCACTTCTGGTTCCATATCAGGCAAACGAGTTACCAAAAAAACAAAATATACGTCGTAATTGAATGAAGGGTAAATTTGAGAGGCGCCCATGTTACCTTAAAAGAAAGAAATTGCCAGCTCCACGTATATATAACAAGACAAATTATTAAGTACTCCAAATACAAAATCTTTCACCAGGTTAAATGATAGATATTTAGTGAAATATCGTTTCTACAAGTGTTTTTATTTGCTCTCAATATTAAGGCAAGGGCCGCCGTCCAAAGATCAGAGTCGCCCTTCAAAATTTTCAAACTACGACATTTTTCTCATCCGGTCAGGAGAAACAGCTTGCGCTACCCAGGTACAGACTCGGGTCAGGAGGAACCTTTGAAAGAGAACTCTTTCTCCAAAACGCAACGTCTAAAGTCACAGACTTACCCCACTGAATGCTTCACCGTGAGCTAACACGATACATAACTGGAAAACAGAAATTATAAATATGAAACATGGCGTCAACATGTCAGTAATATTTGGCTCAAAATTTCCCGTAACTATGAATCTGTTACCGACGTGTATATTCCCATATCCTATCAGTTTGAAAATCTATAATTTCATTGGTATGTAAAAGTGATACAGGAGTTTTTTTTACAAAGACTATATGAGTTTGACTTGAGGACATTCAGTTGCTACTAGACGGTTTAATGGCTCACTATCATGAGCATCGATGGTTGGTTTGAGGGAAGACATCGTAGACCATCTTACTCACCCAAATAAGAGAAAATTTGGAGGGACAAGCCTGCTCTCCCGATTGTGCCCCTTGTGCTTTCTCTCTCAGGCGATCTTGAATCCCATATTAATGAGAACAATTCAAGGATGTGATGAGATTTGAAGACCAAAATCCTTGTAGATATCGACAAATATACCTATGTTACGCTAGCAAGAGTCGTCGCAAACGACATGTATCAGTTTACTCAACCTACGGGGAATAGGGAATGTCTTCAACCTGATTTTGTGTTCAAAACTGTATATAAAAGAAATTAAAATACGTGCGTACATTATTTGAAAATTCTGGGTCACATAATGGGTTTTATAAAGTTTTGAAGAATGGGAGTTATGTTGCCGTACCCTGATTCTCAACGTGATGAATTTATTGCCAAATAGGTGCTATTTCCCAGCATATGTGCTTTCCTTATTGGCAGGGTACGTGACTTGCAACATTATTGTGGGTAATATGATCATTTAAGTATCATTTTTAAATTTAGGAGGAATAAATGCCTTGTGTGAAACTGACTTTTTCGCTGTTATACAAAGATGTTAATGTGTGACGTTTGTGTCATTTCCAGGGCTTTTCACCTACATTGGAATCCTGGCATCACTAGCATCTTTTTCTTGGACCCTCCATTTGTTCCACTACGTATGTCACTACGACGGCCTCGAGAACAACTTGAAGTGGTTTCACAGACTCCCTGACTTTGTGGCTCATTTCTTAATCGTGGGTAAGCACTGTCCTTTACACATTTTACAATATATTTTACTTATTATTTTCTGTATAAGCTCCCAATTTAACCAAATTTTATTAAACTCTCTTTCTTGTTTTTCCTTCCGGGAAAACCTTGCAAATCAAATTTAGACCGATTCTTGATTAACTAAACAGCTGAAATTTTTGGGATAGCTCAAAACTGGATTACAATGCATTGTTCTTATACTTTTACTACCATTGGAAGAGTACCTCGAGTAATATTCAGACATAAACATTAAACATGGAGTTCTAAGTATGGCCACTAAAATCCAACGGAGGCGCTGCCATCAAAGTATGTGCAATAAAATATCTGCTTTTTAAACATAAAGTACCTCCATTATTTTTAAGTTTATCTTGAACAAAAGGCTACAATTAACGATTCCTTAAATGACTTGTTCTGAAAATCATGCAGTCACTATCAAAAGTTTCAGGACAAAGGTTGTGGTGACAATTCTGCATCTTGAGAAATTTTAGTTTCCCTTACTCTTTTTGTTTTTCGTGATAACTCAACGGAAATATTTCATTTGCGCGTGAAGAAACATGCTCTTATTGGGATATATACATGAAAATTGATCATTCTGTTTCGTTAATTGCCGGATTTAATGATTATTTCGTGTGCATGTACTGCGTACTAGCCCCGGTTATCAGTTGGTTTCTTTTTTACGTATTGTAAAGCCTTCACTGCAATGAGTTACAGTGGCCTAGTGGAGTAAATGAGCGGCTGAGATTGTGATGTGTGCCAGATTGAATCCCCAATGTAGAATTTTTTGGCCATTTTTTTCAGGTCCTCCACTCGTTTTGTGTTTCTTTATGTATTTAAAACCATTTTAAATTTCCTGAAACCGCATCACATACTTTTCTTTACCGTAAAGCGCCATATATTAGTTAAGATGTGGGCTAGTGTGGCCTTATCCATTTTGAGATTGGCCACATTTAAAAGGAAGGTATTCGAAAAAGAGTGTCAGCCGGTGGTAAAGAGCGGATTAAAACCCGGCGTAAGCGTTATTGAACAGTTCAAAGATTTGCGCGAGGAGTCACAAATTTTGTTTCATTAGTAGAAATATGTATATTTTTTGATAATATTGATCTTGATTATTTCTCGTAATTCATTTACTTGGCACTATCCTCGGTTGTTTTGATTGTACTATCAGATTTGAAAACTTACTTGAACCTTTGTGGAATGTGCGCATTTTGCGATCATCGCTATTGGTTAACCTACCTTTTTGTACGTCATTATGTGATGTCTTATTTGAGTAAAATAGCGTAATATCCTTCGTTATTCTCACATATTACTTCACTAGGGTTTCGTGCCAAATGCATTCTATGGTTTTCAATCAATGCAACAATCCAACTTATCTCCCAGGACGGATTCGTCCAATTAATCGGTGGGCTGAAAAAGAAAATTCGTTTAAATCATTTCCAATTGTGAATGCAAAACCGGGAAGGCCAAAAAACCTGACTATTTATTGTCGTGGCACCCTTTTACATCGTAACTGCGTTTGGTCGAGCCCATTTTTAGTATTTCAAGCATCACTATTTTTATAACGATCTTTAACTAATACATACGTTTCTTTTGTACTTTATAACATGTTTCTGACATTATTTTTTAATTCATAACATTTAATTTATCAATGTTGATCAGTTAAAAGACTTCTCATACGAGTTCTATATAGATTTTAATCATAGGTGCTAGCATAAATTTTACAAAATATATCTCAATTCTTCTTTTCAGTGAGCAAATTAGAAAGCACGATTCTTATTTTTCTTTTTAGTATTCTAAACTTTTCCTCGCTTGAGGAAATGCTTTTTGAAAAAAATATGTGCACCATGACATTAGAGCCCGGGTCTATGAAGTTAATCAACGCGTATACCATTTCACCACGTCAATTCAACTGAACGCAAATTAATGATTAGAAAATAATTTTGGAGTGGTATCTATTGAATCGTAGAACTGTAAACCATGGCAAAGCGTATGAAAAGGAACATTAAAGTATTCATATTCACCGTTCTTCCTTTAGCTTTTATTAATTGTTGGTGTAAAAAGCATCTTTACCAACCATGTGAAAGAACTGAATAATAATTATAACAATCGATACATGGAAGCCATAAATTATCATGTCCAAAATAACGCAACGCAACGCCGATTTTTCATTGTTGGTATGTAGACTCAAGCTCCCAGCTGTGAAGCTGTCTACTGAGGGATTCATTTCAGTTAGTAGGTTCCGGAATAATTAAATCGCTGGCTGATCGTGGCATTATATTAATTTACTTTTTTATTTAGGTAGGGGTGGGGATATGGGAAGGGATAAGGGCGGTTTTTGGGACATTATGCTTAGCCAGTTCTGAAGGGGTGTAATCCCAAAGGTTTTTCAGTATATCGTTTTGAGTGGCGGCAAAAGATCTTTCGAATTTCGCCAAATAAGCCTTCAAGGTTGTGAGAAGGGGAGAAATCTTCAGGTCTTTTCTTATATTTCTGTTGGTGATAAACCAGGGAGCCCCGATAATTTTCCTCAGTATAGCATTTTCGGCGGATTGAATCCTCTTGAGATGCGTTGGTGCTGCATGAAGCCAGGCTGGAGATGCATAGGACAATAATGGTTTGATGCAGATATTGTACAGAAGTAGTTTTGTTTTTAAGCGCAAAGGTGAGGTTGATTTCAATAAGGGATATAACGCCGCTTGGACTCCCTTTGCTTTGTTAATAGAGGAAGAGATGTGTGACTTCCAGGTGAGTTTCTTGTCCAAAAGAACTCCAAGAAATTTAGTGGATAGCTGTTTAGGAATCCGCTGGTTTCCGTAGTGTAGCCGCTGGCCGTCGCCTGTCCTGGTTCGCCGGGAGAACACAACATGCGTGCACTTGGTCGCGTTAACGCTGAGCTTCCACTCGCTTGCCCAGTCCTCGTACTCGTCAAGGTGACTTTGCGCCAAGTCAGCCGTTCGTTCCGGGTCCGAACCCTGGGCAAGGATGGTGGTATCGTCTGCGTAGAGAAATAGTTGGGTATTTGGAATGGAAGGGGTGTCATTTACATAAAGGTTAAAGAGTATGGGGGATAAGATGGCGCCTTGCGGGACGCCAAAGAATATGGGATAGCGGGAAGAGATGTCGGAATTAAGGGTTACAAAGAAGGAGCGGTCTGATATAAATGATTGAGTTAGTTTGAGGAGGTGGGAGGGAATGTTTAAGGAGAAAAGCTTATGGATGAGGCCCAGGGTCCAAACACGGTCGAAGGCTGCTTCGAGGTCCAAGAACACAGCATGAGTAATTAACCGTTGGTTGAAGCCAGAAGTTATGGCTTCAGCGAGGCGAACAATCTGGTGGACTGTGGAGGTTTTCCTGCGGAATCCTGTTTGTTCTGGTCTAATTATGTCTTCATTCAGAAGAACTTGGCTGAGCCTGCGGTGGATGAGTTTTTCAAAAAGTTTGGATAACGTACAGAGCAGACTGATGGGCCGGTAAGATGAAGGAAGGGTGGGAGGTTTACCGGATTTGGGAATCATAATAATTTTGGCTATTTTCCATGAAGATGGGAAATAGCAGGTGGATAGAAGGAAGTTGTAAAGTTGTTGCAGGAGAAGAATGGTAGGTTGAGGAAGGTTTTTGAGGAGCCTGTTGGGGATGTTGTCCGGTCCGGGAGCAGATTTGGGTTTAAGGATGCGGATAGTGGCCTCAATTTCGTGGAGAGTAATGAAGTCTGGTTCACTAGTTGGGCAGTGCTGCAGACTCAGCCAAGTGTCTTCACAGGATTGCTCATGAGGAGATTGCAGGCCGTTGATGAATCTCTTTTCGAGCATGGAAGCGAACACCTCTGCTTTTTCCAAGTTCGTAGTAGCTCTTCCGTCCGGAGAGATTAATGACGGGGGATCACGCCTCGGATTCTTAAGGGCCTTAGTGATCGGCCAAATGGAGCCGTCAGAGCCTTGCAACGATGACACTTAGGCCAATGTGTTTTAATTTATTTTAACCTAATAACAAATACAGCGCATGATTATCTTTTTACGTAGTATCCATTACGAAACCTTGATAGCTCTTGATGAAACTGTTAAATTAGCTCTTTATTCCTCCTGTCCACTTTAAATTGTAGAATATATAAAAAATGCCACTAATTTTACTGTCAGGTAAATGAAAAGTGAAAGTGAATACAAATCCATCCACTTCCAAGGTAGATGGAAATAAATGTTCTTTTCTCAATCAAAAAATGAGGTGAACGAAATGTCACATTTTTTTAAATATCTTTCAAAATGTAGGAAATCTCTCGGAAAGAATATCTACCGAGCGCAATTTCAATACAAGCGGTAGTTTTTGAGATATTTAAGATCAAAGTGGAGGAGAGGGGTGCGAACGAAATTAGTGTGCCCATGAGGTGTGACGTCATTTATCCCCAAGCGGAGTTGCTAGCGTCCAAGGCATGTGGTTTGGAGATCGTCGCGGTAAACCTACGCCAGGAAGACAGCGTGTTTACCCACGTGAAGTGCTGTTTATTATGTCGAAATATAAATACTGCGTGGTAATAATGTGTTCAAATACATCACGAAATGCTAATAAAATATTCGTCGTTGTACCGAATAGTGAAGTGAGAAAAAAGAGGTTGGTAATTGGTTCCTATGGAGAGGAGGAGCGTTCTGTCGACGGAAACGACGGGATTTGTTTGTCAAGATCACTTTAACGTAAGTAATTACAAGAGAATTATGTTTAGGCATAGAAAATTGAATTTTTGCGTTATTTTTCTCGTGATTCACCTCAGTATTGGCTTGCATAATACTTTTCGTAGGCATCGTTATCCCCATTGTAAAAATGACTTTCTTATTAAAATTACAGATGCAAAAAGACGCCGAAAACTTGACGAATCACTACATGGTACGATGTAAGTTAAGGATGAAGAGTGATGTAATACCCCACAAATTTGCATCCCGGAAGATCCCGTGCGATTTTCTGAATGCTAGGTTGGAATTACCTGCAGCTGAGAGCTCGCCTTTGGTGTAAATTTAACGGCAAAAAATGGAATAAGTGAGGCAATCACAGGTTGAAGATAAACAGAATCCGATGTCTTACAATATTTGTATTTTTGCATGGATTTGTCATGATAAGAATATTTTAAAGAGTACATACAGTAGGCTACCCTCCCTCTCTCCAAAATCAATTGATTCACATGAGTAGTATTCCTGTCTGAACTTCCTCAAAAGCATATTTGCTCTATAGTTGTGTACAATTTCTAAGAAACTCACATCACAACCCTCTCTAATCGGCTGACTAAGTGCCACAGGCACCTGAGATAGTAGTGTGATCCCGAGGTCAGGACAGTGACCTTGTAGGCATAGACAGTGTGAGACGTGTGAGACAGTATACCTGGCTCTTTTTTGGCCTCACGAAAATACCACTAACCTATATTCCTCCCCGCTGAGTAAAAATGTGACTTTATTATATATATAGCCGGCGCCTCTCACTTTCAGGGCCACCTGCATTGCCGAACATTGAAATAAATTAAAACAATTGTATTTTTTTATATCTTAAGATGGCATTGTTTTGAATATGTGTAAAAACAATTTTAATACATCCTTCTTAAACTTTGCATGTGCCTTGATTATTTTTCATTACGATTAAAATAAAGGTAGCTGAAGATATCTTTTGTGCCCCCTCTATAATTTTTTCGCTACTGTGTTAGAAAAAGTTCTGCCAATCGAAGCAAAAAACAAGAACTGTTGGTGTTAAGAAAAAACTCATATTTCTGCCGATGCTGCTACTTCTCCTATGAAGTTCTTCCGCCTGGCAAAGCTATATGATATAGCACCTAGTGGGAGTTGCAGTTCAACTACTGAAGAAGAGTGCGATAAGAGATTCCCACGTTAGCAGCAGCAGCTTTGACATGGAATCAGACAGGGAGATTTGTAGACAAAGGACCAGGTATACTTTAGTACGTTAATCGTTTATGATTGATTTACGTAAAGTTTGAGTTTTTGAACGTCACATAGCTTCCTAAAGCCCGAAGGAAAATTTTCTGCCGCAGTTCGATCAAATGCTCTTTTTGAGTTCCGCGCCCAAGACATGGCAACGCAGCATTCTTTCACTCCTATTTTCTTAATGCCCCAATACAATTTATGCTACATATAAATAATATATTTTCGGATCATAGAATAATAACAAGAAAAAGTAAAAAGTGTTCCTATCCGTTTTATTTTTTCTTTCGGGGTAAACTGTAGAACTAGATAACGTTCAAACATTTTCGTTTACTTACATCAAAATATGCGTTAAAAATACGAAAAAACCATTTCATGGATCCACATTAATATTTGCAACTTATTGTGCTAGATGAACGCTGTAGACGCAGCGGTTTTCCCTAGGTTGAGCTTCAGTTTATGAAGTTGACAAAACGGCTAATTCTACGGTGCACGGAGTCTTTTATTGCCCTGTCGTGTCTACATTTTTCCATTTTTCAGAAAACAAAAAATGCATCAGAATTTAGAATAAAATTTTCGTCATTATTCACCACTTCAATTACTCATTGCTATAGCATTCAAACAAGCTGAGCTAAAAAATGGAATGATTTTTCCAAGATCGCGAGAAAACACGCAAAATTTAACACACCACTAGTAAAATGAAGAAACTTGGAAGATTATCACGCAATACGCACAGAAGAGAGTGAGGTACTGAAAAGATCACTGGATTATGTCAATGATGAACATCAGCAAGTGCGACTATCAAGACACATCAGCAACGTTACAACGTTGTAACGTGTCCAAGCGTGTCAAAATATGTGGTGAGTTACGCTAACTATATATTTTCCAATATTTCCCAATATATTTACGTACAATGTATTTCCCAGTTTTCCCAATGTATTTAGTAAGGAGATCTCAGCTTTTACTTTAAAAGTAAGGAGGACAACGAAGTAAAATCATGATCCCCCAAACTCTGTTAAGGTAATACTTTGACATATCTGATTTGTGTCCAGATTTTTGTAGCAGCTCTTCATACCACCTCTTCCCCTCTTATATTTATGCAACATAAATCCTTTTCAAAAAGGGGGGTGAAGATTATATTCATGCCTTAAAAACTTTTCTATTTGCTAGCATATCACATACAATAAAAGCAATTAAAAATGGTCATTTCAATGGTTTCTAAGTTTTTTTTTCGATATTCACTCCCTATATATTTTCAGCCTCAGTCAAGTTCGTCTCTTTTGTGACACTGATAGCCTAAAAGGTCGGTTTTTTAATCAGTAGATGATAACTTTAGTAAAAGTCACTTTAAAATCAATAAGTGAAGATAATGAGTAGGTTTCCCCAATTTAGGGGTTGCTCGTAAAATTGAAGGGCGATAGAAAGAAAGGTAGGTCATTTTGGGTTTCAGCGACCCAAAGAGAGTCAAAAACACCCTGAATTGTAGCCGAGTTTTTTTCCTTATTTTGCAGAACAGAGATGGTAGTAATGCTATGCCATGAAAATGAACCCATGAGGCCCTGACGATATTTCACTTCTGAATTCGAGGTAAAATTAAAGTAAAACATATTAACTGTTACAGCATACATCTACGTCCTCCATTAATCTAGCCTAAATTACGGCTTCAATGATTGGGCATTGAGGAACGTTTTTCAAGGTGACCCATGGAAAGATTATCGCATGAACTCTTTTCGCAGTCTCCGTCATGAATCCCAGTCTCTGAGTAGTGCTCGTCGGAGGCCGACGTGCCAAGCGGTCGCTCCGTCCACATTTCACTTATCCCGCGCTAGCGACCCTCTCTTCCTGCTGCCATGCCTGCCAAGCCCAAGAAGGACTATAGTAGGTGTCCCGTCATAGTGATCTTCCCTTGACTATCAATGATGTGATCAGGAAAAAGTCCTCATTTAACCGTCGAGTGGGCGCGTCTGATATTTTTACACGACCGGGCGCGTGGCGTTATTTGTCCGCGATAAATGCATTTATCGCGGACAAATTACGCCTCTCGATTTTTGTTGAATTTACTTTATTTGAAGAAATTAGCTCAAACTTTTACATTTATAGGTGATAGAGGTATAAAGGTACATAGCTAGCATAGGTGGTACACGGCTGGCCGCGCGGCATAATTTATACACCACGGATGTCGAGTTCTTCTTGATGATCTATTAAATTTTGCTACAATACTTTGTGCTTTAAAAACTCACGCTATAAACAGTCACAATGAAGTTTTAAGAATACTCTAGGTCATTCAAGAAAAGCATAGCAAGATGTACACGGCCAGTCGCGCGGCGTACTTACCATTAAACCTTCACCACTAATTCTACTATCGGCTAATCTTTATCTCTCACGTTTTTCTACTCCTATTCTGTCTCTCTCATTTATGGTTTCTTAATTATGCCTTATGTTAAGGTTATTTTACGCATGATATTTCGTTAATTTTCATAAATATTGTGTGATACATTGACTCATGGCCGTTGTATGCAGGGACCGTAAATTAACCCTCAAGCGGGCAAGCCTGATATTTTTTACACGACAGGGCGCGTGGCATACTTTGACCACGATATATACATTTTATATGATAACACTTCATTTTTGTTCAAATTAATCTTTATTTTTAGAAAAAAGTTCAATGCTGTAAATTTATATATGAGACACATATGTAGGTAGAGTGGTGGTATACGGCCGGTCCCGCGGCGTAATTTATATGCCACAGGTGTCGGTTCCTATTGCTGATCTAAAAATAAATTAGCTGTATTACTTCGACCTTTGAACACTTTAGACAGTCAACCTACATTGTAAGAATACACGACGCCATTCTAGACCAGAATGTACGCATAATGCTAAAATTCTTGGTTTTTGAAGATTGGCGTAGGTACTTAATTTATACGCGAGCGCGCCCGCTCGAGGGTTTAGGAAGAGTTAGATGAGGGGAAGAAAGAGTACTCTCCCAAGAAGCGTGAAAATGTTTCTGCTCTTGAGGAAAAGTTCCTGTTCTATAAGAACGTGGTAGAAACTGATCTCAAAATAGCGCTGAAATGCTTGGAAGAGCTGAAGGAAAAGTAGGAGAACTTTAAGGATCGTCTGAATGCCCTGGAATAATAATTCCGTCAGAACCGCCTTCATACTTACGGTGTCCAGGAGAGAGAGAGCGAGAGAATTGTCTAAAGGTAGTAAAATACTTTTTCACAAACAAATCAAAGATTACTGTTAACCGAATTCCACTTGGACGTGACTATAGGGTATAATATTCAGCTAATACATATTAGCAGCCTTGAAGCGGGGCTGAGTGGTTTTCCAGATTCTGATCGGATTGGCGGCACTTCTTACGTCATTTCAATGTTTAACCTTCTTCAATGATCTTATGCCTTAATGATATTTCATACGAATTTTCTGTAAAATATGAAGTACATTGGCAGGAAATAGGGTGATAAATTAGGTTGAATGATGTCGATCATTTTCAATGTCTCGAATTATGTAGCTTAACACAACGGAAAACGATGTGGTTAGATTTTTATTTGTTTTGCACGCAATCGGTTATTTTTAGAACAACATTTTATTATGTACTTCAATGACGCACATTTAATATTGTTACGTCTTACAACATATCTTCTATCTAATACTTCATTTTGCGCAAATCCCACGTAAATAATCCCCTAGAGCGTATTTCCATCCCTATACTATAAGAAGTCAGTCTAGTTTTTTTAGCCTTATGAGCTACCGACGCGTCTTGTCATAATGGGGAAATTTGTGAACTAAGCTTGAAAAGATGATGTGAAGGTGACCGAATAGTTTTCACCCTGGCTATGCCCGGTATTTAGGATGTACACAATGGAATCAACCGTATTTAGTATAAGAAAATGTTAGTTAAATTTATTACACACATATGCAATACAATATCATCTTAGGATATAAAAAGTTATAATTGTGGTTCTGCAATGTTTGGCAATACGGGCGTGCCCGCAAGGGAGGGGCGCGTGCCCCCTTCCCCCAATCTGTATTCGCCACTGATTAATACATAACCATGGGTAATTTCCATATTACTACGAAGCCAAGTCACGCAAAAAATCATATTGATAAAGTTGCAGTTCTTAAACTCCTGTATATTCCAATGCCTATGGTTCCTCTAATTGTGAATGAACAAATTATTCACTATCCTCCCGACTCAAAGTTCCTCTCCCGACTCGAAGTGCCCGTCCCGCCGCCCGCGAACTTTCCACCACAATTCGCAGGCAAGGTCACGCCTTGTTGAACCACGGTGAACCACGGTGGCGAGTGCATAGAAGGCCAAAGCATATCAAACTACAGAAATTGTTTTACTTCCAAAACTAAGCACCAGTTTCCAATACATTATACTACCTACATGTATATAAGTCATTACGCCATGCATTCCAACTTATTTCACTTTTTTTCCAAATTACTCGTCCAAGTTTCATGTGAACAAACTTCCGCTTACAATTATAGTCCGCGCAAATAGTCTAATTTACACGATAATTAAATTCACTTGCATTCATATTACTCTTGCAGAAAATCCAATTATATTAGCAATAATGAAATAAAGTGGTATTATTTTATTAGATCTTAATTGTTAATAGAAACTGAATCATAACAGACCACTCTCCACAAAATAAGGTTAGACGACGCTAGAGTTTTATGGCGATCAAAACATTTTTGGGATTGTTTAATTAAATAGGCTATAGAGATAAGAATGGAAAATAAAAATGTCAACAGAGATACTGGATATCCGATCGGCAGCTCTTGGAATCTAACTCTAAAAAGAATATTGAATTCCAGAGCTATTTTTGCGCTGGTCCGCAGTCCCCCGCCACAAAAATCGGGACTCAACGAATCCCGCCCCCCCTGATGCTGAGTTTCAAAGGTTTCTAATATTCATGCAGTAGCCTTGAGAATGGGTGACGAGTCGGAACACGAAACATCGACGCTCTTACAAGGAGACATCGCGAGAGTGATGCTTGAGATCTGGATGCCGATGTAATTCCCTGAAACTATATAAGTAAAGTAGAAAAGTTGTCACGGCCTTTGTCCACATAGGCCCACGTTCGAGAAGTGTTGGATTGTAAAGATTTTGCGCACGGTGACTTCGCTTGAGTAATTTACACATCTCAATCACCCCTCAGGTGAACTTTCTCAGGGACTCTTAATGCGATCCTCCCGGGTTATAGTGTTGGTGTAGGCTGATATTTTTCTCTCTCTCTTAGAAATCAGTGTCACAACTCATCCCCATTCGTTTAATCCGTGTTTTTTTTCTGTTCATATAAGTTTATGGATTAGAAATGAAACTCCAAATTGTGCCTCACCACGCAAATTTTGAGGACGCATATAACTACCTACACGAGATTTTCCGGGTAAAGTAATCATCATTGCTGGGGTTTTAAAACTTTTATTTCTTAATTTGTATCTCCTGTGTCATTTTTTAACAATTCGTCCACATTGCACCGCCTGTCTGCCCTCCATGGGAATCTACTTTAAGTAAAGAAATCACGCCACATAAGGTATTAGGGCCATTTGTAAGCAAACTAAATGGAGCTGTGAGTTTTCCAGATTTAGAGCATATCACGAGACAAAATTTACTTTCTGGATCTCTTATATACAAGAAAACTTTTGGCAGTATTTTCCTGGACGCAGTTATCGCATACTGCGTCGTGTAGGAGTGGGTGAGTTTTTCAATACTGCCAACTACAATTTGCACAGAATTTTGCCCTTTTTAGGCTAGCACTCTCTTCATGTCTACTCTATATGAGCACCTAGTTTGATCAGTGATGATGAAATCGCCATTTTATTTCGTCATTAAATTTTTCTTATGCATAAATCTCCGCGGATTTTAATAATCTCTCTCGAGTGAGCAATGCCCTTTTTTCATTTATAATAGTTTTTATTTGCACAATACGAAATTTCTTTACTTTGTAATTAAAAACGTCCTGAAGTTCGCGTGGTCAGGCATAATTCAAAGTTCCATTTAAAATCCACAAACTAATATGAAAATTATAAAATATGAAATTCGAAGTAATTAATCTAAACGAATGGGGTGGAGTTAAAACAGTGATTTCTAAAATTAAGAGAGAGAAAATACGTGTCAAGTGTACTAAACAAGTATCCTATGCCGTTACATTACCGAAGTCGTATTCCTTTCCTTTCCTATGAGCTTTCTTATTACAGAATCCCTGCATCTAACTTTGTCTCTCACACCGTTGCTCATGCACATCTATTTGGGTTTCTGGTTCTAACTGGTATGATAAGTGGTGATAATCGGAACCTAGATCTCATGAAGCGAGTAAGCGAAGATTACTCGAACTAAGTCATGGTGTACGAAATCTTTACATACGAAAATCTATCGAACCTGCCTATGTGTAAGAGAGCCGTGATATTTTTTCTACCTTACCTATTTAGTTTCAGAAAATAACATCGGCAACCAGATCCCGAGCATCACTTCAACTCCTCCCGGAAAAAGGCATTCACCATTATTATACTTGTGCCCATCGGCACTCCTTGGCATTAAAAATCGGTGTTGTTTTCGAACTGAAAGTCAATCTTGCTTATGGGGATCTCGGTCAGTCGGGTAATACAGCTGGTAGATAGGGAATGCGGTGTAGGTCCCCGCGAAAGGAAATGGTCAAGAAAGTCGAATGTCTTCCTCGTGGGGGATAGATGTGTAAGGGGACACAGCATAAGAATATCTCTGCCGCTGGGAATGTGGGAAAAATTATGAGTATGAAGAAAGTATTGGTCTTTAATCAAAGAAGGATCAGCATTCCATATCCACTCACAAGGTATTATACCATATTAGTATCTCTTAACATCCACTTCTGTGTTCGTATCAGGAATACTTTAACTTATCTTAAATAATTGCCGATAGGAAGATAAGAAGGTAAGTTCACCGGGTCATCTAATCACCAATAAAATTGCCAATCTGCCCGAAAAGGGGTCGACTTGCGTCTGAGTCATTGCGCAAGTCCAGTCAGGTTGCAACATATAAAGATCAAACTTGTGTTGGAAGTGGGTGGTTGTGCTGCATCAAACATCAATTTACCGATTCGATCGATAGATTTTTCTTCCTTATAGGAAAATCTACTAGAATTGGTAGAATATTAATAGCGTATCGCTTGGTTTCGCTGTTAGTAGGGCCCGCCCGCCCTTGTGACGGTGCGGGACTCCTCGTCCCCGCCCTTTCTTCCCCGTCCTTTCCCTGGAGGCGTCGTCGGGCTCTCATCGCGGCGGCGCCTCCTTTCCTTGATCCTTCCCGTCTTTCCCCTTCTGGTGGCAGAGGAGAAAAGCTAGCGCTTACAGTCCCTGCCCCAGGAGTGTATCCCCGCGAGCCCGCCCTAGGGTTTCGTTGCCACTGCATCAAACATCAATTGCGCATTATTTTATTCAGCGACATGGGGAAAAGGTATTTTCATGTTTTTCATCGTCGCGCGTGTTTCCGCCGGGGAACGAGGTTACCTCGGAATTTGCTCTGGCTGGGTTGTTTCTTAACAATCCGCACGTATTGTCGTCGGTCGGACCTTGTGCTAGGACGACCTTTCATCCTCTTTCTTTGTTCTTATGGCAAACGATAGTGATTATATTGTTGAGCATTAAATGTGTTATAATAACGAATTTACAGAATTTTCACTTTCTCTTCCTGCATTTACCTGTGATTTTCCTCCGTATCCATAGGTTGCAGGTTCATTGCACTGTCGATTGTCATGGCCCTCTATCCACTGTGGTTATCTGTGGCTGCTTTTGTCTACCAGGGATTCCTCTTCCTTTATCTCTACTACTTCAGTTCCGACCGAAAAAAGTACAGGTAAAGTATTTTTTTGCAAATTTAAATCATTATAGTTTCACAATCATTTGGTTTCTGTTTCTCGTTATACGGTCAATCCTTCCTTTAGTGGCATGAATAGTAAATTTAAGATTAGTATTAGATGTAAAAAATTTAATTCCACTTTTTGAATCAAATCTTGATAAAATGAACATCTATCCTTTCCCACGGTGATTTTTGTACCTTGAATAATCTAGGCAAACTATTTTGTGTCCACACATTGGTATCAAATTCGATGTGGCTCAACAGGGTTAAGCAGGTACTACATTTCCATCAAAATGGATTAAACCAACTAATGAAATAAAGCTTCTTGTCTCTTAGACCATGAAACAATTATCACTTTTTTCGTCGCGTGGTGTGGTCCTGAAACTGGAAATGAGCTAATATTGATCGCAAGATGCTATGAAAACTCTCATTAAGGCAAGCCGTATTGATAAGTTCATATAAATTACGTAGGAAATTATATTTAAAAATCAAAATGCAAGAACAGGTATTTCCGAAAAATATATGAATTCCTTAAGGAATCGAGACCGAATGCTACAGGCTACCTGTTCCTTACGAAATATTCACTTCATTTCATAATATTCATGGTTATTTCCTTTCGTAGATGTCCATTGCCGTGTTAAAAGGTTTCAGTCGATGAAAAAAGAAAAAGCACTGCTAATAGCTACCATGGAATTTCACGCAGATAGAATGCATCTGACCCTACGGTAATTTTTGCTGTTATTTCACTAGGTTTCCTTCCTTATTTTTCTATGAGCGTTCAATAAAACGCCAGGGCACTGTAATGTCATCATTATTTTTTCATTTATTTAATTAATTATTAGTGCTCCATCGAAAAGTAAGAAGTGCGGTAGCTTGAGTAGTCAACAATAATGACATAACGCTTTTTAATTGTGCACGATCCGATTTGGTACGACGTAACTACATCCCAGTTTAAGCTTCGTTAACTTATAATGTTTGACTGGGAAAGCAAGAGATGCCACAAAAAATGCATGTACATTCATAGTTTCATCTGTTAAATCTCTGTAATATCCTCAATATTTCTTTAGCCTATACCTAGTGTGTTACATGAAACTAAGTAACAAGAAAACCGAGAAGGTCTACTTGCATGGAATGGTTTAAAATATTCGTGCGTAATCCCCTTTTTTTCCTAATCATCTCTAAAAGAAAAATTTTCCATTTTTTTCAAATTTTCTGCGAGCCGAATTGATGGAAAATAAATGTTAAAATTTATATTTATCACTGAATTCTTCTATGTTTCGGTCATTTTAGTAACTTTGTATTTCCCCAACGTTTCATTTGATAGCCCAGCTTCCTCTTTGCCACAATATGGAAAAGCATTTAGGCAGTATTTTGATTAATAATCTGTCAAAACCTAGTACTTGATTCCCAATTTGTCTGGTTTATTTGGCATGTACCTCATAAAAGGGCAGCGACGTTTCATTGGATAGAGCTATGCATTGGCTGCTACGCCGAAGTCTCCATCGAATTCATTATTTTGACCATTGCAACTGGAAATGTCGCTTCCATCACACGCAGATGGTAATAGAATAGGCGGTCTTTGGACTGATGTTTCCGATTTACTTCCAGAATTCTCGTATAACCAATAAAACAGCGAATCCAATTTTCCTACGGGCTTTAGGTGGCATCAACCTAGCCCATCTTTGGAGGAATCGGCCAAGATAACACATCATTTGTTTTACATCTGTATTACATCAATAATATACAAAAAATACGTGACCAAATGCATATGTATAAAATGGAATACGATCGTATTACGTCTGAATATTTCAAGTAAGAGTAGCTCAAAAGTCCCTCAGGATGTATGTATACGTGCGTATTACAAATTGGAAATCTGAATACCCATACATGTAATATACATATGTATACGATGGAAAATTACCATATTATTTCTGTATATTTCACGTAAAAGTGCTTCAAAATTTCCTCAGAATGTATATATGTGCGTATTACAATTTGGAAATCTGAATACCCGTACGTGTTATGTTCATATATATCTGCAGACCCTCGTACATGAATTATGCATATTGATTTTCTGAACCACAACCACTTATAAACATATTCATAATAAGGTGAACCTATGCAAAATTTAAAAGTTACACTATTTATTTTTTAAATTCAGAGAAAATTTATTCTGTTCAAAGGCGCTGTGAAAAGAGTAAGTTAAATGAACATTTATAGAAATGAGGTATTCAATAGCATTGATTAAATGGATGAATAAGTATAAGGAAACCAGAACATACAGATAAAAAAATATATATTCAAAGAGAAAAAAAAAACTTTCACACAAAGAATAAGTGTGGCCATGAAAATTGCTAACAAGCATTAAGGGCCAGCTAACAGGAGGTGAAATTTAGTTTTAAAAATGGCACAAAGATAAATCAAGTACAAACAATGATTTGAGTTGGAAAGTAGAATAAATGTTGACACGGAACAAGCGTTGTAACCCATTGCAAAAGGTGAAACTTAAATTCAGGAAACCGAGGCAGCACCATCTGCCATTCCTGAATGGAGAAAAGAAGTAGTCAGTTTAAAAGTCAAGGAAAAATCTATCCTTTTGTGAGACCTGAATAGGATCTCCAGGCATTTCAATTTGACCATGACTCATATAGGCAGTCAGTATTCTGTGAAGTTTGTAATTTTGGTACTAATTCTGAATTCTAATTAGTATGCGGCGGATAATCTATTATTTTATACGTACAAAAATTACATTATGACGTTTTATCATATAACTTCAACGGCCACTAGTCCCCTAGATACATAACTCAACAAGAAAGGAAAACAATAGCCAAATATAAATAAAATAATTACCTTGGATACAACTATTGGCGCAATGTGATAAACACGTGAATATACTAAAATAACATAATTAATGGAGTCTAAGTAGGCGTGCAACATAATTGCGACGTACTTTTGCCAAAATACTTAAAAATAGAATATTTTAATCGTGTAGTAGCACATCGTTAGTCAAAATATTGAAGAATACGCGTACGAAAATACTCTCATGAAACATATTGGAGAACTACGCGCATGGTTTACAGTTACATCAATCAGTTCACCCAAATGAAAAGATGAATCATACCTTCCCTTAACTAGCCAATGACAGGAAACAGTGGGAGTTGGCTTGCACGAGTCACAATAACGTGCGGGATAAAAGCAGATTTCCAAAACATATCTCCGGGTTGAGCACACAATCCAAACACACCTGTTATCGAGGATTACAACACAATGTCAATTCTGCCAATACGTATAATACTACAAACAAATATAACCACGTAAAATAACTATACATCAGTAGCTAGTCAAGTACGGATTTTCTTTTGGTATTAGGATAGATGCCGGAGTTCCTCCAATAGCAAGTCCTCGTAGTCTCGAACGAGATGCCGAGCTTAACCAGATTATAGCTGTATCACTCCCACTCACTTCCCTTGCTTATCGCCCCAGTGGAGCCGTAAAAATTGAGAATTTGATTTTTTGTTTTTAGTTATATTACAAAATTGTTTAAAAAATTTAACTTCGCTTTTTCTTATGCCCTGTGCAAGAACTTTTTTTTAAATTCTCATGTATAGTGAACCATTTTTCCATGTGTATATTTCGCGGATGGAAATTGAAATTTACGCATAAAATACGTCCGTATTTCGCGTGTATTTACAAATTAACATAACTATGGCCGCCATCTTCACTGCTCTTGCTCACATCGACCAGTATATGATTTATTTTTCAGCTGTATGGGTATGAATTAGAATGGATGAATGATCATTAAAATAAGGAAATCTGGTGTTTACCGTGAACGTAATTATTTTTGGAAAAATAGTTTATGAACATTTCACAAGACGCCAGGCAAATCCACCTCCCAAAAATTACAGTAAATATATATATAATGTATTTTTGTGCATTTTTGACCACATTTGAAACATATGAAAGACCTCAACTCCGTCCTCACCAATTAAATTCAGTAAAATGGCATTATTAACTTCCCTCGGCTTCGTTTCAAGTCCAGAAGCCAACAAATATATCTCCAAGTTCTGTTTAAACTTCTAGAAATCATCATTCACCTTGCCTATAAGACTTACGGATTAGGATGCCTTGCTTGCTGCATCCTCAAAACTTTCTCTTGCACTTAACTTTCAACATGTCGCGTCGTCTGACTACAATGTGATGAGTACTATCGAGCACATGGCCCTGATCGAGCACTACCGACTGCGCCATGTCATGTTCTTACGAACGTTCATTCAACAGTGAACAAATGAATACATGAATGAAGAGAAGAATACATAGTATACATATACAATAGAATTTAACAATCCATTCAATTCCTCCATTCCCTCAAAAGGAGACAGGATTTTGCACTGGGGCGCAGCGTGCAGTCCGCCCACCACAAACCCCGACGGGGTCAGGCGGCACTACGGTGGGACATCTGGCAAAAGCTAAGATCGAGTGATAATGCCATATGACCATAAAAAGAAACCGTCATTCGTAAACATGATGTAGCATTGCAGAATAGTAATTTCTCTAACACCTCCGAATCTTTGCTCAAGGGCAACACACATTGGATACGTGTGATTTTCCGGTGTGGGTAATACAATAATAATTAAAAATTAAAAATATCATAACTGTATGTATTTTACGCATAGCAACGATCGAGAACGTTTTATTTCCCTTCGCTTCCTGAGAAATATCGAAAGACTGAGTATAATAAGTCACTATGCCTAGATTTTGACATTCAGGCGGAGCCCATGGGATGAAACAGTTATTGAACCGGTTTCTTGCTGGTTCACAATCAAGCAAAACATCTGCCACAGAAGCCTTCTCCGGGAAATAAAATATATATAGCACAAAAGAGCCGAAGGGAAAGAAAAAGAGTAGGAAACACGAAAACTAGTTGTGAGTTTATTGGCCCCCAGCTTTCCTTCAACGTGTAACCATGTGTCATAAAAATTATAAAACAATTATATTGTAAATTATACGCTAATTTTTCAAAATACAGACCAAAATGAAGATAATATAAACGTTTTAAAATTTTATGAAATATTTTAACAAGAGAAAAATTTATTTGAATTCTAAAAATGGGTCAAATAACCCCTGCCAACCTTCTAGTGTTTAGCACTATATTTACCAAGAAAACAAAGATTTCATTCATTAAAAAAGTCTATATATAACTCTGACAATGAGACGGTTTTTTATTTTTCAATTGCGAAATATTATGTCGAACCACTGATCTTGTTTTACCTGTATTACTCATATAGGAATTTTGCTAATCTCCCTACTTCATGATAGTCACTTTCTCCCAATACTTGTCTTTTGCACTTCTCACCACTGCCTTCTCTCCCTAAAAAAATCCTCTTCTTTTCAAAGAGCTTTCTTATAATATTATTCCTCCATCTAACTTTGTCTCGCACACAGTTTCTCTTACAAATCTACTTGTATTTCTGGTTCTAACTGGTATAGTGATAAGCGCAACCTAGATCTCATAAAGCGATTATTTAGTACTTGAGAGGGTGAGTCTCCTAGACTTATAATTGGACTATTATTGTATTCAATGAGGACTTCATGAAAATCAAATACACCTTCAAACCGCTTTTTTAACTACTTTTGGCAAACACTAATTCCTTGCTTATCTCTACCATTGCTTTGATGATAATGAGGAGAACATGATTTAAGAGCTATATCCATTTCCTGGAAATACCTTTCACACAATTACGACGTGAAAGGCACATTTTCAGCAATCATAGTATTTGGAAAACTTGACCATTTAAATATTCGTCAAAACGCTGTAATAACGACTACGCCAACTTATCCTGGATACCAGATTCTATTAACCATTGTGAAAAATGATCTACAATGACAAAAAAGATTGTTTCCGAATTTTAATAAATCTGATCCTACCTTTGCAAATCGAAATTTAGTGAGAGTGAGGGGTCATGGCTCTTTGGTTTGATACGGCCTAAACTTTTCATAGGGTCTGCATTTCTGAATGGACTCAGCAATTTGACTTGACATGCCAGGCCATCAAAATAATTGATTCGCTAAGAAAATACATTTTTTTACTCTTGTGTGTCCCTTGTTGTCAATATCCAATGCATATTTCATGTTTGATTTACCAACAATGATTTTAATACCTAGGTAAAGCTTTTTCATTTTAAAAATGAAAGGAAATTTTCTTCTGTAAGATGATATTCACTATTCTGTGTACCATAGATCTGATGTTTGCAAGTTTGTGTGCTGTGGGATGTTGTGAGTCTGCGGGTATCACTATGCCTGTGAATGTGTGCTTTCTGTAAATAGGGAAACCATGTTTCCTCCCCACCCGTTGATCGTCAAATCCAGAAAATTGATACAATTTTCCTACAATTCAATGGTGTAAATATTGCTTTGTCCGATTATACTAATATTAAGAAATGCCACCATATCGTGCCTCACATCATACGAGATATAATTAAAATGATGGTATTATGACCTGATTCGTAATTGAAACACAACGTTTTACATAATTATATGAGCATAAAAGTCGTTGCAACTCTATTTTATTTTTTGGATTCTTCATTGACTTTAGAGATTCGTCTCTTGGAGAATCAATTGGCATCCCTTATTCAGAAATAATTGGTCCCATAAATTTCACTGTGCATTGTCTCCATTCAATTTTGCATTAACCAATTTGGCATTGCTGATCACATTTTGCAGGGCTTAATCATGTTCCTCTTCCGACCTTCCCATAATAAGTAAATCATCTCTACTCACAATAAAATTAGGATTGTTACCAAAATAGCCTGGAATCCGTTGAAAAAATACGGGAGAACTGCGTAATGCACGAGGCAAACATTTACTGACTTCGCTGAAGGTGGTTCCCCAGACTGGTTTGTACATCCGGGGTCCTGATAACATGAGCGGAATTCTGTACACGGCTACCGACGATCGTTGGTGACCTCACTGAGAGAAACGCGATTTGAGATACGTCCCTACCGATACTCGTCGGTGCAACCGGCAACTTCGTAACGTCATTTTTTGGTAGGAAAGTGACACCCGCACGCGAGGCTAGGCGCATAGACCAATCACATTTCTCAATTCTTCGCATTAAAAAATGAGTCCCCAGTGGCGGCTCGTGAGTCAAATACTAACGGGGCACATTAGTGGGGAAAAATTTTGTATTTTTTTGTATTATGCCGATGTCCCACGGTCAAATTTGCGTCAAAATATTTGCATCAAAATTTGATGCAACTGACGCGCACCCTGTCCCACGGTCAAAATTTCATCCAACTGGCTTTTGGTCCTATCGTTTGTACAAAACACCGATTTGTACAAATGGATAGGACAGGTTCTAAATTTTCATCCAATTGGATGAAACCAACCAATCACAAGGCCTTCGACAAAAAAGCATCGCGAAGCGCTGACACACAGGCCACATAGGTTAAACTTGTTTATCGTCTGCAAGAGCATTTTTATTTATAAATGTGTATATTATGGACACAAAAATAAACTTTGTTGTATTCCACACATTATGCATCAAAAAGCTAACCGATTTCCACCTTTTCAGGTCATTATCATTATCGTAAACCTCTAGATAAAGACCTGAAAAGATCGAAGCCGGTTGAGTTTTTTCATTAGTACTGTATTGAATACTAAATGGTTTAGTTTTGAATTTATAATGTCACCATACCGCGAAGTGAATTCTTAAAACATTATTTCAAATGTATATATACGTTCGTGATCGTCTATTTCATCGCCTGTTGTGGTCCTAAAAGTAAAAATGAGCAGAAATTGGTCTCGATAGGCGATGGAAACTCTCAACTAGGGAATCCGTAATAATGAATTGATCTTTAATAAGAAGGATGCGATCTTTAGAATCGCAATACAAGGAGGGATGTTTTGGAAAGAATAAAAGATTTACTAAATATATCGAGGCCGAATTCCACAGGTTAGCTTTGTGAAGGGCATACAATGCGAGCGAGCGAGCAGCTGGAGAAATGACTAATATGGACTGACGACTAACCTGTGTGACACTACAGCTGCCCGTTTCTATCTCTATGATTATAGGATAAGGACCTTATGTTAGCAACTGCTAGATTAGGAGAGAAAAAATGTGATTTAAATGCACGTTTATAGCACTATTCATAACATCTTCTCAACCACAATGTCCATCATTTATTAATGACATTTTCGTCGCGGGAATAAACTGCCTCATGTTTGTATCCAGCCATTTTATTCTGCCCTCAACCTTGCTGATAAGGGACATGAAAATATCATCACTTATCGTCAATTAATATCGATAGCATCTGGAAAATCGGCGACCAACTCCTTCTCCAACATGTTTAGCATGCTTATTCCAACGCTTTCATACCCCCTTTCCGGCCAACGCCAAGTTCAGCGTTCCTTCTTTTTTCGCCTCTTTTATGTTCAATAGGCCTGTTTAGACAATTTCGCCGGCTAAAAAGGCAGAATCCTTCACCTCCACAAGTTTCCACATCTGTTTATATAAATATCGTCTTTCGTTTGTTTTTGATCAAAATGAGATGCATCGTGGGACACCCCCTGTCCAGTTGCATCAAAATTTTTGTCCAAAAATTTTGATGCAAATATTTTGATGCAAATTTGACCATGGGACATCGGCTTTATAGTGAGTTCTCAAGGCAATCTAGGTATTAAATTTGTGATGCCATATGTTCCGTTATTTTCATGAGAATGTCTCGTTTTCCTAATAAAGCTTCATATATAAGTACTAAATGCAGTAGACTCTCGTTCATACGGATAGGCTTACTCTGCACTCTGGATTGTACGGATCAATGATCTTGAAAAATAAAAATATTTTTGCTGCGATATTTTGCAAATACAAACGAAAATTCGTAATTTTACGTTTTAGTGTCTACATTTTTCACGCGGTTATGCCCGCATTACACTCCTGTTGTTCGTTTTGCAATCATAATGAGTTATTTGTAAAAGTTGTACATTATTGGGAATGCTTTAAGTAGCAATGACTTCTGTTACACCTGAGGAGGGAGGGGAGAGTCAATGACCTCCACTAGGCAACAAACACTTCTAGAATGCGCGCGCTTTGTTATTTCAGATTTAATCATTGATTGCTGTGTAGGCGTTGCTTTTTGACTACAGTATGATTTGAAAATCAATAATTAAGTATTTCTCACACATTTTTAACAAAATCTGAAATACTCTACTTACATGCCTTTAGTTATATAACTTGTAGCAGAAGTCCATTCTTTCCTTTCGTCCAGCAAGTGATTAATTACACGTTCGTTGATATCAGCCCTGGACAACAATTTTTTTAGATTGAATACATGACAAGGGAACTGATTCTAATCTTCTTTCGTCGTGCCTCTTGTGAATGTCTTCATTCGTTTCAATGCCGAAAAACAAAATTACTTTGTGTTGTTGTCATTGGTATGGTGCAGATAGTCTGAAGTAGTTTAACTGATTCTGGGAGAACTTCTTTTAGGTTGTTGTCATAAATAAAATTAAGAAGCCGCAATGAACTGGTTGGCTTTGAAAAATCTCTTCTGCTGTATACAACTAGAAGTTCTTGTTTCAGTTCCGCCTTGTTTAGCTTAAATAGCTTAGCTGCGGTTTTAAGTTCATGTTCTGGAAAACTATTGGTAAATTCTCGAAACAAAATAGGCTGGAATAATTTTTCTACAGAAATATAGTCCCAATTATTAAAACTATCCTCAATTCTCGTCATAATTATATCGCAAACTTCCTTAGCCAAAACATTTCTTCTATCTTCAAATTGACCACGTTTAAAACTCGGCTCGGCCTATGAAGTCGTATTTTGGGTATTTTGGGAGTCAAGTTCTGAAGAGTTTCTAATAGTTTATATAGCAAACTTATTTTCGTCTACATACTTCAAGGCTTTTATGCAATTAATTTTCTATTGTTGTAGTTCATTGTACAAAATGTCAAAATGAGGCATAATTTTATTGCAAAACATTAACCAAAAATGGAAGTCGTCGTCTTTGATAAAGTGATGCAAACCAACTGCTTTATTTACAGTGGAGTAATAATGCTCACATCATCAATTATTTTGTTTAAGCACCCTTATATTTAATTTTTATATTTGAATATTAAGATAACGATTCTTGATTTAAAGCTCGAACGAGTGCTTGAGCTTTCAGGTATTCATTTCTTTACTACAACATCAAGCACTGCTGTTCTTTTAGTAGATTGAAAAAAAGAATGAAAAAAAACCTTCAATATTGCTAAAAAATATTTTTTCTTGCATGTTTTGAGTTGCACTTTGTTCAATAATGAAATTTAATATGTGTGCATAACAGTACACAAATAATGCATTTTGTTATACGACTTTCATTCTTGCCCGTACCCCTGTGTGCTTACTACTCATAACGGAAGTGTCGTCATAACTTCGAGCAATCACTTTTTCAGGCGTTTTATCAGACGTACTTTCAGCTTTTTAAGTTCGCCAAAAATAGCCTAACTCACCGACGCTGGATCATGACCCTTTCGTATTACAAAACTAATAAATCTCTCATTTACTGACCCATTAAGTTCATAGCAAACTGCAAAAACAAGCTGGGATAATGTACCACAATCTGTTGCTCCGTCTGCTTCAATTGCGATGAACTGTGTTTGAATAATCTCCAGGCATACGGCATTTATGGATTCAAGAAGCTCGTTTTGAATTGTTTCGGATAAGCCCAAAAAATTCAGTTATTCGTCCTGTAAATATGCTGTTTCAATGTTGAATCCAATTCAGCCATAAGATGAGGTAAGCCACCAAAAATGCCAGGATTGTCACAAACTGTTTCCTTTTCATCATGTCCCCTTAAAGCCAATTCAAATGCCCCACAAAACTTAATTTCATCTATCAATTAATGTATTACGTAACGGTTTTTGACACTTCTTTTTTTAGTTTTTGAATTCTTAATCTGTACTCACAGTCTAATTGGACTCTTATGTCAAATTTGCATAACACGGCATACTCAATGGAAGCATTAATATGTTTTTCACTCAATTCACGTTTTTTTTTAAATTTAATCCTTTAAACGTCTTAAATCAGAGACACCATCCACCGTCCATGTACGGTCCGCAATTCCCATTACCATAAAAGGATAGCAAAAACATAATGTTTTACTTTTCACCCACACAACCAATCGGAATAGTTGTACAAATTATTGTAAAATTTCCGAACGAAACTATTTCGTGCTTTAGAGGCCTTTTGCTATTGATTTATATTTAGCACAAGCCTAGGGGGGCCTAAATTCTTGAGCTCGACCCTATGTTCCAGGTCCTTAATTCTATTACTAATAACATTCACAATGTTGGAAATAGACGAGGCCATTATGAATCGCTGATACACTAAACAATAACTTACACTAAAACACAAACCATCACCAACTAGTTTAACTCAGCTGCAACTAGGCCTATTTTCATGCCAATCACTCATTCCAAGAAACAATTTACACACAATGCGTAAACTGGTCACCAAAACAAGGTATACAGCAACAATGCAACACCACAGAATAGGGACCTACTTTTTCGCTAAATGAGGAGGTACTAGTACCCATAGCCTTTAGAAAAGAAAAGGACTCTTGTGATTGCATTTACTAAATAAACAAGGGGTGACACAAAATAGGCCGACGAAAAATACGAACAAAAGAACAAAGTGCCTGGACACAGAATTGGGACAATTTTTCCGCATTAAAATACACTTTCAATGAAAACAAAAACCTTTTCATTACTTCAAAATTGTCTTCTTGAATGTACACACATCACTAATAAACTTCTTAATCGGCAATTACGCGCAGTCATCTCCTCGAAAATGAAGTCTATACTATTTCACTCCGTTCTTTCCGAGAGTCTTGCCGTTACTATAGGGACGACTCAAGGGAGATAGAAGCCGTGGTCCACTAATGCTGATTCAGCTGAGGGACGAATTTAAGGTCAGCAAAGGCATTGAAGCAAACAAAAGACGTCACGGAACACCTCCTTGAGTCTAAGATTCATATGTGGTTAACTCACGAAATGCTAACGGGTCATTCTTGGAATAACCATGTCTTCGAAATCGTTGCCATGATGAAATAGAAAATAAAATCTAGATCATAAGAGAAGACGACTCTGAGCCACAGATGGGATCTGTAGGGATCTCCACACTCACATGAACTCTTCGAAGCCACTTAAATCAGACCCAAATGGACATTTACCTTTACATTTACCAAACGAGCTGATAAAAGTTATGAGAAACAACCCCCAACCCTCAACCTTCACTACCTCTGCTCAAAGCGTTGGCCACTATATGCCACCGCGTTCAAATAAAAAGTATTACGTTATAGGTATTATAATAACTGGGGGTGAAAACCGGTGCAATTATGCAGCAAATTCACCCGAACTATTCATTAGATCCGACATAAATAGGTGCGGAGTGATAAATTTGCAGTTAGAAAATAATTTATCCCTTAGAGGGCATGCACTAGGGTTGTCCATAAAGTAATGCACCATATTTTTTTCTTCGACATTTATTAATTGACCGTTATGAGAATCACACACACGAAAGATAATGTTTCAACTTTACACCCTATTTTTCTACGTACTCTCCGTCCAGTTTTATGGCCCTTTTTCAGCGGGAAACATGGGCATGCTTGCCCTGTTGGTTCCAATCCTATTCTGGTCACGGAGCCATTTCTTCACTGAGTGAATCACACCCTCGTTGCCCTCAAAATATCTTCCTTGATTGTATCCCGTCATGACCCAAGCAAGTGGAAGTCCGAGGGAGCCAGTTCAGGCCTGTACACTCGATGGGATAACACTGTCTAACCCTATTTTGCCATGTGTTCAGCAGTCCTTGAACTTGTGTGGGGCCGAGGGTTATCACGTTTAATCAAAACATCACCTCGGGTGTATGGCGTCAAATCGCTGGAAGAACGTCTTGAGGCTATGTGCTTTTGAAATATTATTGGTTCTGCCTCTTGACATTAATGGCATGCCAATAGCAACATCAGCTCGCTGCAACGTGTCAGGTGCGACAGCCGTGGATAGTCTCCCTGACCGCTGCAAATCTTGGACCACCGCCGAACTGCCTTCTGATGTCATAGTCCTCTGAAACCAGCAATTAACTGTACACCTATTGGCACCAGGTCCTCCATTAACTTTGCACAAACATTTGTGAATATCCTCTACATTTCTTATCTCCTCGGTGAGAAATTCAATCAGGGCATGCTGCTGGTAACGCACATCACTAACAGATGCCACTTTAAAACAGTCCTGCAGCTAATCTATCAGTCTGAAAAGCCAAAAGTTTGTTATACGCACCCGAAAAACTTCAAATGATGCATACGTAAAATTTCGCATTCGCACCATTGTTGTCGGATGAGAAAACAACTGTGGTGTGTTACTTATTGGGTAACCCTCGTATATTCACGTACAAGCGGAATGTTTGCGGAGCGCAGCAAAAAACTACGAAAGGAGAAAAGGATACTGTATACCATTTAAAAATTTCCTTGCAGAAGTGGTGCCACAAAATTTGTCCATTAAACTTTTGAAAGTGACTGTATGTGTAACTTTGATGTAAATAAAAGTGAACTTACGGATATTTTCATGTAAATATCCACGTCTCTGAGTTACTCTTTCATTTTCATGGCCTTGTTTACCATTTTAGTACGAAACTGACTTAAAGAATTACCAAGAACATAGATTGACCTAAATGAGACCTCTGCTTTAAAAAATGCTGTTTGAACTCTTATCCTGAAAGAAATGGAGAGAGCCTCTAACTTCCTCCCTTCAGAGGGCAATAAAACAGCTAGTAAAGGAAAGATATTGATTGTAATGATTTGTTCTTTTATTTTATAATTTACATCCGGGAGCTAAAAAGCTGTATTAAGTAAAGGGGTTTTACAATAGTTTGGATTAAAATAAGGAAATTCAATTGTTAATTTTGAATGTTCCCCCTATTGTCCGGAGGAGGATTTTGTCCGCTAAACATTCGTTCACCTACGCCTTTAATATTTTGCTCTTGTGATAAGTAGTAACGTAAATATTTTTATTAACATTGTAACAACGTACGTTAATCTTTACCCACTGCTTGTTTAATTCGTTTCCTCATTGTTAAACGCAAGTTTACGACTTCCACAGGGGTAATTATGTAATTAGAGAACTTCTTTGTCACTTAAAATGACATTAAGGGTTATTTAAATTATAAAGAATTTGAGAATAGTCCGGGAATACACGAATTTCATGGAAGGAACCATCGCGAGCGTTGTGATTGTGAACTCGTGCGACCTATTGTACGTTTTCGAAAGTCAATTTCTAGAGTAACAATTGCGGAAGTGATAATTTTTCCATTTTGATCAAATTATATATAACTTGATTTTGATCCAAACTTCACGAATCAACCATAGATACTCATCGGCTCTTGTAATGAGTCATTTAAAAGCGAAGCAATATGTTACATTCATAACATGAGAGGATATAGATATTTTTTTTCGATACATGGCACTATTCGAAAGCATAATTCAATTTAATTGCAATATCGGCAAAGTTAATTACCACTCCCACTACTCAAATTTACGTTTCAAGTGTTTACTCAATTATTTTCACCATGAAAAACATACAATTAGAGCGCTCCCAAGTCTCTTACGTCCGAGATAATAATTTAAAACCGTCAGCTTGTCCCGAAAAGTGTAAACAAAAGTCCGATAACTTTATTAAAAAGTGTTGGTAGGTCCTACCGAGCTTTTGGAAATAGACAGTGGCTACCGACGGGTTTACCGACAACTGTCGGTATGATTACCGACAATCGTCGGTAAAACGTGTCAGCGGAATCGCTCGTACTGAGAATCGTCGGTAGGACACGCTACCAACAACGACAATCGTCGCTGGCGTGTACAGAATTCCGCTCCAGAGAAAGTTGCGCGAAGGATATACAATGAGATTTATTACTTTTTCTGGCATTATATGTTTTACAGAAATTTTCTAAAAAAAGCATCTTATGTGATCATTCATATATATTTCCTAGTTTCTAATCACCATGATCAATTCACTGTACCTTACTGCCCTCTTTTCCAATCCATTCTTTTTTCACTAACTTAAATGATAGCGTACTATAAATTTATGGTGGCTATTTTTTTTCTTTGGATTTACTATAATTATCTAATCTCATGGATCTCATTTTCATAAATTTCTTTCATTTTTAACGCTGCACCCATGTTCAGCACCAATGATTTGATCTCAACAATATCTTTACTTTGGACCTTTATCTAGGCATCTCTTATATCCGTCTAGAGCTTCTTTATTTCAAAATCGTTGAGCCCGAGGTTTTCAATGTTAAGATCTTTTATTTTAGTTTCGCAGTTAACAATTAAGTCACAAAAGTTTCATCTACAATTTTTTACTGAATCTAGAATAAAAGTAAACCATATTTATCACAGAGAGACCGGCTTTTGCTGACTTCACATAAATTATCACAGATTCTCGGGTTCTCCTCTCCTTCTTCAGACTTAGTATGGCAATAACCGGGGTACTTCCAAACCTCTTTGTTTCTCTTGGATATCACCCGGTACCTATATCATCTTTTTAAACCAGCGCGTTCACAATGAATATCACTGGACCAGCTTCTGCACTTCAAGAACTCTTCATCCCCAGGCAATATTTCTCATCATCTTAAGCATATCACGCGCTATTATAAAATTAAAAAGGAATTTGACGTTCGAAAAACCTCAAATGTACAAAAACAGTCTTCTCGATAAAACACTACGATTGAGTGAGATTCCTTCAGTGCACAGATAAAAAGTACTCCATCATTCAAGAAACGTAAAAAAGTGCTCCATTAACTTGATGATTGTTGAAGAGGCACTAAAATGGTAATTAGAAAACACTTAAGATTCACTTGAAGAATTGACGAAATAATATTGTAAAAACAGTAGTATTCAATAAAATGGCATTTCATTTTTTTAATAATAATAAATAGATACATAATCATATAACTATTTCGTTATTAATAATAACTAACTACTCGTTAAACTTCGTATCTATCTATGTATGCTTAAATAATTGCAGTTAGTTCTTTACGTTAAACTCGGGAGCGGCTGAACCGATTTGGCCAATTTTGTTAATAAAATATCTGTGGAAGTCCAACCATTTCATTCTCGTACCGTATTTAAACCACATTTATCTAATCACAGTGTTACAGATAATTATGTCACGATATATGTAACTACTGAAAAAAGTTTCGGTCCATCACTATTAAATGCGGTCATTAAATAAAACTTCCTTGAAATTCAAATGAATATAATATCTTCATTTGAATAAAATACACCACAGTTACAATAGATTTCATCACTTAAGTTCATTCTGATGGACTACTTTTTCGGTGTTTAAGTATACAAATAACACGGAGTCATTTGAAAACAACTGTTATATATTTGAATCTTTGACAATTAGGGTTTAGAATCATTTCCAATTATAGGAATAATGAGCGTATTGGGGGCACCAATTGTGGAAATTTTACTTTTTCATCAACACAACTTAACCTTGTAGATTCACCGCTGTATCTTAACAACTCGTAAAATTGACAAATGATTTTCCTTTCTCCTACTGCTACTGATTTATCGGCACAATAATTCACAAACCGATCGTAGTTGAATGGTACTCGTTCAAGGGTCGCAGTAGCTCTACGTCTTCATCGATTATTTTTATTGCGTCCTGCTCGCTGTTACTGTGTCTCTTCTTCACTAACTTCTTGCATTCTAAGCTTATCACCTTCATATGTAGTCGTTCTATATCGAAATTCTGCCGCACCAATACGACTATTTATTATCATCTGTCTCTCGCTGCTCATCAGTGCGGTTAGCTCGTCGCACATTTGATTGAATTCAACGACGTAAGTTTTGTAGCCCTCTCCTTAGCATTGTAAACAATCAAAGACTAGAAAGTTCTCGCGTAGTGAGCAGTTAATAGTGTGACTATGTTAGACTACATACACAGCTCAAATATCTTTACTAAGCGTAAAGAGGATACTTACGAAAATAGCTTAAAGTAAGTACTAAATATTTACATGCACAAAATTTATTAAGAAATTATGAAATGCGAGCATTTTATCCACTAAATACTACGATATTTTCTGTGAATAAACATAGAAAGAGAGTCAAACTACATAAACGGTACTGATGGTCGTCAAGGAGATTAAATCAAAACTTGAAGCATTTACGTGGTGGAAGGGTTCCATATTAACAATGAAAACACTTTGTTACTTCCACAAAATACACAGTTTCTATTTATTACCGGTTTCTATTTTTCTACCGATTTTAAAGAGGAATGAAATACCACACGACAAATTGCCCATAATAACGGATATGAGCAATCTTTGATCACAAGAATTTTAAATAGGAAATTAAAACATATTGCTGACACCAAGTCAAGTTCCTTGCTACCCGTTGGACCCAGAACTCCAACTGAATGGTGTAAAATACCTTTTATAGGCCCTTTGTCTAATGCTGTATCCCAAGCTATCCCAAAAAACAAATACAAAGTTGCTTTCTATAATAATAACACCTTGGGTAGATTGTTAAATAATGCTAAAGATGTTATTGAACCAACATTAAAATCTGGCATTTATAAATTAAAATGTAATGATTGTGATTCATGTTACATCGGCCAAACGGGACGAGACTTCAACACCAGGGCAAATGAACACAGGGCATGTTGGAAAAACAAGGATGACACGTCAGCTTTCGCCCGGCATATCCGGGAAATGGGGCACGGAAGTAGTTTCGACCCCGAAATACTCCATTTTACTTGTAAAAGAAGGAGGATGAATGCCTTGGAAATACGAGAAATAGTTATAAATGAAAACCTTGTCAACGACATAACCTTTCCCAACCCATCCCCCTTATTACTCATCGCCCTCCCAAATACTCCAGCCCAACAACCCACCTGACAAACTGTGTCCCCCCCCCCTATTCTTTTCCACGAATTACCAATCCCAGCTTGATTCCAAAACTTTTCCCCCCACCCCCAAATCAACAACCACTGCGACTCAGAAGAATAGCCGACCGGCTATTCTTCTGAGTCGCAGTCGCAGCCAATCAGAGAGCTCCATTTCAATCTCGCGCCCTTTGGCAGACGTGTTTGTTTGTTTTGGTTACCGTAGCGAGGGAAGTTCAAGAAGGTTATAAGGTAACGCTGAGATAATTTTGGATTTTTAAAGTGAAGATGGAAGCCCAGTATATTGGATATTGCACCCGAGTACACAGGTGAATGAAAATGAAGTACGTTTTAACATATTTTAGGAACATTTTCAACAATTGCTGCTCTCTATCTATTCTTTGGGCTTTCGTAAACAAACAAGCCACAAGCAGGAAACGTTCATACGTGCGCATGCGCGATCGTGGCGTCGGCCGCAATGTGTGATGGGGTGCAGTCGCAGCCGAAATCGCGGTCGCAGCGGCGGTCGCAGTCGCTAGTGTGATACGGCCTTAACAAAGTGTTTTCATTGTCAAGGAGATTGTTAGCCAAATACGCTAATATTCCGCTATATGTATGACTTTTTTTCAAAACTCACAGTAAATGGCGTGGAAAAAGAAAATCGAATGCAAGAATAATGTTAATTTATTTTTTTATCAGATATCTTTGCACAATATATGTAACAATTATCTCTGATTTAAATATCCAAAAGAATAAGATCTGCAGGCATTGACAACGCACTTCAAGTGAGTTTCTTATGGAAATGATTCTCGGCCTATTACAAGGGCTCATGGGCCCTATGGAATAATAATTTAAACACATTTTAACCAATTCTGAACTTACGCAAATTTTTGAAAACCGAAATGAACGAAATCGTTCCAGCCATTCTTGTGTTATAGTGAGACTGACGAACAGAAATTCATTTTTACTAAAGACATTATTATTATTATTTCCTGGTATTGAACTGTCTTTTTTATGGGAGAGTGGTATTGCATTATCAATCATGAAATATCATATAATTTCATTTCGTCTATTATTGGCAATATTATCATTTTCATCAACACTTTGCGATAAAAAGAGTTTATATGAACATTTATCAAACATATTTTATCTATTGGTATGGGATCTTGGCATCTATTAATATGGGATGATTGGCCAGTTTTTGGTAAATATTTTCTTGACATGATAATTTCTGCTTTGGTATTGTTTAACAGGGATATCATTACTAATAATATTATATTAAAGGTTACTAATATATACTCGTTTTCCAGTTTTTACAAGTGATTTCCCAAAAATTACACGTACAGAGTTGCTGTGAAGTTTGATTGTTAATCTCCGGGATTTCCCTAATTTCAGCAATAACATTTACTATTTTCCCTCAGTATTCTTAATAATAACTTCTATTTTTTCATGGGTATTTGTCAGGGCACAAATGAGTACCTATCGATTTTGAGCTGAGCCATGTATGCATTGTTGCACAAGTCATGTGTTCTTCATATGAATTCATGTCTTTTTCTCCCAACAGGTGGTTAACGACACTAAGCACTAACACACTGTGGATGGTCTACCGCCTTTTCATCACGCCGTACCTGCTGAAAATTTGGAGAATGAATAGTTATGACGACCTCGTCTTCCATTTGGAGACCTTTGCGTTGGCCCTGTCTTGGCCATTTCTGTTGGACGGCGGTCATCCGTTGGCAGACTACCGATGGATCATCACGGCGACCATATTGATCCTCAACTTTGTCATCTTGCCATTTCTTCTCAAGGTCAATGAAGCCATGTTCAAAAAGTCAGAGAATTGTGAGGACCATGACCCCTTCCCAATCAGATCGGAACTCTGGAATGATCTGAAAGCGGCAAAAACGAGGGTGGGACGTTTATTTGGAAGAAATACATCCACATCAACATCTACATGATACCCTACCACCTTTTGGATGGTTGGCAGGGGTTGATCAAATAACCCAAATGAACCATACAATATGATATTCACATGCACTCCATGCGGTCCAAAAATGTATACATGTAGGAACTTTAGACAGGCATCAAGGGACTTAGACCCACTATCGAAGCTAACAAAACAATAGTTTGAAAAATATTATGAAATTCTTTCCCAGTGTGTTATTTTAAAGAAGTCTTGTCGGGCTTTTAACTTGTGTAATTCGTAGTATAACACTAGTGTTTCTCTCACCAACACATTTCCACGGATACCAGTCTTAAATTTTGTTTCCACGGTCTTTCCCTGATGTGGCAGTTTTGGATGAACAAGGGGTTTGCACAAAGGTTCAACCAAGGTATTTGGTCATACGTAATGGATGTAAACTCCTCTGTCGTCAGGAGAGTGAATAATGACGATTCGTGATGAGTTTCACTCATAATATGGTGAACGATTCGTCCGTTGAGACGAAGGTGATATTAAAACAATTTAAACCGATGACAATACCCAGAGGACTTAGAGCAAACTATTAGAAAACGGAACTTACGA
This sequence comes from Ischnura elegans, assembly GCF_921293095.1. Taxonomy (NCBI): domain Eukaryota; kingdom Metazoa; phylum Arthropoda; class Insecta; order Odonata; family Coenagrionidae; genus Ischnura; species Ischnura elegans. The sequence continues at coordinate 11,490,974 of NC_060258.1, read as the reverse complement.
ATTAAAAAATAGTTAACCCTAACTTAGATAACTAATACTCAACACTTTCTAACCCAGAGCTTCAAAATAGCTGGGAGAAAACAAATTTCAACATTTTTCATTTTGGAAACTTGAGAATTTTGCCCTCAACCACAATAGGGTGGTTTCCTATTATTTTTTTATTGCCTATATCGGAAGATTATTACTTCTGGAGTACGTATTTCACGCTTTTAGATTTTTAACTGTCGATATCTATTTTTCGCGATTAAATGAAAAGTGAAAATTTTCAAGCGCGCGAAAACGCGACGGGTAAGGAAATCTCTCCGTGTGACGCATTTCTGGTTCCCCCTCCCGCCTTGTGAGGTGACCTTGATCGAGGCTCTGAGCGCTGATAGGACGCAGGATGCTAGCGGGTAGCTGAGTACCTTGCTGGCTGGTAGCGCTTGGCTTAAAAAAGGTTAACTAATACCTTATCAAACGAAGAAAACTTTCCGACCTTAGCTAGTTTTAATAGGTGATTATTAAGAAATGTTTCCCTGAGCTCTGTGCCTTATGCATGCATTGGTAATCTCAGACGATGCATAACTCCTATCCTCTCGTGTAGAAACTAGGTCTCTGTGACGTCACGTGGAGTGGAATCGCATGGGCGCCAATCTGGCCTTTTTCAAATGAGGATAAAAATGGACCATTGCCATTCGTCTAAACCGGTATTTCTAAAACCAAATAATTTGCATCTCATGAATACACTAATGGTGGGTAATAAATCTCAATCAATGCCTTTCGGTTTCTTTGATGAAGGAAACTACCCTATTATCATGGAGGCTTAATATTTCAACATTAAAATTTTCACCACAAAATGAAACATTGGGTTTTAATGGGTTAATATGGCGGACGAGCCGTCCGTTGAAACGTTGGAGATATAAAACAAATTAACGCGGTGAAAATCCCGAGAAGACTGCAAGCAAAATATTAAAAAACGGAACTTAGGAGTTCAATAGGGGTGTTAACCTCAAACGAAAATACCCATTTAAGTAGATGATAACGGTGAGTTTTGGCTAATAATTCACATTGGTGAAAAAATTTCTGCAATAGGTGCATTACATTTTCTTCAGTGCTCCGTTGAAATTTGTGCGCCTTTGATACGGCCAGTTTCGGCGGGAAGGCAGGCTCAAATGGCTCTGACGTCACACACAGCTACTTCGCTGACTGCACGCTTTCTGTGAACGCCGTTATCCGAGCCGAGCTTGAATTTGTGGATGCCGTGGTGAGAAATGCCTTCGGATTGTGGTTTTGTGAGGGCTAATTCTACTACTGTGCCTAAAATGAGTGCTCTGATGCTCATTTTTACCATGACTAAAAATAGGTCAAGGCAAGAAAAAAATCTAAATACGCAGTAATGACATTTTTAGCGTTCCGGAATTTCAAGGAGTCAAGCAGGCAAGTTAGGAGTCAATGCATATTAATTATGATAGCACTGTTAAATATGTAAATCGTACTTATGAGTATATTTTGCATCAAATACTTAATTTTGTCACGATTTACTCAACCTTGGCTTCTATTTTTATTCGAATTATCCCCTAGTAAACGCTGAAATGGTTCTCCAGGGGTACATTTCATATTATATCACAAATGCCTGTCACGCAATGCTCGTTTTTTTTATTTTTAAAGACTTTTGATAATTTATAGCCGATAAAAACTTAGGTGATAAGGGAACAAATACTGTAAAATAATCACTTTTTTTCGTCTCAGATTTGTCTGAATCATGATATGGAATGGCAAATAATTGTCAATATTTATTCTTGTGAATGTTAGTGTAAGGCCCCTTGCCCACGCACCGATTTTGGACGGCCGGTAAAATACCGGCCGATATTTTACCGGTGAAGCGCTGCTTGCACACACGCCGGATTTTCACAGGTCAAAAGATAAGTTGCTTGGTTGTTGAGCTGGCGCAAGGGATCTGCAGTGGTATTGGCCGGTAGCTAACAGACTTGTTACCAGTGCCGGTGCGCGGTCGGTCAGTGTACAATCTCCCGTGCCCTTCCATTGTTCACCATTGGAATGTTGACGGCCTTCCAAAATCGGGGTGTGCTATGGGTCTAAGGGTTGAAAACTATTTCAGCGCTGCCAGAAAAGAATACGGCGATTCAGCAGTTTGCTATATCCAACTGAAAAGGGAATAATATATATACACTATGAAAGGAAGAGTTTGTCCTGAGCAAAAAATCAGAAGAAACCACAGGAAAAATAATTTTTGTCACTTATTCTTCCGCCATACCCAGAGGAAACAAAATTTACAAATTCATTTGGTTCACAAGGTACTAAATACTTGATGGTATTGCATTTTTTATACTCAATACATGTCAAATCTTGATTTATTGGATCAGGGGGCTTTTGAATTTCAAAACATTCAATTATATACTGTACATTGCTGTAATTTGCTTGAAAAGACAAAGGTAGATCAAATTTGTTATGCTTCGGAAAAAATATTAAATTTTTTAAGCAATTTGAAATAAGAGGTAACGTTGTGTGGATAGTAGAAGTAACTCGACTTGTCTTACTGATTTGTAATTGGTCTCCTAATCTCTTTAAGTTGTCATTTAATTTAATTTTGATGATGGTGATGAAAATGTCTCTGGTGGCAATCTGAAATATTCCAGAGGGCAAATCAATGACGTACATTGGATCATTAGGTATTCCTAAGTACCTCTTGGGGTAACTTCATTATTAAGTCAGTTATATTATTGTTTTCACCTACTCCAAAACTCTCGGCTGAGAATGTGCTCGAGAATATTTTATCAATAAACATTATGTTTGGTAACTGTATGGCAATCTCTGGTGAATTAAATCTAAAACTGAGTAAGCATCAATTAACTTCGGTGTTCATTGAATAGTAGCATAAACATTGTTCTTAATCATTTGTAAATTATTTCTCTTCAAATAACTTAAATTAAAATTGTTTTCGTCCGTTCGACTTATTTTGGAAGAACGCAAGTAAAACAATAAATCACGTTAATTTACGTTGTAATGCTGGCATTTAGTATGAATTTAACACAAACATTAAAATAATCTTCACAGCAATAATAAGATGTCTTGCCGTTATGTTTTTGGTCATCTCGCATTGCTGCAGTCAACCATTTCCTTCGCTCACGAGAATTAAGAGGCACAGCAATAAAGCGTTTTCCCGGATTTCTTATTGTGGTAGAATTACAAAACGGTAGAAAGCAATATAGTATACACGCCTTCTTCCTAATTTCCTCCATTTTCCCCCTCGTTGTTTCTTCTCTGACGCAGGATCACAGGTTTTTCGACGGGATTGACGGGTTCCGCGAGAAGTTCGCTGTGTGTGACGTCAGCATGCCTTCGGCAGCCATCGTGCGCTTTCGGAGCGTTTGAGCCGGCTGTCGGATTCCACACTTTTCGCTTTTTAGCCTTTTAAGGTCTAAATTGATTAATAGAAAAGCGCTGAAACGGCCGCCGGTATCCTCTCGGTGTGCACTTTCATTTAAGACAGTAAAAAAAAATTGGTGAACAACCCTATTGTTTTTTTCTCTCTAGACGGTGGACGAGTAAGCCACAGAATCACTGACGTTCGCGAAACAATTGACGAAGTGCGAAGCTCTAAATAACTTCGCTAATTCCTTTGTTTACCCTTTCGTTCCACACCGATGTATATCCTGCCTGTTAGTGTCACGTTGAAGAAATATTATGCAGATAAAATTAAGGGCTAGAAATCCATATAAATTTGAGGGAATAATTTAGGTGTTTAACACTAGAACCGCTGACCTTTCCAACCCCACCTTAACCGCGGCATGGGACTTACTCGTCCCATTGACAAAATACGTTGATCCCGTCATGTTGACGCATAATTGACGGTTATTTTGTGGTTTGTGTGAACAAAAAACGTGTTTAGGTAATGTTTAAAACGTTTTGTTAAGTATAAATAGGGATACAGTAAACTTATTTTGACAGCAAAAGTGTTGTTTGTCAAGAGGGGCGTAGCGCCGGGCAGAGGTGACGCGGCTGGCGCTGCGTGAGTAGGCGGCCGGCGCAGTGCAGAGATTATTCCCTTTTGCGCTTCTAACTGGCAGAATAACGGTATCTGTGCATCGATCCCCTTCGTAATAAACTGTTATCATGCTAAGTACAAAAGAAGTGTACAAAAAAACTGAAATTTTATGTTCTCCCCACGTAGGACAAAAATGTCCCATCCCGCGGTTCTAGGTAAATCGTCATTTTTCTCGCGAACCGAACATCGTACAATCTTTTCAATATAACCATTCAAAAGAACATAATAAATGAGTAAAATTCAGTAAATTTCAAGGGGATCAAACCACGAGTACATGAATGGTAAACATTTGCAAAGGGCAATGGGACAAAGAAGTCCCGTCCGTGGTTCTAGTGTTAAGGGGAAAACTCCAAGTTTGCAGCGAAAAATGAAATATTTTTCAGAGGAAACGTCAATGGATAAAAGAAAGGGAGTTATACGGCAAAGAACTGTGTCAACAACATCCAAACTGGTCATTTGACGGCCAAAGACAATATGAAAGATGTTTTGAGTGATAATATCCCCTCCAACTTAGGTAAATTGGAATTTGAATTTGAAATGAGAGATAATATCGCATCGCTCTCTCCATCTCACGCACACATGCACCAACATTAAATGGCGGAGTTTTCCCTGCATTGGCTGTACATTAAAAGATTTTAATTAATGCCCAGCTTAGCTGTCTAATTTATGTTCCACCAACCGGGCCAAATCCCAGGCAGCAATCAATATCCCAACAAATGTACACAACGTGGTCGGCGTTAACGTATGACATCCGTACAATATCCAGGTCAATCCATTTAAATTTTTACGGTTATCTGTCAAAAATCCTGAGGAAAAGCCAAATAACGTTGCAGCGATGTGAAGCAGTGGACGCCGAGGTCCATATAACAAATCTCTTAGGTAACTTAATCACAACATCATATGAGCGGAAAATGGGTGTGCTTAATGTGGTTTTTGAATTGCACAGAGAGGACTTGTGGTAGAGGAACACAGCAGGAAGGTATGAATATTATGCCCAGTAGGTGAAATAGGTGATAAAATTGATTAATGTCAATACAGTGATATTTAAAAACATATTTAATGTTCTCATATTTAAACGATATGAGCTATATGTATCCTACATTAATATGTTACTCGAAAAAGTGAAATGGCCGACATCGTTCGACAGATTAAATTTTTCATGGATGGTGGTTGAATATTTTCTGGGTAAACTCTTGTCAGATCTTGGAAAATGATCCGTGATACTTTTGAAAATTGCCTTTAAAAATTTGGTACCATTAGCCTTTTTCATTAAGCAAACATTTTAAAAGTTACGCATTGGACATCGTTTTTTAACATACGGTTTTTTGGGTTGAGGTTTGGTATTCATATGTAAATATTTAGTTTTATGAGCATATTTATAATATAATCTTATCGAATGTAGATCAGATAATTTATTGAAACTGATAAGCTCCTTGTTTTTGAGTAATTCCCAAGTTTTTCTAAAGTTATCTGATCGATTTCAGATCACCAATGGAGTTTTTAAGGGTGGAGGTTAAAAAACTTATTTGTAGTTATAGTTTTGGTATTTCTTGGGAAATAAGCCCTGATCTTTTTAAGTCTCTGGTGTACCGCATTTAAACATTAGGGCATAGATCCAATCAATATAGCAAATATTAAATCTGGTGGAAATTTGTTTACGGATAGAGATTATGTGATTGTGTGCGTAATATGTGCAAGTGAAGTTATTTTTTGTCTTTGAATAATACATATTCTGTGATATTATGTGGTGTTTCATGGAGTAAAGCTCTGTTACTTGATCTCATTGTGTGATTCAATGAAATAACATTTAAAGAGTTATCTGGTCGTAATCACGTCAGAAAAAGAGTTCTTATGGCTGCAGTTAGAATGTTTGTGCGTAATACTTGAATAAGTGGATGGGAAATTATCCGTGATATTATACATACATGATTTTAGCATGATTTGCATCATTCCTTAAGCCAGAGCCTACTTTTGGGCACTTGTTAGCATATAAACGGAGTGGAGAAGAAAAGGAAACAATATGAAAAGGGCAGTACGATATGAAATTCCAGGATTCCCCTTGCCCTGCCGTTATATTATACATACACGATTTTAGCATGATTTGCATTATTTCTTACGGTAGGGCCTACTTTTGGGCACTTGTTAGCATATAAACAGCGTGGAGAGGAAAAGGAAACAATATGAAAAGGGCAGTACGATATGAAATTCCAGGATTCCCCTTGCCCTGCCGTGATATTATACATACACGATTTTAGCTCCCACCCCGTATGGGGAAGAATTAAGAAATATTCTTCCCACTACCCTTTCTGAGTGTCTTACAAGGAGTGAACCCTTATATAATCCGGGGCAACCCTTTCTCGTTTCTTACGGATGGGCCTAAATTTGAGCACTTTCCGTGTGCAAATTAGCAGTCTAGTGCGGGAAGGAATCAATACCAAATGTGCAGTAGGATGTGAAATGCCTCTATAGGTCGGCGTGTTCTCTCTTGAGGGATGTCCGTGGGGGTAGAATGAAGCCGCAATAGCCTATGCCCACAGTCAGGGAGAGTGGCAGTGGGTATCAATAGAATTGGCCAATGGAGTCAATGGCGAGGGGATGGAATGTGTCTGAGGATCTTGAATAAGAACTATCTAGAAGGGCCAATGTCACACTAATAGAACAATTGACATATACAACTACAAATGAATATTTAATATTGACCGTAAGATATCAACAGAAATGGCTGGCATTTAGTTAATTAATAGATATGTATAAATACACAAAATTAAAGATCCTAAAAAATATTTATTAACCCTAATGTTTTGATATTCCATTTTCCTAAATTAAATATTTGTTGTCCTAATAATGTTTTATTTACTCACTTAAACTGTGATTGTAAAAATGAGTAAATAATCAGATGGTATTTAAAGTATTGATGGAGTTCAAAAATTATTTCAAAAATATTAAAAACTGAGCATTTATTAAATTGTTCACTAGAATTTGACTCATGACATATGTTACTTAAACATAAAGTGAGCTTCTGTTGAAGAGGCACTGTTCCTAGAGCAGTATATTTATTTGAAATCATTGCCAAATATTTATTGAGATCATGTTGTTGGTGGATGTGAAAAATGGTGATATCTTCTATTTTCGGCTGAGAGAGTGTTTTTATTATTCAAAGACATCACCGCAGACGAATGGCCTGTGAGATAGGTACCTTTATGGATTCCTGCATCTGCGGTGTATTCACTATTTCTTCAGGGTTCATTTTGTTATTTTTTCTATTGTTTTAACGTAGGAAGATACGTATAAATATATATAACTCAAGATCCCACTGAAAAATATTTTGATCACAAAAATATTTGCATGTTCTACTTTTTCCTTAACGAAAAAAATGTTGTCACTGGAGTTGTAATTATACATTTATACTGTGATTGTAAACATGAGTGAATATTTAGACGGTTTTTAATTCTGCAATAGAATTCACTTATCGATGAGTAAATTCTATCGCAGAATTTAATAAATGCATAGTTTTTATATAGTTTTGAAGTAGTAATAATTCTATCAAAACTTTGAACGCCGTCTAAATATCCACTCTCAGCTACAATAACAGTTTAAATTATCATATTTATACTTAATTATAAAGTGAGCACTTGTTGATGTAGCCTTATTCCTAAAGTAAGATGTATATTTCCAATCACTGCCAAATATTTATTGTGATCATGGGTGGATGGGAAAAATGGTGCTAGTTTACATTAATGCCTCAGATAAATGTTATTATTTTAAGACATCACCAAAGATGGATGCAGTGATGGATGGATGGAGTGAAATGCCTTAATGGATTTTTTCATGTATTTACTCTTTTTAAGAAGTGGATTTTGTACATTTGCCAGTTTTTCTAAGGAAAAAATATGTGTATGCATCCATCACTGATGATACCTCAGAAAAATATTTTGTTAACAAATATATTTTGATGCTCCATTTTTACTTAATGAAATATTTGGTGACTTTGGAGTTGTATTTAAACATTTTAACTGTGATTGTAAACATAAGTTAATAATCAGACGGTTTTTAAAATTTTGATGAAGGTATTCTTACTTCAAAATTATTTAAAAACAATGCCTTTATTAAATTGTTCGTTTGAATTTGACTCATCGGATTTGTTACTTAAATATAAAGTCTGCATTTGTTGTTGTTGCAGTATTCCTAGAGTAAGATTTGTATTTAATCTCACTGCCAAATATTTATTGTGATCATGTTGTTGGTGGATGTGAAAAATGGTTCTAATTTATATTATCGCCTCAGATAAATATAATTATTCTAAGACATCATCACAGATGAATTACTTGTGAAATGCACTTATGGATTCTTTCATATATGGAGTGTTTACTCTTAATTAGAGGTCTCAGGGAAAAATTTCTGCTGTGTAAGTCATTTGGAACTGTCATCTATCTGCTTTGTACCACTGATTTGTATGTGCTTTCGAACTGCTGTGGAATTGAAACACGGCACACAGCAGTTCATGACCTTATAGCATCCTAGCATGTCATCAACTCATTTGTAACACATTTTGAACTGCTTTGGATTTCCATTGGAAACTGCTATGGAACTCATTTGGATTTAAATTTGGAACTCGTTTGTACCACCCGTTCAACCGTTTTGAAACTGATTTGTACCAGTTGGACACCCATTTGGAACTCATTTGTACATCATGCAACCTGCTTTGTAGCAGTTCAAGATGGCGTATTCAATTTCCTTGAAGTTTTATTTTAGTCTGCTTCGGAAGTTTGGACAAGATGAATATTGAGAATTGAAGTGCGGCAGTGTCATCATGGTCATTATTTCGCAATAATTCCATTGCTTTTCAAAGCATTAGTCATAAGCGAAGGATCTTCAAGCTCGACAAGCTTAACACAAGTTTCATATTATCATATTGCGGAATGAGGGGTAACTCACTTTGGTGGTCAAGAAATTCCTTATCGAGAGCTTAATTCCGATCTTACGTGGTTGATGTGGATCATTCAGTGTCCATTTTTGAGTGAAATGCCTTCGTTTCTGGATATTTTTTCTTGACAGTCATGTTAAATATCGGAAAATTCAATGGAAAATGCGAAAAATGGCCTTTCGGGGTAATTGAACTTGTCTACCGCGACACTGAAATATATTTTCGAAGGAGGGATTCATGGCGAAAAAAATCAGTTTTAAAATACGGATCCAAATATGGAAATAAACCATTTCCTAGGGATCGTGAAGACAATACATCGGTATGTTTTATGTATATTAATCTATGCAAAATACTACTTTTCTGGTAATATTAAAGAACGGAAGCAATAAAAAAAGGTTGCAAAAATGCCGTAAAATTCAATATTTATAATTGCGAAGTATATATATGTACTTTGAAAGCATAGAAATTTATTTTTTTTGATAATAATATACTTGGAAACGCAAAAAAAAACGCGAGCGCTATGAAGTTGTTATGGAATACCTTTATTATACGCTACCAAGATTCTCGGTACGCAGTGAAGATAATCTTGTCGCATTTCAAATCGGACCCAAAAATACGATTTAAGCAACAAGGAAAATAGAATAATTTTTAAACTCATTCCAGTGAATAATTGGGAGTTCCATTTCTATTAACTGACTTGCGATTATTTCTTATTAAACCACTTATGCATTTTTATTTCACATATATTAATTAATAATATTCGTTTTCTCGACCAAACGTATCACCCTGAACCTGGCCATGGTATGTTGGCGCGTAAAAGACAGTTCCAAAACAAATGATGACGTATATAAATCGCATGGATTTGTTCACAAAGAATTGCAAACGTATGGAAAGCAGTAACACATGAATCGTCTCCGTATACAGCTGTTACAATACGAATTATGACGTCTGAAAATCCTTTCGAATCGTTCAACGAGAATTGCAAACGTATGGAAAGCCGTTACACATGAATCTTCTCAGTACACAACGTGTTACAATACGAATGATGACGACCGAAAATCCTGTCGTCTCGTTCAAAAGGAGTTCCAAATGAATCTTCTCCGTACACAGTAGTTACAATACGAATGATGACGTCTGGAAATCCTGCCGAATCGTTCAAAAGGAGTTCCAAATGTGTAGAAAGCAGTTCCACACGAACACGCTCTGTACAAAGGAGTTAGAAATGGGATCAAAAATGAGTTACAAACGTCTTCATATTTCTAATTTTTGGTACAAATGAGTGGAAATGAGTTTCACAGCAGTTCCAATGCAGATTTTGGTGTTCCAAAGCAGTTTCAAAAGGGTTCCAAGGCAGTTGCAAAGCAAAAATGTTTCCCTGAGGTGTACATATTCTACATTTTCCGATTTTTTTAGTAAAATGGTATGTGCATGTATTCACAACTCAATCACTCTGAAAACATTTTTGTTTGGAGAAATATTCGGATGTGCTATTTTTCCTTAACGAAATATTTGGTGTCGTTAGAGCAGTATTTATACATTTAAACTGTGGTTGTAGCCATGGCTGTAATTCAGGCAGTCTTTAACATTTTGATGGAGTTATTATTGTTTCAAAACTATTTAAAACTATGCATTAATTTTATTTAATAAATTTATTAAATTGTTCACTTGAATTTGAATCATTAGATTTGTAAAGGGGCTCCATAGTGCAAGGGGCTCCTTCAGGGGCGGCAGTTCATTCAGTTACAGCAGTACGCAATGTTTTATTTTTGAAGTAGCACTTCTATTTTTATTGTATGAACTAAAGGTAGACATTGTTTTTGGAAAAGGGTATACATAAAGTGTTTTAGTTGAATAAAAGTTAAACTATTTCATGTTGTTTTACTCCAAGCTGTTTTTCTTTAATTGAATTGTCAATGTTTTCCCTGTGTAAAAATTCAAGCATAAATTTATGCTGTCAGCCTGTTCATTCCTTTTTCCCGAATCGTACCTCTATCGAGTGGCTATGCCTTATCATAAAAATCGGGGGTGGGGGCTCAAGTGAGGAGGGGCGCTCAATGGAGATGTGCCTATAGCGTAACTTTCGGTGAATCCGACCCTGTGTACATTGTCTTTCATTTTAATGGAAAGGAAAGTTCCTGTTTTTTGCATGCATTCTGGAATGTGTAAATTACTTACGATTTGGTCGTCAGATCAAGCACAGTTCACTCCCGATTATCCGGGCTATTGACGGGGAGAGACGGCACGAATAATCGGAAAAAACGGATAAACCAAACTTTCACTCTAATGATTTGTAATGTTCATAATTTACGTAAAGCAAATTATGAACATTACAAGACATTATGTACGAATTACGACCGCTACCGGTCCTTCAGAGGAAATACAAGGAACGGAATTGAAGGTTTTTGTGAGGTAAGACCATTCTTTTATTGATCCCCAAGTAGATGTTGCTCTGTCTACATTCCGCGATCGCTGCCAAACTGCTTGCTCTCCCAAGTCTACCTTAGGCGTCCCCACGTGATCGGCATTCACCTCTCCGATTCGTTGCCATCGCCGTGGCGTGTGAGGCTCGTAGGTCGCTGATGTTGCAGTACCTATTGGTGGGAAAGGAGCGACCGGAAACCAGAGGGATGAGCAGTTGAGCGGATCGGAAAAATCGATTTTTGTTTCAAATCAATCTGGACCAATGAAAAACATTTGTGGGACCGATCAAAAAAAGGCCTGAAAATTTTGAGACATCCACGTGAAACCCTGACCCTCGCTCAAATGCAATTTAGGGGGGGAGGGTCAATATTCGAAAAATATATAATATTTTATGGTCATTCCCTATAGATTTTGTCGAGTTACTGCTCTTTAGGGCCAAATATTTCATTTATTTTGACGTATCTGCCACCGTTTAGCCAAATAAATGCCTAATTTGAGTCCGCGCCCGCGAAGAAAATATTCCTACGCCCGCGCAGCGTCGAGGATACAAGAGCAGCAAGCCGATCCCGTCCCCTCCCCGCTCGCTTCTCCCCCTCCCACGCCTTGAATGCAGCAAAATTCATCCCGCGTGTGCTGCTAGGAGGGCGTTTACGTTTGATAACATAAATTGGAAGATGGTAGAAGGTAAAATAGGATGCGTAGTGAGATGACTTGTCCCTTATTTGGCGCCTCGTCGGCGTTAAACAAATCGATGTTGTGCCGTGCAGTCATTTACCCGTCTTTTCGTTTATTACGTCCGAGTCGTTTTGCGAAAAGTATTTCAAGTCCACTATTAAACTCGATTACTTTTATTTTGTTTACGAATACATCTTCAGGAGTCCACCTTTAATGCAAATTTCAATAATGCAACAATCACGGAAGTATAGTTCACACAAGTATGTGAATTTGAAAGTGTCTGCCGTACTTGAGAAAAGTTTTGTTAACATTCGGTGGTTTAGTATAAATATTTTTTTTCCAAGACAATCACAAGATTCAATCAGACACTTTAATTCACGGGTTGGTTAAAAAAATTCTATCGCACCTCTTCATTGCATAGAGATATTAAAAATTCATCCATGAAGATGTAGCAATGAATGATCATTTATCATATTGGAAGAAGAAAATCTCTTCATTGTTAGATAAAATAAATGTGCTAATAATGTTTCATCTGCTACGATATGGATCGTAATTAAGACTTTTGAACCCATAGCGACAAAAGAATGTGCCAAATTAGTGGATACTGTTAAGTTCTAGGCAGGAATCTCTTTCCAGTTCATGAATGAAACACACGAAGTTCTTTGGTAAAGTTTGCCCGCCATGCCACGGGAAGGGATCAAGGTAGGCTGCCACTTCGAACGATCGGAAGAATTTCTTTTGAAGCCCCCCAGTTTTATTACATTTGGTTAGAAAATAAACCTTGGAAATTATTATTGTCATCGTATACCGGGAAAATATGCCGCTTCGCACTTAAAGTTTTGATATGTTGGTGTTTCCGGATGCTGTTTCATCATAACTGAAGATAATGTCACTCTCGGATTATTCTATTAATTTTTTTGTTTTATTTTAACGACTCATTGGAAATTTTTCGCGCACACCTCGAATACCTTACATTCCCACCCTATGGTTCCCAAGGCATCGCACCGACAATAAACGCACGCCACCCTAGTCAGAAATTTTAGGTGGCACGCGGGTTGCATACGTGCATCTTGGATCTCACACTTCCCCTCAATCCCCTCCAAGTACGCTCACTAGAATAACTTATGAGCGTCCGCAAATTTCCTTCATGATAATTTTTCTGAGTCCAATGAAATTTTTAAGTCCACAACTCCATGTAAATTCCCTATGGTGACGTCAGTTTCCGGTTCCCATCCCACTAGCTGCCTCGGCGCTTACTCGTTACATCCGGTTTACATAAGATCTTAACCCGTGTCCCAACTCGTTAGCCATTAGGCATCATGTATTTAGCCAGCCAGATTCTGGGCAGCCAACCAAAAGGGAGCATGAATTGGGACATCCTTACGCAGGTGCTGCCATCTACTGGGCACTAGGCCAATGCAAAACAAGAGATAATCGGAATGATTTGAACAAATGATGAACAAAACCCACCCTAAATTGTTAAAATGTGATGTGTCAAGTAATTTTGAGTATTAGATGTCGGAGAAGAGTATTTAATCATAATTTTAGTATCTTAGACAAACTTTTTGTAATAGTAAAGTAGGGGTATACTTTCAAATTCGTATTTTTAGTTCCGTATGGTTTTGTTAAAGAGGTTTTAGCTAAGTTTGTGGCGAAATGTTAGCGTATATTCCTTTTAATTGGTTAGTAATATTTCAATCGTCTCTCAACTAAGTACTTTTTCGAATACCTTATATTTTAGCAATTTAATTTCTAGTTTTGTATTATTAAGAACAGGTCTATTTAGTCTATTCAAACGGTTACCGTCTGACTTGGGAATTATTTTCAAAATTTATTTTAAGTATGGTTACGTACATAAATCAGGTTTCGGTATCATATCTTATAATCACTATAGATTTTAAATGTTATTACTTATTCCGATTCCAATTTCGGGACTTTGTCCAATAACATATAATAATAATTGTTTATTCTTACGGGTGTTATCCTAATGTACAAAAAGTGTTAAATAAGAATTTAGACATAGTGTTACATAATTAAGCATTATTTAACACGTTAAAAAAGTAAACGGTAGCAAAATATAGCATGTGATCGGTATAAAAAGTTATAAAATAACATATACATATAGATGAAGCATACAAACATTAATTATGGCATTAAAATTAACGCCGCCTTCTTATTAACTAATTTCTACGTAATTCTTACACTTCCATTAACGCAATTTCATTATTATAAACAAAATAAAAATTAATAATTATTCGAACAAGTCTCAAAATATCAACACTACTTGCAAACAAGTACTATCCCTTGTTGACAGCCATGATGCCCTTTCTCCTGAAGACGATTTGCACGCTTTGAATCATGGGAAAAGTCGGGCGAAGGATGCACTCCTCGATGCCTAAATCTGGCGGCCGCGTTAGCTGCCTAAATTCCCTCCCTTATGCTGGCTAACGAGTTGGGACATCCTTCCAAGATGGCGTCATGGCTAAATCCTGGAATTGGCATAGCCAAATGGCCAATTGGGACACGGCTTTACTCTCTCTCTCTGAGAGGGAATGGAACTACAGTATGTTCACGACGGTTTACATGTTTAATGGAATTACAGTATGTTCACGACGATATATAATCAACGCGAAACGACTACATGGATAGTTTAATGTACACAGTAGTATGAGAAACAATTGGAACACCACGAATACAATCAAGAAATAATTGTTGCATTGTTTTATAAATCAGAGGCGATATAAGGAATAGAATACTTGATTATATAGGTACACTGTTTGAGACTTTGTCCGAAAACGGTCAATCTAAGATGGCGGATTTCTGACCACACTTAAAACTCGAATACAGCGCCTCCAGTGTATTTACGACCTCCTTGATAACTTTAAACAAGTGAGTACTTAATCAAAAGAACTTGACTACGCAGGCTCATCTTGCTTGCCGTTGTGCCATCGACCATGTTTTACGAGCTCAAAACAAAACACATGTGGCGTGTAGCGGCAGAATCGTGTACTACAATGCACGCAAAAGTGCAGCTGTGGGTTTAAATGACAATAATTCACCATTGAAGGTTTATGATGATGAAAGCGTGGAGTTGCACCTGTGGGCACTTGGGTTCAAAGTGGGTAAACAGAAGGCTTTCGTTGCTATCTTGTTTTGTTGTCGTCATCTTCTGTCTTTTTCAAAATGCAACCACAACCACGAGACTGCAGGGGGACGTTTATTTATACCGATGTCTAGGATTCCCCTAGGAGTCCCTTGGGAAGTGGAAGAAGGCACCCAGCGACATGTGTCAACAATGCACTCAAACAAAATAATTATAAGTAAAATAAGATGCTATTCTTTCCTGACAAAGCTTAATAATTCGCCGTTGATCTGTCGGCATAAATGCGAAAAGCGAAAGTCGTAATATAGCGTGTCAAAGCAAACAGATACTATGAGTATAAAGGGTCTATGAGACCTATTGGCAAGAATAGCGATGAGCCTGTCAGATCCGTTGCTCCCGACGGAGGATTAAGGCTTAAAAGAATATTTATAAACAATAGTTACAATTAACCTAAGTGTGATAGGCATTGTTAATGTTAATGTTTATTCTTAATAAATAATATCAGAAACTGATCAACAGTCGTTGCTCTCAACAATCAAATCAAATATCCTCTTCGAATACATAGATGCAAATGGCGTAAAGCAGTTACTCGTGTTTTTGACCCTGTTCCACCAATTTTAAAAATCTGAAAAAAATTATGATTATATTTTCATGTAGGGGTGACAAAATATATTTATTCGGCGCGTCTATTGTTTCCTAATTTTTTAAATTTAATTTTGAAAATTTCAGACTTATGTAAAAGTGTAGTTTTCCGTGAAAACATTTTGAAAAAATTAGGAACTGGTTGAACGTAATTATGTTTACATTTTAAAATAAAAATAAAGATTCAACAAAAATAAAAACTGGAGATATGTTTAAAAAACTAAAAATCGCGTTTCAATTTTTTAGGAGTCAGTTGCTTCAGCTGTCCCACCTCTGCCCCTCGTTGGGTACGCCAAAGAAAGAGTTTATTCGTAACTTTCTTCTCATCACAATAGCATTCTAATTTCTTTATGACAAAGTGAGACTTGTAGAAAGTTGAAAGAAAATGAGCCAAAAGGAAAGTCCTAGTATAAAAATCACAGCAAGAAATCAAAAGGTATCAGCCATCCAGTCAATGGGAAAGCAAACAAAATCCTAGGAGAATAGAAAAGAAAATACGATGCAGTACCTATGGCAGAGCAAGACTGCACACAAGAAGATATTCTTCAAAGATGTATTTAAAGATAATTAGTATCTTTTTAAGAGGGCTCTTGTGCAGTATGGGTGAAGGACAAGTATGAAATTGTCATCAGTGAACCAGTCCAAATTTTGAAAACTTAACTGAGCTCTTAAACTGCGAAGAAAGTATAGACAGAGAAGAAAATAAAAAGGAGAAGATACAAATGTTTAAGGGATGATGCATGGGCGCACCCAGAACAATAACTAGGGGAGGGAGCAAGCCAATTTGTGACATTTTATCTTGTAGTAGGAGAATGAAACCAAAATTTTAAGAAAATTGTGACAGTGCTTTATTAGTTATTGATTCCTAGATTAAAATCTCCGATATTAATCCTCCTAGATTACTTCCTTGAAAAATAGTTTTATTTTAGTTACATATCTTATGCTAATACATACAATTTTTTGTGGGTTTAAAGAAAATTAGTCGAATACTGATTTTTCTTAAAGACTTTTGCAATTGTTGCTTCAATGGGGGGATAAGAGGGAGGGGGCAACCCATGGAATCCCATGCTATGAACCAGCAAAGAGGAAATAAAATCTTTGTTAGAGACTTTCTGTTTCAAAAGCGACAAAGCTCTTCGTAAAGACGCCATGATGCTTCTCATTTACAACAAATGATCACAAGAGCATGGCCATAGAACAGGAGGAATATAGAGGGATACAATTGATTAATTCAACTAACAAAATACTATCTAAAACTGTGTTCCGTAGACGTAAAATCAGGCAGTAGTGGCTAAAAACAAGGAATATCTAGCAAACGTCCTATCCAAAGAGGTGAACAAAATCGGTTTAAAAGTAAATGAAGACAAAAAGAAATGAACTGAATATTATCAGATGTGAACACGAAGACAATTCAATACCAGCGTTACGCCATTAATTAAAAAAACAATAGGGTGGTTACCTATTATTTTTTATTGCCTGAATCGAAATATTATTACTCCTGGAGTACATATTTCACACTTTTAGATTTTTTAATGACGATATCTATTTTTCGCGATTAAATGAAAAGTGAAAATTTTCAAGCGCGCGATAGCGCGGCGGCTGGGAATGAATGCTGGGAAAGGCTCCGTGTGACATCGTTCTGGTTCCCGCTGTCGGCGTGTGAGGTGACCTCGGAGCGAGGCTGTGAGCTCTGATACGACGCAGGATGCTAGCAGGTAGCAGAGTACCATGCTAGCTGGTAGCGCTTGGCTTAAATATGGATTATTAATACTTTATCTAACGAGGAAAACTTTCCGACCTTAGCAAGTTTTAATAGGTGATTATTAAGGCATGTTTCCCTGAGCTCTGTGCCTCATGCATGCATTGGTAACCTCAGACGATGTAAAACTCCTATATACTCGTATATAAAACTAGGTCCCTGTGTGGTCACGTGGAGTGGCTTCGCATGGGCGCCAATTTGGCCTTTTTCAAATGAGGATAAAAATTGTTCATTGCCATTCGTCATAAACCGGCATTTCTAAAACCAAATAATTTGTGTATTATGAATACACTAATGGTGGGTAACGAATCGCAATCAATGCCTTTCGTTTTCTTTGATGAAGGAAACTACCCTATTTAAATATCCAGCAGAACGACCGTTGTGAATTAGACCATAAAAAGCAGTTGCAAATTTTGTAAATTATTGGAAACCAGGACAGCACTCTGATAAACAAACATCTTCACCCATATTCTTCCCCTGTTCTTGGGTTCGACGGTTTTCTAAATAAGAATATTCCGTCTTCAAACTGCCATTGCCGGCGGTGGATAATTTCGGCGCAACATACGACCACGGCATCCCTCCGAAAGGGATTAATAGTCGGAATTTTCACGAAATAAAAACCATTTTTATGTCCAACAGAAGAAACGAACTATACTACAGCGGTAAATAACCTCAGTAGCTCGCTAAAACTTCAAATAAGAGTTTAAACACTCTGAGTGCCATGGACTCACTCTGAGTGCCATGGACTCATGGACTATTACGTCCTGCTAATCCTTATGAGGATTGCCATTGATACAATATTACGTCAATCTATTTAATTGGCTTTATATGCGTGAATCCGTAATATTTCGCCCATGGTACTTTTCCAGTTTACTGCTTAGGGGTTCTGTAATTTCAAAAATCGACTGCTCGATGGAAAAAGAGTTCACTTTATGTCTTGAGGACGAAAAGTCCTCTGTAGCTATCCTCATCTTCGGCCATTTAGTATGAAAATTCTTTGGGCCAATGGACCGTTCGTTGAGGGTGCATTGACCTTTTCTGTCATGCAGGATTTATAATGCTTTCCTTGGAAAAATTCTTTTTTATGATTTCCATGCTTTAAGTAGTTCAAATTGAGCGTATTAAAAAATTATTATGCATGTTACGGCGGTACAGCATTTGTTGCAACTATTTTATTATTCAAAAACAGTAGGTTTTCATTGTTAAAATATATTTTTAAAAATTAGCAATAAATGTTATTCAATTCATTCATAAAGAAGAGCAAAGTCCATTTTTATTGAAATGCACATCGATATAAATATATTTTTAATGCTAATTTTTAAAAAAACGTACGAATATAGTAAAAAAGGCGGGATTTTTCAGTAGGGCTATAAATTTAGCCGCCGGCACTCAAACTGTTGAACATATGTGCTCCCAGAGAATTTCAGGCTGACCCGTATGCTCAGCTTTGGCTTTGCTACATGTGGCGCTACCCCCAAACCAAAGCGGAGAGCGCAGGAACTGGCTTCAACAAAGGAACATGGAATCCAATGGGCTGGGATAGGGAGGTCTCTGGCCGCTGGCTCATGTGTCTCAATACAAGGGGATGATGCAACCCACAAACACACGAAAACATTTTCAGATGCATATACGTCAGGATACGCCGTATTTACCTCCTAATTTTAATTCAGCGCGAAATGAGAAAATGACCCACACAACATCGGCGTATTTGTAGCAATAAAATTATCGCTTGGATACTCGAGTCTATTTGCAAATGTTCATCAGAACTGAATTCAAACTGCCGCACACAAGGTATCGAACTTGGTTCTTTCTCAGCTACATTGGCATAATTTCTATCGAGGAGTTCACTTCTTAATTCCATACCATATTCAAGTAATTCCTCATTCGGGGATGTCTTATTTCATGATTCGCAGGTAGAGAAAACAAAACACGGATGAACCGCGCATCGTCATCATCGTAATTCAACAATCCTAATGTTGGTTTGACGCATCTCATCGTTGCGTTTGTCTTTTTTTTGTGACGATTTCTTCTCTTTTAGATCCTCTATAACTTATGTTATGTAACTCATTCAGGGCCGTCCCTTGCATAGACTTATTAAAGCACTGAACTACATACTCTAAGATCCCTTGCCCTTCTTCCCTCACACCTGTCCTCCTACGATTGTTTTAATCAGGCCGTCTTGCCTCAAAATGTGGCCAACAAAGATTTCCTGTCTTCTGCTTAAGGTTTTTAGGAGGTTTCTTAATTCTCCCACTCTTCTTGACACTTCCTAGTTATTTCCAGGCTTTCAAAATCCATTGTATCTTAATCATTCTCAAGCATAGCACCACATTTCGAATGCTTCCACTCTTGACTTCTCTGCTGCATTCAACGTCCAAGCCTCGCTTCCATAGAGAAACATACTCTATATGTGCAGTGAAGTCTTCTCTGGTTTCGCACCGGGTCACGTATTTTTAAGAGGTGGTCCCACCTATGGTTTAAATTATAAAATAAATAAATAAAATTAAATGAAAAATACGAGGGGAGTGGCAGTCAATCACGAGACCCTGAAACGCCCTCACCCACAGAATTCTGCATGTATATACCCCGAGACTTTGAGGCATTGGTATTGGATTCCTGAATCCCTGAAGATGATGGGCGAGTTGTCCATCGAAACGTTGGGAGGAGAAATGGAGGACCTGACCCGGTGCGAAACCCGAGAAAACTTCACTGCAATTGTTCGCCGGGGAAAAAACAAAAATTATAATACTCTATGTATGTAGTATCTGATGAATGTTTTCCTTACTTCTATGCTTGTAATTCATGAAACTGTAAGAAGATAATTCTTTCTGTAGAAAGTCCTCTTTTCCGCCGCTGTTCTACTGACTATTTCTTTCTTTCTTCGTCAATTGATAGTCATTTATCTTCCTAGGAAACAAAACTCTAAATCCTATTCAAGCTTTTGTGTTCCTAGTTTGATCGCTATTCTAGTCTCTTCTCTTTTCTTGCGAACTAGAATCTTAGTATTCTTAATGTTAATTATGAACTTAACACTACCCTTAGTAGTGTTAAGTTCATAAGTCGCTTGTTTTTTAGTGTCTTCTTCAAATAATTCTTGTCTATATTATCCGCACTTCTCTAGTCTCTTCTCTTTGGGGATAGAATTGATTTAATTATTGTTGATGTCACCTGGCATATCTTCTGTTGCAGCGGTGGAACTAGGATTCTTCCTGGAGGAGTAACATAAGGGTCTGACAGGTCTTCTCATATTTGGGATTAAAAACTAAATACATAATTTACCATGGAGAATTTTCTCTTCACTTCGATATGGAAGTTGTTAATATTAAATTAAATGATTGAGGCTCAGTAATACACAAAATAAAAAGAACGTAATCATAACCGCACCAAAAATCTATTCTAGTTTTTAAGCGTCTTGGATTTTCCTGCCCCCTTCGATCCGCCAATACATTAATTGAGTACATATCACAGATAACTCGCTAAAGTTTAGTTAAAACCTTCTCTCCTGCAATTTTTATTATATCTGCTGGAATGTTATTGATATTTGGAGCAGGATTCCATCGCAGGTCCCTCACTGTGGCTTCAAATTTTAATTATAAGATGCTCGCTCAAATGTCATCTTTTTCTACTTCACTTTCCTCTTGAATAAATTTTAGCCGAGTTTCCTGCCGTAGTAAAATCCCCTCCAGGTATTCTTTATAATTCTTTACTTTTGTCTTCGTTTTCAATCGAAATATTACGATCCGTGATGAGAGATTTTCGTGGTACGTGAGAATGAAAATATTATGGATTTCCACGGGAAGTTAATTTGAGTATCTCCTTATCAATGCGTGAACATCAATGAAAATCCGTGTTTAACTCGTTAACGACTAGCGGTACCAAATGGTACCAGCTGATATTGCAGTGCTGAAATTAACTTTTTTGTCATTTATCGTAATTTTTTAGAGTTTTTGAGAGTTTTAAACTAATAAAAGAATGGTAAATTTTTACAAGAGGTACAATCCGCATTTCGCCTTCAAACCTTCACTTTCCTGTAGTATTTTTGCCTCCTGATTAACGTGGTGACATTCATTCCAGGCGCAAATTAATACTATTCGAGATATTTTAACTTTTATGAATAGCGTTTTTCGGGTTCTGCGCATGCGCGGCCATATTGGAATGGCGGTAAATGAGTTTCACGGCACATGTTTGAAATTGTAATCAAGAGAAAAATATCCCAAGAGATGGTCCAATACATAACAAAGTGGGAGGTACAAGTGGATAAATCACTTTCCCGGAACATGTACGGGCTGGTCAACTAGAAAAAAATATCCCTCGAGCTGGTCCAGTTGGTAGGGTGGGAGGTGTTTGCGCATGCGCAGAAGGTGAAGTGCGTAAAGGAAGGGGGTAGTAAGTGAAGATCGTAAATGGCGGCGCATGCGCAGAAGCGTAAAATGGCATACATAAAAGTACCAATATCTCGAAAAGTATTAATTTGCGCCAGGAATGAATGTAACCACGTTAATCAGGAGGCAAAAATACTACAGGAAAGTGAAGGTTTGAAGGCGAAATCCGGATTGTACCTCTTGTAAAAATTTACCAAAAATATTTACATTAAAAATTTTCCCAAACGTTTGCTATTTTAAAGCTGTAATTAACGCATTTTAAACTTGAGAATCATCAACCAGCCAAAAAACGGGATTTTTAGAGCAAGCATCGCAATTTACTTACTTACACCTCATGTACCGTTAATAGATAAAAGTTTTATTGTGCAATTATGATTTTTATAACATTTTCATACCTTATAAAGTATGCTTATTTGATGTGAGCCTAATATTTATGATGCAAAATATTTTGCTGTTACTATATGGTACCGATAGGCGTAATTATTGGAGGCAAAAGAATAAATTTTGCGCCTAATGACTCAGGATTTCATTCATATTTAGTTACACGGTATCCACAAAAATGACAGAAACTCTATAATTCAGGCGTTACCGGGTTAAGTATTACTCGAAATGGGTGAAAATTTCGTTTTTAACCGAAAGAAGGATATATGTTTTCCCGGAAATCGTTGGAACTATCGTGCATTCACACAACGATTGTTAAAATGCGTGCTGCCGTCTAGAGCTGACATCCAAAATGAACGAGAAATTGACGGTTAGCGGAGCTGTTGAGGTATGCAGGGTCAATATATTACTGTGTTCAACGTGTATTTAACGAATGATTTTTCTTCCGCCCATATTCTTCCTTCCAAGGACAAATCCATGAAAAAAATAGAGCGAAGGGAGCTTCACGAACTTTTCGTCTTTCTCTCGTCACTTCCTTTTCCGGTCTCCCAGCGCCTAACCATCGTAAAGTGGCAACGTTTGGAACAACGTTAATATGCATGCACACTGCCAGTTCGGCCAACTATCGTTGGGACGATCGCTCGGACAATCGTTATCTGAACGAGACATATCAAACTTCTGCTTGGTTACCAAGTAAATAAATACGATACATCTTCACCTAGATATGGATCTATTAACTATTTCTGGGTGGTAAATAAATAAATAAATAAACGTTCGAAATATTACATTTATTAATCGCATAATTATTTACCTGCTTGCTTCTACTCCACGCATCGCTTTAATGACGAACCAATCACTGTTTATTCAGGAAATCAGTCGCCATAATGGAGACGACCAAAGGTAAACTGTGCCATTGTGCCTTATTAAATCCCTCTTATGTCAATTTGTCCTTATAAAAACTACTTCAAAGCTCGAAAATGATTTTTACCTAGATCTTTTGCATTCGAGGCTCTACCCCTCCACTGTCTTATATGCTCCACTGTCACTTTTTTCTTTTTTTCACGAAAAATTCTAGTGCAGACACGCCAGTGCAATAATGACTCCGCGTACCGTAAAATGTTTTCGTTTTGTCAACTTCATGAACTTTTGTAACTCAAACCCAAAGAAAACTAATACGTCTAGAGCATTAATCTTCCACAATAAGCTGCAAATATTTTTTGGAATAAGTAGAATGACTTTGTCGTATTTTTATATCGCATATTTTGTTGTTGGTTGGCGAAAATTTTTAAACATTATTTAGTCCTACAGTTTATCCCGAAATTAAAAAAAAACACTGGTAGGAACGCTTTTTAATTTATGTGTCATTTTTCTATGAACGATAATTTATAGAAACATTGATATTTGTGAATGTAAATAACCCTCTTGCATGCCATGTTGCCAATCCACCACAGTGGTCCGCGCCTGGCTAGTGCCAGTTACCGGGAAGCAAAGTTTCGCTCGCAAGACGTGGCAACGCGGCATTCGTTCGCTCCGGCGTATTTTTTTAACGGCCATATATAATCTTTAATACCTAAAAATCGTGTACTTTCAGATCATATAAAAATCAAATATAAATTAAGAAGTTTTTCCATCGATTTCATTTTTGTATTTCTTGGTATGTACTATGACTGGGTAGGTGTTTAATATTTTCGTAATTTCACAACAAAATATGCGTTTCGCGAATACGAAAAAGCAATTTTATTTATTTAAATTAATGTTTGCAACTTACTGTGGAAGATGAATGCTGTGGACGTAGTAGTTTTCCCTAGGTTGAGTTACAAAAGTTCATTAAGTTGACGAAACGGACGTCATTTTATGGTGCGCGGAGTCATTTATCGCACTCGCGTGTGATTCATACGTGGCATAAACTATACAAATGGAAATTACACTTGTTCTGCAAAACAATAGTTCAAATAATGACTGGCTACAAATTAGGGTGTTTCTGGCTAATTTTGGGTCGCTGAATCCGCAAATGACCTCCGTTTTTTTTCTATCACCCTCCATTTTTACGCAATCCCTAAATTAGGGAAAACAACCCCTTATATAAACTTATCGCTTTTCAATGGATTTCTACTAATGTTATCTGGTTCTGATTGAAAACAGATTGATGTTTAAAGGCTATAAGGGTCAAGATAGAGACTAACTTCAGCAGGGTTGAAAAGATTTATGGGGTTAAAATTGAAAAACAAAACTTTTAACACATTGAAATAACAATTTTTCTTCTTTTTTATGACATATGATATGGTAGCTAATGGAAAAGTTTTTAGGGGATGAATACACTGTTCATCCCCTATATTTTGTAAAGGATTAATATAACATAAAATATAAGTGGGGAAGGGTGGTACACGAGTAGTATAGGAGGAGGTTTAGGGAGGTGGTATAAAGAGCGGCTGCAAAAATCTGGAATATGGGTTTCCTTTAAAACAGTGGCATATCCAACAGGAACCGAAGGTAAATCGTGGCCGCTGTTAAGTAAAACAACCATCAAAGCTGTCTTCGACAAGTCGATGAATAGCCTCCACTGGTCTGGATCATTCTCAATTGCTAATTCAATTTCAGCACTTCCATTTTCACCCCCTAAATCTTTTCAACCCTGGTGAAGTAAGTCTCTATCATGACCCTGATAGCCCTTAAACGTCAGTTGTTTTAAATCGGAAGAAGATAGCATTAGTAAAAGTCCCTTGAAAAGCGATAAGTTTATATAAGGGGTTGTCTTCCCCCATTTAGGGGTTGCGTAAAAATGGAGGGTGATAGAAAAAAACGGATGTCATTTTCGGATTCATCATCATCATTAGTCAACAATCCTAAGATTGGTTTGACGCAGCTCTCCATTTCTCTCTCCTATCCGCCAACCTCTTCATAGCTACATATTTATTCTCTTTTACATCCTTTATAACCTGTCCGATATAACTCATTCGGGGCCGTCCCTTGCTCTTTTTCCCTTCCACTTGTCCTTCAACGATTGTCTTCATCAGACCATCGTGCCTCAAAATGTGGCCAACTAAGTTGTCCCTTCTTCTGCATAAGGTTTTTAGGAGGCTTCTCTTTTCTACCACTCTTCTTAGCACTTCCTCGTTACTAACACGGTCAATCCATTTTATCTTCATCATTCTAATGCATAGCACCACATTTCAAATGCTTCCACTCTTGACTTCTCTGCTGCATTCAAATTCCAAGCCTCGCTTCCATAGAGAAACATACTCCATATGTAGCATCTGATGAATTGTTTCCTTACTTCTATGCTGGTATTTCCAGCTGTAAGAAGATTCTTCTTTTTGTAGAAAGCCCTCTTTGCTTGCGCTATTCTACTGTGTATTTCTTTCTCGCTCCGTCCATCGCTGGTAATTCGGCTTCCCAGGTAAGAGAACTCATTCACCTCTTCAAGCTTATGCTTTCCTAGGTTTGTTTTAGCCTCCTCTCTTTTACTGCAAACTAATATTATAGTCTTCTTAGTTTTTCGGATTCAGCGACTCAAAATTAGCCAGAAACACCATAAATTGTAGCCGCGCATTTTTCGAACTATTTTTTTGCAGAACAGTGTTATGATAATTCGCCGAAGTGAACGTCTAGCGCGCGAAACTCAAGAAGAACATTGCAGTGATCAGAGACTGAAACATTTCCATTCGAGATTCAGGAAGCACATTGACGTTCAATAAGTCAAACTATAAAGCAAATCAATCCTAAATGGTTAACAATTTGAGTGCCGGTCGCTAGTATTAAAGCCCTACTGAAAAATCCAGACATTTTTACTAAATTTGAACATTTTTTTAAAAACATTAGCATCAAAAATATATTTATACGAGCGTGATGCGCCCGCTCCCAGCGGGCTTCCCCCGCTCTTTTCAATGCAGGTCCACAGGCGCGTTTCTAATTATAAAGTGTTGAAAAAAGGCAGGGTCTTATGTACAAACTTAATTGGAATGTTCATGGACAAATTGAGGTCAGAGGACCACTTTAAACACAACATTGGAAGTAATTACACTATCCGCTGTTAAACGCACATCATGACTCATACTTACGTATCAACAAAAGACTTGAATAAGGAATCAGCCGCATTTTGGTAAAAGTTATTTAAAGAATGCAAGATATTGTTGCAAATGAACAAATGTATCAGTTTGTGCGCAGTAATCGTCAGGAATATTTACAGTTTTTTTTTGTTTTTTTAATTATTTAAACCCCAATTTTAGGAGAGAATAGCAATATTTAGGAAGTAAGGTATGCCATGTTCTCTGATAAATTCTGTGCATTTTGGTACTATCTATGCAATAGAAATAATATAGAAGATGGATATATATTTCAATAAAAATGGACTTTTTTCTTCTCATTGAATGAGTTGAGTAACATTTATTATTGACTTTAAATATATTTTTAATAATGAAAACCTGCTGTTTTCGAAAAATAAAAAATTTGCAACAAATAATGTACCGCCATAAAATGCATATTTT
Source organism: Ischnura elegans (assembly GCF_921293095.1). NCBI lineage: Eukaryota > Metazoa > Arthropoda > Insecta > Odonata > Coenagrionidae > Ischnura > Ischnura elegans. The sequence goes on along the minus strand of NC_060258.1, from coordinate 11,464,158 downwards.
TTTATCACGCTCAATTTGAATAATTTAAAGCATGGAAATCATAAAAAAGTATTGTTCCAAGCAAATCATTCAAAATCCTAGATGACAAAAAGGGTCACTGCACCCTCAACGAACGGTTCTTTCCTCCAAAGAATTTTCTCACAAAGTAGGCTGAGATAAGGATGCCGGTTGCTACGGAGGACTTTTCGTCCTCAGGAGAGTAAAAGAACTCTATTTCCTTCGAGCACTTGAGTTTTGAAATAAAAAAACCACTAAGCAGTAAACTGGAAATGTATCACGGGCGAAATATTACAGCTTCACGCAAAAAAATTCTAAAAAAATAGATAGACGTAATATTACGTCCATGGCAATCCTCAGAAAAATAAGCAGGACGTAATATTATGTCCATGGCACGCAAAGTGTTAACCTGCTGATTTACTTATTTCTCCCTTCTAATAAAGTGAGAGGTACAGAAGATTCCGTTTAATGGGTCCACCGGTTACTTGGGGCAGACGCTTAATTGGGGCAGATCTTGAGGAACAGAACCTAATAGAGGAATATTTAAGAGTATTCTCCGCTTGATTGGGACAGCTTGCTGCTTTATTGGGCCATGAGTCGGCGACATAGACGAAATTAATATTTTTTGTTTTCAGAGTACTATTTTTTATATTTTCCTCCTTTGATTCACTCTTATTTTTCACAAATGTTCCTGTTCTTGCCCTATTTTGGAAGTTCTTGTTGTTATACTATCCGCAAGAAAATAGGAATTTTCTATAATAGGACTTAGTAAAAAGACATTCATTCAGCGTCGCTCGAGGCTGTGAAAAATATTTTCAACTCAATTGTTATAATTCTTAAAAAATCATAATAAATTAACTAAACTCGCCGATTAATTAATCAAATTAATAGTATTATAAACTCACGTTGCATTATTAACATCCTTTAGTCTTCTTTCTATCATTTCAACGTTTGTTTATGCCCGTATACAAGAGAGTTCGCCTAATTGGGGCAAAGTGCACAAGTCCCGATATGTCCAAATTAACCGGAATCTACTGTAATTAGTAAATTGGGTGTGTAAAGTGATGTCTTCCCGCTATCTCCTCCACTGAGCTCATCAGACTTCAAAGGGCTGATGCAACCATACAAGACAGATAAACAATTTTGGATGCATATCTCCAAGGATACACTGTACGAAACTCGACTGCCTCTAAAAAAAGCATACCACCTGAGTTTGAGAAGCTCTATCGACGAAACGAGGCAATCAATTTCGATGCAACAAAAATAACTTAAGAAGTAGAATTTTTTTCTACGTTGGACCCTTAACTTCAAAAAATTTCCCGCTTCGTAGTATCTCCTGTACTTATTTTTTTTCTAAAAAAGTACCAGTTTTTTGCGCGTAAAAAAAGTTCCCAAACTTTGAGCACTTGGTATTCCCTTACGTTTCCATAACTTAGAATTTTCACGTAAGAGAGCCACATCCATTATTAAAAGTTTTAAGAATACAAATTGCTGATGTGTTTAGCAGATGGAGCCCCTCAAATAGGGTAGTTTCCTTCATCAAAGAAAACGAAAGGCAAAGATTGCGATTCGTTACCCACCATTAGTGTATTCATAATACACACATTATTCGTTTTAGAAATCCCAGTTTAGACGAATGCCGATGGTCACTTATAACCTCATTTGAAAAAGGTCAGATCGGCGCCCATGCGATGCCACTCCACGTGACGTCACAGGGACCTAGTTTATATACGGGTAGATAGGATTTTTACATCGTCTGATATTAACAATGCATGCATGAGGCACAGAGCTCAGGGAAACATCTCTTAATAATCACCTATTAAAATTGACTATAATCGGAGTTTCCTTCGTATGTAATACTTATTTAAGTCCAGCGATACTAGCTAGCATGGTACACTGCAACCTGCTAGTAACCAGCGTCGTATCAGCGGTCAGAGCCTCGTCCCAAGATCACCTCACTTGCGGCAGCGGGAAACAGAACAACATCACACGGAGTTTTCCCGGCATTCATACTTACCCATCGCGCGCTTGAAAATGTTCACTTTTCATTTAAACGCGAAAAATAGATATCGTCATTTAAAAATCAAAATGCGTGAAAAACGTACTCCAGGAGTAATAATCTTTCGATTTAGGCAATAAAAAAGTGAAAGGAAACCACTTTATTCGGTGACTTGCTTTTTTTACAGACAGCAGATCGGGGGTCTCCAATTTTTTTAATGTAAGGGCCACATTACATATTTCCCACGTTTATGCGGTCCGAATGAATAATAAAATAATAAAGAGAAAGACATTGCCAGAAACGTAATTCCCTCAATAATTAGAGTACGATCATGGAAAAATTAGAGAATGTCTTGTTGGAAAAAATTAAGGTGCACTAAATAAATTACAGCCTTTAGTTTTTTGCTACCAATTTAACGTGACGGTTGACACTGTCGTTTTGACTTCAAAATTTCATTAGAATCAGGTTCCAGATTATGCGAGTCAGTTTCAAGAATTGATTTCAAATGACCGCACAGCCACGGCCGTAGTTGAAGGGGAGCGCTTACTCAAGGGACGTCATGCTGCGCGAAAATTTTACATGCAAATATCTCTCGAACCCGGGCCTATGTGGAAGAATGCCGTGACACTTTTTTTCTATCTTACCTATATAGTTTTAGAAAATAACATCCGCATCCAGATCCCGAATATCACTTTGGCGATGTCTCCTTGTAAGGAAGCACGACCCTTCGCCATATGTGCCACAGTGTGGACTTGTGACGTCAACATCTTGTTCGGTAAAACTCATCCCGAAGTTCGCTCTGAGAAAATGGCTTGGTGGTGTAACTAGTTAACACAACTGACTGTTAACCAGGAGATTCGAGTTCGAATCCCGGCCAAGTCAAATATTTTTTCATGTTGAACTTCATCCGTTGGAGTACATACTATTTAACTTTGCACCAGTACGCATGACTGCGTACAAAGTCACTTGTTCCTTCAGTGCTTTAAGATATTATATGATTAAGAAAAGAATTACAAAGGAGTTCGAAAGGGGATCACAAATGAGTGACAAACGTCTTCATATTTCTAATTTTTTGTACAAATGAGTGGAAATGAGTTTCACAGCAGTTCCAATGCAGATTTTGGTGTTCCAAAGCAGTTTCAAAAGGGTTCCAAAGCTGTTGCAAAGCAAACATTTTTCTCTGAGTTGTTCCTTCAGTGCTTTAAGATATTGTATGATTAAGAAAAGAGAGCCATGGTGTTGAATCACAGGAAATACTAAAATACAACATATAATTTATGAATTATGAATGGGGTACTTACGATACCCCACGTAGAAAATGAAACTCCACAACCTTGGTAACTTTTCGCTGGAAAGGCCTTAACTGCGTTTTGCGGAGCTTCTCAATTTTCCGTAAAATGACCAACCTTTTTCTCCGGGCGATGTCATCACTTCATTGTCGTACATAGTCGTCGAACCAAGTCCATTCAGTCCAATGTAGAACATGACATGGTTCTGAGTGTAGCTGGAATTTGCATTGTGCGATGCTATCCCTCCTGGAATACATACCATAATTGCAGTTCCTTCTTCATCCACAGTCTTCTGGGCGACTGGATGGCGAGTTTGCCCACTGCCTATGTGCTCCTGGTTGTAATTTTAGTGTTGTTGTTTCCAGTGAAAAGTTACCAAGGTTGTGTGTTTTCATTTCAACATGGATTTTCACAAATTAAAAGCCGTATCAATTGAATTTACCACAGAGGCTTTTGTTAGTGTAAGCTTTCCAGCTTACAGAGACCAATTAAAAATGCCTTGTTTGCAGTTTACAGTCACTGAAGGGTGGAGAGGCTAATCAAAATGCCTTGTTTTGCAGTTTGTCAATCCTGAGCTTCCTGTGTCGTGTGCAGGACAAGCAGATCGACTGTCACTTCATTCCCGTGCCATTGGACCACGTGAGCCCGCAATCGTGCGCATTCCTCCTGGTGCTCATCACAACCATCTCCATTGCGCTCAAGGTGAGTCCAGTTCTGTCCTGTTCTGTTCTCTCCGGATGGATGGACGGCCAACAGCCTGGATACGTGAATGAGTCACCGGTGTGCGTGCAATCCGGCCCACAGTCCACCCGGCTAGAGTTGTCCGATGACACTTAAAGAGGAGGGGCCAGAGGGGAATCCTGCACCAACATTGTTTGCAACCAATCGCTGTCCCCCAAACGCACCTTACACCATCCCCTAGTCATACGACATTGTCACATGCATATGGCTGGCATGATGATCGGATGACAGTTCAAAAAGAGGGGCAGAGAACCCTGCACCAGCACGGTTTGCAACCAATCGCTGTCCCCCAAACGCACCTCACACCCTTGCCTAGTCATACAACGTTGTCACCTGCATATGAAGTGCTGAAACAAGCCTGAACCACCAAAAAGAGCCCTTTCTTTGAACAAGGTTCCCACTTAACCGTGAAAACCTCAAAACCGTGAATAAGCCGTGAATTTTGTCTACCGTGAAAAAACCTGGAAAAATGGTGCATTTCGTCATAAAATCTTAGAAATTAATCACCTTGTCAAAAATTTCAAATCCAGGCTCGGGGCTACGAAAAATACACTTTTTTCAGACATTTTGGAACCATGATCCTGAAGTTCCACCACATATATTCTGCCTCTTCAAATTACTCATCCATGAGTGTGTCCTATGTCTTTCCATCTTCTAGACTTAGTTGTTTTTTTATTCAAATATAATTGTGTCCATCAATATTGTTTACAAGGAAAAAAATATTGATAACAATAATAATATAAAATGAAATAATGAAAATAAACCCATGGAAAAAAATATAATAAAACAAATAAATAAGAACTAAAAAAATAAAAAATACTATCAAAATAAAATAAATAAATATATATATATATATATATATATATATATATATATATAAATAAAAAAGAATTGATATTCACTGAAAAAAAATTACATTCTGTGGACTTTTTGCAAATCAACAACTGTTTTAGTATGTAAGTTTCTGCTAACACAAACACCACACTACCCCAAACAATACAAACAAATGCGCAAAATAAAATTGTAATGCAATCTGCCTGGTTGTAGTACACATGGTTTACTGGTACATTGTTAACGCGCCTTCGGCGCGACATTTAATGTGAGTCGAATTTGATTGTAGAACTGCGATAGACAGACTAAAAGAAAAATCAATATTTCGATAATGTTTCAAGGTCGATTCACGTGCAGATACTGTCCACTCATTTACCTGCACACGTGTATTCGAAAGCGCAACTATGTATTAATTGGTCCATGTGTGCCATGACAGCACATTGACCTTAAGCCTGCGATTGGAAGACGTTAACCCTGGAAAAAAATCAGGCACTTCTTCACTTCCCTGCCATCCTCCATTTTTCCACATACACCCTTTAGCCGGACCTGAATTTTGCTAACTATAGGTGACGTCATAAGAGAAAGCACTTTCATTGCTGCGTTTGCATTCATTTGTTGCGTTTATTACATTTTTAGTTAACGTGTGGCCGATGATTGTTACGCGATCAATATTTCTGCCTGAAATGCCTGATTTACAAACCCTGAATTTGATGACTTTTAGACCATGAAAACATAGAAAAAACCGTGAATTTCATAATGCAGTTGAATGAGTCAACGGACAACTCTCGGTAGCCGGACTGTAGTGTTGCACCGATAGATGTGGTCTGGTCTTTTTTGTGCACGACTTCTGACGAAATTTTTTTTTCCTCTAGGTATTGAGTATTTTGGTTTTATGTGTTTTCCTTCGTTAAAACTTTCGTGGTTACTTGTCATATTGAATAAAAACTTTTGGGCTATTTCACCGCGTCAATTACTGGGTGGCACCAACGTTTCCCGAACAATGTTGGTCGCTCTTTTAAGGGGTTGTGAAGAGTTGGGTTGGCAACAATTTTCGCTTCCTCGAGGTTGATTGTGTGGCCAAGCGCTGCGTGTTCGGCTACCTCAGACTTTGTTGTCTGCCCCAGTCGAATCGCTCTCTCATGCTCTTCTAAGCCTATTTTGATGGATCTCCCAGTTTCGCCGATGTAATTATTCCTACAACTTCGATTTGTTTAATGCTGACGAGGCACCAAATAAGAGACAATTCGTCTCACTACGCTTCTTTTTTACCATCGACTATCTTCCAATTTATATAATCAAAGATGAATGCCCTCCTCTTAGCAGCACACGCGGGAAGAATTTTACTGTATTCGAGGCGTAGGAGGAAGAAGCAAGCGGGGAGGGGATGGGATCGGCCTGCTGTTCTTGCATCTGCGACGCTGCGTGGGCGTTGGAATATTTTCTTTGTGGACGCGGACTCAAATTAGGCATTTTGTGGCAGATACATCAAAATGCACGAAATGTTTGCCCAAAAAGGGCAGTAACTCGGCGAAATCTAAAGGGAATGGCCACATAATATTACATTTTTCAAATTTTGACCCTACCCCCCTAAATTGCATTTGAGCGAGGGTCAGGGGTTCACCTAGAGGTCTCAAATTTTTCAGGTCTTATTTTTGATCGGTCCCACAACTTTTTTCATTGGGACAGATGTATTTTAAAAAATCTATTTTTCCAAACCGCCCTAGCGCACAGCCTTCACAATGCAGTTGAACAAAAGTCCATCTTGTGCGAGAGAAGAAAGGTAACGGGAAGAGAAAAAAGGGAGGGACCTGCTCTATTTTCAAAGGAGTGCGCTTCACCACCCTCATTCTTTCTACAATGAAGTTGGCTCAGTGTTATCTCATTGCTTGCTACTTCCCCGTTAACGTAAAGCCACGAATGCTCTCAAAATATCATGTGGGGTATTGCTTGCAATTACGGTTAAAGGCTTTAAGAGTAGCTATATTATTCACCACAGAGAATTCACTGTCGTGCAAAAGAAGTTATCACCGCGGCTAGTCCCGGTATACTTTTAACTAGAATTCGCTTCCCTTTAAATATCGATGCAGGGGAAGAAAGTGGACTGTGACATTCATGGGGTAACTTATGGGGTTTGCCCCTTGACTTATAGGCAACCCGGTGAGATTGTGACTTCCTACGTGGGCCAATATATCATGGCTCCTTTTGGCTGGAATGTGTTCACCGAATAAGCAGATTTTGTCATTAATTGGGAGTCTCGCCCCAAACTTCAGCATTCAAATCATTAAATATAGTTTGATAATTGTAAATCAAACAAAATGTAGATTCAATCGAGGAGAAAAATGATGTTTTTATTCATTAAACATCCCAAATGCTATTTCCGAATGACCCACTTTAGACAATTGATGTTTGTGAATTTATGTTCTCTCAAAGTACATATGCTATTTCATGGTTTACTATGCCTCCAGAGTTTTTATATATGGTATTAAAATTCCGAGGTGGATGCCAATGGCAAGATGGACGCCGTGCGCTCATATCATTCACGGAAATCATTCAAGCAAATTAGAACAGGCCTGAAATTTCATTCGAATGATCATTCGAATACAGGAAATTAAGGCCGCTTTACATGGTAAATGATCATTCGAAAGATCTTTGCGTATATCTTGTGCATGGGCAATAGGCCACGGCTGCTTCACCCCATAGTGTGTGTGTTCAAGCTGAAAAAATACCGTTATCTATTGGGCAATTGGGTATCTCATGCGGCACTGAAAGTTTTTTCTTGGGTACCTCTAGGGGTGCTAGCTTTCGAATTTGTTGAGTGAAGGTAAAAAACAAACTATGTACTAAGATCTTCCGGCATCTCACGTCCTCGAGTTTAATAAGACATAAAATTCATTTAAAATGTCCGTAACTCCCACTAAGGGCCGTATTCTTAGTCGACCCTACATATCCATCCCTGCATAATGAAAGGCCCCTACATGCGTTTCTCAGGCGACCCTACATACCGTATTTCTCCGAATATAGTCCCCCACCCTAATTTTGAAGCTTCAGTTTTGGGAAAAGTTAAAAAAATGCGTTTGAATATAGTCCCCCCTTTACTTTTACCTTGTGCATTTTTGGAAAAAAAAGGGGGGACTATATTCAGACATGTACGGTAAGTGGTGGGGGTCTATTCCATCGTCAAGTTCCCTGAGATGACGTATATGATGGCACAGTGCCAATTTTCCACTCTGGTGGCGTAATGGGAACTAACTTTGAAACTGAAAATACGTCCGATAATTTTCGGGCGTATTGTTAGGGTAACAACTCAAGGTAAATAAACAATCGGTGTCGTCTGCCAGGTCGTGTCGGTACCTTAATTATCGCTACAAATGCTGTCATATTGAGCCAAAAGTAGAACTTAATTGTCTTTGTCTAGATTACTTCAAAAGCGGTCTGTACAAGATAGTAATAAGTACGGAGCAAATATAAGCATTGACGTGGGAACTTAAGTTGCATCATCGAGGTTCATCATTCACTTTCACCTTCCGTAGTTAACTTTATTATGTGGCAAATAGTGGCATGAAAATGCATTTTCTATGGTTATACGTAAACGAAGTATTAGTTTCCCAAAAGTATACCAAGTGCCAAACGTGAAAATTATTATGTATTCGTAGAAATAAGGTGCATGTATGCCGCTATATTGTTCTTATTAGTTCAGTCAATTTTATAATTTATTAAGCTTGGTGGCTATAAAGTGGTAGTATTATTACCTTTTTCGCTGTGTTACTGGACATTTTAAAATGGTTTGTGTGAGCTCGTCACCCTTAATATCCATTGCAACGTAGATTCTTTAATCGAAGTGATCAGCAGACGATATTTGGCCGCCATGTTTTTGCAGGGTGTAGGGCTGGTTCGGGTACCCTACATCAAGTAGGGCCCGTTCAGTTACAAAAATCAATCTAAATATGTTGTGATTGTTTTTGTTTGAATATGGCTGGTAATCTCCCAACTATCGTATTACTGTATTCATTTGTTTTTGTTCTTCACCGGAAGTTGGTTCTTTTAATAAACCGCAGTTTCGCCATGTTATTCAACACGTGTGGTCGTGTTCATTTACCACTCCTCCTGAATCTAAAACCATCGTCCCCCCAGTAACTATTTACAACAGGTTATGGGCCCATCGCACTTTCCACTGCGCTGCTGAATTCAGATTTCTTTATTTTTGTGGTAAACCGTGTGGTAGCAAAGATGCAAGAATCTCAGGTCACTTCGCAGGCGTATGGTTTCGAAAAACTCGTTGGGCGGGAAAACTATTATGACTGGTCGTTCGCGATGACGAACTATTTACGTCGTAATGGATTGTGGAGTTGTGTCCAGGGAAGTGATAATGGCGAAGGTAAAGAACGTAGGGACGAGAAAGCTTTAGCAGACATTTGCCTTATGGTGCAGCCTGTGGTATATCCCCATGTAAGGCCAGCTAAAACGGCAAAGGATGCCTGGAATGCTTTATCCAAGGCATATGAGGATAAAGGCAAGTGGCGGTATGTATCCCTGCTTCGTTCTATGTGCCAAATGAGGCTCGAAAAGTTTGAAACCATGGACACTTATATCAGCGAGGTGATAATGTTGGCACACAAGCTCGAGGGTATCGGTGAGCCGATGGCGGAAAACTTTGTTGCAGCAATGTTGCTTCAGGGGCTGCCAAATTCGTATGACAATCTTGTCATGGCCATCACGAGTGGGGAGAATGTCTTAAATTTGGATCGTGTGAAGACGATTTTGCTAGACGAAAGCTACCGGAAGAGCGTGAGTGCCGGTCAAAATGCGAGTGTTCCCGAAACCACTGCCCTGTATTCCAAGGGCAAGAAGTACAACTCTTCGACCATGGCTGGGAGTTCATCAGTTGTGAAGGCGTGGAAGTGCTGGAACTGTGGTGAAAAGGGGCATCTTAAAACACAATGCCCGCAGTCGCAGAAGAAGAGGGATCCGAACGAGAACAGAGCCGAGGTTAAGGGAGAGAAGAAAGGAGAAAATAGGAAACCGCTGAGAAGTCTTCTGTGTGCCCTGTCGGCTGCATCGTGTGACTCAGATTGGTTTGTAGATTCCGGAGCATCCGTGCATATGTCACCCCATGAAGACCGTATGCATGATTATTGTCGTGACGTTGACAGTCATATTGAGATTACTGTCGGAAATAACGGTAAGCTTAAAAGCAGAGGTGTTGGATCTGTGAACCTAAATGTAAGTGATCACATTTGTGAACTTAAACATGTTGTGCATGTTCCTGGATTGAAAGAAAATTTGATTTCTGTAAGTCAAGTTGCCGACAAAGGGATCACTGTTGTTTATGATAAAAAGGGTTGTAAAATGTATGATGATGACTTTGTCTGTAATGGTACAGAACTAGCTACTGCAAGTAGAACGAGTAATGGGTTATACCGTTTGGATGTTAAATCAAAGCAGGCATTTGTGTGCAATATTAATGATTATGAATTGTGGCATCAAAGAATGGGTCATTTGGGTATGCAAAATATGATATTGTTGCGGGATAAATTAAGTGATTGCATTGATTTCAAGTATGAACCTGCTGATGATTGTAATGCTTGTGTTCTTGGAAAACAGCACAGAAATCCTTTTCCTAAGGAAGGAGGTACTAGGGCAGATGAGGTACTAGGTCTTGTTCACTCTGATCTGTGTGATTTTGGTTCTAATGTAAAGTCATGGAGTGGGTCAAGGTACATTCTTACTTTGATAGATGATTTCTCTCGCAGAACGACTGTTTATTTCTTAAAGAGCAAGTCTGAAACCAAGCAGAGAGTGATTGATTTTGTCAATATGGCTGAAAATGTAACTGGTAAAAGGTTGAAAATTTTCAGGTCTGATAATGGAACTGAGTTCTTGAGTGATGAGTTACAGAATTTCTTTAAAAGTAGAGGAATCACACATCAGAGAACTGTAAGGTATACTCCACAGCAAAATGGTGTAGCAGAGAGACTGAATCGCACCATTCTGGAGAAAGTGCGATGCATGCTCTTTCACGCAGAAAGTCCTAAGCAGATGTGGGCAGAAGCAGCTAACACTGCTGTGTACTTATTAAACAGAAGCCCCCACAGGAGTGTCCCTGACAATGTCCCTGAGGTCCTGTGGTCAGGTAAGAAAGTCAGCTATGATCAGCTCAGGGTGTTTGGTTCTGATGCATATGCTCTAATCCCTGAGGAAATAAGGGGGGATAAACTAAATCCTAGGAGCAAGAAAATGGTCTTTGTGGGTTACTCTTCAGCTTCCAAGGGGTATCGTTTGCTTAATCCTGAAAACCCGAGAGAAATTCTTGTTGCTCGTGATGTTAAATTCATTGAAAATAGTTTCACTGCAATTAAGGCTATTGGTAAAGGGAAGAAGGGTTCTTTCAGTATGCCTGTGCCTGTAAACTTAGATGATGATTTGCCATTTACTTCAGTGTGTAGTGTCAGTGATGATGTTCATTGTCAGAGTGAAACAAATGCCAATGTCAATCACATTCATGGAGCAGAGAATGATATTGAAAATCTGTCTTTTGCGGATGCAAATGAGGTGCAAATAAATCCTGGAAATAATGTCGATGAAGGTGAAAGGAGGTATCCTATGAGGGAAAGGCAAAGGAAGGAATTTCCTGGTTTTGAGTTATATTTAGCATGTGATGAAAAGGTAGAACCTACATCAGTTACCGAGGCATTAAATGGTACTGATAAAATTCATTGGAAAGAAGCTATGGAAAGAGAGATCAGTTCTTTTCAGGAAAACGATGTGTGGGATCTTGTAGACAGACCTAAGGGTGGAAATATAGTGCAATGCAAATGGGTTTTTAAATTGAAGCGGAATGGGGAGGGAGAAGTGGACAAGTATAAGGCTCGCCTGGTAGCTAAGGGTTTCTCTCAGCGTTATGGTATTGATTATCTTGACACTTTTGCTCCTGTGGTGAGACATGATACCTTACGATTGTGTTTTTCAATTGCTGTTGCTCATGGTTTGCATGTACATCACTTGGATGTTTCCACAGCCTTTTTGAATGGTTCACTAAGTGAAGACATTTTCATGTACCAACCGGAAGGTTTTGTTTCAGATGCAAGTAAAGTGTATAAGTTAAAGAAGGCCATTTATGGCCTGAAACAGGCTTCGCGTTCCTGGTATGAGAGAATGGATGAAGTCGTATTAAGTGTTGGTTTTAAGAAATCTCAACATGAGCCTTGTGTTTATTTTTGGAGAGATGGTGCATCCATGGTTATAATATGTGTCTATGTTGATGACTTTTTTGTATTCTTTAATGATGAAGTTCAAGCTGAGAAACTGAAACAAAAGCTCCACTCTTGTTTTAAGGTAAAAGACTTAGGATCAGTCGTGGATTGCCTGGGAATGAGGGTAGAAATGGGTAATGGTAAAGTAAAGTTGAACCAAAAACAGGTAATTTTGAACTTGCTGAGTAAGGTGGGGATGGCAGAATGTAAGTCTGTGTCAACCCCTATGGTTCCTGGCACTCGACTGACCAAGGGTGAATCGATAACGTGTGATAGTGTACCTTACCAACAAGTGATTGGAAGTTTACTGTATTTATCAGTGTGTACCAGGCCTGATATATCCTATGCTACCAATTACCTCAGCCAGTTCAACAACTGCTATGGAAATGAACACTGGCAGTGTGTGAAAAGAGTGTTAAGGTATTTAAAAGGAACAATTGATGCAGGAATAGAATTCCGAAGGACTGAGAATAATCCGGATATTTGTGGTTTTGTTGATGCGTCATTTGCTAATGACGTCAACAGAAAATCAGTGACTGGGTATGTTTTTGTGTCTGCTGGTGGACCAATCTGCTGGGAGAGTAAAAAACAAAGTGTAACTGCCTTGTCTTCAACCGAGGCAGAGTATATTGCCATTGACTCTGCAGGTAGGAAGGCCACTTACTTGAAGGGGTTACTCTCTGAGTTATGTGGTAGGAAGGGGCCAATTCTTTTATGGAATGATAACCAGAGTGCACTAAAATTAGCCTCTGACAATGGATTGCATGCTCGCACTCAGCATATAGAAGTGAAGTTTCATCACATCAGGGAACTTGTTAAGCATAAGAAGGTTGTCCTCAATTACATGGAATCTGAAAAAATGATTGCCGATGTGTTTACTAAGGCACTTAATGTGACTGCACACCGCAAGTGCATTATTCCTCTGGGTATGGTTAATTGTAAAAATGCAATGTAAAGTTGGTAGATTAAGGGAGAGTGTTGTGATTGTTTTTGTTTGAATATGGCTGGTAATCTCCCAACTATCGTATTACTGTATTCATTTGTTTTTGTTCTTCACCGGAAGTTGGTTCTTTTAATAAACCGCAGTTTCGCCATGTTATTCAACACGTGTGGTCGTGTTCATTTACCACTCCTCCTGAATCTAAAACCATCGTCCCCCCAGTAACTATTTACAACAAAATATATAGGGCTAGATGTGGCGTATGTAGGGCAAGATCGGTTTATGCAAGGGCTGATGACGTATCTAGGGTCGGTTGACCCTACAGGGTCCACTAAGAATACGGCCATAAGACTGTCCTGATATTGTTTCCCTCTTTAACATTGGTTTACCTTAATATCCATTGTAACGTAGAATTATGTATGCTCGGATAGAATAACTGTCCTTAAATTGGCAATTTTTGTCTTCACCTGTTCCTCTGTTACGGACACCAGCGGTTTTAGGCACGTAACTATGGGGCCTATTACGAACGAGCGGGCGGTACGCTACCGCCGGGCGGAGTTTTCGTTCGGTATACGGTATCATACCGCCCCTTGCGATTACGAGTGGGACGGTCGGAAAGTCACCGCCGGGCGGAGAGTACATCTCAGGGGGTCGGTAAGGAGCGATGCGGCGGAAGTGACGTTTGTATGAAAAATTCTGAGTTCCTTCAGCCCGAAAATGGTGTAGCCAATGGCAAGGGCGTGCGGTGTTCCAATTCCGCGGCAACTGTTCCTAGCAGACGAATATTTCGGCAAGTTGTTGACAGTCGATAAAGACAATTAGTGGTATTTATGGATTAATACGGATGTGTCCTTCGTTAATTCACCTTAAAAGTTTGACAAATGAACGAATTTTGCTCCTTAATTCTTACTTATAGGATAAAAGTTGAATAAAACAATAATTAGCAGTGACTTGCGGAAGATATCATCAAAAAATCACGTATGAGCAGACGCAGGTCGTGACAAATTGCATGGCAGACCATCGAGAAATTACGATAGAAGTACTTTTAGGGCCAACGGGCAAGGTGAACCACCAATTCCATTAGAGCTTTGACCGAAATGCCCATTCTTAAAAAATATATGAAAATCCACCACGAATACTTAGCTGGAGAGCCTTAATCACAGACAATATGACACTCAACATCTGTGAAATGACAAAATATCTGTTGCTCTGCATTCCTTTCGTGTTAGTAACGGGGTTTGGAAACCTAATGCAAATTCAGAGAACAAGAAAGGCACTTTTAAAAATAATGAAAAATAACTTTTTGGCTGTTATCTATGAAAAGCAATGGAGAATTAAAAAACACAAGATATTCACTTCTGGTTACAATAAAATTTTATTTCAATATAATGTGACAGAGTTTCACCATTTCTTTGGTTTAATCACGGGTACACAACCACAGCAAAACAGTCTGCCCACAATAAACAAGCGAGATCGCGAATCGGTTCCGCGGCAATCACACACACAGGCTACAACTTATTTCAATATTTCAGGTAAAATCCACAATCGATACAAGCTCACACCATTGTAAGTAATGGTAAACAGGCAAATACGATCATCAAAAACTGGAAGTCACTACCATTCTTATATTCATCACGTAAACATTACAATCAAGAGCTCGCTATGATGAAAACAACTATTTAATCACTGATTTTAAGCCTCACATTATCCTACGCAAGTGGCACAGGTGACTTTTCTCACTACAACTCCTTGGTACGAAATTGATATACTAGATAAACAAATTTCACACATGGCTTTTAACTTGATAGCTTGATCGTGAAATGTTATCTCTGCGGTGAATGTCGAAGGTATAAACGCCACTGACAATCTTTACATTACTATCAGACACTTCTCGATAGCGTAAACCACTGTTTAAAAACCAACCACAATGGAACAGTGATAACTACAGCTCTTGGCAGATGTTTGTCAACCTCGTCAAACTTTGTGCATTACAACCACTGGTACTGTGATTAACGGTAGTTGTCACATTGAAAATAACACTATTTTGAAACAAAAGATGTTCGTAGAAATCTCCAAGCAGCGAGCAAAAGTTACATTCACCTCACAATTCAAGCAGTTATAACGTTGAAAATGACACTACTTTGGCACAGAAGATGTTCGTAGAAATCTCCAAGCAGCGAGCAAAAGTAGTATTCACCTTGCATTTCAAGAAGTTGTCACGTTGAAAAAATAATATTTTGCCACAAAAGATGTTCGTAGAAATCTCCAAGCGGCGAGCAACAGCTGTATTCACCATACAATACAAGCACAGGCAGTCCTTAACGACGGATTTTTCCGGCACCTATGAAGAAATGGAAGAAGTTTTTGCATATAAAAACACAGCGGAAATTAAAAAACATCCAAATTGTTCTAATTAAATAAATGAATGAGGGTCAACTTACAATCAACGTATCCATCTCCTGCGGCCGTGGCTCAGACGGCTACAACGTTGTTATATGGGTATTATAAATTTTTTGTTCAACTGCTCCAGTCGGCTCCAGTTTTATATTTTATACGCTTACTCAGACATTAATATTATAAATAACACAAAATATGATAGCTTCCGAGTTTCTATCGTCGGATATTTTGTTTTAAAAACGCCAGCTCGACCCGAAAAATGTAAACAGACGTCCGCCATTAGGGGGTCGGTATCTCACCACCGGGGTAGCTGGCCGTGGTATCATACCGACCCCTAAGCCGTGGTATGATACCGACCGGTGGCCACTCGTAATCGCTCGGGGGCGGTAAACACGCTTCGGGGCGGTATGATACCGCAGGCGGTATCTCACCGCATGCGGTGAGCCGTTCGTAATAGGCCCCTATGTCTTTCAGTGGATCAGCACGTAAATTTTTTTTTTTTATTCTTCGTCGAAATAACACTGTTTAAGCACTTGTGCGATTTGAACGCTTCTATAAACAGCGACACAACTTCTTTAGTCCACATTTTCGATATTTCACGCAAATTCTCAGAAAAGAAACTAATGTTTAATAGCAAAACCAAATGTTTTGCTAAGAGCTTCTAGTTTTGGCCACTAGGAGTCGACAAGACTGAGTTCTAATTGGAAATTGGCCGCTAGAGAAAATAGAACCTATTCTAAATTCCAGATTGGGCGAGAAACTGTGTCCAATATTGTGAAACGGATATTGGGCTAGAAAACGGTGCGTGTCAGTCGGTCCACAATCCAATATCCAATGGATTGGCCAATAAATTGGAAAGTGTCATACGAGCGACTGTCCTGGTATTGTTTCCTTCTCTAACATTGGTTTACCTTCCCGCTACACCCGTTTCACCTCCCTACTCCACATGCCAATACATACTCCAGCTATCAGCACCCTCTATCCTTCCCTCCTAATGAATTCTCTTCCGACTTGCATTGATCCCCTTTCTTTTTGACAAATATTCACTGACTTGGCAACATCTCATTTGATTTAAAATTACAATATAGCTTGAGGTTTTTGGCCACTGTAATCAGTTTGTTTTTGTTTTGTTACTCTCTCATATGTAATTGTAGTTGGGTTCTTTGTTTCATTTTTGTTGTTATGAGTGCCCATTGAATTGGCATTCTTGCTTTTAGTGTACCCTTTTATTTAAAATGATATAAAGATACCATATGCCTGAGTGACATGGACATAAAAAGAACCGGTGAGGTTTTGGCAACACTGCTCCACAAACAGATTCGCTATGTTAACTCGACAGAGGTCGGAGAGCGACTGACTGAGGCCACGTCCACTGTCTGCTGATTGGCTATGATAAAGTCACGCGTCGAGAAGCTCTCCCTCCCCTCACCTCCACCTGATTCAGCCGCACCAGCTCACCCCCAAAGATGAAATGGAGAGAGTATAATGGGATGGTTTTCTTGTCTTCCAGGCCTACTTGATCAATGTGGTGTGGCGTTGCTACAAGTACCTTTCGCTGCGTCGCATTGCTCAGTTGAGGACGGTCCACGTCATCGACTCTCCCCACGAGGCTATGCCTGTGGCTCCCGACTCCGCGTTCTCCCACCAGGAGGCTCTGCTGCTTCTGCCCGACTACGAGACGGCCATCAGTGACCCTCGCTATGCCGTGCCCACCGTGAAGAAGGCTGCAGGGAAGAAGGAAGGTGGAGGAGGAGAGGTGGCCGTTGGCTTTGATGTCCTGATGGCTGCCCCCCCTCCCGCCTACTCCTACGTCATGCAGGAGGCCAACCAGGTGGTGCCCGACAAGGCTGAGAGCGGTGAGTTCACCTGCCATGCCCTTTGTCCAACCACCAGTTAACACGGAGTGCATGGAGTCTCAAATTCATGTAGTAAAATTGTCGTTTGATAAATAATGATAATAATATATTTATTGGTACCACAAGGTATGTAATACATTTGTAGGACCCGTCAAGAATATAAATAAAAGAAAAAATATACATACAGTGGAACCTCGATTTATCGTTTTTCAGGGGGATGGATGAAAAAAATGATGAATGCGGGAAAACGATCAATGCGGGAAAGTTTGTCCGGGTTGCCTATGTCCCAGGAAACGCTGGATTTTTGCGAATCATGACATTCATTAATGGATTCAAAAAAAGATATTAGCTTATTACAGGAATATTATTCCTGTATCGAAACACTAAGGTCATATTGTTGATTCGGATTATATTAAAAAATAGATTGGCTGCTAAATTGAAAGAATGATATGAGTTTACTGGCACCTCAATACTCAAATTCAACTCACCTTTTGGGGGAAGCCCTGAAACACAAGTGCTGTAGCCCACCATTTTACAGCCATCACTAAAATAAATCATAGAAGCACTATATACCATGGGAGCAACTTCAGGTTCAATTTTCCTGAAATAGGAAGGATACTGCAAGTTATGTCAAAATACTCAGTCACCTAATTGGTGTCCCTTTTTTGTAATTAGAATTTGAAAAAGTGGCATTTTACAACAAAAAACACTAGCAGAATGATCATTTTCATACGATTTATTAACAAATAAATTCAAAAATGCCCAAATCCTCAATCTATATTAAAGTTGTTGGTCTTTACCACGCTTACAGAGATTTTTATGGCTTTCATTTGATGTATGTGATTGTTACATGTATTTGAAAATGTCACTTATTTCTCGAACTTTTTCAAAAGTGCAATTTTTGAACAGTTATAGAAAAAAAAGTGTTCAAGTGAAAATCGTTTTGATAACATTTTTGAAAACTATAGCAACATGTTTATAGCCTCTAAAAGTTTTACTAGCTTCACTCCTTTGGTTTAGGTTTTACAGGGGCACAATTATGATAGTTTTGAATAATTTGACCGGTGTGCAGAATTTTTGTATATGCCTCATCGACTTCAAACACTCATATCTTGGAAAATACTCGCAAGGGTCTTTAATATTTTGGATTTTTCTTAACTAAGGTTGAAACTAACGACAGGGAAAAAATGATAAAAATCTGAGATGGTGGGCGTGGGACCCTGGTTGAGTTGACATGGAATGACCCGGTTGATTTTGTGTATTGTTGCAATTGTCGTAGTCATTACTTACATCTTTACACTTACCACACAGAAGATCACGCAGAATTCGCTTTAAAAACCAGAAAAATCTTAACACTGCCTTCTTTATACATGTATAACATTCTGGTATTTATAAAAAGGAAATGTAAACTTTTTTGTTGTCATGGAATGACCCTAAAACCCATACTATGCCACACGCCTTTTAAGCGGCTTGTGGCATAGTATGTAGTTGTAGATTTGATGAGATTGATACAATTTTAAGAGGTGTTATTACCTAATAATGTTTTATCTCCTGACATCATCACTGCTTTTTCATATTTGGATGGATGACCATTTTTTGCGTGGTGCCGATATATATCGGCTACCAGTTTTCACCTTAAAACTCAAGGTGCCATCATATCGACATTGTGTTTATTCTCATGTAAATATGTTTATTATTTACTTATTTTTTTTTTCTTTTTTTGCCTTATCTTGACCTCGTATACAGTGAGTCCAAGAGAGAAAATATTGCTTCAAGAGAGCGTTGTCGGGGACCGGCAAGGGGACGAGGAACCACACGTACAGTGAGTCCTCGTTCTACGTCACCCCGTTTAACGTCATTTCGCGATAACGTCAGGAAAATTTGGAGACCGTCATTCGTTTATCGCACCTACGCTTCGCGATAACGTTCGCCGTGTTCACAATAATTTTGGTTCCTGTAACTGCGACGATGTTTCAGCGATGATGATGCACAGGCAACGCTCGCCCGGGCGACCACCATAACGAAGCCGAAAAGCAAATGCAGGAAGATACAAAAATGGAGAAGGATTTACGTCACTGCTGCTATTGTCGTCAATGAAGACAGGAACTCGTATTTATGCGATAGTTTGGCATTCCCACTGTAAAAAATGCCCCAGATATGATACGCTAATATTTTTTTCACGTAGGAATTGTGAAGTCTAGGAGCCGATATTCACTTTTTACATTGTTTCTTAAGGGATATTATGCTTCGATTAACGTCATTTCGTTTATCGTCAAATTTCTCAGGGACGGTAGGTGACGTTAAACGAGGACTCACTGTACGTTGACGTACACTTCAAGAAGTATTTTAACATAAATATGTTTGTACATAATATCTTCAAATTTTACCTATAGTGTTCCAAAACGTGAAGCAACTGACAGATGGTTAAATTTTTCTGCTGCAATCCTTACGCTGTTGTTGTCTTCTGTTTGCAGTGCCGCATTCCACTGTCTCCCAGGAGAGGGCAGTTCCGGCCTCTCCTGCTGCAAGTCCATCTCGGCAGGAGCCCGTGACTCCCCCTGCCGCCCCTGCCGTTGCCGGGAGCAGTGACGATGCACCACCACCGTCTACATAAAGGGGGAAGGGGAGGCGAGGGGCGGGCGCTCTGGGAGCCAAGGACGGGACTCTCCCGTGTAAGTTCAACACGGTGAATAATAATGCAGTAGAATCCTGATTTAAGGTTTTTCAGGGGGGACAAAATTTAAAACACCAAATGAGGAAAAACACTGAATGAGGACCTGCCATTTTTTTCAGGTTTTAGGGGTCTGTAGTGATTTTTATGGCTTTTTATGAATAAAAAATATTATTTCAAGTAACTTAAAGGTGCTGCATGCTGCAAAAAATTCATTGAATAAGTGTTCTCTGCCCAATGAAGGTTGGATAATACTTTTCAGGGATCACCTGAAATAAATGCATTGTAAAAATTGGTAATTAGAGGATGACAATTGTTTTAATGAAATATTTTAAGAAAATCATAATATGCATCAACTTAAAAGCATTCCCTCATGGAATATTTTTATGGACATTAGTGATTCCATTTTTACGCACATTTCAGCGGTCTCGATGAAATTTTGAAATTTTTTTCTGTAAAAGTGACGTGTAGGTGACTATAGCATTTCTACTACAATAAGAAAAGGTGTAAGTAGGCACTCGAAAAATCGTCATTGCATCAATAAAGATGAGTGAAATTAAGGGTCAGCAGAAGATCGCTAATAAGTGTAAGTTCAACGCGGTGAGTAATAATGATAATTAAATTGATAATAATAATTTTATTTACTTCTACACTTTGATTTTACAGCTGAATAACAAAGATAAGAAAGAAAAGGAGGTGCTTTAGGTGGTCTCCGAGGTCATAGGACTAGAATTGGGCCACCATCAAAAAACAAAAATGTATGCCATTAAAAGAAAGTAAATAACACACGAGTGTTTTAAAGATACATCAAAGTAAATGTTTCGTCCGGATTTTGGCGAGTATTTGTGATTTCCTTTAAAGGATTTAAACAGGAATTTTGCTGATTAATGGAGTACAGTAAAACTTCGATTTTACGCACTTTGATTTTACACCAAGTCTCGTTTTTACGCAGCGACACTCAAGTCCGACCGGAAAGCATAGGGAATTGCAATGGTGAAACTTCGATTTTACATCTTTTCTTGATTTTACGCAGTTCTTCGATTTTGCACACCATAACCCCAGCCCCAAAGAGGCCGCTAATCTTGATTTCACGCAGTTGTCTTTCAGCTTGTTTTACAAAATTCGACTGGAGCAATATGGAGTTAGGTTATTAATTCGTCTCAATGAGTTGCAAAAATGAATACTGGAATGGTTGAAATGACGTCACGCTGTTGAGCGTGAAACTAAAGACTTCGCGAATCTAATTATTGCTTCCCCGTGGCCCCTCTCAGTAATATTCCAGGCACCTTAGGAACGCGAATGTTGCTCTTATTTCAAATTTGGTAAAGTAAAAAAAGTAGTAAAAAGATATCGAAACCTAAAACACACGACAATCGCCGTGTATGCGTAACTACTTTTGATTAAGACAGATGATCGCCGGAGATATTAATAGTATCACCTTTCGATTATTATTCGACTTATTGATCGATGCTGTTTATAAAATATTTATTGTAATTACAGTAGATGGTCGTTAACCCGGAATTTTGAACTACTGAATATCTATCCCTGACAGAAGGTTTTCTAGAATTTTTCCAACGCTATATTTTCTGTCGCCCCAGTGAAATACAGTATTTGCGTTATCGGAATTTACGTTTTTCCGCAAATTGCAAGTTTTTTTCTGGGTCCCGTCATATTTCCTACCTCTCCAATGTAAATAGAACCCTGTATCTATGCCGTGTTTTTTTCGTTTTCCCGCCATGTGCATCACGACGTGCCGACAAAAAATATTTTTTTGCATAATACAACAATTAATCGCGCATATCAGCCCTTAAAAACTGTCTTTTGGCTTCCTTTCGCGCATTTTTATTTAAAAAACTAAGAGAGAGAGACGTAATGAGAATTATTTTCGGGAAAAATTTGAATGTGGCGGGACAGAACGCCACTAACGTCGGAAAGTTGAACTACGTCATCTCGTTTTCTGTCAGCGGCGAAAAGATTCACGATATGAAATTAGGTGTTTTGAGCAATCGAGCTATGTATTAATTATAAAGCAAGAACTCCTGAAGGAATGTTGACAATAATCATGTAGTCGATAATTTGATACGAGAGTTTGAAAGGAAACCAGAGGTGATGAAACGTGATAAATGCCGGAACTATAAAACTTGACCGACAACTGGGATCATTTGCGCAGACTTCATTCAACAGTTGCGTAGCAATTATGGGTTGATTAAATACTTTTAAAAAAACTTATTTTAACTTGAATTATCCCATTCCAATAGCAGTGTATCGCAAACTATTGTAACTTTCAAAAATTATGAAGTCTCATGACTGTACTACGCATTTGATCGCCGAGGGGTAGTTCAGATACTCTCGTGTTGCCGAGTTACCCTCAATTTGTACAGGAAATAGAATTTATCCGGCTTGAATATGGAAATTCGAGGTGAAAAACTGACATTTTTAATTGACGAGAAAATGAAAATTTTAGAGATAGTCGATTCCCACATGGGAACCCGCATCGATTCAAACGCTGGCGAAGCAACTCGAATGTTGAGACTGGCAATCCGATCGGATTTCCAGTCTCAACATTCAATACCGTGGTAAAAAATCGTGATGCCATTGTAAAATATGCAAACCAGTGCGGACATTTATCAAAAAAGAGAATATATGTGAAGAATTCCAGGTAAGAATAAATAGAACGAATTCTAATAGAGTAGTTTTTAGGTGCAAGATCATCAAATGTCCCTGCAAATGGTGTCATCTAAAGGCCTGTTTACATAGTACATTAACCCATACAAGTTAATGTCTAAATTATGAACACGAAAATGCACCCTGTATTCATCAACTTGTGCGTATGCATGAACAGAAAATAGAACCTGTTCAAATTTGGTTCACGCATTCATAGTCGGATTTAGGGGCAGGGGACGTGCCCCCCCAGATGCTTAAAAAATAGACAAAAATTGAGTACGGTTGTCATAGGAGGATCTATGGGGGGGGGGCACGTGCCCCCCCCAGACACTTCAAAAATATGCAAGATTTTTAATACGGTCTGGTTATTATTGCGTTCGTTTTGCATAACGTGGTATCATTGTACCCCCCCCTCCAGAACAAAATCACGGCATTGCTTGTGCCCCCCAGAAAGAAATCCTGGATCCCCCCTGATGGTCATGATTACGTTGGCTTTGTTTTGTGTATTACTCAAGGAGGCTCAATCATTTAATTCAATAAGAATAACTTTGATATAAAAATAAAGAGAATTTTGTAAAGTCATTGTTATATCTTGTTTTTAATCTCAATTAAGACAAGATCTTTCGCCTGTCAGGCCCTCTGTGCCCTTCCCAGAAAAAATCCTGGATCTGCCCCTGCCTACATTCGTGCATGTCCCGTTCCGGTCCACAAAAATCATTCTTGCAAGCAGAAATTAACTCGTACGTGTTAATGTATTGTGTAAACAGGCTCAAAGGCCCTTGAGAAAAAGTATTTCCCCACAAGATTGGGAATCGAAGATTCCACGGCATCTATAATGGTTGGTTGGATAGATTCTAAAATAGGTACAGTCTTGTATATAAGATGGTGAGTGGTGAAAGCAAAGATGTTAACATAGAGACAGCAACTCAGTGGAAAGAATCTGAATATATTAGAGTTCTGGAAGGGTTACAGCCCAAAAGATGTTTTCAGTGCAGACAAAACAGGATTATTTTTTAATTTTTGCTGCCAGCAAAATCACTATGCTTCAGAGGGAAACTATGTTATGGAATAATGCTTAGTGAACAATTAAAAAATTAACATCTCCAAAGCCAGTATATGAATAAAAGTGAAACTTCTCTATTTCCCACTATTTGCATTTTCCCGCAATTTACACTTTTTTTCTTGGGTCCCTAGAAAAGTGTAAATAAGGGGTTTTACTGTATAACGGCGAAATGAGTCGTTAAAATTCTTCCCGTGCCAAAATTTTGCCTTCCAAGTTGATCCAAAATAGATAGTCATACTTCTAGTATGGACGTAAGTCAATGGTTATTCAACACGATGGTAAAAGCAGCATGCATTGTCTCATTCCCCGGGCTAACCCCACATCTGCGGGACGAATGGAGGCGAGGGAAAGTTGCTTGCGCGGCGCGCATATCAGAACTGACTAAACTTGTATCTCATTGTCAGTGGGCTTAAATGATACATGGTTGGAACTTGAATAGCTATTAGCTTAACTCCGCCTGGTGGCTAGCGTTTATTTTTAACGGAACGGGAGTTAATGCCCTCGGAGAATAAGTCGCGTCGTCAATCGTCATGTAATCATTGAAGTCAAATTCTAGACGTGTGTGATAAGGCAGTCCCTTTAAACTTAGGAATGGCTTAGTACCATGAAATCGAAATACAAAATGTGTCCGGTGTTGTTATCAGATATGGGGAAGCAAAATATTACGATAAGGTTGTGAGTCGAAGGTCCTGGCACTGAATTCGCGGAAGAATGCTGACTTTGTTTAAAATTTTGCAATGTGCTCGTTATGTTCAATGAAAACATATTTCGAAGCATCAATTTTTGGGTGGTCTCAACGTTTCAACAAACGATGCCTGTTGCTTTTTCAAGGGAATATGTTGAATCACATAAGCTGTCATGAAAGTCTGAAACACAAATAAGTCTGAAAAGTAAACTGTGCATTCTCACTTTGTGATCTAGTATCTGCAAAAAATTTTAAATTTAAAAATTCTCCCTTGACACTCCTATCCCTGAGGACGATGGCCGAGTTGGGCATCGAAACGTCGGCAGTTGTGCATTTCCTGACCCGGTGGCGATCCCGAGAGCTCTCCAGTGAGTGTATTCGCAGGGAAAACTCGAAATCTTTCTACTTTAAGAAGGCGGTTGAACTCGATGTCCGTCAAAAGCAACGCATTGTTATTGAGTTCCTTTTTGTTGTGAGAATGAGACAGTAGGAAACATTCACGAAAGGTTGAAGGGTGTGTATGGAGATGATGATGTCGATCGAAGTACAGTGGGCACGGCGAGTATCTCGTGAGAATGGGCACGCCAATACAGTGGAACTTGGTCATAACGTCATCAAAGGGACCAGAAGATTTTTAACGTTATATCCGAGTGACGTTATAAAAAAGCAGCCTTAAAATCTGAGTGAAAGGGCAAAGTAAAAACGCAAATGTTGTGCTATGTACATACAACACTGTTTATTGAAATCTACTCGTACATTGGAATATGCATAATAAAAAAACGTTAATAAAAAAATGATATTCACGATTAAATATTTTATAGCCTAATAAAAACCTTACTTTACTGTCGAAAAAAATCTGTGATCTTCTTTTGCACGGTCCTTTCAGAAATATAAATTCTCTCCGTTGCGCAACAAACGTCTAGGAAGCGCACTGAGTGTTGAAGCAGTGCAGCAGTGAAGCACTTTTGCAACCTAAGAAACGCAAAATGTTTGACGCTATACCCGAGCATCGCAATATTTGTTGACGATATAAACGGGATTTCGTACGACATAAAATGTTCAATTTTGGCTTGTCTGTATAAAATGTGACGCTAAACCCGAGTTGAAATTACAGCCGATGCCGTTATAACCAAGTTCCACTATATTATATAACGTGGATGCAGCGGTAGACCCCATACTGCACTTAAACACCTCTCATTGTTGGGCGTGCATAGTCAAAAGAGTTTTACGGAACAGGAATGCAAGCCTTAGTTCCAAGGTGGGGATCGGTTTGGTGTGGTGGCTAGAGTGTTGGCTTCCCTACCAGCAGGTCCAGGTTCAAATCCTGGCAGCAGCGGAGAATTTTCGGAGACTGCCCGATCCCTGCTCGAGTGTTGTGTGGAGGACATTTCAAGCGCAACACTCTGTCCGTCGGATGGGACATCAAGCCATGATCCCCTTGGCGCCCCTTGTTAAGAGCAGCCTAATGTCGACGCCGGGTTTCTCTCCACCCTTCCTTCCACACCCTTCCCTCATGACGCAAATGACTTAAGTTGTCCGTCGCCTCCTCCATACATCATGCCACCAGTTTGAAGGTGGTGTGAGGCTTTTGAAAAGGACGTTTATGTTGTAAAGTGACATGGTGTTCCTAAAGGATGCTTTAATACACTGTTAAAATTCGACGTGGTAAGAACAAAGGTTGTGGTTTCAGGAAATTAACTTCGTCTACTTGATAATAACTTTGTCTTTATTATACAAGCGAATTTAGGACAACATTGTCCTCTCTTACTATTGACTTGATTGACGATCACAAACATCCATGCCCTGGGTGGTGGGCAATCCACCCAGGCGGGATTGTGAAAATCGGGCATTGAATGCATTTAATGTGTAAAAAAGTGTATGAAATCAAGCAATATTTTTAAGAATTTAACTGCTTTTTTATAGTTATAATAACATTGAAAAAGTAGGTCTAATGAAGGAAGATAATGGGGATTACTGTTGGTACTTCACGGAGAAGTTCAGCAAGCGATTCATCGCAGAAAAAGCTACGCAAGAAGCTTCAAGGAAAAAAGGGAAAGAAAATGTAGACCAATTCCAGTTGACAAGTGAACCCTGTATTATCATGCAGTAGTAAATGGAAACAATTTTATCACGATGTAGGGAACAGTTAATACGAGCAATTTTATGATGTGACAGTGTTTCATAGATTTCCCTATATACCTTATAGGGGTATTAGACTAAATATTAGATACGTATTGCTTGAAAACTATGGGTGATACAAAAAATCTAAGGCCAGTTTTGGATTCGGCACATAAAAATCTGTAAAGATCAGCTATTAAAATAGAAAAAGTTTTCAAACAAAATTTTTTTGTTGGCCTGTGTATTCTGCAACACGGATAAACCGCAGCCCCATAATCGGGGGTCAGCAGTATAATGAAAATCGGGCATTGAATACATTGAATGCATTCAATGCTGCTTTGAATGTGTAAAAAAGTGTTTGCATTAATTGATGCTGGTTGCCTTTTCAGGTGAGCGTGTTGGATGGGGTGTGGTTTGTGTGTGAATTGCCAGCGTCAGAGTCGGGAGGAGTGCAGGTGGCGTGACGCGGCGTGGCTGAGTGAATTGGTGCTGTGGTCATCGTGGGGAAGCGAAAAAAAATCCAAGAGAAAAGACTGTCGGAGGGATGCAGGTGCCATCTTTGAGCAGAAATATATATATGTTGGAGTTGGAGGGACAAAGTTGGAACAAGGTTTAGAGGTTCATTTAGGGCAATTTTCACAACTTAAGTGGAATAAATAAAAGTGTTACTCCTGTATTTAACACTCTATGCATGGATGTAACGGGTGAATGCATCGGGCTACGCACTGCGTACAAGGGGGTTCCCACTAAACCGTGAAAAAGCCGTGAATTTCGTCTATAAACGTTGAAAATCTCTCATACTTGATTTTATTACTACGATTGACAGATCAAAAGAAAAATGGATACGTCAATCATATTTCAATGTCAGTCAAGCGCACTCTGTCCACGCATTTATCTCAACACGTATCCTATGTTCGGAGCGCAATTATTGGTCCGTGCGCCATGACGACACAGTGATCTTGAGCCTGTGATTGGAAGACCAGTAACCCAAGTGCTCATTGACAGTTGCAAAAATTCACTCTCCTTCATTTCCCTGGCAGGGTAGTCCCTCCATTTTACCACTCACAACCTTAAGCCGGAGCTGTATTTTACAAACGATATGTCCCAGACAGCACAGAATCCTCCGTATCTCATTCGTATGCAGATAGTATCCATTGACGAAAAGCGACGGAGCGGTAGTCAATGGATACTATCTGCATACGAATTAGATACGGAGGATTCTGTGCCGTCTGGGGTGACGTCATGAGAGATTATAGCACTTTCATTGCTGCATTTGCATTCACTGCATCTGTCGCATTTGTTAAATTTTTAGTTAACGTGGGGCAGGTGATTGTTACGTCATCAATATTTCCGCCTAAAATGGCTCTTTGACAGAACGTGGATTTGATGACGTGTAGACCGTGAAAACGTGGAGTAAAAAACAGTGAATTTTGTAATGTAGTTAAGAGTGGGACCCCTGATGAAAACCTCTCTTGCAACTTATAATGCTGCTGTTTAATATATTGAATCTATATAAATATATATAATGTGTACATTAAGTATGAAAAGACAAATCAAGCGTTTAATGCATTGAAACGTATACCAAAAATGTTTGTTGCTAAAATTATAATTTCCGTAATATCGAAGGCATTGGTACCAGCAGCATTTTTAGGATTGGTGCCAATATGAATTGAAATCGTTTTTATTTAGGAGATGCGTCACATTGCCAATGTTCTGGTCCAGGATTTTACGTAAGTTTATCACGTGAGCGCTGGAAAATTTAAGGAATCCATGTTTTAAATATATATTCTATGAAAGATTACTAAGTAAACAATTTCTTTTCAAGTAAAAGCGTCTCTCCCAAATCCATGCTTCATTCCATTTTTAAGTCATCTTTTTTTTTTGTAAAAAAATAATAGTCACAATTGATGCACTGCAATATTTGACTGAAATTAATCCATGTTAATGGTATTTTGTCCTTCAAAACTGGGTTTAATGTGAAGGGCCATTTACAGCACCATGTTTTGCTACATATTAAGTCATTGTCCTCGGTATATTTCTGGAGTCAATTAAATTTTTTCAATAGCTTCGATTTAAACTATAACATTACATTGTCCTGTCTGAATATTTATATGGGCCTCCGATTATCTTTTTCAACTATAAAAATTTATTTTACTCATTTGCTTCAATAGTAATGTTTAGATCCAATGAAATTAATTGAAGTTTTAAATGTGTAAAAAAAATGGTGTATTTGCCGACAGCTTACCATGTTTTTATGTTGTTTTGTGTTGTTTAATTCTAGTTGTGTCATTTTCATAATCTTTACTCCAAAATATGTGTGATTATTTTGTATATTGTGGTAATTTTGTAAATTGATAGTTTGTTTTAGTTTTATGTGAAGCATTAATTTAGGTTACAAATAAATCTTGCCACCTAGAGACTGTTATGATTCACATATTGACCTAAAATCATGACCACGAGTGTTACAAAATAATAATAATTAAGGTTGAGTCTGTTCTTAAATTTTTCCTGGTTCTTGAACTCATTGAAAGAAATTTATATTCTATTAATGATGCATATTTTCTCCGAAAACAATTTAATGAATGAGTGTCTCTTTTTATGAACAGATCGGTGTTGCCGATTCAATACAATTGATGAAACAAGTCGATGATATAAGGAGGACAGAAATACAGTTGAGTAATTTGGATTGGTGTAATGCAGGCAAACGTCATTGAAAGTAAAAAATGGAAGCCAGTATTCAAACCAAAATAATGAATTTTGTTCACTTAAGTGCATTGGAGATTACTTACCAGCCTTCAACAATCACTTCCTCGCGTTGGCAACCCAATTCAATGCAATGTACACTCTAATGGGTGCTTTCCATTCATGCGACTCACACGTCGACTAGTGTCGACTCGCGGTAACTGTTTACAACTCTCCCATTCTTGCGCGTAATCGTTTGTTGACTTGTGTCACAACAGTCGGTGACACACACAGAAGGGAACAAGAAAACCGTGCAAGTCGACTTGCGTCGTGTGTGTTGTAAAACACCCAATGTGGCTATGTATTCACTTTGACTCGAAATCTCAAATATAGTGGGATCATTCCGTCAGTGGATGGGAAAGAAAAGTTATTACAAAAAAGTTTTTCCCATTAAGTCATTTTTCTTATTGCTTTAAAATGAAAAAATGTACGAGTCCCACTATTCCTGAGTTTGTGACGTCATTTGAGCTCTGGTTCAAGTCGTTCAGGGAGAATCGATTCCTCATGGGTAGAATCGTTCAGCGGAGTGTTATAGCGAGCCACGTTTGAGAGGATTGTGCGAGGTCCACAAGTATCGGAGCAGGGGTGAGCTACGCGGTAAGAGCCAGTGACGTCATGAACTCATCATCAGAGCCATTTAGAATACTCCCGCTGACATACTTTACATGGAAAGTTCAAAGTGTTTGATGCAGGTTATTGCCCGCATTATGTAGCCCCTGGCTGGGGCTATGTGCGTAATTCTGATTGGTCCGTTTGGGCAAGTGTGTCTTCAAGGTGTTTGATAGTGAATAGCTGTCCTCCCTGTTGAATGTGGATGTTTTTCGCCATTTCAATAGCCTCTCGTATGAGTCGGGGAAAGTAATGCGATTCGCCGGCGAAACTGTCGTCATTGAGATAAATGGATGCGGAGGTCAACCCAAAAACAAATTGCTACGCTTGCTGCACCACCCACGAAAGTCTACATCAAAAAGATCTAATGAAGTTGTAAGTATCTAATCTTTTCCTGTCTGAAAAAAAAATTATCATCTTCTTAAATGTTACACCATCCAAGAAAACCAATACAAATTTATTTAGTTACTCATAGTGTTGGAATTGCTTATGGAAAAGCTATGACTCCAGTTAACATTTAGGCTGGCTTGAAAAAAAATGAAGGAAATAATAGAATGAAAAGTTATGGTTTTTGTATTTTCCTCTTATCTTAGTTATTTAATTTATTAGACTTTTAGATATGATGATTGTGCCAAAAACTTTACCAATACAACAAGCCTCCATTCTTTTTAAAAGTTTAGTGTTAAATTTAACTTTAAGTGCTATAACCTCATCATAAGTATTTTAAAAGAGGTTTGTTTATAAATGAACTTCCTTTATCTGTAAAATTTACAAACAAAATGTCTATCATAATTTATTATTGTTGCGTTAATTACCATATCTTTTTTACCATATTCACCGGCCTCGGTGGCGGCGGGGTAAAGTCCTTGCCTGCCAAACCGAAGGTCGCGGGTTCGAGTCCCGCCTGGGTAGGTTGCCCATATCCAGGGCATGGTTGTGTGTGATAGTTGTTGTTTCATGTTATACCCTCCGATGTAAAAGGCCTTGTGAGCTGTTTTCGGGGCGATTGAAATAAATAAATATCTCATTGTGGGCCGACATTGGGCCACGCTTGCAGGGATTTTTGTTAAATAACTTCGGATCCTTTCAAATTTACCTTACATCGTCGCAAGTAGAGAAGGATATAAGTGTGGGAAATAGAGAAGTTACCTGCCGACAAGATAGTAATACATTATATAAATTGGAGAAAATATGAAAAATGATAGTGGTTTTTTTCTCACTGTGGCCCACTCTCCACTAACTACAAGATAACATGAGATATACAGACAGATAATATAAGGTAACATAGGATATGGTAGCATATGCAGCACAAAAATATAAATTCCAAACCTTGATAAATAAATATTATTAATATTAAAAAAAATACAAAAACCTCACATTTCAATTTTTTAGCCTCGTCATAAAAATCCGAGTATTTAACTTTGAAGGGCTCCCATATATTTCCTCGGGTAAACAATTCCATTCTTCTACCCTCCCATGCAGTAATGAAAATTTAAGCATATTTGAGAGCTGCTTCAGAGACTATCTGAAGAGTATGGCTTCGCCGAATAAATAGTTCTTTATAACTTGTTTCATAGGTTTTCCACGAAGGACCGTTTTTTTCCAAAAGAAAAAAGTCCAATTGGAAAACATTTGAGAAGAATGTTTTTATGTACGTATTTGGGTCTATTGCCATTTTTTATATGAATGGATATTTATAAATCGGTATCTATGCCAGGGCATGAGTAATAGATTTGGTGGTTTTGATGATGTAATTGCAAGATGCAAAAGAACATTAAAGTCTTTTGGGCTATGTCGCCGCGTCAATTTTTCACTTCCAAAAAAATACACCCCTTCAACCTCCCGCTCCCCTACCCCCTGTTGTGGATGAAAGTTCTTCAAGAACACCATCAAATTCCCTTGAAAAAGTGACCAGCATCGAAAACCAGCAACAGCACCGGAACGAAAATATTCACTTCATTGCGGAAAATGAAATTGATGTTTCCACGTCAATTTCGGTGGCCTGTAAATATCATTCGAATAAACCCTCCAAATAGCATCCGATTTCATGCAACGTAGGCCCCTTGCAGGATTACTTTCACACCGATGGGATGGGAGTTGACCCAGTTCCTCCAACTATGATGCGGCGACACTTTCTTCTGGCCGCGAGATCACAAATATGTACGCATGGGCATTCGAGCCGTATTTACTAGTTTGTTAAAACTTGTTTCGACCATTGTTACCAGGGAAGTTCAAGGATAGGGGAAATTTTTCCGCAAGCATTTGCGACACCCCTTCCCCCCCTATAGTTACACGTCTGCTTCCATTTTTGTCTTACAGAACTGATTTTTGTGGATATCGTCTAAATTTTTTTTAACAGTGCAATACTCAGTTATGGCCAATTCACTTGGCTAATTTTGTTTGAAAGTCCTAGCATTTCTCATAACTTTCTTGTGTTTTTCATAGGGAGGTGTAATTCTCCTTTAATTTCTGAAACATTAAAAGTGATGTACTCTGATTGTGTTTCTTGCTATTCTTTCCTTATCCAGGAGTTCACGAATCATTCTTCAGAACTTCATCATGAAAAAGTTATGTAGCACAGAACTATTCTGCTAAGTTTGTTATTCTCATGAATAATGTTCTTATTGGCAATTAATATTATTTTGTCTTTTTTATATTCGATTTTAATTTATGTGCAATAACCTAAGATAAAAACCTACTTCCCTGAGGCCTTGATGGCTCTTTCCTCCAAATAAAAATGCTATGAAACTACCCATTCGCTTCTGAGAATCAGTTATTTTGTGCGGACGAGTTTGCGGGCATTTTGAGTTGATGCAAAAAGACTTGAAATAATGGAATGGGAATGGAGGTCTCGTTTTAGTAATTTGAATTTGGCGGCAAATGCCGATGCTGCTGCGCTGCTGCCATCTGAACTTACAGTAGTAAAACTTTTAACTGTCAAGAACAGTCAAGAAGTTTTGCGTGGAGTTGGACATCTATGTGCATATGGTCTATTGTCCACATGTTAACGAAGCCCCTATTCGGCGGCAACAGGTTATTCGGCGGCAACAGGTTTTGTCTTCGTTGCGGCAGTGTTTCCTGGCAGTGTGTCGTCTTTTTCTTCGTTAGCACCGAAAGCAAAAGAGGAATACAAACGATACGAACCTTAGAAAGACATTACTGCAGTGATATTATTCCATCGTGGTTGTTGGTGAGGATTACATTCGCCCGTTGCTGACATTCTGACGCCTTGTGGACTATCGTTGGGTCCTTTACATTTATCTCCTTTGGATCCTGGTTTTGGCATCTTGCAAGCAGCGTGCCACCAATTTAAGAGGCGTCGCCTGATAACTGCTTCGCGCCCACACTAAAGACTAGCTCGACATCGCTACTTGAGGTAAGGGTACGGGATTATAATATAGGAATGCCAGTATTTTCACCGCGAACATAGAATTGACTTGACAATAGAATGTGAAGGTTTCGTGGAGATTTCACATGGAGGGAGTTCGGCCCA
Source organism: Ischnura elegans (assembly GCF_921293095.1). Classification (NCBI taxonomy): domain Eukaryota; kingdom Metazoa; phylum Arthropoda; class Insecta; order Odonata; family Coenagrionidae; genus Ischnura; species Ischnura elegans. The sequence goes on along the minus strand of NC_060258.1, from coordinate 11,430,813 downwards.
TCGATGTAACCACCCACACGAGGAAGTTATTAATCTTCGTATCTACATAAACTATTTGAATGTTTCGGATTTTTTTCATGCTAATCACTCGCAAAGATTGGGGACAATTGGCAATAATTCAATATTAACATTCATACGACCCACAAATTTCGGCTACGGTATACTTTTATCGAATCTCCAATTTTCTCCAAGTCACCCAAATTGCATAGGCAACCCATTCAATGCGGATGTCATTCATGAACGACAGCCGCGCCTTGCCACCCGCGCGGATGTCTTTAATGAATGACACGGCATTGGATCCTTTCTCATGCGTTTTAACGGTACCACGCTCAGCCCCTTTCGCTTGCCGCCACTAGGCCGCTCTTCATAGTTGGTTCCTAGCTTCTGTATATAGTGTGCTCCATTTCTGGTTACTCCAATTTTTCTTTTTTCTATGGATTTTTGAATTTTTTGTGTTTTTTTTACGAGACTTTTGGTGAATAAGTTTTTATTTGAAAGGGCTTCTGTCTTTTCTTTTTGGAACTGACGTCTTCTTGAAGAATTTTTTCTTCTATTCATGAAAAAACATGGTTATAAAAAAATTTATTGCGGTTATATTGTGATACCAGTAAGTTTTTCAGTATACCTACCGATATTTTGAGAAGCTATGGCAAGGGATCGTTTTCTCTGGATTTTATGAGTATTACATTTTGTAAGAAATCCCTCAAACAGAGAGATGCTTTGCAGTGACATACAGCCACGGTGACTACTGATCGTATTTATACCATAAGACCTCTTTTAGACAGTTTCAAGGAGATAATGGAAACTGCTGTCTTGCCGGGACGGGAACTTAAGTGTAGATGAATCGATGGTATTGTGGAGAGGCCGTCTAATGTTTCGGCAATACTTCAAGTGGCGGATACAGATGGGGGGCACATACCCCCCCTTGTGAGGCCGTCCACATTGCCAAACTTTATTATTATTATTATTATTATTATTATAGTATTCTACCGATTAAGGTAGGTTTCCATCGAGTACTAAAGAGGTGATCTGGGAGCCTCCCTTTCCTTCAAGCAATGTCTTCTTTAATTCACTGCAAGGCCTACTCTCTTTCAATCTATCTAAAAATCCTATTCTTTTCCTTCCCCTCCCTCGTTTCCCCAACATTCTACCCTCCAACACCATTTTCAACATCCCCTCACCGCTAAGAACTAACTCCATCCAAACCTTCTATCTCCTGCGTATCTCATCTAAAAGCTGCCTCTCCTCGCCAACCATATCCAGCACTTCGTCGTTCCTTCTCCTCTCCGTCCATTTCACCCTCTCCATTCTTCTTCATACCCACATCTCGAATGCCTCCAATCTTCTCTCGTCTTCTTTCCTCAGAGTCCACGTTTCCGCACCGTAGAGAGCTACACTCCAAACCAAACTCTTCACTAACCTTTTCTTTAAACTCTCACACAACGATCCTCTCAGAAGCTCCTTCCTGCTCATGAACGCCTCCTTCGCTAATGCAATTCTCTTCCTGATGTCCTTACTACTGTATCCGTTTTCCTCTAACGTGCTGCCTAAATAGTTGAATTACTCAACCTGCTCAAGTTTATCACCACCCACCTTTATCTTGAGTCCTCGCTCGTGATGCTTTACAAAACCGCATAACCTTAGTTTTCTTGTAATTAATCCTCATCCCAAACTCCTCGCAACATTCGTATAACGCATCCACTAGGGCCTGAAGCCCCCTTGCTGACTGACTGATCAACGCCTGGTCATCCGCAAATCTCACTGATTTGAACATCATTCCTCCCACTTTTGTCCCAGCTTCTAACTCATCCCACGCTTCCCTTACCATCTCTTCAGCATACACGTTAAAGATCAGTGGCAATAGAGGACAGCCTTGCCTCACACCTCGGCCAATGCTTGCCCACCCAGATTCTCCATCCGCTATCCTCACTTGCGCAGTCTGGGCCATATACAGATTATGAATCAGTCGTCTATCCCTCCAGTCTACACCTTTTCTCCTGAGAATATCCATTGACTTTACCCAGTTCACCCTATCAAACGCTTTTTGAAAATCCACGAAACACACATATACGTCCTGGTCATATTCTAGGTTCCTCTCCATGAGGGACCTCATTATTGCTATTGCATCACGAGTTGACTTCCCTTTTCTGAAACCAAACTGATCTTCGCCCAAATACTCGTCTGCCCTCACCTCCATTCGTCTGTTCAATATCCTCAGCACTACTTTAGCCGCATGGGATATTAGGCTGATAGTCCTATAATCTCCGCATTCCACGGCTTTCTTCTTTTTCGGAAGCGGAATTAAAACCGTCTTCACGAAATCCTCTGGCCAACATCCCTCCTCATAGATCCTGCGCACTAGTTCGAAAAACCTTTTCTTACTATCCTTCCCTAGATTCTTCAGAAGCTCACATGGTATATTGTCCACGCCTACTGCTTTCCTAGCCTTCATATCACGGAGTGCTCTCTCTATTTCCGAATCTAATATCTCCGGCCCGAGATTATCCTCCTCCACTGCGCTTTCCTCCTCTAGAGTCAATCTCTCTGGTCTGTTCGTTCCGTCATACAGGTCCTCCACGTATTCCTTCCACCTACCCTGTACCTCTTCTCACTCGGTTAGCATCCTCCCATCTTTAATCTTAATTTTAGACATGGCTTGTCGTCTTTTGCTGCCCGATAGCGACTTAACTTTGGCGTACAACGCGCCTACTTCTCCATCCTTCTGGAACTTTTCCATTTCCTCGCACTGTCTTTTCCACCAAGCCTCCCTTGCCCTCTTAGTTTCACGTCGTAATCGATTATTCAATTCCCTATACATTCTTTTGCCCTGTTCTGTGTCCATGTTCTTCCACTTCCTCCTCTCCTCCATTTCATTTACCATTGCCTCCGTTATCCACGGCTTCTTTATCCTTCTACTGTCAACGTAACCAATTGACTTCTCCGCCGCTTTGACTATTCCCGTTTTAATATTATCCCATCTTTCCTCAACAGTCTTGGTGCTGTCATTGTCCCGCATACTAATGTCCAGTAGCTCCTGATATTTTCTCCTCATACTCCTTTTCAGGGCTTCTGCGTTCCATTTCTTCGCCTTCCCAACTTTCATAAGTCTTTTGAATCTTACGTTGCATTTCATGAGCACTAGATTGTGGTCCGAATCCCCATCCGCTGCAGGGAAGCTGCGCGAGTTTTTCACACTGTTCCTAAACCTCTGTCTTACCATAATGTAGTCTATTTGATATCTGCCTACATCCCCTGGACTTTTCTACGTGTACCTTCGCCCTTTATGATGCTTGAACCACGTGTTTGTAATGAATAACTCTTTTCTCTTGCAAAATTCTGCTACTTTCTCGCCCCTGTCGTTTCGAATTCCTAATCCAAATTCTCCTATTTCTTTTCCATCCCTACCCTATTACTCCTGGAGTACGTATTTCACGCTTTTAGATTTTTAAATGACGATATCTATTTTTCGCGATTAAATGAAAAGTGAAAATTTTCAAGCGCGCGAAAACGCGACGCGTAATTATGAATGCCGGGAAATCTCTCCGCGTGACGTATTTCTGGTTTCCGCTGCCGCCCTGTGAGGTGACCTTGAGGCGAGGCTTAGCGCTGATACGACGCAGGCTGCTAGCGGGTAGCTGAGTACCCTCCTGGCTGGTAGCACTTGGCTTAAATAAGGATTATTCATACCTTATCAAATGAAGAAAACTTTCCGACCTTAGCCAGTTTTAATAGGTGATTATTAAGACATGTTTCCCTGAGCTCTGTGCCTCATGCATGCATTGGTATCCTCAGACGATGTATAACTCCTATCTTCTCGTATAGAAACTAGGTCCCTGTGACGTCACGTGGAGTGGCATCGCATGGGCGCCAATCTGGCCCTTTTCAAATAAGGATAAAAATGGACCATTGCCATTCGTCTAAACCGGTATTTCTAAAATGAAATAATTTGTATATTATGAATGCAATAGTTGTGGGTAACGAATCGCAATCAATGCCTTTCGTTTTCTTTGATGAAGGAAACTACCCTATTATTACAACAACGTTGCATTGATAAGGACCGTCTTTGTCAAAAAATTTATTGTACAGGTACATTGAGATCAAATGGGAGGGACAATCCAAAAGAGATATTTGGTCAAAAATTAGCGAAAGGAGAGGTTTGTTCTCGGTGGAGTGAGGAGGGAATGTGTGTTTTCCCCCTTAAATACAAGCGGGACGTATCAATGATCTCTTTGGAATTTGGAAGTGACCTAGTGGCAACCACCAGACAAAGCAGGGAGAAAGCAGGGACCGTGGTTGCTTATAATAAATGCATGGGTGGAGTTGATCATTGTGACCAGCTCCTTTTAGAATAGTGACTCAAGTAAAAATTTCTCCCTTGAAACTGGGCTGAAACTACCTTGAAACTCACTGCCTTGCTTAAATGCTGAAACTGCATTGAAATTGAAACAAATCAGTGGAGTTTGGAAGAGGGATGGCAGTGCAGTAGCAATGCAATAAAGATCTCCAGCTACTCCAATGAAACTCCCTTGGCTGACTACACTGAAACTCCCTTGGCTAGCTACGCTGAAACTTTATTGGCTACTAACTGGGCTGAAACTCCCTTGGCTACCAGCTAGACTGAAACTCCATTGGATAGCTAGCCTGAAACTCCCTTGTTTTGCTGAATACATTTCCCCTACCCAATCCATTAAAATTCCCTTTTCAAATCATATGAAACACAGTAAATTAACAACTTGCGCAACCCAGCCAACAGTGGATGATCACATAACAGATTTCTCCCACAATTTTGCATGCATGATAAGAGATAAAGGGTGGACAGGCGATTGCGATCAACAATAGTTATAACAGGAACGACCTCAACATTTTTCAAGACACAATTTATTAGAACATGAAAATACATCAATAAATTAATAACTGTTAAAAGCACATACAAAAATATTCCAAATGAAAGAAGTCATGGAAGTTAGATGCTCCTGAAAAAGAAAGAAACATGTCTGGTGAGAGTCACAAACGACTTAACTCAAAATCAAATTAGCAAAATTGCACATAAAAACTGTCCTTTACTTGGTTTATTAGTTATATGGTGCATTAATGTGAACCATTCAAATTATAGAAAGCAAAACTTAAATTATCACTGAGGAAGCATGTGCTTTGCATCATAGTTCAATGAAAAACGAAGCAATGGCTTTTAACTTAGGCTATGTGTGAACTCCAAACGAAAACGACGCAAGCTTCCAAAACTATCAGCTGTAACTAATAAGTAGAAGCAGAAAATATACATTGCACTGTAGCAATACCCTCCCGCATTCCTTATTTCTTCGAAAGCCCACTCGAGCTCACCGAGTCTGTTAGGGACTCCACAGGATGACTAACGGATGGCGCGGCATTGATGACCAGTCGGTGAATTCTCCTTCTCGTCCGGGGTATCCATGAGGCAGGAAAAGTGGACAGCAGTCGCCAGGGCGTTGAAAAAAGAATTCGTTATTGGCTGCATGACCCCTGAAAAAGGAGCTTGAAATCCTTAAACGTGCCTGGATTAAAACACGAATTCAATGTCAACGTTCTCATGGCTAAACATGGAAGGAATAAACATGTCATCAGAGAAGTTAAAATGCTTACCTCCAATTATGACTGCAGTCACCACCACCGACCTTGTTCTCCCCTTCACCTTAACACATTCACTGCTGGGCTAAATTTCTTTAATCTCCCCGATGGCTGAAATGTTTTATTTCTTTAATATTCTCTTTTTGACTTATAGAAACTATATCTAAATACCTTTTTGCATTTTGGACATTGTTTATAAAAAAAAACGACTTGCGACACAGTGTCGACTGCCGCCGTATGAAAGCCCCTGGAATAGGGTTTGCTTATGCAGTCCCGCAGTACACGGGAATTCCTGCTTGTTCACATTCGCTATGGTACACTGTATTTGTGGCAGGTTTTGTATCCATCCAGTTTCCTAAGAATTTGTATACGGGCTCAATAGTTATAGATTATTTTAGTGCGAGTCATTTTTATGCGTGCGCAAGCATTCGAAAGTGGCATACGATCACGTGTGCGTAGATCAACGCCAAGAGCGCATCATAGTTTTTTGGGTACACGCAGAATATATCTCATAAAACAACAAGAATTCACTAGTGTATCGCTTAAAAATAGTTAATCTAAGTAACTCGCACACATACAACCAAATAAAAATATATACATGAAATATAAATTACTGCAAAAAAGCGTAAAATGTAAAAAAAATCCATTTTCTCGGTTGGATTTTCCAAATAATGTTACTTTGTTAGATTCTCTCTTCATTCATGTCAGATCAATAAGTTAAGTTTATTTTAAACTATAGGTTTATATTTGAGATCCAAATCAATTTTTCAGTAACATTACACATTTTTTACCATCCATTACTTTTGGACATTGAAACCAAGTAGACTTTCCAGAAACATAAATATTTATTTCAAAATCCTTATGAACACTTTTTTACAAGAGAAAAACATATAATCATAAATTACAAATAGGTAAGATATTTTTTACAAAGAGCAATATGTAAAAATATCAGTACAGTCTTTCATTTATAACCATGAAATCGTTCAAAACAGCTTTCAAGACATAACCCTGGTTTGCCTGGACATAGATCGCAGTAATAGTTCGACTCTATTCGCATGTTTGCATTTTTACATATGACACATCTCTTTCTTATTTTTCTATTTTTTTCATTTCGGGGAACTTCTTTCGGAACATGGATGTTTTTTGACTTGGGATTTTCTGCCCAAGATTCAAGAGGTGGCCGATGTTGATAAATTAGTGATTGAATCACACTATCCCGAAATTGCAAAAGAGTCAATTTTTCATTATTGCTGAAAATATTGTACAGTATAAAGGCATTGTTCAGTATAACGTGGAATATGTGAACGCCAACTTTGGCATACCAGCGAAGAGTTTTTCTTTCACAGGGGTAGTATGCTAATAATTGGTCACATCTGTCGACCGCTCCCATAAACTCGTTATACTTTAGGACAGCCTCAGGTTTTTGAGTAACCTTACCAGAGCGGGATTTGTGTTCAGACATACGGGCGCCAAACTCTGAGGACACAATTAGAACGTCACGTTTGTCCCGCCATTTGAGAACACAGATGCCATTATTAGAGTAAGTTGCTTCTGCATTACCAGGTTTCAACTTTTTTTGCACTATATCTGATGGGTTACCTTTCCGGTTCGCCTTCAAGGTTCCTGTTACGTATGTTTTACGATCAAGACAGTAAGCTGTTAGGCCAACCCCAGAATAATAGTTATCCATATATATTGCATGGCCTACATCTAAGTGATCTTTTATAAGGTGTTTCACGACCTTTTCAACATGGCCAATTCCACCTACTACCTTATCAGCAGAACCACAATATATTCTCAATTTCAATAAGAGACCGTTAGGCTGTGTCAACATGTATAGTTTGATACCATATTTGTGCCTCTTATTCTGGATATATTGCCTGAAGAAAAGGCGTCCCCGCCATAACAACATTGACTCATCTATGCTCAACTCTTTAGAGGGATAATAAATGTCTGACATTCTTTGATGAAATAACTCCACCAATGGGTTGATTTTGAAAAGTGGGTCTGACGGTTTAGGTTCACCTTGCTGAGGATTTCTCGCAAAATGAAGAGTTCTAAGAATAAGTAAAAATTTGTCGCGCCCCATGGCATTTCGGAAAAGGGGAAAATTATACACCGAATTTTTCATCCAATAATGTGCAAAACTGGGTACATGAATATGACCAGAAAGATAAAGCAAACCCAAGAAAACCTCAAAATCATCACGGTTGATGTCTTTCCATCCATTTATGCGAGCTTTAGGTGAAACATTCTTAGATGACAAATTTTGTGCCTGCAAATTTGTCTGCTGCAATATTAAATCGAATATTTGATCAGAAAATAACAAATAAAAATAATCTAGAGGTTTATTTCCTTGAGGAATTATTTTCAACCCAGAATTTCCTGAAAAAGGAATTTGTGCGGAAGGATGCGCGTTTTGACACCAAGTTGATATTGATGGTTGCCCTGCTGCAGCTGGTGGTACATTTACAACCGATGCACCGTGATTTTAGGACACTTGACTCCCGGGTGATGGTATGGCTGGTGGGCTAGCTGACATCACGGTTGTTACGGCAATGGATGGAGTTGCATTTGGAAAAAAATCATCATCACCTGCCTCTTCTTCATCATCATCACCTTCCTCATCTTCATCGGTGCATTCCACTGGGCTGGATTCCGAGTCAGAATTGAGATCCTCCTCCCTGTCAGAATTCTGCAACGCATCGAGTAGCTCATCGTCTGTCCACTGCTTTTTGACCAGCACACGGGATTTTTTTTTCTTAGGTGAAGGCGATCTGAACAGCAGGCCACTGGATGAGGGTCCAGGCGACGTCAGTGAAGAGGAAGTGCCACGAACAACGAGGGATGGCTCGCCAGAAAAGTTCAAGGAATTAGATAAATGCCGTTTGACGCCATATTTTGGTTGATCCATGTCTAAAAAAATCATTGAAAAATAATCCAATGTAATGAATCCTTAATTCAATGAGTGCAAATATACAGAATAATACTTCATTATTACTCGTTGCAAAAAGATATCATGTTATCCTATATAAGTTTATCAAATCACACCAAATATTTATAAGAAAAGAAGTAGAACTTACCGTTGAAAAAGTGGACTGAGCAGAAAAGAAAAAACAAGACGACTGCCGCCGGTAATATCCTTCGGTCTTGACGGGATCATAGCAAACACTGAACTAAATTTTTCTCCTTGGCAAAAGGAACCGGGCCTTTGAAGGTGGGGTACACTACATTGACACATTATGTATCGATGTCCAGAAAACACCTCCACGAAAAAAATGTAGACATTGTGTGTAAAGCCGTTATAAGATACGAAAATGTTACCCGATAAGGGCAAGAAAGATGAAATTAAATACAAATTAATTTCTACCAAGTGAAATGAATCTAAATAAAATGTATGCGGTGAAAAAATTCCGAAAAAAATACAGGAGCCAATGAACCCACCTTACAAATTGAGTATCTTGGCCGGCAACAAAAAACTCTAAACTCACGGCGGAAACCACCGGAACTATCTGTCGACCTTTCTGAGGGCTGACAATGCATCGGAAAGAAATTCGATTCAAGCGAAACCAATACGGGCACTAAAAAAGTAAAGCAGTCAACAGCGACGCACTGTCGACGCCCGCCGGCAGAAACAAACTTGCCACGCGACACAGTGTCGCACGCCGCAGTGAACGTGTTAATTTCGATTAATTCTTGCCGTTAACAACCATCGAAGTACCGGGAAAATATTTATGCCATCAATCTTTTCATGCCAAAACCCACACCCACCACTCATCTTTCGCTCCTAGCAACTTGAGAGAAATAACGACAACCGAAAACTTGACGCGCGGGAAAAGATATACGTGTTGCCAAAAGCTAAATTAAAAAAAATACATTGCCGCTGAAAACAGGGGTTGCGTTTATGTCCTGTAGTTGGGTTCTGTATGCTGGCAAAACTTACGATGGGTAGCACACGCGCAGCAAGGGAGAAGCAGTTCAAATTCATGAGGGAGAGGGGATACCCAAATGCTGCAGCAGCTCTGTGGCAGTAAAGACATTCGGCAAGAGAGATTCAGTGGAGTTATTAAGTTGGCCTGGCCTATGAGCCTACCGTCCAGTTCAGTGTCAGTAGAGCTCATGTGCTGCAAGGGAGAAGCAGTTCAAATCCATGAGGGCGAGGGGATACCCAAATGCTGCAGCAGCTCTGAGGCAAGGCAGTAAAGACATGCGGCAAGAGAGATGCAGTGGTGTCATAAATTCGGCCTGTGTCCAGTTCTGTATCAGTGGAGCACACATGCAGCAAGGGAGAAGCAGTTCAAATGCAATGGACTTGCAAGGGAGAATGGCATCAGAGTTTCAGTCGAGTGCTCTTTTTCTTGTTGAGGACAAGGCAGTGCAGTTACAAGGTTGTTTCAAGGCAGTTTTCTCACATTCAGTGGATTTTCAGCCCAGAATCAGCTCTGTTTCAAGGGAGAAATTTTTACCTGAGAGGGTAATATACGGAAGGCGAATATTTTTTCGAAATTTAAAACGTTTGAGTCAGTCAAAGAAAGACCTGTGCTAACCTTCAACCAATGACTTACGTTAGGCATCCACCTTTTCCATACTTCAACTCTCTTGCCTCTGAAAAGTTTCCGTCAATTCTAAGTCATTTTTTTGCTTACATTACCTTATATCAAGTCAGATTGATTTTGAATTATTTGAGGCGGTGATTAGCAATGTCAAACTTATAAATAAAGGCATGAAAACGATATCTCAAAACTATTTCCAAAGTCTGTATCAGGGATACAAACAACTGAATAGTACGTCGACCTTTGTAAAAAATATTCAAGGGAATGCGAAGAGGGAAAGTTGTCCGCGATCAGTGGCGCCGACTCCATGGGGCCTGAGGGGTCCCGAGCCCCCTCAACAATTCGTTATGGGTGTGATGAAGAAATGTGTCAGGCTTGTCGATTTTCCCCGGAGTGTCCAGATGTCGAGATTCAGGTTGACAGGGCTCTATTGTTAATCAAACGATTCTTTTAAAATGCTTAAAAAACTTAAAACCCACTACTTATAAAATTTCCCCGGGCAAGACCATCGGTTTGGGCCCTCCCAATATTTTTTGTGAGGCGGTAAGTCTATCCGCGAATTCATATGAGTTTGTTTTTAAGTCCTGTGGCCTTTTTCTTATTCAGTGTATTTAACACAGTCGTTATCTCTAGTGGATTCTGAAAGTACTACTATAAACTAATGATACATTTTGGGTATTTTTATTGAATTATATGCACGGATTCTGTTAATTTTGAATGAATTTTTGAAGGAAAAAGTTTTTTTTTTTATAATTTTAGTTGTTAGTGGTGATATAAAAACTAGCCTTAAACCATGCGGATATTCATACACCAATGTCTGCTTTAATTGTAGCTATGGCAGCATTTGTGAGTTTGAAATGCTGATACCAGGGTGAAATGAATACAATCAATTATCATTAATGTTCATTATCAATCACTCAAATCATTATTAATAAGTACTTCCGGCTGTGATTAACGTAATCTGCCCTGAAATAATAGATATACAGTAAAACCTCAGTGTAGTGAACCTCTTTACATCATAAACCTCCATACATCGTACCACCCCTACGGTCCCGTCGGATTTACATGTAAATTTATAAGCAAACCTCTATGTAGTGGACCTCTTTATATCGTAAAACCTCCACTTATCATACCAAGTACATACACCCAAGACAGACTAACTACCTCTGCAAAATGTACCGAGACAACAAGAGACCATTAATGCAGCTGTGATTACGTACATGGAATGAAATTTTCAGCAATAAATGTTTCACTATTTTTATCTTATACAGTAGACTCTCGTTATTACGAAGTTGAGACTTTACGATTACGCTGGCGAGAGAAAGTTTTACAGCACATATTAAGGAAGAACAGAATTATGGAGGATAAGAAAAAATTGCATGAAACATTCTTTCAAGTCGTGAATTGCAGATAATTGTATCTCTTGTTTTTTAATGATGAGACAAGGTGGTTTATAATGGTGCATTGGATATATCTGAAGTCGGTGAACTAATGCTTAGGGAAATTGCTATGATATTTAAAATAATCGAGTGTCAAATTAGGTTATTATATTTTCTGTTAAATTATTCCTCATTTAACATCATTTATGAGTCACAGCTAAATAAAAAATAGTGGAAGGTTAAGGCACAACATATAGAGCAACCGCGAGCAATGATATACTAACACAGCATCATCCCCAGATTGTGAAATGTTTTGTATTGGTGTGTTCCGCAAAATTAGATGTTTTGCCTTGTGTTATAGAGGAGTGTGCATCTGCAATTGTGCTTGAATATACTTTTTGCTTATTGAATATGTATTACTTCTTGAATATACTTATCCAATCTTTTTTCCAAACCCCCTAATTTCACATTCAGACGACCTGCAAACCTTTCAGATTTATTCTGCTCAACGAACCCCTTACATAAGTCACCCACTACTCCCACTAGTACACCTTTGCCCTGCGGTCGTCCTAGATGCAAGACCTGCTCAATTTTTACCCCTCCTTCTATCCCTAGTTATCTCGTCTCCTGTCTACCACCACCCCCTGCGGCCTCCTGTACTTCCAAGAATGTAGTTTACCTCATCCAATGTCAACACTGTTCCTCCTTTTATATAGGCAAATTGTTTAAAGGTACTTAAGGTAATACTTGAGTCTAAATTTCAATATGATATGAATAAAATACCAAGATTGTTCAGCTCTTTGCTTGTTTACGCATAATTTTATTACATTAAAACAACCCAGAACTCATTTTTAAAAATATTTTTGCTACAGCATTATAAAATACATTCATTTAATTTTCTTTTTTACTAAGGAAAAAAAAACATTTTTTATAATTTTTTTGTATACATACTGTGTTCTGCCCAACCTGCTGTTTTTTATGTTATTAATGTTATTTATGTTAAATAAATAAATGCCATGATAGGCCACGAAAAACTAAGACACAAAAAAGAACTCACACGTAAGGTTTCAAATGTTCGACCCGTTTGGGTCTTTGTCTGGAAGGAGACAAGTAGAGACTGAGGAGGAGGACAGAGGATGAGCAGAGGCTGAGGAGATGAGGATAAGAAAGTGGTAGGGAGAGGGCGGGGGATGGGAAAGTGGAGAGGGCTATAAAGATAAGTGGGCCCTGTTAAGACCAGCATATGGCTACACCAAGCTTTCAACCTGCTTCTACTCTGGACACTTTTCCATCAGTTTCTCATTCCAATATGTTTCTCACACATTACCTGCAGTTTCTGACTCCGTTGCCAATCCACCTTGTTCTTCTTCGGCATACAGCAATCCCTGGTGTTCTTTCTTCTACATTATCTCCTTTCCCCTCATTCCTCACCCCATCCGTCCAGTTCATCTTGAGCGTATTCCTTCAGCACCGATTCTCCAAGGCCTCTGTTCTTATCCGATTAAGTACTTTTTCAAATGGTCCAGTCTTCTCAACCATGAAGGGCCACACGCATATTTTCACTCACTCTTTCGTGATCTCGAGCCTCCTCGGGGTCCTCGAGCATAGTGGCCACGAAGACCACCTTAGCTTGGATTATTCGACCCATGACGTCAGTCGTGCTTCATTTTTCCCTTGTATTGGCACCCTATTATGTTAGGTGCAATTCAAGCTTTTTAATGCATGCATTTATTGCAGAACTGTCATTAATGCTTGATACACATTTTGATTTAGTATGCAATAGTCGGAATGAAGTGGTCAGGCGTGGTAGAATGCGCAGTGATTACAGTAAAACCTCTATGTAGTGAACCTCTCTACATCGAAAACCTCTATACATCATACCAACTCTCTGGTCCCGTCAGTTTTACATGTAAATTTATAGGCAAACCTCTCTATAGTGAACCTCTTTATATCGTAAAACGTAAAACCTCTATATATCATAGCAACGAGACACCCCCGAGACGGCCTAACTACCTCCGCATTTCGTACCGAGACAATTAGAGACCATCAATGCAGCCGCGATAACGAACATGGAATGACATTATCAGCGATAAATGTTTCATGCTTATTTTTTTCTTATACACCTTTAATAATTTTCACGTTAACCATTAGTTTGGGCCATTTTGTTCCATATGAGAGCATACCTAACAGTAAATAAGAAAAAGGCATCCAACTCTCCTAATCATATTAAGTGGTAGTTAATGATGATGATGACAGAAGACATTGTTTTCTCTCAAATCATGGTCAAAATCTTGCGATAGCAATCGCTTTCATTTACTTATGGCTTTATTTTCTTGTAAGTGCCTACATACAATGTTCAGTTAATAAAAGAGGCGACCAGTGCAGCTTATAATCACTTGCTGGCGAAAATATTTCATCCAACTTCACTCCCATCCATGGAGACAGAATTACTCGACCGCATTGCTATTTCTGCTTCTAAAATGAAAATATTTCATGAATATACTGCGACTCGAAATAAATCAAATACAATTTTGCAATTATTTCATTCCCACATTTCCCAGTGTAGCACTTTCTTACTACCGCCTTGGTAATTTTTTCGATGCTTTCGTGAACGATCGTAGTTTATAATTTATTGCGCTTAGCGACATATGTCTTGCCTGCATATTTATGCCGCAAAATCTGACTCTTCCATCGGGAGTCCGGGATGTCAATTTCTAGCAATACTGACGAACATCAATCCATGCGCGACAATGTTAGGTGAAGGAGACAGCTAATTAGCTGATATGCGGTAGGGCAATGAAATTTCTTACCGTCGCCGCCGCATTCTAAAGTGGTTCGCCCAGCATTCTCGCCGGGAAATCACGTCCTTTCGCAGACCTAGCATTTTTGTGTGCCCCTGACAGATTTTTTCTTCGGAACACTACTTGCATTATATTTTGGAGAGAGAGAATTCAATGAAATTTTCAAAATTGTGCTCAATTTCTTGTCTATTTTTTGCAGTAGTCACATGTTTATTTATATTTTTATAATTTTTAACAAGTCACATGTTTTAAGAATGATAAATCAGTTCTCTAAAAGATATTATCAGGAGTATTTTCAATTATTGCCCTTAAAATATAAAAATTACTTAATTAATCACAGGCTGATGATGGATTCGAGAAATAAAAGAAGGCGACTACTTGACATTACCACATAATTAGCTATTTCTCTAGCCATCAACGAGGGCTGGCAGAAGGAAGATGTAGCAGTGACCTTTGGAAAGCCATCATTCACCCTGACATCTATTTTAAACAACCAAGGAAAAACATAAGAAACTGTCTATCTAGGCTGCACAATTAAAACACTCAGGCAGTGAAATACGAGGATGAAGAAATTATGTTGAGAAATATAAAACTATTGTACTTTCCTCCGAACACTTTTAGTAAATTGAATAATTTCTTAGGTCAAAAGGCATTAACGAAAACAGCTAGTGATTTATTTATAGTGAAAATGACATTAAAAAGTGCTCATGCAATTGAAAACATTATTTCGAAAGAGTTTGAAAAAAATTTTAAGCAAAACCAATAACTAATTTATTTTCTAAAAAGGCCTCTTTAACTAGTTACTTTTTACCTTTGTGTAATCCTTTTCCTAATGTATAACTGTAAATATATGTTCACTTATGCATGCATATATGTTTAAATATAGTTATTTAATGATTAAAAAGACAGTAGCACCTTTCATTTCCCTAGGATATGAAAAAATGGTGCCTTCCACTAAAACCTCTCTATAGTGAACCTCCATACATCAAATTGCCCAAATTTTGGTCCCCTCCATTATGATGTAAAGAGGTTTTACTGTACTACCTTTTGTGATTCTACAGTGCTCTCAGCTTCTGTTAGCTAACATGAATACTTTTCTCTTGATTCAGGAGTTCTGCCACCATGCTTAAAGTAGATCTTGCTCTCCGGGCGTCGCAGAAAGACCTGGAGGAGGTGATTTCAATGCATCCAGACCCAAGTACAGAAGAGCAGGAGTCACTGATGCAACACTGTTGCTGCTCCTCGAGTGCTGATGCATCGGACTCGGAGACAGACTTACAGGATGATTGGTACGTATGAGGTCACAGCTTACCCTTCCTTTTTTCGTTAAACCGAGACCCCACACTTTGGGCACGAGGGAATTGCTGACTCAGAACTGGGTCATTCCACGTCCGTTCACCGAGGCATGGCACCCACCGACTCGGAATTTAATGAAATTTTGGTCACTAGCTACTATCACCTATCTAATGACCCATGTAAAATATTTACTCTCTCACTCTCATAGTTTGCAATATATGAGGAGTCGAAGTTTGAGATGTTTGCTCAGAAGTGACGCTAGTGGGAGTCAAATTCCAGAGTGCAGGGCACAGGGTAAAAATTCATAACTCAGAAACCACACAATATATTTGAATGAAATTTTGACCCCTTGTCTATCCAAGTACATAGCTTCCATAGCAATGTCTTTTATTCCCCTTGCATTGTTATGTTAGCCAAAATTATGTCAACAGTTGTTAATTAACCGATTTTTTGAGCTCAAAAACATTACTTCATAATTTCAGAATAGAGTTGTTCAAGCCTATCAGAACGGTCTAAAAAAACGAATGTATATCACTTCTGATGTAATTTAATTTCGATTGGGATGAATGACAGATGCGTTGAAAAAGTAATGATGGAATTATTAGCAATCAAAATTCGAACAATTTTAAACGCCGCCAAAAACGGTCGGCCATCTTGAAATAGAGGTGATGACGACACAAGCCTGTACGCATGGAGAATACATTATATGTAATGTATTAATCATGCCTGTACGGCTGGCCTGTACCCTCGATCGCTCGATGCCAAGCTGAGTACTCTGCATGCCGACTGGACATTTGCCAAGGTTATTCCTTATTTTGAAATGGCCTTTGTTGTGCATGAAGCTTCCGGATGGATCAAGGCGACATGAAATCCATTCTTCAAGTTAGGCAGGCAACGTATGTAGCGTTGACAGGAATTGAAAGTTTTGTATAGCTGCATTTGCTAGGATACTACGTGCAGTGAACTTTCATTGTGCCTCTAGTGCAAGTGAACACAATTTGTGCCCTTAATATACCAATTTGTGCCCTTAATGTACCCCTAAGTGAATGATTGCATATAGACGATGAAGTAAAGAGTGAAGTGAGTTGTGAATGTAACTGCTTCGACGAAATTATTTATTTCTTCCATGCTAGTTCAATCAACCCTATACATTTCGATCTAAGGTATCTAACTATTGCCAAGGGGATATGTTTCATATTTGAGCTAGTTGTGCTTTAGGGATACATCGAACGCATATTAATTTTCAATCGTTTGTTCGCTTCTAAGTTCCGTTTGATTTTATTACCTATTCATTTTGAGCATTCACGAGTGTTTACATTTCACGAATTTCGTTGCGCTGTTGTTTGTTTTTGTTTTGGTCATATTTTGGTTACGGTAAGAGTACGGGTAAGAGTAATAGTGAAATTCGAAGTTTTTTGATGTTACAATAACCGGTTTAGCAATTTGTTTCAGCCTATTCATTTCATTGTCCTCGAAATGTCAATGTGATATAACGTAAACTGATTCTAAGTCGTTAGTGATGAGTGAGAAGTGAGGTGTGGAGAATCTTTCGAACTTCAAGGAGTGCAAATTCTTTTAGCGTGTGCAGAGTGCTTGGAAAACCGATTATCATGTTTTATTAGTGTTTTATATTTATTGTGAGTCAAGTTTTTCATTGAATCAGTTGATTCGGAATATACTGATTATATGTATCAAAAAGACAACTCGTGAAATGTGTATGTTGTAGTGCTATTTATGATATGATGAGCAATAAATATGTACAAGTAAGGGTAATTTTGCTTATTATTACTCATATTAAAGGATAAATTTGGATTTTCTTTGAACACTGATCTGGCGGCAGACGCTGGAGATCTTGAAAAAAAGTGGAATAACCCTGCTGAGCCACTTAAACAACACTGCAGTAGGGCATCTACAGGCTTGTGACGTCACACATCAATTCAAGATGGAAGTAGGGCTTTTTGGCGTAACGTAAAATTTGTCACTGTTTAAAGCCTTCTCTAAACATGTACAATGAAGAAAATAGCATAATATTATTGTCATTGCTCCTTCTGAAGCACGATCTTTCGATTTCTAAAATAAAAAAAATATGGTGAACAACCCTATTATCACCTAAAGGCAGAGTAGTTAACTCATCCAATTATTTTTTAAATTGAAGGTTAATATGTGCTCCAATATACTGTGAAATAAAAATGGTGGTGTTTTGACTGCTGCTATGAGTATTTCAGATTTTACTTTTTTTCTGCCTCCGTGAGAGGGATTTTTTGACACCTACTGTAACGTAATAAGTATAAGTGTATCCATACCTTCATGAGGATATATTTGAAATATTAGTCAGTAAATCTAAGACCAAACATGTAGTATAGCGAATGTGGCTCTTGTTCATACAATTTTTTTAATAACAATACTTGGCTTGTGGCAGCTGAAGGGAAAAAAGAGTCAAAATGGCTCAGAAATGTGAAATGATGCTTTTTTCATGGAATTTACCCATTTTTTAAGTGTTTAGTTTATGGAAAAAATGGTATCAACATACATTAGACTCTTACTGTGCATTAGAGGATAAATGGAAGTACTAATTTAAATAAAATTATTTAAATAATACACTTCGATGCATTTAAGGCATCACCTGAACATCTCTGGATGCTCTCTCGGGCAACTAAAAGCTTTACAGTACCACCAATTCCATCACATGGGGATTTTCTATGGTTTGTAGCAAAGAATGTCCATGATGCCATTAAGGAGGAATCCTGGTAATGCTTGCAAAGATTGAGAAATTTTTTGCAGTTCTCGTACCATCCTGTACAACCATCACTAAAGTAACTCAATTTTTTGAGTGTTGCATCTAGCAGCAACTAAGATAAAAAAAGAAAAATCATCCATCTTGGAAATGATGACTTTCTGCAGTTAGTGATTCATGTTAGGAATGAATGGTGGTCGAAATGGATAAAACGTTTCAATCCAGTACACCCATGTCTCCTATAGGGCAAGGGATGCGTTCCTTGGGGTCTTTGAGCTATACGAATTTGCGTTATACGAGAGTGTTTTAACATAAGGAAGATAGGGATGCGTTCCTGGTAGCATAGGTCTTGGGTATTGAATTTCCTCTAAAACATCTATATTCCCATAAATAGCCTTAAAATACCTTATTTATATAAATTTTATAGTTGAAAGTATCTTTAAAGATTGTGGGCACGCATTCAAAGACTTTGATTCACGTTAAAAAAAAATCATACGTGCTTTGGAAATTCCCTCCTGTCGTGCGGGTAGGCTAACATCTGCTATCTCAGGGGTTCGTAATGCATTGTCGGCAGTTGACGATTTTTCAAACCAATCTAAAAACAATTATTGTGTCATCCAGGACCTTTTGTCGCTCATCAAAATGACAGGCAAATGCTACTTTGAATGCCATTTCATAGCTAGCGGAGTTTATGAATGATAAATCATTTTAATTTTAAGTCCTCCGAGGCATTAGCAGCTACGTGAAACAGTCTTTAAATGCCTTGAAACCTGACCGAGGTTTTCCTTCCCTGAAAATGAATGAACGAGAATGCATTCTTTTCCAAATGAATATCGTCTCGTCAACACTAAAAACTAGTTGAGGGGGAAAGGAGCCACTTTCAATAACAGCTTGGAGTTCATCAGAAAATGTTGTGGTGGCTGCGCTATCAACACTTGCAGATTCACCTGATATCGCCGCACTGAAAATACCTGCTTGCCGTTTAAATTCTGGAACCAACCGCTTTCACTAAATGTCTCGGAGCGATTACCACTCTCGTCTTTTTGTACTGATTCACCATGAACTTTCCGTATGTGTAGACCGCTTGGTTGAAGTTGGTGCGGCTGAGGTCACTGATGTTTTAACTTCGTCTTTAGTCAGAATAAGGCATCGTGAGTTTAAACTTCCGCGCAATATCGCTTCAACGCTCTCCATTTTCAAAGCAATTGACCTCTCTCAAGTCCTATTCTAGGTTCATGGTTTTTCTTGATAAATTCTTGATTTTTCTACACGCATTCCTATTTTTCGACATATTCTCTTGGTTTTTACTCTGTATGGCTCTATCTAAATTACCTTCTTCTGCTGAACTGTATTCCTGAGACGCAAAAGGCCTATGACTGCGGGGACGGAACGAAGCCATTGTGTTTGAGACTCTATAGTGGACCCTTTTATGTGTTGATGCTATTCATGCGCAACTCGGCCACCGCTCCATTTCTCCCCACGTGAATACCGATGACCTTGAAGGCTTTAGCGTAGACCCTCTACCTGAAAGTCAATCGCCCGGTAACCTACGATGGCAAAAATATGTCTCAAACCGTATTGCTGAAAAAAAAACTCATTTCCACTAGCCCCACACTTAATTAATGATTTAAATTAACTATTATCATTCTGTTAAGGAGACGAGACAAATTACTTCGGTAGGCCGGCTATTTCAACCCAATGACGAGTAATTCTTATGGCCATTGCACAACAATGGATTTCGATTAATATATAAACAAAAAAGAAGATTTGAGACAAACAATAATAGTAATATGCGTAAAATGATAGCAATTTTGTGTGTACTTAGCACCATTTCACGTTTTATCATGAGAGTGTTAAGTTTTTGACTAGGCTACACTGCGTTGCAATGTTTCCCCGAGGAACGAATTTGCGCTACATGGAATTTGCGCCATACGAGACATGGGTGTACTTTGGGTATACGAGACATGGGTGTATTTTGATTATTGGCTATTTCTCAGCACATTTAAAACAAGTTATTTTGATGGATTAGGATACTTCATATGGAAAGAGTATCGAATCCTACCTAGGGTTTTTAATGGTGATCGTGAGAGTCTCGTCTCGGTGGTCCCGACGACACTTGAATTTCTCAGCATTGTCCGGACATGACTCTTCACGCGGGGATAGTCTCCAATGGTATGATGTCTACTCTAGTCTAGAGAAGTCTTAGCCCTTTATCCCTTTCATCTAAAGGGTTACACCAATGTTTATTTTGTAAGTAATGTAATAAAATAGAAGCATTCAGTATTAAATTAACAAAAAAGGAGCACTGAATTACTACACATCTTTTACCAGTGTTTATGGATGATAACTAAGGTAATTAAAATTATGATCACCAGTAAATTTTGGCTAGGCTAGTAATAAATAATTTTTCTTAAATTAACTGTGTCAATTATTTTTTTAGACAAGAATTGGTTTTGAATATTGTTAAATCCTGACTTCATTTTCTTTTTGTTGATGCGTACATATTCTTTTGGTCGGTCTCTGCGTCCTGTTCATTCGTCTATTCACCTTTCTTGCGTGAGTCTCTTGAACTTTCCTTTATGCCGGCGCGGTGCGGATTGTGCTGCTGGCGAGGAATGCATTTTTGGATAGACGGTCCTTGTGCACTTTCATGAGTGAGAGCCACGATGTCCGTACGGTGCTGACTTTGCTGAGAGGGGGAATCGCATTTGTGATTGCCGATGCGTTTGCACTCTTCAGTAAAGAATGGCATACCGGTGGAAGGTTCTAGAACTCACGGGGGGAGGGGGTGGTTGGATTTGGGAAGCCTTAAAAACTGCACGCATCATTAACTCGAGGTCATTCGTGATTCGTCACTCGTCATTCGCTTCGTCGAGAGTTGTAGTGCGCGAGTCGGGCACCCGAAGGCCCGTGAAGGGGAATTTCAACGATTGACCCGGAAAAGCCGAGGGAGGAGATCACTCTGGCACAAGAGTCAACGGAAGGAAATACACTTCTTGCGGCAATCCCGAGATCTTTCATTTCCTACCCGATACCGTCTCTCCTAGAGGACCACCTTCGCTGTCTGGAATCCCTCAGCGTTAGTCCAGGATCCATATTCTGAGTCGCCCCTTGTTGAGCTCTCCACCGGAGGACACGACAATATATATACCATTTCTTTGAATGATCTTTTTACCAAATTATTCTCAGTATAGAAAAGAGATAATTAAAATGTATAATATTTTATCTTCTGAGAGCACCCGAGAATCTCGTCGGGTTTCTCGAAGGGTCAATACTTCTCGAGACTAGTGAAGACTCTTGCTCTGACAATGCCGGGAAATTTAAGTCTCATCTCGACCGTCGATACTCTCGGGTAGTCGAGAGTCTCGCACAGCCCTAGTTTTAAGCCTTCAGCCATCTTTGGGAGAACCTGATTGGTTTCTGTCACTCTTCATAAAAAAACTCGCCTGCTATAGATTACGTAAGAAGTGTTATAGATTATGAAGCAAGATAGTTTTAACTTTGTTTTAATGTAAAGTTGAATGTGGTACTCTTCATTGTTTGTTCTTAAAATGGGATTCTTCGATCTATTTGTGATGTCCCCACCACTGGTATTTTTCTCCACTTGCATTTTTGCAGTATGTTTAACTTTAAGTCTCTGGCGGCAGTGGTTAACATGATAAATTTTGTAAAAGATCAGAACCTGACACCCTAATTATAATGAAACATTTCTCTTACAGCGTGAATTTTATTCCAAATGAGTCATTTTTCGACCTATCCAGCTGTATGTTTATTTTGAATGTCCATTTGTAAAGAATTTTGATCATTTTTAAGCTGCCAACTCAAACAATCAAGGAGAAATCATCTAATGTGGAAAATGATTTTATATTTACAGCGATCAGCACCCTTTGGAGGTAGTGGATGATAATAACCTGACAAGAGACCAAGGGGCAGAGGCTGAACGACAGGAAAGTGTTCACCCTTCATCAACCAATGGGCGAGTCTGGATGTTTATAATTCTACTCTATAATTAAAAAAAAAAGCTTCTGGAAAAATATGAGAGAAGAAGTATATATTCTAAACTGTAGTAAAAGACAGACTTTTATAACATAAAATACCTCTATTGGTACGGAGGCTTCCAAGTTGACGACATGGATAAAAGCTTAGCGGGTTAAGTCCGCTAACGCGAACCAACGCGGCCGTAACTCGGGAAAATGTATCCAACTTTCTTTGTTATTTTCACATATTTGTGTGCATGTCATACCTTCTACGTTTTACTTTGAAACCTTAGCATTTAAAAATGTATCCACTGGTCGATACATAACGATCATTAACCATGGTAAATATTTTAGTTGATCAGGGAACAAGACCTTTCGTGTATACCTTAAAATGCTGCCTTTCAGCAACATTCGCTGGAAATGGCTCACGAGTCGGAATCTGATATGTAAAATACCAATATACAGTGCAACCTCGATATTACGACACCCCACGGTGCACTTATAAACACTGGCTATAGCGAATTGTCGCTTTACCGGAGGTGGAGCAAATAATAGCCAATATACCTGTTGCGAACAGATATACAGGAACAGGAGTGGTGCGGCGACAGATAAACATCTATCCGATAAACGTAAGCATAAATCCAGATGAAAGGCGATGTTTTTTTGCATCACTAAATTTCCTTACTCAAATAACGACTAACTATTCAAGCAATTTATAAGCGCCGCACTGAATAAAAATCATGCAAAGCATTGTTTCGCCAATCATTATAATTATCGAACGACAGTTTACCACATAAATTTGAGACTGAGCACTCCATTAACTTCATTTCTAACAGATCGCTAGCAATTACAGAGGTTAAGGAGTCTTGATGAAAGTCTTCCGGCCGTGAAACCCTCGCTATGGTGAGAGCCAACACCGAAAGGGCCTCGTAAAAACTAAGTTTTTAACACGCTTATTATAGGGTCAATTGACGGTGCATCGGCTATCTCTCGTAATAGCGGGGGTGTCGCTATAGCCCGTACTCGCTTTAACTAGGTTCCACTGTATAGCTTGGTTTTCTTTGCATCGAATTTGAGGCTAAACTTGCCGATTGTCTTTTCCATATCTAATAGGAATTTCTTCAGATCCCTCTCTGATTGGCAAATGGGGTAATCCCTATTTTAAGTGATTAGTCGAAGCGGCCGCATTGAATATCTACTTCTTATTGGTCTACTTTGTCAGCTAGGGGCACTGTAGTCGGTCATGGCGGTGAGGATTAGCTTATCAGCATTGTATGTTTGGGTGCTAGATCCTCAATGTCTTTACTCCTTTGTCTTCTTGATCCTTGCTTAACCGGGCATTCATCTTGCCACTATCTCCGGCATATTCATCTTCACTCAGGGATATGGATTTCATATTTTTGGTGGCTGTTTTTATGTGTTAAATTAGAGTCCTGAAATTTTATATATAGCTGCCGCTTTTCGCCTCTGTCTCAATTCAAAAGAAGATGTTGCCATTTCCTCACACCAATTTGTATTGAAGTCATCTTCTGCATCGTCCAGCTAACTTTTTGCCGCACACCCCAGAATGCATTTATCCTTTCGCGTTTGACTGAATTCCACATCGGTATACAAGCCTTCATCCTGGCTCCTTCTCGACTGGTTGGCCCTTTTGGTATTGCAAGACTTTTCCATGGTAGAAAAGAGGAGAACAATTTTAACCGGGATACCGGGTAACTTATAACACATACGCCGTAAAGTTAGCATCCCACCAATACACAATTTTCAGATTTTTTGGAATTTTTTTTTTGCCACTTTCCTTCTAGGTGGGGACACCAAATTCACGTGAGGTACGTCTTTCACGTGCCCCTGCGTGCCTCTACCAGAAGAACACAGAATATTTAATTTTAACGGGTGACACCGTCGAAAAACCATGTTTCCACTACAGATAAAGAGCTGGAATCTTAATTATCTTTAATATTGAGGTTATTCAAGTCAAAAGATAACTTTCTAAAGGCCTTTCCGCCACAATGTTTCGATCTCCATGATTCGCCTACAAACCAGTATCCAAACTATTAATAATTATATTGATCCCTTTTCTTCGACAAGTAAACATTTTACTGACCTGACTTCCTCCCATCAAGTGAAAAACAACTGAATAACTAGCTAAATACTGAGATGGTGGCTATCGCATTAGTTTGTTGTTTTGTTAAGCTACTTTTTGACATGTAATGTAACCATCATCCATCTTTCATTATTATTGTTACACGTACTCTGTAAGTTGTTATTCATTCTGTATATGAACTATATTATTTCAAATCACGTAAATATAAAAATAACAATTAATGCAATGAGGAGGGATTGGATGGCTAAAGGGATTATATCGTCTCGATCTCTCGTTCCTGTGAAGGAATTCAATATATACCCTTGACAATAGTCTTTGATGAAGTGTTAGCTGCTGCTCTCTGCTTATGGAGTTAAATATCCGAAACAAAAACACTTGATAAAAGGATATTTCATTCAGTGCAGGTGTCATACTAATTAATGACTAATTTGACTTTCTGTTGCAGGAAGGACCGTTTTATCTCAACACTGAACATGCTGAAGGAGTTGATAGAGAATTTAAAATGGAGTTTCCCAAGGTGAATATAACGGCAGTGTAGTATTATTTCTTCTATATCAATTGCATGTACAAATTTATTGCTAGAAAAAGTTACCCATTGAACTTCAGTAGGCAGTGAGGCTTAAATGTTGCAATTATTGTAAAAAAATGTAAACTACTATATGTATTACGCTAAAATATAGTTTCACTTTAGCAGACAAGGAATGGGATTTATGTTGCGTCATGTGACTTCGCATTATACCTAGCTCGCTCTGCCAAATACGCAATAACCACACCCACTACCCCGCCGCTATCTTGGATGCAGGTAACACGAGACGTCACCGCACTATTTCCTAGTCTATGGCCATTCTGCTGTAACCAAGTTGCCAGGTGGTAAAATGCTGTAAAAATCATTACTGGGATATATTGGAGGACGCTGGGAAGTAGTATGCAGGAATACGCGACCCGAAAAATCACCGCAATAAGACTTTGCAAGCTGCCATAGAATGAGGAGGAGATAGTGGCGTTATTAATACGACATTTCCCACCCTACGCCCAGAATTTGCTCCGAAGTGCTGAGGTTGCTATATCTGAAAGACTTTTAATAATGCTTGGACGTTTTGGCCTATCCCAAATGCCTGCAAGAAGGCCAGGTGAGACACACCTGAATGTCAACACGATATGAAATCAGACACGCCGTGGGTTTAAGGTTTAATTGGTGGAATCGCAGAGAAGATAGAGGCTGAGGATAGAAGCAGACCGGGAGAACGGGGGGAGATGAGAGAGGTCCGAATGCGGGGAGCCGTGACGAGGGTAATGTGCTCCAACCTTAAATGGATTTTTCATTTCCAACTCCACAGCCGGGAAACTCTCAGATTTTTGGTCAAACGACTTCCCCCCCCCAAACTCGCCGCGTATAAAAGTGGAAATCCCCATTTGACCTTTTATGAAGGACTCCAGTCTCGAGTATGAGGAGGAGGGGAGGCCTCGTTTGTGCCCAGATATAGAAGTGCTCCGCGGGAGCCTTTCGATATATGCTCTCGTAGACACGGGAATCCAGGTCTGGGTGATTTCTGAGGATGAGGTTAAAGAATTAAAAGGTTTGGAAATTGAATTGCCCACTTTACCCCTTGGAAAAACGTTTATGATTGGGGCCGACTAGTGGAAATCAGCTCCAATAACCCAACAGGTGTTGATTACTCATGCGATTGGATACAAAATTATTGACTTACTTAGTATGCTTGGTTGTTAAGGAATTAATTCGCCCAGTAATTTCAGGGATAGATTTGTTAGGAAAACTGCAGGATGTTATTGACATTAAGAAAAGGAAGCCATGATTTTTAAATTTTCAGATGAACATGTTGTTGTTCGGGAATTCGGTAAGTGTGAGGGCGACACGGTAAGCGGTGCGATCTCGGAAGGGGAGGCTACATTTGAGGAGGAAATAAACGAGTCCATTGGGCACAATGGTTTCCCAGGAGATGAAAGAGATAAGGTGACTCAGTTTATTATGTAATATAGCACGTTATTTATGCCGTCTTTATTCAGATATTAAATATGGCGACAGTCGGGAAATGCATAAAATAGAAAAAATATTGGCCACTTTAATTTTTAAACGCTATCAGAATGAATAATAATAAACAAGACAATAGTTGACAGGCAATCCTACATTTAGAGTACTAATTTACATAAGCATTAATGATCAACGTTATTATAATATTGCATGGTCTTCTCTTATCACAGATATGAAGTATTTGAGTTCATGGTTAATATCCTGGAGGAACTGAAACAAGATTACGAAAACCCAAGGTAAGCTCATGGACGCAAAATTTACATCATTTGAATGAGAAATATGCATGTGGTAACTACACTCTTGGTGATGTAATGCAAAGCTTTGCTTGATTAGGTGCCATTTTATCAGGGATCACTGTTCAACCAAGTATTCTAACTCCATGGCTATTTCGCTCCTCATCATTAAATCATAGTCAAGTTGAAATATTACAAAGATGATCATTTCTTAAATAATATGCATAAGTGTTTAATTAGGTGTTGGTTAAATTATCAATGCATAATTTCTGATACATAATAATTATTAACACAGCTTAATAAAAATTCTTCATTTTCCATGTTGCACCAAATAAATAATAAAATACAGGAGATATGTTGCACATCTAAAAAAAGTGCAGTAACTTAAACTATGTTTAAGATAAATATTACTAATAGTGTGGGAATTATGAATACAAAAACAGTAGCGTTTTCAATTAAATTTTTACATTTATAAAACAAATATATAATTTAACCCATGATAACCCAATGTTTCTTCCAAGCAACATCAACAATATATGTATTTTCTCCTCTTTTGAGGAAATATGTGAGACCAATGGAAATGTACACGGAATGTCTTTTGCCTATGTACCACCCACATTTGAACGAAGCTTCTAGTAATGGTGTTTTAACCTTAAAGTGGGGCTTTATATAGGCTGTTATGAACGCGAGACAAGCAGGGTTAGGTTTGTGTTCCCTTGTGAGCAAGTGTTTGTTTTCATACCATAAAACTCCTCACTGTGCCACTAATCCCAAGTAACATTTTTGGTTGGCCCTCTGTTGGCAGATGGTGGGACACAGCGGTTGGCCCATGGTATGATTTGGCCACCTCGCCAACCATATCCCAACCAACGATTCCCCAATGATGGGCCAACAGAGCATTACAGTCGGGCCTTCGTATTCCCAACCCAAGGCCAACAAATCTCCAACCGTTGGCCCTTTTAAATTCTGCCATCCGTTTCCCAACAAAAGCTATATTTTACTGGCATTTCTCATTTTTATAGAATGAGAGTTAAATTAATTTACCTCCTCACTTGATACGATACCGGTAGATAGAATCTTTACCTTTAACTCCCTATAAATCAAAATGAAATTAAATACATAAACAATCAATGCTATAGGACAAAGTAAGGTTACAGTGGTTAAAAGTGGAAAACAAAAAAATCAATATCAGTTCAGAAGGTCCCCAACTTTTATTTTCGCAAATTAGGACAAAATTAGGAAAATTTCAACAGCACCTTTCCATATTACAATATGGCACACACAAAAAATGTCCATCTTCTTTGTAGGGCAACAAAACACACTTAGATAAAATCTGGGTGGACTGCAACTTGCATCCAGGTACTAATTTTTTCACGACAAATATACCAATGGTACCACTTCGAAGAGGTAAATAAAAGAAATCCTCCTTAATTTCAAACATGTCACACTGCAAGATGTACACCCCAGAGTTATTTATTCCTATTCTCTGGTCTTCGGTAACGAAATCTTTAAGTTTAGTCCATTTTACTCAATTGGATTAATAAGTGCAAGATTTAGGGATATTAATAGGAATCACAGAAACACTGATTGAGTATAATAGTTGATGCATTTTCCATAAAATAATAGTAGTGCAGATGTTATTTAGGTTTACTCATACAAATTCAATCTCATTCTCTTCAGAGGGGACTAAATCACTCACTTTGTCCATTGAAACACTGTTTTCATTAAAACTTCCACTTATACTAGATATGCCACAATCTGAAAAAAATATACATATCGATCTATCTAAATTAATGATGAAAAGTTTAAAATTCCACGAAACTATCTGTTTAAGGTAACATGATTTTAGGAATGCCAGTTTTGTAAGACTTACCAAATGAGGTCAATGACTTATTTTTGTTAGAAGCACTCGACTTATTTTATTTAACTGCTATCACAAAGACATAGTGAATGATTAACATATAAAAGCAATCCCTAACAACCAAAACTTGTTTGGTTGTTAGGTTGCTAGGGAACCATGTGAACCGTATCCTGCAACGTATGCAATCGTAGTATACATCGTGCTTATTTTCGGCCCATATCGAACTTCCATCGGTTAAGTTAGACTCGAAACAGACAGATCTTATAAGTCTACAATTTTTCATGTGCCCTCCGGGATATATATACTAACAAGTTGCATTAAAGAAGCCTCCACTTCTTGGAACCATTTATGTCAAATACGTTGAAGATCTTGTCGGAATTTTGTTTGCAGCGCTCATGGCGGAAATTGAGGAAATGGTATGATGTCCCAACGGTGGCCCAACGATAATCCATTTCGTAGGGCCATCGTTGGGGATTTCCGTTGGGCCAACAGCATAAACGGTTTCGTTGGGCTAACGAACAATATCTGCGTTGGGCCAACAGCGGAATTTGGTTGGCATATCCACCCACAATGAGCCAACCGTGACTACGGTTCCCCAACAGAGGCCCAACGGTCAATGTTACTTGGGATGGGACTCTTGCAAAATAGATTTTTAAACGTGAGCCTAGGGGAAGGTTATCTTTATTGTCAACATCCGTTGTTGATGGGTATACAAATAAACAGATAGAAATAAGTAACCATGGCGAGAGGAATATAAATATTAATTTGGGTGAGGTAGTGTTTTAAAGGATTTCCACATGTTAAATGCGCCAAATTGGGTAAAAGCGGCCATTATAAAGGTTGTGGGTTTTAGAAAATATTTGCTTCAACTTGTGCAATAACATATTTTTTTGGTAAAGGCATACAGACCAGATAACAAGAGTTGGTAAGTTTTACAATGAATTTGGAACTAAAGAGGGATTTGAAACAGATTTCAATAAAAAATCTGAACCTTATATTTTGAGTGGCTAGGCACACTGTTCAAATAAGTTGGCACACTTGAATTTTTAAATGTAACATGCTCTATTAGTTTTTTTTGTTGTAACTAGACATTGATTTTCATGTATTTTCAATGGTATTATAATATTCATTTTAATTTTTTAGTTATTTTTGGAAGGGTTTTATGCATGTCAATACATACCTTTTACTAAACATAAGAATGTTTTGTAATTGGTATTTGCTTGCTGATATTTTCTTGAAATAAGAATAAACTGTGCTGTTAGCGATATTACAATGCCTTTGGGATTTTATGAAAATTCTGGTGCAATTCTGTGTTCTTCCACTAGGAAAGTATTGCCATTGAATACAATGTACTGTCTTTGTTTATTACAGCACTGCTGTGGATAAGGATTGGATTCATGAGGAGAAAGTGAAATTTCTGGCAACGCATTGGGATAAACTGAGTCCTAATGATAAGTAAGTTAGGCTATTTACATTATAATTGAAATACTAGATGTAATTATTCGTCATCTAGGTTCGAATTCAGGAATAAATCGTCAACTTGTCTTTGCGATTCACCAGATTTTAGAACATCGTTATGAAAGAGCGCGAGCTGTGTTTCGCATGATCTATTTTTTCGGAATCCGTGCTGACAGTCATGGAGGAAGTTACGTCTGTCCAACAAAGTCATGATATTGCTGACGGCGATATGCTCAAGTATCTTGCCTATGATGATGTGAATGAAATTTGACAGGAGAAAAAATTGAGACAATACATGCTTGAATTACTTCATCAGGGTTATATGGGAATCAAAAAAACCAACGCCAGGGCAAGACAAGGGTTATACTGGCCTAAAATTAACAGAGACATGGCACAATATGTGGAGCGGTTTTGTGTCTTTGAAAAGTTTATACCTGCAAATGTAAAAGATTCAATGATTGGTCAGTAAATACCAGAATTTCCTTGAGAAAAGATTGGTATAGTTTGCTGGAAAAACTTGTCTAGTTATAATTGATCATTTTTTAAAACTGGATCGAATTATTGTTGATAGGATCACGTACGGCAGATACAACTGTAAAAAATCTGAAACCAGTCTTTACAGCCCATCGTATTCCATGAGTAATTACTTGTGACTAGAGATGTGTCGATACCTAAAATTATCGATTCTCGATACCGATTCCGATACCTATAATATAAATTCTCGATTCCCGATACCGATACCAATGATACCATCAATGTTTTATTTAAAGTTGTTCTTGCAAAAAAACCTTAATTTTATTAATTGCTTTTAAAACATCCATTTCAAAAATATAGTCCTAAGATGTTCACGAAAATAGAAACAATTATATTGTCCATAAAACCATTTTTTCTAGTCACACATAAGTAACATATGCCATTAATATTTAAGATACATTGCAAAAACATAAGAAATTGCTTAAGATTATGTGAGATTAGTTTTAAAATCATGAACTAAATATGTTCATCCGTGACACTTACATGTAAGCCTATTTCAGATTTTTGTTTAGAAAAACCAACATTTTAACCCTCTCTGGGTCAAGGCGATTTCTTTTTTGATCGCAAATATTTCCTGCTGCTGAAAATAGTCTTTCGCTAAAAACAGTTGATGGAGGCACACACAGATATTTTTTTGCAACTTGTTTCAGTCTCAAATGAGGACTAGAAAACCAGTAAGAGCCCAACATGTCGGCTTGATTTGAGTTAAGTGGTTGCTCTTGCAAGTATTGTTCAAGCTCCTCTGCATACCCCACTAATGTTGGCTGCTGCACAGGGGATGACTGGCTAAAAATCTCAGCATATCGTGTCCAAAAACCTAGTTCCTTACTTGACTCTTCTACTGAGACTGGGACACCACTAGTTGTAGAAGAATCTGTCCAATGTATTCTTGAGTTGAATGAGTCTTCCCCTTCCATTTCCCTCAGCAATTTATTTTTGGCAGCCAGCAAATGGTCCTGGCTTTGGAACGGGAGGTCCTTGAACCTTGGGTCAAGGATGGTGGCACATGCCAAGGTTAAATTTGCCTCAACTGAGGGATATCTCCTTTTCATTGAGGAAATTAAATCATTCTTTAGACCCATGAGACCAGAGCCTGAAACATCTTGATTTTTAGTTACTTTCATAACTGTGTGGATCAGGGGAATAATCTGGAAAAAAAATTATAGGTTAAGTTATATTACTTAAGTTATATTATATTTCTGTAACTTAGGTTACAGACAATAAGTAAGTTTTTTCCAAGGTTTTACAATCGCTGAGAAATCATATAAGCATACTTACTTCAGATATTGTTGAATTTTCCTTGCTTAGTTGATTTGTTGCTGTCTCAAATATTTCCAGTAGCTGCACCCCAAATTCCATTGTCTTCCAGTCATCAGGGATCATATCCACCGAAAGAATTGCATCACCTTTGCTTGACAACAATACAATTGCATCTTTCTGCTCCAAAAGCCTTTTCAACATATAATAAGTACTGTTCCATCTGGTAGGCTCGTCTTGTACCATACGATGCACAGGAATGCCTAGCTGTAGTTGGACAGCTTTCAACTTTTTCGAGATTTTAGCAGAGTGCTTAAAATTCCCCACTAACTTTCTTGATTTTTTAATTAGATTGTTCATCTTTGGGTTGCCAAGGAAGCCATCTTTAATGACTAGTTGCAAGGTGTGGGCAACACATGAAAAAGCCTCATAAATACTTCTATTCAAAGCAGCTGTGATGTCTGGTCCATTATCCCTAACAATTCCAACAATCTTGTCTGAAATTTCCCACTCATGAAAAACTGACTTGAGAAAATTTAAAATGCATTCCCCTGTATGTGATACTTCTGGAAATGGTGCCACATCCAAACATCTGTGGGTCAAGGTAATGGCATTTCTGTCTTCTTTGTAAAAATGGGATGTAACGGCCATAAAGTCATTTTGAGCTATAGACGTCCACATATCAGTGGTGAGGGCTCTATATTTTGCTTCTTTAAGCTCACTCTTTACTTCACCTATGACTTTAGTATACATCTCACATAAAATTTTATTGGAAAAAGTCTTCCTTGATGGTACAGTATACCTTGGTTCTAAATGTCTCAAAAGTTTCAAAAACCCTTTATTTTCAACAATTGTAAATGGTTGGAGGTCAATGCAAATCATTTCTGCAATTAAATTGTTTATCATTTTTGCCCTTTCGTCATTCTGAGAAAATTTTCTTACCCTGTCTAAAGTGCCTTCAAGGGTAAGCTGCTTCGTTTTTTTTATCTTGATCACCTTTGGATAAAGTGATGGTGATCCTGATGCATCGGATGTCGGCGAGTATGCACTTTGGCCTACTGGCAGTTCAGATCCAGATTCAGTATAATGATCACAGTGGTCACTTACATCTATGCTCAACTCTGATAGGTCATCTGGATCATCAGTATGGTCACATTCTAGACTTACAGCACTAGTATCCAAGTTAGGCCTAATGCTTGTACTTCCCGGGGAGGCTTCAATTCGGGGCTTGAAAAATGCTTCTATTTTACTAGTGGATCCATGCCCAATTTCAATGCTTGTACTTGGTTCACTTGACACTGATTGGGTTAGAATTCTAGGTTTGGGCCTAGTAAACACCGCACTTTCAAGTTTTTGTCCACGTTTTTTATGAGTTTTCAAATGTTTTAACAAGTTAGTTGTTGTTTTACTAGTGCCACCTCTTGAAGCTAACTTGTCACAAATGCCACATATTGCAAACTTTTCATTGTTTGGGTCGATTTTAAAATATTTCCAAGCTTCTGAAGCCATTACATTGACTAGGCTTAATTTGGATTCTGGAATGAAAGTAGGTAAAAAAATAACGTTATGTTTAGTAAATAAACAATTTACTAAACTTTAATTATAACATGTGAACTATAATAGGTTATTCACCAAACTTCATCACCAGAACTATACTCCCTAAGCGTTCACTATTCCTTTCTCTGTGCAATCCACAGTGGTACTCACGCATTGAAATAAAACAAATGACAAACTTTACTGCAATCGCTGCGCTTACCCGCAGTAGTAATGCCAGTAATGCCCGATAGTAATTGTATATTGAATTGAGTCGAAATGTCGTTGTTCAAAAAATATTCATGTGATAAATCATACACTCAAAATTAATTAGGATTATTCGGCAAGTTAAATCAGTATCAGTAGTTATGAAGTATCAGTACTTTTTGACATGTTTGGCATAGGTATCGGCGGTATCGGTATCGACTTTAGGCGATCGATTCTTGATACCAATACCTAGTCGCAAGAATTGGTGGTATCGAGAATAGGTATCGAGAATCGACACATCCCTACTTGTGACAATATGCCTTTTAACCCTCTTTACATAGGACATTTTGCAAATGATTGTGGAATATGGTTAAGAACAATTAACTCGCCTCTTTACCCTAAATTAAATGGACTAGCTGAAAGATGAGTTCAAATCTGTAAAATGATGCAAATAAAATATATTGAGAGTCGAGATGTTCATCTCTCACTATTGGAACATAGAAACACTCCTATCTCAGGCCGAGGTGCATCAGCAGCTCACTGCGACAGTCATGGAGGGAGTTACATCTGTTCAAGAAAGTCATGATATTGCTCAAGTGTCTTGCCTATGATCGATGTCAATGAAATTTGACATTTGAGTTGCCTTGGTCACATCTGTTTCCGTTTTTAAATGTGGGTGTAACGCTTGCAATGTTCCAGTCTAGTGGTAACTTCCCAACTGGTCTTTGTACTAGTAGTGGTTCCACTCTCGCTGAAACGAAAGCGTCAGTGCTTTTAATTACGTCATTTCCCACATTTTGTGGGATGAATAACTGGAAAGTCAAAAACTATGACTTTTGATCGAATTAAAAATTACTTTTATTTCTCTATGGTCACCGTATTTATTTCAAATACGATTTTATCTGATTATTATGAGAGAATCGTAAACACTATGCGTAGGAATTACAACTTAAAATGCACGTTGATACAATTACTCTCATCTCCCCTGATTATTTCTTACCCGCGAGTGAATCTGTTTAGGAATGTGTTATCGTAGATAAAGTAACAATTTTAGTAACTTAAGTAATTTGAAAAATTTCAGAGTGCCATTCTGAGAGGACTGCTTGTAAAATGTAAGGATTCGATTGACCAATGAGACAGATGTTGAGTTTATTCATTGAAATGCACCGATTGTAATGGTGTATATGTGGGGCAGACAGGAAGAAGCTTCGATGTCAGGAAGAAAGAACATTTAAGTGCCTAAAATATAACAGAGATGATAAATTTGATTTTGGTTAACACTTACCAAGCACCTGCGATAGAAGCAATTTTTAAATGATGATTTAAAATTTTGCAAAGACCATCATGAAATAGAATCTAGAGAGCATTTGGAAATTTTTACAATTATTCAAAGTGAGGACAGCCATCTGACAAATGAATAAATCTTCCCATCTTTTTCGTTATTCTTACGTCTGTTTTTAAAACCATCCTCTTCCTCCGTTAGGTAGTTAACACTTATAAGATAATACATCATTTTTTGCATCTGGAGATGATGATTACCCATTGAAACCCTGGTCACGTTAACTAATCTAAGTAGTGGTGTAAGTTAAATTGATATTCCAAGAAAACGTATATTGGAATACCATATAGAAAAGAACGAGTTAATGATTTTTTATCTAAATTATGTAAACAATAATTGCTCTAAATTTCATTACATCTCGGTAAGTACTATTATTAACCCTCCAACCTTAAAAAATTAAAATATATTCCTTTTAAAATCAAAGCAGTAAAAGGTAACCCCTTAATTATTTTAAAATCTTCTTCTTTTTTCTTCTATTATTACCATTTTCTTCAGCTTCTAGTGATATTTGTTTTAAGTATACACAATGTTACCATCTTGAAATGTGAAGTTATGGTCATCGACATCACAGCGCAATGGCGAAAACCTGCCATGCAAATATCTCATGGAACATCGTTATCTAACTAATTTTGTTTCGTGTTCCTTTTATGTTTTCAGAATGTTTGCGCGTACCATATTGTTTGTGGTTCTCTCCCAAATCCAGAGAGCAATAATGACCAATTGGTGAGTGTGCACTTCTCCTCGATACATTGTACAGCTATACGTGTCATGAACACTAAATGAACTCTTGTGGCTTTGTTTTAGCATGAATCATGTGATGCCAAACCAGAAGTCTGAATATTTATCAGGAAATACAGTGTTATATTATTTTGAATTTTAGCATTTGGACTTTTAACTTTTCATGAAAAAAGTTGTTGCTCCCGAAGCATTTCAAAGCTTAGTTCATCATGAGTTACACATTTTTTAATTAATCTTCTCGATTTGGTGAAACAGCAGAGAAGTTCCACACATTGTGAGGCATTAAAGTGAAGTTATCCACATTTGCATTGAAAGCTATAAGTACCCAGATAGCACATTATAAGCTGTTGAGATAAGGTGAAATGAAGAAATATGGAAGGCACTTATCAAGTAAGCTTTTTATGGGTTTCTTACGACCAGGCCGACACATATCCAGAGTAATGACAAAATGGATGCCAAACTTTCAGCACTTCCGTAGATGTTTTTTTTTTATTCCATCGATTTAGAGCATTCGTTTAGGGATTTATGTATAATAATCCATTCTTGGCACTTCTTTGATATGAGTAGAAATGGCCTCATACGGCCATAATTTGAAAATCATTCACATTTATGAACTGATTGCAAAACGACGGTCGTAAGAAAAATATGTAATTTCACAAGAATAGTGAGGTAAAATAATATAAAAATGCTGGAAGGAATTTCTAATATATATATTGTATTCATCTCGTTATCAGGCCATAAATTAATATTCATAAATGTTACATTGTGTGGACCTTGGGTAATTTCAGTTTTTCATGCACATGCCAGCAAAGTTTTTCTACATAAGTGGATTTTAAAATGGTAACTACGATCTTGGCACTCATCAGTAGCCCTGGGGAATTAGTTAGTGTACAGAGCTGGGGTTACATAGGTAATAAGTTCGGATCTCTCTTATGCTATTAATTTTTTCTTTCTGCCGGAAGGATAAAGTACTTGTATCATGCATTATGTCTTCACCAGACGGTCGCTTGCAGTTGTTAATTTTTTCTATTCACAGGAAAATGTGTCATTTGTTGTTAAACTCTCATAAAGACTCGCCAAATTTCACCGGTAGGCTTTAAATTCATGTCGGGTTGAGCCGTGTAGCATGTGTAGTACGTTGTTCAGTCACCTTTGGCGCTTCAACAGAAGCGACTTACATTGCCTGAGGATATTTGACGGTATTTCTTACCTGTTCTTCCCTCGAATCTTACCCTTACCTTATATAAGTCCCTTAGCTTAGGATAAACTGCTTATTAATTTTTTCCGTAAGAAAACCATAACAAACGGATAATTCTCTTACTTGGTGCTATCTGGGTACTGACAATGAACTGGATCAACTGCATCACAATATTAATTCTTATTCCCAGGAAGGGATAAGTGCAGTGACTAACAATGAACTCGGTGAATGCCATTTGCTGCTGTTGATTGGCTTTGGGCCTGCGTGTTTGAAGTATGGTTGTAATTTTTCATGAAAAATTTGGAGTTTGCAAGTTTCTGCTTTAATTAAAATTAAACTTTTATTTTTCCTGTCCTCAATGTAACGACCTTTTGGGTGATGAGTCTTTTGAAATAAGACCATATTATGACTTTTTGACCTCTGAAATTGAGTTAACTGGTTATTGTTTTCTATGGATTCATCAAAAAAATACCTTCTATAAAGAATTGAAATATGTAATAGGGATGTTGTATTTATCGACTATTAATTTTTAAAAAAATGTTACATGATAAATGAATTGTTGACAAGTCGGGAGGTTTGTCTTTTGGACTGGTGAGCATGTGGGCTGATGATCGTAAATGGATCATGATTAATCTCTTTCTTTCATTTTTTTGCCTCTCTTCTATGCTATGATACGCAATCAAAGTAATTTAATTTTATTTCCATAGGGGACCAGAGGAAAACCTAAAACCCTTGGCACACGTTCGCGAAATCGTTCAGAAGTTGTTGGTTTTCGTGAGGACAACGAGGTAAGAACTTTATTTGCAAAACAAAAATAATTAATTGCCTCCGCATGTTAATTAAATAAATTTCCTCGTCTTGGGTGTTGCCGGAGTTAGTTCTTATCTATGAGGCTGAAGGATTGGGTGCTTTCCCGGCGAATCTTGTGGATGAAGTCTTCTTGGGAAATCAGCCCCATCAGGATGGACCCGGCTGATTTCGCGGGAAGACATCATCAACCTATGAGGTTGGTCTGAAAAGACTGAAATCATCATTTGTATACATGTGGTATATTGAAAACAATCTGTCATTGAGTTACAATTCATAAACCTTTGTTCAATTACATTGCCAAATACACCCACCCGTAACTAGTCACAGCTAACTTTAAAGAAACAGACAATTCATCAAGGAAGAACGTGACGCCATCTGAGACCTACGTGCAAACAGAAGTATCACCATTTTGCCTGCTGATGAGGGGAATTCCACTGTCCTCTTACAAACCGAGGATTACAACACTTAAATACAGGACATTCTACATGACCAGGCCTACGTCAAGCTGAAACGAGATCTTACGGATGCCGTGACGAGGAAGACCAACGCCTTTATCAGAAAGATGGGCTTACCAGAGGAGACGATGAGGAATCTTCGACAACCAGCGCCAGCTCCACCAAGACTCTATGGCTTACCAGAAATTCACAAGGACGTAATTCTTCTATGACCAGTCATGAGCGCCATCGGCTCACCAAGTTACAACCTGGCAAAATAGCTCACCAGAGATTTATCACCATCACTGTGAGCACCACATCAAAAACTCGACTGAGTTTGTGAAAATACTCGCTGGCATCCGTCTTAAAGAGACGGATTTGCTGGTGAGCCTAGACGTGGTGTCTCTTTTTACACACGTACCTCTAGAGCAGGGGTCTCCAATGTACTAGGCCATGAGGTTCACTACATAGAGGTTTGCCTATAAATTTACATGTGAATCTAACGGGATTGTTGGGGTGGTATGAAGTATGGAGGTTTATGATGCAAAGAGGTTCACCACATAAGATGTTTTTCTGTATTATTATAATAGAAAATCATTAAGTAGTACGACGGGTCGATACATGGTGTTCTCGGTACTCTAGATCAGGGGTCTCCAATGTACTAGGCCACGAGGGCCACATTCCAAGTCCCAAATCGCCCCGCAGGCCGGATAGCAAATTTTCCAATGACTGAAGTATTCGATACCAACGTCTACTGAAGTATCCGGTGGCATATTTCTCATTTGCGAACAGTTGAAGGAGACTTTGACGTGTAGTACAGCGCTGCAATACTCCTAGTGGCGTCTCACAGAGTTAAACGGGCGAGAATCGTGCGCAACTTGAAACGGGTGTGCGGGCTGGATGAAAACCCTTAGCGGGCCATAGTTTGGAGACCCCTGCTCTAGACAATACCCTGGGACTACTAGCTGAGAAGCTTGATGGAGATACGGTGCAGCTGTTCCGCCATGTGCTGACTTCCACATACTTCCAATACAATGTAGAGTTCTACGAGCAATCTGATGGGGTGGCCTTGGGCTCCCCCCTTTCCCCTACCATTGCCAACTTTTTATGGGGGACTTCGAGGAAAAGGCCCTGAGTTCGGCTCCTTTGAAACGTTTGCTCTTTCTTCGATACGTGGACGATACTTTTGTGGTATGGCCCCACGGGAGACGCAGCCTGGATGAATTCTTTGCTCACATGAACTGTCAACACAGCAGCATCAAGTTCACCATGGAAATAGAAGAAAACATTAGACTTCAGTTTCTCGACGTTTTATTTTTTAGAAGAATGGACGGAACTCTTGGTCACAGCGTTTACCGAAAACCCACCCACACAGACCTTTACTTACATGGACGTAGTCACCACCATCCTTCGCAGAGAATGGCAGTAAAGCCTGATTAATCGAGCCGTATCTCTCTTGGACAAAGATAGCCTGGCACCTTCCAACAGAATGGATACGATGAGAGACAAATTTCCAAGGCCCTAAAAAGGTCCATATCGAAGACCAACTCAAGGTGGGAAGATGGAGAAAAAGACGATCGAACTGCGAAGGCGTGTTTACCATACATCTCTTCAGTGTCGGGGAAAGTGGCGAGAATTCTGAAGAGATTCAACATACAGGCCATCCAAAAACCACCAAAAAAGATCCGGGACATGCTCGTCAAAGCAAAGGATCCGGTAGGATTGAAGACACCTGGTGTTAACCAAGTGCCATGAGGGTTACATCCCACCTCCGCCTAGGACAGCCCGAAAAGTCAGCCATCGCAGAGCATTGGACGGAATGCAAAAATACTGTGAAGTTTGACGACACCAAGATGCTCTGCCGATCCAATGGCTTTTGAGATCGACTCATAAAAGAGTCTATTGAAATTAGACTGGCCAAGAATACCATCAATAAAGATTCCAGATATGCTTTGAGCAGCACTTGGAAACGTGTGCTCAAGACTATACAAAAGGCTAGGCAAAACCATCACGCCAGCCAATCAGAGCGTGCCACTGACGACAGCCAATCAGCAGTCACCTGACCACCAGAGTGACTGTATATATGCTGGCCAGAATTCTCACTCGACATTCACAGCCCTGAGGACGATGACCGAGTCAGACATCGAAACGTCGGCAGATATGGAGTTCCTGACGTGGTGGCAATCCCGAGAACTCTTCACTAAGACAATTCATCAATCCCCTACACTCAACTTCATGGGCCTTGGCTTAGGAAAGTATCTCGACTGGAGAACATGTATGGAGCATCTAGCTGTACAGGCAACACTCGCTTTGCTCGTTGGGGGGGCTCTGTCCCCCCGAAAAAGGCCTTTGTCCTTGTTTTGGTCGCTATGGAAGGCCTTATACTTTTTGTCTGCCGCTTGTTACACACGGATCTTTTACTTTTCAATTGACTAGATTAGATGTAAGTAATATTTCCACTTTCAAGTAAAACGAGCGTATGGTACGTGGGTTACCATATGAAAATAAAATATTAATTAAGAGGAACGATTTTCTGAGGGACTATTGCAATGAACTACAGTAAACCATATGAATATAAGCTATATGTATAGGCATATCAGGCAACGCCGGTGGAATGATTCCAAATTCTTTATTATGGCCTGCAGTGACCGGCGTAATCTTTTTTGTTTTGAAAGCAAACACTGTCTTGCTCTCCGCTGAAGGAGGTTCACCCGATTGGCCCACGCCAATCAGTAGGAGCGCCAGCCTTGTCCCGCGTCGCGCAAGCATAGGTTCGTGGGCGTGTCGTAGAGCGAGCTTCAAGGGGAGGAAAACTGGATGGGGTGAGAGGGGAAGAAGCGATGAGGGGTTGGGGGGTTGATGCCCCTCCCGTTGAGGATTCTTAACCCCCCCCTCCCCCAGTTATGTTCCTGGATACGCCCTTGTATAGAAAAAAGATCCTGTTCTAATTTGGTTCATGTAATGCTCCGTTCCGGTCCACAAAACAGACATTAACTTGCACTTGAGATCGTGCATGTTAATGTACTGTGTAACCAGTTCGTTATGATGACAGTTTTGCCTGCAATCGTCTTCTTTTCACGAGTGGAGTTTGATGCAAGACGGGTGGGACTGTGTTTGTATGCCGAAGTGGTGGTCGTTGCGGCCAGTTCAATATTTTGGCCAAACATGTGATTGCCTTAAACAGCGACTTGGTGAACACCGGAGGGCAACCAAAAATAATGTTAAAAAGTGTTTTTGAAATGTTAAGCGGACGCGAGTTGCATACATTAGGGCGACGGTGCTGGCCTGGAGCAATGGAAATTCGCCTCCCCACTCCTCAGTATACCTCCTGCCCCCTCCTGGTGCCCTCCCAAACTCACGATCCCTGACCCCTTCTTTCTTTCCTCTTTCATTCTTCCGCACTCCCCCTAACCCCTTTCCCATAAAACGATCCTCATGATATTATCGTCCACCTCATGTCTACTGGGACCTCTCCTTTGCCTCGATCCTTCTGCCCCGTTATCCCACGTCTCTCTTGCTTTTAAGTTTGTCATCCTCTTCCTATCTCTCTTCCCTCTTAAGAATAGGGAGAATTAATGCCCCTCCCACGGCTGTGGCAGCGGGGTGAGGGGAAGAGGTGGAGAGGGGGTGGAGGGGCGGTACCCCTACCGTCGCGGCGGCCAAGGCGGCGGAGGAGTTGCTGGGCTGTGGTGTGAGGTTGATTTCGTCCGATGGAACGCCGCTACTACTGCAAGCCACATGCGAGGCTTTCAAGGTCAACAGCTGAGCTATGGGTTCATCTACATCTACGTAATACCCCGCAAGCCGCCTAAAAGGCGTGTGGCAGGGGGTGTTAGGACACCAGCCGTTTACAGCTAAATAAAAAAAATGAATTGCTCCAACGAGGTTGGGACAAGCGTTTATTTAAGTTCTTTGGGTAATGGTTTGGGGGAAAACAAATTCCAAATTCCAAACATTCGGCTGAATAATTCTCTTAATTTATTGGTTCTATCGGACCTGGAAATATAGTGCGGCTCTAATATTAAGTTCTCTGTATCGCTCTTAAAGATATCCATTCTCAATTGTTCAAGCAATCTAAGCCTAGCGTGCAGCCTCCGAGTCTCCAATGGCTCCCAACCTAATTCGCTTCACATCTGGGTAACACTGTCTGTAAGCCCGTAACAGTTTCTGACGAAACGCGCAGCCTTCCTTTGTATTTTATTCAGTTTGCGGATTAAGTCTTTCTGCATGGGATCCCATACGTTCGCTGCATCTTCAAGGTGCGGTCGGATGAGAGTGTTATAGCACCTTTCTTTTACTTTCTCATCCGAAAATCTTCCCACAATACGCTTGACGAATCCTAATTTCTTCGGGGCTATACCGCAAATATTCTTTATATGTGTTCCCCATGTGAGGTTCGAGGTTATCGTAACTCCCAGGTACTTCTCTTCGTCTGTTGCCTTTAAGTTAATTTCATCCACTGCATAAACATGATTAGAGTTGGACGAATTTTGCAAGAAATGTACCGCCATGCATTTGCTCAGATTAAGTTTGAGTCCCCACTCTTGGCTCCACAAATGAACGTTTTTTTAGTCAGATGATAGAATTTCACGGTCAGAGTGATCAATAATTTCGTGATGGATTACAGGGTCGTCAGCAAATAAACGTATTTTACTGCTAATGCGGGAGCAGAGATCATTAATGTATATAATGAACAACAGCGGTCTGATTACGCTTCCTTGTGGAACACCTGATGTAACTTTGCGGGTGGGAGGGGTTGTCGACTGGTTCTAGGCGAACGGCGGCATACATAATGTGGAACCCGAGACAATATCACTCGCAGTGACTCTCGTCTCATTCTCACTAATTGAAGCACCGGTAATTATATTTTGGGAATGAACTGGGGTCAGCAGAGTACGTACTGTGGATACTAATATGCCGTGATCTCGTCGCAGGCTAGTGCTGTGTGTTGAAGTCTCCTCGGTGTGGTCTGGAAAGTTGAGTTGTCCAATTTTGCGAATCTGTGATCCGTTGCTGGTCTTCTTTGGTGAAGTACAGGTTGATGTTGACATGGTTGGGGTTGTAGGTACAGCAGCAATGGTAGTGGATGAGTTGAAAGTAGGTGTAAGAAAATCGCCTTCCGCTTCTCCGCCGTCCAGCCGAGAGCACGCCCGGCTGGCGGCCTCATCGCCGCGAGAAAACAAACCGACTTGACGGCGAACACAAAAACAATGTGCGTAGCAAGGTTTTTGGGTTGACCTCCGCTTCGATTCATCTTCAAGACGACAGTTTCACCGACGTTGCAGCTAACATCTTCAGGTAGGAAGTATCTGATGCAGGTTTTTGCCCGTCTTATATAGGCCTTGGTTTGGGCTTGGTGCATTCTGATTGGTCCGTGGGTTAGAGTCTCTTCCAGGTGTTTGAGAGCAAATAGCTGTCCTCCCTGTTGAATGTGGATGTTTTTGCGATTTCTATAGCCTCTCGTATGAGTCGGGGGAAAGTAATGTTTTTCTCTAGCGATGATTTTTGCGCTTTCGAAGTCCATCAACGCAAAAACAATGATTTTTAGCAAACTATGAGGCTCGAAAAGTTGGTTGTTGTTCCTAATGATGCAGCAAGTATTCACGCTCACGTGGATATATATCGATCGAGTAAGTGCAGGAAAATATCACACTAAAAACTCAGAAAATTCGGCATTCACCCAGTGGAAAGCGTCCGAACGCCACAGAGTGTGTGTGTAATATGTAATATTAAACATAAAAGATGTAGCTAGCAAAGTGGCTACAGCATTGATTTGATTTCTTTACATTTTACAGGAGTGACCATGAATCTATTTTGCACCTGCAAAGGGATGTAGCCAATGTCATGTGGAGATTCAATCATCTTGATAAATGCAGTAAAAGGTGAGATTTTCTACAGTAATTGATAAATTATTGAAGTCAGTTTTAGCAATGAAATAATGTAGTGCGGACAGTAATGTCATTTGCCTAACTCCCTTGGAGGCTACAATTCCTTGTGACAGTAGGTCTATGACATGTTGATTTCTGGGCAATTCCATTTGTGATGGAATTACCTTTGGAGTAGACTATGCAGTAGAATGTTTCGATAAAATTGTAGAAAACAGAAAAATTTGCTTAACTTGGGACTGTACATGATAAAAAACATTTATAATGGTAGTATTCATGTACAGGAACAAAATTAACTAAC
This sequence comes from Ischnura elegans, assembly GCF_921293095.1. NCBI lineage: Eukaryota > Metazoa > Arthropoda > Insecta > Odonata > Coenagrionidae > Ischnura > Ischnura elegans. Next base: position 11,386,527 of record NC_060258.1, on the reverse strand, counting down.
GAAATACCTTCTAAAAATGTCAAAGTTAACATGTGACGGAACTAATGCCAGATCAACTTCCTATGTGGAATGATTCCAAACATCTTCAAAACTTTGTGAAATTTTGTATAGTTTGAAAACTTTTAATAAGCCTCTGAATAATTTTTCAAACACTGATTTCATAAAATTAGATCATTTAGCGGTTTATTTATCAAGATAAAATATTTCCACCCTAAATCTGAATTTAAGAGAAAAAGTTGGCATTTACATGGATATGCACCTCTCCAATCCAGTGAAAATGGAAACAATCATCCAAATTACTCATTCTTACGTAATGATGTTAAGTTTTTATACAAATCATCAAAAACGAGAATGTAGAAATTGAATTAATTTTTGTTGTCCGTGACTGTGAAAGGCGGTCATTCCTTTTCCATTGAGATTCCAAATAACTGGGTCACTCTCCCATATTCCTAAAAAGTTATGTCCATGGACTGCCATAAAAAGAACTAAATTGTTAAATTCAAGCTTAACTGTTATATTACTTTATATACCCTTTTACTAGTTTTAGTGTAAAATTATTGCAGAAAAAAATATATTCCCCAAGCTTGATGCAAACAGACTATGATTCATCATGTCAGTGGACAGTCCCACAGATTTTCGAAGAGATTTTTATTGTATTAACCTTTTCCCTATGAAGGGCGTGTTTTCTAGGCTTGAATTTTCCGATGCTAAAGGATGAAGGCTGTGTTTTCGCGGCCTGAATTATCCGATGATGAAGGCGGAAGGGCGTGTTTTCACGGTTTTGCGGTCAAGCATGCCATTTGGGTCCCAACCGCCATTAGGGTCCCTCGGTGCGTGAGGTTCGACCCTTTACTATTGTCTGTGTGGGGATTATCTCGGACCATTCCGGCTCTTAGTGTCCCACTCAAGGAAGGAGCTCATGGTCAATTATTTCTTTATAGGTTAGAATAACTAAAAATGTACATGTTGCATTTATTGAAAATCTATGCCATGAGTTACATTCTATAGATTCTGCTGATCAGTTCCAAATTTTAAAGGGAACCCTTGCGTTCAAATTAACGGAGTTCATCATCACTTAGAACAAATTTTGGAGATTAGTTGTGTAATTGTTAGGCTGGTTTCATTTCATAATATTTATTATAAAATAAACATTTGCCCTCTTCAAAGAGGCAATGTCTTTGGACACGCAGGTGAAAGGGGGAATTATCCATAGGAGATGGTGGCAGCCCTGAAACAACCATTATGCAGGGAAGGAGATTGCCAGCTATATTGGGTTATTTGAGTTTATACTTGGTTTAGTGAATGTTCTAACGATGGAAGAAAAATTTCAGTTTTTTCAAGAGTCAAGATCACCAGTCATGTCCTTGGACCAGTAAAAATTACTAAAAGTAAAGGCTTTCTTGGATTACAATTGAGATGTCTTTTACAGCCGTAAGTTTGAAATTCGTTGCCGCAGAACAGCGACAAAATACCCGTTCTTACTAATCCACTGTCGGGGTTTGCACCCCGACAGTGGATTAGTAAGAACGACCCTTGCCACAGGGTGGACTTGTGACTCAACATCTTGTTCGGTAAAACCCATCCCGAAGTTCGCTCTTAGAAAATGGCTTAGTGGTGTAACTGTTGACACGCCTCACTGCCAATCGGGAGATCCGGGTTCGAATCCCGGCTAAGTCAAATATTTTTTTATGTCGAACTTTGTCCACCTTATTTATTGTGTATTTTAACTTTGCACCCGTGGGCGTGACTGCATACAAAGTCACTTGTTCCCTCAGTGCTTTTTAAGATTCAAGTTCACTGTAATAAGGACGGTGTCCTAACTTATTGTTAGTCCCAACTATAACTCAACTTATAATCTTCAGCACGAGAATCGAGAGGCGTCTTTGCATTTGGGTTTGAATGCCTTATAGAATTGCAGCGTAAACGCGTGTTACCGTGGTTACCATACACTTTGCCACTGTGAATTTCAAATTATGTTTGATGTTTTGACACTAGAAGACGGGTGCGTTTCCGTGCATGAATTAAGAAAGGACGTGACAAGACTTCTTGGCTCTAAGTGAGGGAGTTGACATAGTGGTAAAGCAGTGGAATATTACCTGCTGCAGTTTTACGAATGTGATGATTTGAACCTGTCCTGTTCCGTACACAAGAATTATTAATTTTCTTTCCAGAAGTACAATATTCTTTTGGTGATAAAATGGAACGCTGCTACCATCTGTTGGTAGTATTCCAATCAAAAATACGGTTATTGTAGAGGTACTATTACCATGAACTAGTGGATTTTGTGTATAGATTCAATGATAACTTGTTTTCGTAAAAAAAGTGCTGGAGTAAACATTTAATAACGCTTCTGTGTTTTAACACTTACTCACTGTATACTCGCTGTGTTTTTTCAGTATATTTTAGTCGAATCAAATTTTCAACCAAGTTTGTTGAACTTTTCAATTATGACAGCCCGGATCCGTGACTGACCTCTGACTCCGACCTCACTATAATTTGATGTCCCCCTATCCCATTTCCCCTATCAGTACTCCACTTTACTCCCCTCGAGTCCGGTTTCCGGTAGGTCGTGGCCGGCTGTGCACTTCGTACGATCGGATTCCGAGTGGCTAATGTTCACACTGTGCAGTTTACGGCAAAGTCGAGTGCAGTTGAGAATCAAAATCTGGGAAAAATATAGAATACATCAGATTGCAGTGTAATTGAGATTCCCTAATTGTTATGCATCTAAATATAAATGCTAACGGCATTTATGTGTGTTAGAATAAAACGCTCAGCCACTTATGGGAGTTGGTCCCAAAATGCAGTTAAATATCTTAATGAAGGTAAAGTAAATTCTTCACTTGCATTTTTGTTGATAGGACTGACCGCAAAAGATGCAAAATCTGTCAATATTCTGAGGGATAGTTTTAATTTGCTCATACTAGTTATTGCTACAGGTTTAGGCGTAAAAATAAAAGTATTCAAAATCTTCTGGCGTGTGGATTTTCCATCTGGGGTGAACGTTCTTCGTAGCAGAAAAAACTGTAATAAAATTAATTTTTGTACAAATTAAACAATAATGTTAATTTGGGTAAATGGGTATACTTTTGTGTGTTCGAGCACTTGTGGTGAGTTAACGATTCATCAAGAGAGTTATGTGCTTTGGTAAGCTGCTTTGGGAATATTTCCCGGAGGCAAACGATAATTCTAATTGCAGTAAAGTTAGAGTACTTTTCTATGTACTTTCAGATTTTATTACCTCCTCATTGAGCTGGTGGAGCTGAACATTGTCCTCCTGTCATCCTTGATCGAGCAGATGGTCGTCCTGTGGCCCAGTCTGGAGTACTACGCTCAGGGAAGGGGCTCAAACCCAGTCCTCCTGAGTGGAGGGAACAGCGACTTTGGAATCCAGACATTGACCAACATCTGTAAATCCCCACGTTGTGCCATGTGGAAACTTAGAGATCTCGAGGTATGAGATAAAAGTTGAAAGAATTCTTAACCAGTGAGGAAGTCATGTAAATGCCTTGAAAATTTGTTTCTGATTGTGTAAAATATACAAAGGTGCATCGAAGGGTTGAGTAAAGAAGCCTACGCCACGTATTTTTCAAGAAAGTTCATTGGCTGTCTGTGACTACTCACTGGGGAATTTTTCGTTTCTTTTGAGAAATATATACATGTTCCTTCCAATGGATTGAAATTCAAATAAACAGCAAAAAAGCCATTGGCTTCAAGCAGATTATGAAATCTTCTGTGGAGGCGGAGGCTCAATCATTGTAAGAGGCAAATCACCTTTGATGTGGCAGAATGCAAAGTTGGCGAATTTCCACCCGTGCATGTCACCGCATGCAAAATCACTTGTGACGTGCAGTCGTTTTTCAAATCCTTTTCAGATTCTAGGGGACCCTTTTGAGATACCATTTCTGTCAAAACGACCTTTTTATTGAAATTCAAAAAAACAAAAGTGTGTCTAAAGTTCATTCAGCAACTTTCTGAAACTTCTTGAAATCAACTAATTTTTAAAAGAGTATTACTGCTTCACTATACTCTCAGTTTACCTCAGATGAAATTGTTTTCTTGTCCCTTCAGTGGCTACATTTGGCACTCAGCGAGATGCAGTTGGAGCAGAAGGAATGGGCTGACATTATCAGCAGACGACTGAGATCCCGTAATGGAGGTGAATACATGAAAAATATAACTCATTCCGCTTTCTTTACAGCTCATCAATCTTGGGCCGTATTCTGTATTTCGTTGGTACCGCACCGATCAGTTTCCCTTTCAAGCCCACCGACAGCACATCATTCCGTACCGACAACGACTTCCGTACCGACGACGGCACTTTCAGCGATTCTGTAAGGTTGTCGGTTTCAAACCAGTAGGTACGGTTCCCCCTTTTTCCCAAACAGGGAAAATCCAAATATATCCTAGTTTGGAGTCATCTAACGTGTCTACAAGTGAAGACTGATTGGCACAGTTTGTTGTCGTCATTCTCCATCTTTTTATTTGTGGAAATTACGACTTATTGTTAGATTAAGAAAATTGATATTGGATAAGTTGTTAACAATGCTTATATAATGTGTGTTGGTAATGCTGTACCTACAGAATCGAAGGAAACAATATTACAACATAACAATAAAGTTTGTATGTGATGGAGATTGTTGTTGCTGGAATGAATGAATGGAAACTATCCTTGAGATCGTACTTTCTTTTAAATATTTGTTCCGTATATTGCTATTTATTCATGATTTGGTGATATAGTTGTCATTTAGTAAGTTCGGTCTAAATGTTATCAACGGAAGGTACTGTGGCACTGTGGCAGACGAAAATAGCATACCATGGAAAGTGAACATATTGTTCAAAAGCAAATGTAAATGCCATATTAGAGGAGCAAGTTATGAAATTGTTATAAAAATATGGAGCTGGGTGTAATTAAAAGAAGTGTAAAGATGAGGAAGTAAAGAAATCGTGATTGGGTGAAATACATGTGTTTAAGTTGCGCATTCCAAGTGAGAGAATATGATAATATTGCGGCAAACCTCATACTTATTAACAAATATCTTTCATCGTCAAGGTAATCAATGGCTGACGATAAAATGAAATTTAGTTACCTGCTACAAATGAAAGCAACTGATACCGTAGTGGAAAACTTCATACTTAAATAAAAAGGTCTTATTTCTATGAGGAGATAAATGCCAAATGATGATTGAGTGAAATAATAGTTGCCTATTCAGAGTGAGATAAAGTGATAACATTGCGGCAAAACTCATATTTAATCAAAAATAAATTTTTTATGTCAAAGGAGCAAATAAATGATGATAGAGGAAATAAAAGCCTATTACAATCAAGTGAAAGTGGTAACATAAACGAGAGAAAGTCATTATATGTTAGCAAACTTCATGTTTATTAACCAATATCTTATATTTCTGTCAAGGTATTCAATATAGATGATGGCACAGTGAATTATAGAGGCGTATTCGAAGGGGCAGAAAAAGATAACATTGCAGCAAACCTCATTATTTACTCGGTGATGAGGCAAAAACAAAATAAAACGTACAATGCTCACCGGGGAGTTCTTGAAACCCACTAGTCGGTGGTTGTACCAACTCCTTTTTGCTGTCGGTACAGCTACCGACGATCTCTCGTCCTCACGTCGGTGCCGCACCGATCGGGTTCTTACGGAATCGCACCACTTCTTGCCGGGAGTTGGTGTGACGTCCAACCCGACAAATCGGTGCCGCACCGATCGGTTTGGAGTTACAGAATACGGCCCCTTATCGGACCAACCTAAACTCTGGCCGAGCTCAAAAGTGGCAGTAATCAAGTTGATTTATGAACAAGGTTACATGACGCTCTAGGACAGCAATTCTGTGTAACAATTTTCTGGCTGTTACTGACTAAAGAGGCATCTAATGGTCATCGCCACATCATGGAAATTTGATGCTCATTTCTTTAAACGTATCATACAAACATCATGCTGCAATGTTCCAATCATATAGCAGTCATGGCTGAGAAAGATGGAGAAACTTCCTTGGGTGTTCTTTTAAAGTAACATTCAGGTCTCATGCCAACCTTCCATTTTCAATTTTATCGCAATAGGGTGGTTTCCTATTGTTTTTTTGTTGACTAAATGGAAAGATTACGTTTTTCCTGGAGTACGTATTTCACGCTTTTAGATTTTTAAATGACGATATCTATTTTTCGCGATTAAATGAAAAGTGAAAAATTTCAAGTGCGCGAAAACGCGACGGCTAAGTATGAATGTCGGGAAATCTCTCCGTGCGACGTATTTCTGGTCCCCCTCCCGTCTTGTGAGGTGACCTTGATCGAGGCTCTGAGCGCTGATAGGATGCAGGATGCTAGAGGTTAGCTGAGTGCCTTGCTGGGTGGTAGCGCTTGGCTGAAAAAAGGTTTACTGATACCTTATCAAATGAAGAAAACTTTCCGACCTTAGCCAGTTTTAATATGTGATTATTAAGACATGTTTCTCTGAGCTCTGTGCCTCATGCATCCATTGGTAACCTCAGACGATGTATAACTCTTATCCTCTCGTGTAGAAACTATGTCCCTGTGACGTCACGATGGAGTGGCATCGCATGGGCTCCAATCTGGCCTTTTTCAAATGAGATTAAATTTGACCCTTGCCATTCGTCTAAACCGGTATTTCTAGAACCAAATAATTTGTATATTATGAATAAACCAATGGTGGGTGACAAATTCGCAATCAAAGCCTTGGAAGCTTGAGACGTCAACAACTCCTACGGAGATAACGCGTTCCAAAGGCTGGCTACCCTTCTCCTTCTCCCACCCCTGTTTTAATGCTTAAAGTGCGACAGAGAAGATACCAAAATTATGCAGAACAGAACTATATATTCCGCACTTTGCTTATTGTTGGTCACTCGGATACCCAAGTAGCCAATAGAACTCCTTTACCTTCATTAATTTGTGAATTCCAAGTTAAGTTTGGTCTTTGCCCCCTTTTTTCTCTTCTACTGCAAACACATAATTTCGTTTTCTTTGCGATGATTTCCATCTTAAATCTAGTAATTAATTGCTTTGATGCTTGAGCCCGTTATATTGATACTTCCCAAACTATTGACCAATCCATTGGTCATTGAATTGTGGTTCAACTAATGCACACAAATTTCTAGTCCAATATCCTTTTCACAATATTGCATAAAATTTCTCACTTTAGAATGTTGAACAGGTTCTATTTTCTCGCAGCCAATCTCCAATCAAAAGTCAGTAATGTGAATCCTAGTTGTCAAAACAAATAGCTCTTCGCAAAATATCAGGTCTGGCTGTAAAACATTGATTTCGTTCTGAAAATTTGCTATAAGTTTCTAAAATATGTACAAAAGAAGAAGTTTCATTGCTGATTAAAGCATTAAAATTACACGGATGCTTATGAAATGTAAAATCATTGAAATAAAATGGCATTCTCTAGTGGGAAATTAGGACAATATTTCAGCCAATATTGTGGTAAACATTGATACGTGTGATACTGCATGTAACGCCCAATATTTTAATCAATAATGCGTGCCGATTTGTTGGCCAATAAATTGGAAAGTGTCGTACGGGCTTTAAGGTGTAATGGACAAGATATTAAAATGGTACAGAACATAACAGATAACAGGCACTTATGAGAAGGGTTAATTTTTTTATCATATAAAATAGAAGAACTACGCTTCTATGAAATGGCTGGCAGGTAGGATTTAAGAGTTGCGTCAAATCAATCGCTTGAGTGTTGACTCAAAATGATGGTGATATTTACCCATACACTTGTGAGTACATTACCCTAGACACAAGAATAACTCTGTGAAAATATTATACCCTGTTTCTTGAAATCTTTTCAAAAACGGCAAAAAAAGTGCTGAAAAAATTATATAAAAATGTTTTGAATAAACACTGAACAAGTACTCTTCACCCGGCATCTATAACGTTTTCATGCAGTCTCAAAAATGTTTTCTTCGGTCCCAAAAACAGTTGTTTATGCTCCAGAAAACGTCATTATGTTCTAATACTGTTTTCACATGCCGCATTTACTGCACATAAAGAAATGCAAATGTTAGCGAAAGGAAGAGGTACGTTTAATCAAAATTAAAGATGTAGACCTCATGAAAATGTGAGAACCGAGATTTCCGCCCTGTGCGATGTGGTACGTCTCTTTCGGATACCACCGCGTAGGTTTGTTGTGGCGAAGACGACACTTTCGCCGGCACTACTTCCAGCCTCTTCAGGTCAAAGAATAAATTATGCCGCAGCAAATCTTGAACCTGGAGACCCTAGCAGCAGTGCAAGCGAAGCTGTCGGCTTAGTCTCAACAAACCGACGTTGTAGTAACAGCAAATTGAAAATCTCTTGAAAATGCTTTCACAGGGTATACAGTACACTTTTTTCAATAACCAATTTATGTTTCTCAACCCGATACTTACTCTGGTATAACAAAATTTATTTCAGAAAATAGGGTGGGTTCCTTCATCAAAGAAAACGAATGGCATTGATTGCGATTCATTACCCACCATTAGTGCATTCATAATACACAAATTATTTGGTTTTTGACGTACCGATTTAGATGAATGGCAAGGGTCAAATTTTATCCTCATTTGAAAAAGGCCAGATTGGCGCCCATGCGATTCCACTCCACGTGATGTCACAGGGACCTAGTTTCTACACGAGAGGATAGGAGTTATACATCGTCTTAGGTTACCAATGCATGCATGAGTCACAGAGCTCAGGGAAACATGTCTTAATAATCACCTATTAAAACTGGCTAAGGTCGGAAAGTTTTCTTCGTTTGATAATGTATTAATAAACCTTTTTTAAGCCAAGCGCTACCAGCCAGCAAGGTACTCTGCCACCTGCTAGCATCCTGCGTCCTATCAACGCTCAAGAGCCTCGCCCAAGGTCACCTCACAAGGCAGGAGGGGGAACCAGAAATGCCTCGCACAGACTTTTTCCCATAATTCCTACTTACGTGTCGTGTTTTCGCGCGCTTGAAATTTTTCACTTTTCATTTAATCGCGAAAAATAGATATCGTCATTTAAAAATCTAAAAGCGTGAAATACGTACTCCTGGAGTAATAAACTTTCGATTTGGGCAATAAAAAAATACTGTTTTTGCACGAATCTAAGACGAACACGATTCTAAGACGACCCCCCATTTTTTGGAACTCCACTATGGGAAAAAAAATTTTCTAGGGGAAAACGATCAATGCGGGAATGTTTGGCTATGTTGCCTATGTGCCAGGAAACAAAGGATTTTTGGCGCGGATTGACAGGAATAGTGGTACTTTATCGAGACACTTAGGTCTTATTGTTGTTTCGACTAATAAAAATTGAACTAGTGAAAGTGAAACCTGACTTTATTAAACCCACACGGAAAACACTCGGTGGTATGGAGGCAAGCCACCCTGGAAAGATTATCTCCGCCATCGTAATACTCTGAAAGGCACGGAATCACAACTGAATCGATCTCTTTAATCATCGAGGCAAATCATGTTGCCTTCTTACTGTTGCTCTGAGAAAAATGCAGCGACTTTGTAGCAGTTTATTCCGTGACGGCATCAAGGTTTTAACGTTTCAATTTAGGTAAATTGTAACCAATCACACGAACATTTTGTGAGTTGATAGAGCTTTAACTTGAATGGAGCCGAACCCAGGGTATAGGAGGCAATCTCGCGGACACGGCAGAAGTGCACCTGGCGACTGATCGGCACGCGCCGAATCTTTGCCTGCTGCCCAAATTGGAATGTTTTTACTTGAACGCAAAATTAAATGTGCTAAATTACTGTTAAGCTATTTTTTAAGTTGATTTTTCGTTGTATTGCTATCAGGTGGCAAACTCAGGTGTCCATAATTTTTCCGACGTAAATTATGCAACCCGATTGACGTCGATAATTTTGCATCCGATTATAAGACGAACCATCTTTTCTGCAAGAGTTACGAGGGAAAAAAACCTCGTCTTACAAGGGGAATACACGACCTTCGCATCGCCGATCGAGCTTAAATTTTGCGAATCGGTAGTTTATGGGTACAAATGTAATATGCCGAAGCGAGACGACGCACTTCTCGTAAAATTCCGAGAAAAAAGCAATTAAAAATCGTTAAAAATGAAAGTACGCTATATAACCTGTTTTGAACGCCCATGTTAAACAATAGGGTGACAGCCCAGTGGGTACAGTGTCCGCCTGTGGAGGTGAAGGTAGCGAGATCGATGCTCGCTCAGGGAACTTTTTTTTGTGTTAATTTTTAAGAATTTTATTGTTTAAATTTTTAAAGTTCGTTTTCTTATCTTCGTTACTACTATGGAATATATTTTTAAAAGTTTTTTAAAATATTTAAATCAGGGATGGATCAGCTTGGGATTAGGAACTGAGGATGAAGGGTGGATAGAAACCCGGCGTCGGCATTAGCCTGCTCTTAACGAAAGGCGCCAAGGGGACCATGGCTTAACGTCCCATCCGACGGACGGTGTACTGCACAACTAGTATAATCCACATTACACGCAGGGATTGAATTTTACCGAGATTTGGATGTGGAAGGCCAGTACACTGCCTCACCACTCCAGTTAAGCCTTTATTTGCAATTTTCAGGATGGAACTCATCATAAAGACATGTAAAGCAAAGTGATTTGCGGCACCACGAACAAGCAGAAAAGGCTGATCTATCGGAATGTTGAACGCGTGGTTCGCAGCTAATATAATTTTTATCGATGAGCAGCTCCCAGCAATAGTGCCACGCACACGTTAACTCATCCGTAGGAATATCCAAGGATAGAGTCTCTATGTTCAAAAGAAGTGTGTACCCCTAACGTATCAAAGCGATTAAACCAAAGGAAAATATCACTTGACACACTGTATCTTATGTACATTCACTCCAAGATGGCTCTCTGCCTAACAATCTACTATTTATCTCTCCTCACCATAGTATCAAATCAGCAAAAAAAAATCAAAACAAAAACAAACATGCTCACAGACAAATAAAACATAACAAATGAACTCAAAAACAGAAAACAAACCAAACACATACAAAAGTGATTCCGGTCATAAATACACATACATCACCCCTTTCCGCTCTTGCCCGTCGGCCGCGAAAAAGGGAAAAAATTTGCAAAACTTTCCCCAATTATTCGATTCTTCTATTACAGGTTAATCAAGTACCCACATAAGATTATATGTTTCCGGGAAAATTATTGAACATGCATGTTTGCTTCGAAGCTCGCTGGCACGAGACAATTTTAGGTAAATGTAAATGACGTGTGTTTTCCTTCAAAAATTATGGACAGTCGTTGCAGTTGTGGAAAAAACGCCTTTTCTACTTGTTCGTGGTGCCGCAAATCACTTTGCTTTACATGTCTTTATGATGAGTTCCATCCTGAAAATTGCAAATAAAGGCTTAACTGGAGTGGTGAGGCAGTGTACTGGCCTTCCACATCCAAATCTCGGTAAAGAATTAAGGGGCATTCCTAAATCCAATCCCTGCGTGTAATGTGGATTACACTAGTTGTGCTGTACACCGTCCGTCGGATGGGACGTTAAGCCGTGGTCCCCTTGGCGCCTTTCGTTAAGAGCAGGCTAATGCCGACGCCTGGTTTCTATCCACCCTTCATCCTCAGTTCCTAATCCCAAGCTGATCCATCCCTGATTTAAATATTTTAAAAAACTTTTAAAAATATATTCCATAGTAGTAACGAAGATAAGAAAACGAACTTTAAAAATTTAAACAATAAAATTCTTAAAAATTAACACAAAAAAAAGTTCCCTGAGCGAGCATCGATCTCGCTACCTTCACCTCCACAGGCGGACACCGTACCCACTGGGCTGTCACCCTATTGTTTAACATGGGCGTTCAAAACAGGTTATATAGCGTACTTTCATTTTTAACGATTTTTAATTGCTTTTTTCTCGGAATTTTACGAGAAGTGCGTCGTCTCGCTTCGGCATATTACATTTGTACCCATAAACTACCGATTCGCAAAATTTAAGCTCGATCGGCGATGCGAAGGTCGTGTATTCCCCTTGTTAGATTCGTGCAAATACGGTAATAGGAAACCACCCTATTAGAGGAAGAGGTATGTGGGTCAAAGCGCTGGGCTACAAGATGAGAAGGGAAACATAATTCACAGGGTCGCATGGCGAAGCAACAGTGATATCAACACTTACAGCTCATCGTGGCTGGAAGTCTGAATAATGTTATGTAAATGGTTGATTCAGAGCAAGCCAATTATAGCCACGCATTTTGAAACGTGATAAAACGCCATAATACGTTTTTCAGGAAACCGTTGTTTCTCGGATGAAGGACAACCCCTGACAAACTTGTTTAGTCTTGGTTTCTGAAATCATAAACGTTTTTTGCACAAAACAAAACAATTTTTCCAAAAACAAACATTTGTAGTGGGAATATGATGTCTGGAATTGTTAATGCTTATATTATGCGCAATAAGTACAGTATTATCGCTCATTAAACACGCATTAAATGCACGATAGAAATTTACAGATGCGCATATAATATTAATTTAAGGTACGAACACAATGTGATTTTAGGGTGCTTTTCCAATTAACATTTCATGCTTTTATCATTGTATATTAAAAGGGACTTTGATATGCAGTTTTGCCACTAGTGTTTTGCTGTAACTTTGTTGATAATATGAACTTCATTGGATTTTGTTGATAATATGAACTTCATTGGATTTGTCTCTCATATTTAGTCGTGAAATAATGATTATATAGTCTATTTTTTTGAAATTTGATCCTTCTATGTAAATTTTTATTGCACAAATTTGTTATTTTGTAAAGAAAATTCATGCCAAACGTTAACATGAATTGTCATGATGCAAAAGTAAGTTTTATTTCATTCTTCCTAGGTGATTCTATCGATATGGGTACTGAATACATTGGCAGCATTCTAGAGGAAGCTCTGAAGACAACTTCGTGCCTTCTTGGGCCTGAAACTGACCCAAGAAACATTTACCAAGATGATGGTGACGAGAAGTGTTCCATGTTTCGCATTGAATATTTGGGAGAAGAGAAGCTTACAGATACGAATGACTTGAAATCCATTTGTGATATAAATGATCTTGTTTACATAAATCGCTTATTGCTCCATCTGAGGTGGTCGCTGGACAAGTTCATTGAAGACTACGTTCGGGTGAGCAAGAGGGAAGAAGTGAGTGCGGAACATGACCAAGATATCTGTGCCTGGTACTTTGTTTACGAAGATCGCAACGTCTTCGAAGAAGAGGATGCGAAGGCTTTTGGAACCAGTCTCACCGAATTGGATGATATCCCATATGTTGACGGTGCAAAAGGAGTCACGTAAGTATCCACTAATTAATAGAATACATATATTAATACTAGTGATGGGTCGATTCCAAAATTTTATCGATTCCGATCCCGATTCCGATCCCGATTCCGATTCTGACATTTCTATTCCGATTCTACCAATACCTATTCCATCGATTCTGATGCCATAGGCTCCAAGAAAAATATGACTTAATTCCAGGCAACAAGAAAACCACTTTTAAAGATATCACTCTGTAAAAGAGTCAGTTGACAAAAGCATCTTTCATATCATCACTATGTAATTAAAATACAATAGCTGAATTTCAAAACAGAAAATACCTGAAAAGTGGTGTTACATGATAGGTATTACTTTAGAATATTGGCACTCATAATATGACGACATGTACCACAATCATGATTGTGCTACAGATGAATAAAGATTTATTATTATTTTTATTATGTCGACCATATATATGTATCCAAATTACAAGGGAGAGCCCTGAGTACATAAATTTTCATAGCTGTTATAAAGATTACATACTACATATATGAATCATCTACCTAATATTTGGCCCTTTCAAATTCTCAAGCAGAAAAACCAATTATTCTACATGCTCAGTCAGCAGGTTTTGACGTCGTCATGTTTCAGTATTACTGCCTGCAGAAAATTGCCTTTTGCTACACACTTGTATGATTGGGCAAGTACTTTCCTACCAAAATTGCCAGATTATGGAGACTTTGGAATTTTTATTATAAATTATATCAACGATTTTTTTGGATCTTGAATCTTCTTGGAATTCAAGTAGACAAAGCGAACTAACTAAAGAACTAAACTTAAGTTTTGTAGATCTAAAAAAACTCTATACTTCTCACTTCATTTAATCAACTTTAAAATCTCTTCCTTTTTTTAAGTTCAAGAAAGAAACTAAACGCTACAAATGAATATCACATCAGACGGACGCAGTAATAAAAATGGCTAAAAGAGCCTTGTGGTGTGAAAACTCCCCCTACTGTGCGACTCACCTCGGCGAAGTTGGAAAGGGAAAAAGGGTATCGGTTGTTGCCTTTCACGGAAACAGTTCATTTTTCTCCCTCTTAAGGAGGAACCTGCGCTTCGAAGTACTCTTTTCATATGATAAAAATTTTATGTTTTAATGCGTTGATTCTGGTTTAAAATGCTTTTTTATAATTATTTAGTACTATTAAAAAGAAATTATGGTAAGATATCGTTGTAAACTTGCAAAAAGAAACTTAAACACTCATAATGTAAACTAAAGGTTATATTGACCTCAGCAGCAGCAGTTATTACTTAAGCATTTTAATTCAAGAATAATTAATGAATTGATGATAAAGAAAAAATATTTTCTGGTGAAAAATATCTCAAAATGTGAATATAAGGTTTAATTTAGCGATATAATGCGATGAAAATTTAAGGCATAAATGTTTGGCAACATTGAAATTGGTAAACAGTTGACTGTGACATAGCAACGTGCCCTGTGGTATCTTGCTAAGCTTGATTAAACGTGGTGTATATCATCTTCGTGTGTTGAGGTTTTCAAGAGCGTTTCTTTATGCATAAGTTATTGCGTCCATCATTTTTATTTTTTCACCCTTCCTTTCAACCATTTGTTCGTGATCTTTATCATCCATACATCCCTTCACATTTTTCACTATCGCTCATCTTTGCCATCATCATTTTGTCAACGATAGAATCCATTCTACGCAATGGATAATCTCCAAGCTCGTTACAAGGGCAGATTTGCTAAAGCAAAGAAAGCCAAACGATTTGAAAACCTGAAGATTTGCTCGGCGCGGGAGAAGTCAGAAGTTTCCGGTGTCAACAACATCATAGTTAGGAAGCAGAATTGTTGATGTGATGTTCCTCGCGCAGCAACTGATTTGCTCGGGCTGTGATAATGTTTTATCACTCCTGGATATATTGTCGGAGAGTGTAATTGGTCTTGCCAGCAAATGGCCAATCAGTTGCAGGCAATGTGATATTGATAAATCTGTTTGTACCTCAAAAAGTACTACCAATCCAGAGACTAATCACATGTCCTATAGCATCAATATAAAGGCTGCTTTAGGTAAGATAATGAAATATTTTGACTATGAAGGTGCTTTATTGTTTCCTTAAGCTGTATAAAATAGACAATTTCTATGATTTTAACTAATCCTTTTGTTTTAATATGCTGTTAATAATCAGGTATGCTTGACGCTTGCATTGGCCCTACTCATGCCAACGCCTTCCTTACCTGCCTTAACCCCTTCAGTGGTGTTTAAATTTTCCCCAAGTTGTACCCCCAGGGCGGGTTTTTATAATGTTTAGCTTAAAAATGGATTGAAAAAGTAAATACGTCTTACAAAAATATATTTAATATAGTATTAAGCACATTACAGGTATTTAAAGTATGATCATACTGTGCCCCATGATGTAAATTAATATAAGCATACCCAATTTAAACAAATAATGTTATTGCTATTTCAAACAAAATCTAATACTTTCTTTTTGTGTGATACATTTCAAAGCAGTGTTCGGGATGCAATGGAATATTCCCGCACTGTTTGCATTCCCACCTAGTTTCTTTCCTTCCGGGACAAACTCGGCATACTCTACTGGGAAACTTCTTCTTTTCTGTGGCTGGTATATGCGTTGGGAAATGTCTTTCAGTAAGACGAACAGGTGGGTCAGTTTTCGAGGGTCTTCCTCCTTTGGCCACTTTTCTTTCCATGGCATACTTCTCTAGAAGTCCATGAATGACTTTATGCCTAAACTGTAGGAGAGTGCATTTTTCTCTGCCACTTTTTCCATGCACAAATGAGCATTTACAATGCTAATGTCCATCAAATGAAAGAATAGCTTCCTGTACCATCGGAGACTTTTTCTGAGGCACTCGTACGGTTTTATTTTTTGGTCCAATCGATCCACTCCTCCCATATTAGCATTATACTCTATCACGGCGTCTGGTTTCTTCACTGCTTCTTTGGTTTTCCTGTCTACTTTTCCTGTCTCACATATTTTTCCCCTGTGATACGAGGATAACATTGTCACATCTTTTTTGTCACGCCATTTTATTGCAGAATAAACTCCTGATGTGTAACATAGTACGTCACCTTTCTTCAATTTTGCTGTCTGCAGTTCTTTCGGCATTTCCTTTCTTCGCAAGTCAACTGTTCCACAGGCTCCGAAACCATGAGATTGCAGCTCTTGGAATAGATTTGGACTTGAGAACCACCAGTCCATGAATATAACATATCCTTTCGCAATAAGTTGGGGACACATCACAAGTTTAGTAACAGAAGCATGGCTTATTAGTTTCCGCGAAGCACTTTCATCACCCCGCCTTTCCTCCCCTTGACCAGTGTAAATGAAAAAGTCCCAGGCATATCCTGATTGAGATTCACAAATGAAAAATATTTTTATACCAAACCTTGATCTCTTTAGAGGAATATATTGTTTCATCAGTGACCTTCCTTTGAATAGCATAAGGCTTTCATCTACCGAAATATTTTGTTCCGGCAAATAGGTTTTTCTAAAAGATAATCGAAGCATTTCCAGCAGTGGCCTAATTTTCCTGAGGCGATCAGTGATGCCCGTATCTTCATCATTGACAAAGTGCAGGTAACGCAGAATCAACTGAAACCTTTTCAGAGAAAACGTTTCGTAAAAAATAGGAGTCTGAAGTATGTAGTCTCTGGTCCAATATAGCTTCAATTCGGGCTTGCTAATAATACCCATTGCCAAAATCAATGCAATAAAAAGTCTAATTTCATTCTCACATGTATCATTCCACAACCTTATCCTCGCATTGGATCCAACGCCTGAATTTAGAGCATCCTCGCGGCACTTATTGGCATATCTATTTGTCTCGACGACAACATGGTGCACGAACTCATCAGTGAAGAAAAGTTCGAAGCATTGCAGAGGAGAAACATCTGAACTAAGTGGAACACACACACCTGCAACACCAGCAAATATTGGTTTCCCATACCCATCTTCTGCTTGGTCAATGTCATATTGAGTCCACTGGAAATTACGTTCTTGTTTACCTGGGGAAACATTTTGCGGCAAAATGTCTGGACTCTCCGCGTCAGATAGTTCCTCATATGACTCGTAATCATCGCTGCTACTACACTCTAGGTCAGATTGACTTTCAGATGGGCTATATTCACTTTCTGAGTCATCTTCTCTTTCTAAGAAAGAACAAATTTCATCAAGGCGAAGTTTCTTTTCTTTGCTTTTTGCCATCGTTCAGGGTTACACTGCACAGTGCACACCATACTATACATATCACTAAACAATACCCAAAAACACCGCTAGGTGGTATAAGCTTCCTAATAAGAGTGAGACATCTAATGGGCAACATATAAACTACTAGCATAATAGTACCATTGCCCCGGAAAGGTTTCGGGAGTGAACGAACTAGATTTTAAGTTCACCACGGAAATCTTCCGGGGTAGAACGTTTTGGGCAGTGGGGCAAGGCCCGGAACTTTTCCGGGCGTACCACTGAAGAGGTTAATGTGCCTGCCGTAACCGAGTCGCTGTTAAAAAGAAGTGAAAGGATAGTTGGGCCTGCTATTGAAGATGTTGCGAACAAGAGCTGCATACTATCATCTACAATTGAAAAAACATTGGAGGCATCTATAACTCAAGGTATTCTTTGATATGATTATTTGAATGCCCATTTCTTTGGGTATTTATTTCATTCAATGTTTTAATAAGCTTTTCTTATTGTTCTAGAATCTCTGGAATCAAACGAACTGGCGTTACCTCTTGTTGGTGACGAAACATCAATCGAGGGAGAGTAAGTATAAACGAAAAATCATTTTTACTAGTATTGGTCTCCATTCTTGTTCTATATCGTAAAACATTGCCGAAAGTGTGGTAAATTTGCTGAGAGTTAAGCAGTGGATAAACATTTTGCACACTACACACAAACTTCTTTCACTGTGCATTGTACCAATAAGATGTAACCATAATAATAATAATAATAGATGCATTTATTCAGGTGAGGTTGAGGCTAGTCCCCTCTTCCATCTAAACCTTGAATATGAATGGCATAAATAGGTCTATGATAAGGTGAGGTATAGGTGTGAAACTTCTAACTTCATTAGAAGCACTTAATATTATAAGAAATTAAGTAAAGTACTTCTCACAATGACTATTTTTTGGAGTAAAAAAATAACTGCCATTGAATATTTCATTTTGAAGACATTGCATTTGGTTAGAATTGTTGTTATAACCTTGTGTTAATTGGGGAATCAGACTCCTTACCAATCTTATCTGAAGTGACATAAGGATATGTGGCCAGGCTGTTAATGAGTTTCATGTATGGTTTATTGTGGATTGGGAACAGTAATATTTACAATGTCACTTACGCTAATGACACCAATTTTTTTATTTCATCACCAAATGCTAAATTATTAATTACTGAGGCACAAGTGTTGATTTATAACATTTCTTAGTTGTCATCAATCAACTCTCTGACATTAAATTGAAAATAAAACCTGGAAACGCCTTTGATGGAGACCTAAATATAATATTAGAGGACAGCCGTATGAAAGCAACTTTTATGAAGTTTTTGGGTTACAGCATGGGGATATGCAGCACAATAGAAAATAGGATATTCGTGTATCCAAGCTAACTTCTAAGTTGCTCTGGTCAGAATTTTTTTTATTTTTGCAATCCTTGTAGACATCAGTTTACATTACCAAAAATCCTCACAATACTCCATGCATATATCTTAAATGTGGCATTTTACATATTATATGCACATGAACCATGACCTAACGGCATTGACTCTTAATAGCCCTTTGGCCTTGGCATTGGATTGTATATTAAATTACCGACTGCCATTACAACTATTGAATGCTATCAGTTATTTAAAAGATGTACGTAGCATGTTCAATACCTTGACTTGTCCTATATTTGTTGGCGCAAATTGCCTGGCAAGTATTATCATTATTATTGCATTCATTACTATTAAGCCTTTCTTTTTTTTTACAGAGGAGCAAGTAATGTGGTATCCCCTGTCCTTGAAACCTCGATAGCTGCGTCCTATGATATGGGATGGCAAAGGAGAGGGAGTGGGAGAAGTAATTCCAGCCTCCCTGGACATGGATGTCTCATTGGCATCCATTCAAAAAATGTTCTATCTTTTGGAATGCAGCTTGCAAGGCTTGCTCATACTCTAATGTCGACCACGACTGTCGCAGGAATTGGTCTGGCAGTGCCAAGGCAGTGGAGGCGGATTTGGCAGTAGAGCTTTTGACCACCAGCACTCCTCTGAAGGCAGCTCAAGTAAAGGTGGGAACCATTGCCTGCGATGAAGATTCTTCCACCACAGCCAAAATTAGGAGGGATGTAGGAAATGTGGAAAAGGTGTCCGATATCAACCATGCGAAAAAGAATTTGGGGAATGCATTGTATGGTTTGAGGATGTCACACAAGCAGTTGACTCCAACTGTTATAAAGTGTTTGCAGAGGTGCTTTGGTTATGCACTACAACAAAATAAGGGAAATCCAGAAAGCCTCAGGAAAGCTACTTTGAATGTTATCCCTCACTCCTTTGACTCTCATGGGGGTTGTGGTGTGGCTTTGTTAAAGACCCAGTAGCATATTACCATCGAGGACTTCCCAGGGGATTAGGTTTGGAGGGTGAAACTTTGCGTGCAAGCCTCAACAAAGTTTTTGAGAAATTTGGAAAAATTGCCAATAGTTTGGCTCCTTGTGGCCCTACACAAGGCAATGAAAGCTTCAATGCTATTGTAGCCAGCAAAGCCCCTAAATCCAGGCATTATGGCTCTTCCGAATCTAATGATTACAGAGTCGCAGCAGCAGTTTGCCATAAGAATGTTTGTGTCGGGTATGTGGCAGATGTGAAGAAGTCCCTGATGTTATCTCCAGGGTCCAACACAAATAAGCACAGGCAGTGGCTGGCTAGAAAGCGAATGGGTGTCATGGGGAAGAGGAAGAGTTTGGGCTTCAAGTGAAGGAGACTTTTCAAAAGTCTAAAGAAGGGAGCAATGGTGAAGAGTCGGGAAGGGGAGACATGTCGGAGTGGGATGGGATTGGATGGTGATGCCACTCTCATTTCACCTCAAGTGCTTGTTCTGGTCACAAGCGAATATTCTCTTATAATATTTGATGTGGAAACCGCAGACCCGAGTAATTCATCAGAAATTATTCAGGTTGGTGCTGTGGGAGAATCAGAATTCTCTGTATATATTAAACCTTCAGGGCCTATTCCTGAGCAAGTGAGTGAATTGACTGCCCGGCTAAGTGTGAGGGATGGGGAAATGTGGCGTGGAGGAAAGAAGCTTAGGCACCACAGTGCTGTTGAGGGGCTGAAGGGCTTCATTCAATTCTTTATTGGTCAGTTTGTCTGTGCTCCAGGATATGGGGATATCCCAATATATGATTGGAAGGATTGCAGATGTAGGACTCAACTTTGGGTGCTTAACCCTTTCACTGGTAAAGCAGTGGAATATTACCTGCTGCAGTTTTACGAATGTGATGATTTGAACCTGTCCTGTTCCGTACACAAGAATTATTAATTTTCTTTCCAGAAGTACAATATTCTTTTGGTGATAAAATGGAACGCTGCTACCATCTGTTGGTAGTATTCCAATCAAAAATACGGTTATTGTAGAGGTACTATTACCATGAACTAGTGGATTTTGTGTATAGATTCAATGATAACTTGTTTTCGTAAAAAAAGTGCTGGAGTAAACATTTAATAACGCTTCTGTGTTTTAACACTTACTCACTGTATACTCGCTGTGTTTTTTCAGTATATTTTAGTCGAATCAAATTTTCAACCAAGTTTGTTGAACTTTTCAATTATGACAGCCCGGATCCGTGACTGACCTCTGACTCCGACCTCACTATAATTTGATGTCCCCCTATCCCATTTCCCCTATCAGTACTCCACTTTACTCCCCTCGAGTCCGGTTTCCGGTAGGTCGTGGCCGGCTGTGCACTTCGTACGATCGGATTCCGAGTGGCTAATGTTCACACTGTGCAGTTTACGGCAAAGTCGAGTGCAGTTGAGAATCAAAATCTGGGAAAAATATAGAATACATCAGATTGCAGTGTAATTGAGATTCCCTAATTGTTATGCATCTAAATATAAATGCTAACGGCATTTATGTGTGTTAGAATAAAACGCTCAGCCACTTATGGGAGTTGGTCCCAAAATGCAGTTAAATATCTTAATGAAGGTAAAGTAAATTCTTCACTTGCATTTTTGTTGATAGGACTGACCGCAAAAGATGCAAAATCTGTCAATATTCTGAGGGATAGTTTTAATTTGCTCATACTAGTTATTGCTACAGGTTTAGGCGTAAAAATAAAAGTATTCAAAATCTTCTGGCGTGTGGATTTTCCATCTGGGGTGAACGTTCTTCGTAGCAGAAAAAACTGTAATAAAATTAATTTTTGTACAAATTAAACAATAATGTTAATTTGGGTAAATGGGTATACTTTTGTGTGTTCGAGCACTTGTGGTGAGTTAACGATTCATCAAGAGAGTTATGTGCTTTGGTAAGCTGCTTTGGGAATATTTCCCGGAGGCAAACGATAATTCTAATTGCAGTAAAGTTAGAGTACTTTTCTATGTACTTTCAGATTTTATTACCTCCTCATTGAGCTGGTGGAGCTGAACATTGTCCTCCTGTCATCCTTGATCGAGCAGATGGTCGTCCTGTGGCCCAGTCTGGAGTACTACGCTCAGGGAAGGGGCTCAAACCCAGTCCTCCTGAGTGGAGGGAACAGCGACTTTGGAATCCAGACATTGACCAACATCTGTAAATCCCCACGTTGTGCCATGTGGAAACTTAGAGATCTCGAGGTATGAGATAAAAGTTGAAAGAATTCTTAACCAGTGAGGAAGTCATGTAAATGCCTTGAAAATTTGTTTCTGATTGTGTAAAATATACAAAGGTGCATCGAAGGGTTGAGTAAAGAAGCCTACGCCACGTATTTTTCAAGAAAGTTCATTGGCTGTCTGTGACTACTCACTGGGGAATTTTTCGTTTCTTTTGAGAAATATATACATGTTCCTTCCAATGGATTGAAATTCAAATAAACAGCAAAAAAGCCATTGGCTTCAAGCAGATTATGAAATCTTCTGTGGAGGCGGAGGCTCAATCATTGTAAGAGGCAAATCACCTTTGATGTGGCAGAATGCAAAGTTGGCGAATTTCCACCCGTGCATGTCACCGCATGCAAAATCACTTGTGACGTGCAGTCGTTTTTCAAATCCTTTTCAGATTCTAGGGGACCCTTTTGAGATACCATTTCTGTCAAAACGACCTTTTTATTGAAATTCAAAAAAACAAAAGTGTGTCTAAAGTTCATTCAGCAACTTTCTGAAACTTCTTGAAATCAACTAATTTTTAAAAGAGTATTACTGCTTCACTATACTCTCAGTTTACCTCAGATGAAATTGTTTTCTTGTCCCTTCAGTGGCTACATTTGGCACTCAGCGAGATGCAGTTGGAGCAGAAGGAATGGGCTGACATTATCAGCAGACGACTGAGATCCCGTAATGGAGGTGAATACATGAAAAATATAACTCATTCCGCTTTCTTTACAGCTCATCAATCTTGGGCCGTATTCTGTATTTCGTTGGTACCGCACCGATCAGTTTCCCTTTCAAGCCCACCGACAGCACATCATTCCGTACCGACAACGACTTCCGTACCGACGACGGCACTTTCAGCGATTCTGTAAGGTTGTCGGTTTCAAACCAGTAGGTACGGTTCCCCCTTTTTCCCAAACAGGGAAAATCCAAATATATCCTAGTTTGGAGTCATCTAACGTGTCTACAAGTGAAGACTGATTGGCACAGTTTGTTGTCGTCATTCTCCATCTTTTTATTTGTGGAAATTACGACTTATTGTTAGATTAAGAAAATTGATATTGGATAAGTTGTTAACAATGCTTATATAATGTGTGTTGGTAATGCTGTACCTACAGAATCGAAGGAAACAATATTACAACATAACAATAAAGTTTGTATGTGATGGAGATTGTTGTTGCTGGAATGAATGAATGGAAACTATCCTTGAGATCGTACTTTCTTTTAAATATTTGTTCCGTATATTGCTATTTATTCATGATTTGGTGATATAGTTGTCATTTAGTAAGTTCGGTCTAAATGTTATCAACGGAAGGTACTGTGGCACTGTGGCAGACGAAAATAGCATACCATGGAAAGTGAACATATTGTTCAAAAGCAAATGTAAATGCCATATTAGAGGAGCAAGTTATGAAATTGTTATAAAAATATGGAGCTGGGTGTAATTAAAAGAAGTGTAAAGATGAGGAAGTAAAGAAATCGTGATTGGGTGAAATACATGTGTTTAAGTTGCGCATTCCAAGTGAGAGAATATGATAATATTGCGGCAAACCTCATACTTATTAACAAATATCTTTCATCGTCAAGGTAATCAATGGCTGACGATAAAATGAAATTTAGTTACCTGCTACAAATGAAAGCAACTGATACCGTAGTGGAAAACTTCATACTTAAATAAAAAGGTCTTATTTCTATGAGGAGATAAATGCCAAATGATGATTGAGTGAAATAATAGTTGCCTATTCAGAGTGAGATAAAGTGATAACATTGCGGCAAAACTCATATTTAATCAAAAATAAATTTTTTATGTCAAAGGAGCAAATAAATGATGATAGAGGAAATAAAAGCCTATTACAATCAAGTGAAAGTGGTAACATAAACGAGAGAAAGTCATTATATGTTAGCAAACTTCATGTTTATTAACCAATATCTTATATTTCTGTCAAGGTATTCAATATAGATGATGGCACAGTGAATTATAGAGGCGTATTCGAAGGGGCAGAAAAAGATAACATTGCAGCAAACCTCATTATTTACTCGGTGATGAGGCAAAAACAAAATAAAACGTACAATGCTCACCGGGGAGTTCTTGAAACCCACTAGTCGGTGGTTGTACCAACTCCTTTTTGCTGTCGGTACAGCTACCGACGATCTCTCGTCCTCACGTCGGTGCCGCACCGATCGGGTTCTTACGGAATCGCACCACTTCTTGCCGGGAGTTGGTGTGACGTCCAACCCGACAAATCGGTGCCGCACCGATCGGTTTGGAGTTACAGAATACGGCCCCTTATCGGACCAACCTAAACTCTGGCCGAGCTCAAAAGTGGCAGTAATCAAGTTGATTTATGAACAAGGTTACATGACGCTCTAGGACAGCAATTCTGTGTAACAATTTTCTGGCTGTTACTGACTAAAGAGGCATCTAATGGTCATCGCCACATCATGGAAATTTGATGCTCATTTCTTTAAACGTATCATACAAACATCATGCTGCAATGTTCCAATCATATAGCAGTCATGGCTGAGAAAGATGGAGAAACTTCCTTGGGTGTTCTTTTAAAGTAACATTCAGGTCTCATGCCAACCTTCCATTTTCAATTTTATCGCAATAGGGTGGTTTCCTATTGTTTTTTTGTTGACTAAATGGAAAGATTACGTTTTTCCTGGAGTACGTATTTCACGCTTTTAGATTTTTAAATGACGATATCTATTTTTCGCGATTAAATGAAAAGTGAAAAATTTCAAGTGCGCGAAAACGCGACGGCTAAGTATGAATGTCGGGAAATCTCTCCGTGCGACGTATTTCTGGTCCCCCTCCCGTCTTGTGAGGTGACCTTGATCGAGGCTCTGAGCGCTGATAGGATGCAGGATGCTAGAGGTTAGCTGAGTGCCTTGCTGGGTGGTAGCGCTTGGCTGAAAAAAGGTTTACTGATACCTTATCAAATGAAGAAAACTTTCCGACCTTAGCCAGTTTTAATATGTGATTATTAAGACATGTTTCTCTGAGCTCTGTGCCTCATGCATCCATTGGTAACCTCAGACGATGTATAACTCTTATCCTCTCGTGTAGAAACTATGTCCCTGTGACGTCACGATGGAGTGGCATCGCATGGGCTCCAATCTGGCCTTTTTCAAATGAGATTAAATTTGACCCTTGCCATTCGTCTAAACCGGTATTTCTAGAACCAAATAATTTGTATATTATGAATAAACCAATGGTGGGTGACAAATTCGCAATCAAAGCCTTGGAAGCTTGAGACGTCAACAACTCCTACGGAGATAACGCGTTCCAAAGGCTGGCTACCCTTCTCCTTCTCCCACCCCTGTTTTAATGCTTAAAGTGCGACAGAGAAGATACCAAAATTATGCAGAACAGAACTATATATTCCGCACTTTGCTTATTGTTGGTCACTCGGATACCCAAGTAGCCAATAGAACTCCTTTACCTTCATTAATTTGTGAATTCCAAGTTAAGTTTGGTCTTTGCCCCCTTTTTTCTCTTCTACTGCAAACACATAATTTCGTTTTCTTTGCGATGATTTCCATCTTAAATCTAGTAATTAATTGCTTTGATGCTTGAGCCCGTTATATTGATACTTCCCAAACTATTGACCAATCCATTGGTCATTGAATTGTGGTTCAACTAATGCACACAAATTTCTAGTCCAATATCCTTTTCACAATATTGCATAAAATTTCTCACTTTAGAATGTTGAACAGGTTCTATTTTCTCGCAGCCAATCTCCAATCAAAAGTCAGTAATGTGAATCCTAGTTGTCAAAACAAATAGCTCTTCGCAAAATATCAGGTCTGGCTGTAAAACATTGATTTCGTTCTGAAAATTTGCTATAAGTTTCTAAAATATGTACAAAAGAAGAAGTTTCATTGCTGATTAAAGCATTAAAATTACACGGATGCTTATGAAATGTAAAATCATTGAAATAAAATGGCATTCTCTAGTGGGAAATTAGGACAATATTTCAGCCAATATTGTGGTAAACATTGATACGTGTGATACTGCATGTAACGCCCAATATTTTAATCAATAATGCGTGCCGATTTGTTGGCCAATAAATTGGAAAGTGTCGTACGGGCTTTAAGGTGTAATGGACAAGATATTAAAATGGTACAGAACATAACAGATAACAGGCACTTATGAGAAGGGTTAATTTTTTTATCATATAAAATAGAAGAACTACGCTTCTATGAAATGGCTGGCAGGTAGGATTTAAGAGTTGCGTCAAATCAATCGCTTGAGTGTTGACTCAAAATGATGGTGATATTTACCCATACACTTGTGAGTACATTACCCTAGACACAAGAATAACTCTGTGAAAATATTATACCCTGTTTCTTGAAATCTTTTCAAAAACGGCAAAAAAAGTGCAGAAAAAATTATATAAAAATGTTTTGAATAAACACTGAACAAGTACTCTTCACCCGGCATCTATAACGTTTTCATGCAGTCTCAAAAATGTTTTCTTCGGTCCCAAAAACAGTTGTTTATGCTCCAGAAAACGTCATTATGTTCTAATACTGTTTTCACATGCCGCATTTACTGCACATAAAGAAATGCAAATGTTAGCGAAAGGAAGAGGTACGTTTAATCAAAATTAAAGATGTAGACCTCATGAAAATGTGAGAACCGAGATTTCCGCCCTGTGCGATGTGGTACGTCTCTTTCGGATACCACCGCGTAGGTTTGTTGTGGCGAAGACGACACTTTCGCCGGCACTACTTCCAGCCTCTTCAGGTCAAAGAATAAATTATGCCGCAGCAAATCTTGAACCTGGAGACCCTAGCAGCAGTGCAAGCGAAGCTGTCGGCTTAGTCTCAACAAACCGACGTTGTAGTAACAGCAAATTGAAAATCTCTTGAAAATGCTTTCACAGGGTATACAGTACACTTTTTTCAATAACCAATTTATGTTTCTCAACCCGATACTTACTCTGGTATAACAAAATTTATTTCAGAAAATAGGGTGGGTTCCTTCATCAAAGAAAACGAATGGCATTGATTGCGATTCATTACCCACCATTAGTGCATTCATAATACACAAATTATTTGGTTTTTGACGTACCGATTTAGATGAATGGCAAGGGTCAAATTTTATCCTCATTTGAAAAAGGCCAGATTGGCGCCCATGCGATTCCACTCCACGTGATGTCACAGGGACCTAGTTTCTACACGAGAGGATAGGAGTTATACATCGTCTTAGGTTACCAATGCATGCATGAGTCACAGAGCTCAGGGAAACATGTCTTAATAATCACCTATTAAAACTGGCTAAGGTCGGAAAGTTTTCTTCGTTTGATAATGTATTAATAAACCTTTTTTAAGCCAAGCGCTACCAGCCAGCAAGGTACTCTGCCACCTGCTAGCATCCTGCGTCCTATCAACGCTCAAGAGCCTCGCCCAAGGTCACCTCACAAGGCAGGAGGGGGAACCAGAAATGCCTCGCACAGACTTTTTCCCATAATTCCTACTTACGTGTCGTGTTTTCGCGCGCTTGAAATTTTTCACTTTTCATTTAATCGCGAAAAATAGATATCGTCATTTAAAAATCTAAAAGCGTGAAATACGTACTCCTGGAGTAATAAACTTTCGATTTGGGCAATAAAAAAATACTGTTTTTGCACGAATCTAAGACGAACACGATTCTAAGACGACCCCCCATTTTTTGGAACTCCACTATGGGAAAAAAAATTTTCTAGGGGAAAACGATCAATGCGGGAATGTTTGGCTATGTTGCCTATGTGCCAGGAAACAAAGGATTTTTGGCGCGGATTGACAGGAATAGTGGTACTTTATCGAGACACTTAGGTCTTATTGTTGTTTCGACTAATAAAAATTGAACTAGTGAAAGTGAAACCTGACTTTATTAAACCCACACGGAAAACACTCGGTGGTATGGAGGCAAGCCACCCTGGAAAGATTATCTCCGCCATCGTAATACTCTGAAAGGCACGGAATCACAACTGAATCGATCTCTTTAATCATCGAGGCAAATCATGTTGCCTTCTTACTGTTGCTCTGAGAAAAATGCAGCGACTTTGTAGCAGTTTATTCCGTGACGGCATCAAGGTTTTAACGTTTCAATTTAGGTAAATTGTAACCAATCACACGAACATTTTGTGAGTTGATAGAGCTTTAACTTGAATGGAGCCGAACCCAGGGTATAGGAGGCAATCTCGCGGACACGGCAGAAGTGCACCTGGCGACTGATCGGCACGCGCCGAATCTTTGCCTGCTGCCCAAATTGGAATGTTTTTACTTGAACGCAAAATTAAATGTGCTAAATTACTGTTAAGCTATTTTTTAAGTTGATTTTTCGTTGTATTGCTATCAGGTGGCAAACTCAGGTGTCCATAATTTTTCCGACGTAAATTATGCAACCCGATTGACGTCGATAATTTTGCATCCGATTATAAGACGAACCATCTTTTCTGCAAGAGTTACGAGGGAAAAAAACCTCGTCTTACAAGGGGAATACACGACCTTCGCATCGCCGATCGAGCTTAAATTTTGCGAATCGGTAGTTTATGGGTACAAATGTAATATGCCGAAGCGAGACGACGCACTTCTCGTAAAATTCCGAGAAAAAAGCAATTAAAAATCGTTAAAAATGAAAGTACGCTATATAACCTGTTTTGAACGCCCATGTTAAACAATAGGGTGACAGCCCAGTGGGTACAGTGTCCGCCTGTGGAGGTGAAGGTAGCGAGATCGATGCTCGCTCAGGGAACTTTTTTTTGTGTTAATTTTTAAGAATTTTATTGTTTAAATTTTTAAAGTTCGTTTTCTTATCTTCGTTACTACTATGGAATATATTTTTAAAAGTTTTTTAAAATATTTAAATCAGGGATGGATCAGCTTGGGATTAGGAACTGAGGATGAAGGGTGGATAGAAACCCGGCGTCGGCATTAGCCTGCTCTTAACGAAAGGCGCCAAGGGGACCATGGCTTAACGTCCCATCCGACGGACGGTGTACTGCACAACTAGTATAATCCACATTACACGCAGGGATTGAATTTTACCGAGATTTGGATGTGGAAGGCCAGTACACTGCCTCACCACTCCAGTTAAGCCTTTATTTGCAATTTTCAGGATGGAACTCATCATAAAGACATGTAAAGCAAAGTGATTTGCGGCACCACGAACAAGCAGAAAAGGCTGATCTATCGGAATGTTGAACGCGTGGTTCGCAGCTAATATAATTTTTATCGATGAGCAGCTCCCAGCAATAGTGCCACGCACACGTTAACTCATCCGTAGGAATATCCAAGGATAGAGTCTCTATGTTCAAAAGAAGTGTGTACCCCTAACGTATCAAAGCGATTAAACCAAAGGAAAATATCACTTGACACACTGTATCTTATGTACATTCACTCCAAGATGGCTCTCTGCCTAACAATCTACTATTTATCTCTCCTCACCATAGTATCAAATCAGCAAAAAAAAATCAAAACAAAAACAAACATGCTCACAGACAAATAAAACATAACAAATGAACTCAAAAACAGAAAACAAACCAAACACATACAAAAGTGATTCCGGTCATAAATACACATACATCACCCCTTTCCGCTCTTGCCCGTCGGCCGCGAAAAAGGGAAAAAATTTGCAAAACTTTCCCCAATTATTCGATTCTTCTATTACAGGTTAATCAAGTACCCACATAAGATTATATGTTTCCGGGAAAATTATTGAACATGCATGTTTGCTTCGAAGCTCGCTGGCACGAGACAATTTTAGGTAAATGTAAATGACGTGTGTTTTCCTTCAAAAATTATGGACAGTCGTTGCAGTTGTGGAAAAAACGCCTTTTCTACTTGTTCGTGGTGCCGCAAATCACTTTGCTTTACATGTCTTTATGATGAGTTCCATCCTGAAAATTGCAAATAAAGGCTTAACTGGAGTGGTGAGGCAGTGTACTGGCCTTCCACATCCAAATCTCGGTAAAGAATTAAGGGGCATTCCTAAATCCAATCCCTGCGTGTAATGTGGATTACACTAGTTGTGCTGTACACCGTCCGTCGGATGGGACGTTAAGCCGTGGTCCCCTTGGCGCCTTTCGTTAAGAGCAGGCTAATGCCGACGCCTGGTTTCTATCCACCCTTCATCCTCAGTTCCTAATCCCAAGCTGATCCATCCCTGATTTAAATATTTTAAAAAACTTTTAAAAATATATTCCATAGTAGTAACGAAGATAAGAAAACGAACTTTAAAAATTTAAACAATAAAATTCTTAAAAATTAACACAAAAAAAAGTTCCCTGAGCGAGCATCGATCTCGCTACCTTCACCTCCACAGGCGGACACCGTACCCACTGGGCTGTCACCCTATTGTTTAACATGGGCGTTCAAAACAGGTTATATAGCGTACTTTCATTTTTAACGATTTTTAATTGCTTTTTTCTCGGAATTTTACGAGAAGTGCGTCGTCTCGCTTCGGCATATTACATTTGTACCCATAAACTACCGATTCGCAAAATTTAAGCTCGATCGGCGATGCGAAGGTCGTGTATTCCCCTTGTTAGATTCGTGCAAATACGGTAATAGGAAACCACCCTATTAGAGGAAGAGGTATGTGGGTCAAAGCGCTGGGCTACAAGATGAGAAGGGAAACATAATTCACAGGGTCGCATGGCGAAGCAACAGTGATATCAACACTTACAGCTCATCGTGGCTGGAAGTCTGAATAATGTTATGTAAATGGTTGATTCAGAGCAAGCCAATTATAGCCACGCATTTTGAAACGTGATAAACCACCATAATACGTTTTTCAGGAAACCGTTGTTTCTCGGATGAAGGACAACCCCTGACAAACTTGTTTAGTCTTGGTTTCTGAAATCATAAACGTTTTTTGCACAAAACAAAACAATTTTTCCAAAAACAAACATTTGTAGTGGGAATATGATGTCTGGAATTGTTAATGCTTATATTATGCGCAATAAGTACAGTATTATCGCTCATTAAACACGCATTAAATGCACAATAGAAATTTACAGATGCGCATATAATATTAATTTAAGGTACGAACACAATGTGATTTTAGGGTGCTTTTCCAATTAACATTTCATGCTTTTATCATTGTATATTAAAAGGGACTTTGATATGCAGTTTTGCCACTAGTGTTTTGCTGTAACTTTGTTGATAATATGAACTTCATCGGATTTTGTTGATAATATGAACTTCATTGGATTTGTCTCTCATATTTAGTCGTGAAATAATGATTATATAGTCTATTTTTTTGAAATTTGATCCTTCTATGTAAATTTTTATTGCACAAATTTGTTATTTTGTAAAGAAAATTCATGCCAAACGTTAACATGAATTGTCATGATGCAAAAGTAAGTTTTATTTCATTCTTCCTAGGTGATTCTATCGATATGGGTACTGAATACATTGGCAGCATTCTAGAGGAAGCTCTGAAGACAACTTCGTGCCTTCTTGGGCCTGAAACTGACCCAAGAAACATTTACCAAGATGATGGTGACGAGAAGTGTTCCATGTTTCGCATTGAATATTTGGGAGAAGAGAAGCTTACAGATACGAATGACTTGAAATCCATTTGTGATATAAATGATCTTGTTTACATAAATCGCTTATTGCTCCATCTGAGGTGGTCGCTGGACAAGTTCATTGAAGACTACGTTCGGGCGAGCAAGAGGGAAGAAGTGAGTGCGGAACATGACCAAGATATCTGTGCCTGGTACTTTGTTTACGAAGATCGCAACGTCTTCGAAGAAGAGGATGCGAAGGCTTTTGGAACCAGTCTCACCGAATTGGATGATATCCCATATGTTGACGGTGCAAAAGGAGTCACGTAAGTATCCACTAATTAATAGAATACATATATTAATACTAGTGATGGGTCGATTCCAAAATTTTATCGATTCCGATCCCGATTCCGATCCCGATTCCGATTCTGACATTTCTATTCCGATTCTACCAATACCTATTCCATCGATTCTGATGCCATAGGCTCCAAGAAAAATATGACTTAATTCCAGGCAACAAGAAAACCACTTTTAAAGATATCACTCTGTAAAAGAGTCAGTTGACAAAAGCATCTTTCATATCATCACTATGTAATTAAAATACAATAGCTGAATTTCAAAACAGAAAATACCTGAAAAGTGGTGTTACATGATAGGTATTACTTTAGAATATTGGCACTCATAATATGACGACATGTACCACAATCATGATTGTGCTACAGATGAATAAAGATTTATTATTATTTTTATTATGTCGACCATATATATGTATCCAAATTACAAGGGAGAGCCCTGAGTACATAAATTTTCATAGCTGTTATAAAGATTACATACTACATATATGAATCATCTACCTAATATTTGGCCCTTTCAAATTCTCAAGCAGAAAAACCAATTATTCTACATGCTCAGTCAGCAGGTTTTGACGTCGTCATGTTTCAGTATTACTGCCTGCAGAAAATTGCCTTTTGCTACACACTTGTATGATTGGGCAAGTACTTTCCTACCAAAATTGCCAGATTATGGAGACTTTGGAATTTTTATTATAAATTATATCAACGATTTTTTTGGATCTTGAATCTTCTTGGAATTCAAGTAGACAAAGCGAACTAACTAAAGAACTAAACTTAAGTTTTGTAGATCTAAAAAAACTCTATACTTCTCACTTCATTTAATCAACTTTAAAATCTCTTCCTTTTTTTAAGTTCAAGAAAGAAACTAAACGCTACAAATGAATATCACATCAGACGGACGCAGTAATAAAAATGGCTAAAAGAGCCTTGTGGTGTGAAAACTCCCCCTACTGTGCGACTCACCTCGGCGAAGTTGGAAAGGGAAAAAGGGTATCGGTTGTTGCCTTTCACGGAAACAGTTCATTTTTCTCCCTCTTAAGGAGGAACCTGCGCTTCGAAGTACTCTTTTCATATGATAAAAATTTTATGTTTTAATGCGTTGATTCTGGTTTAAAATGCTTTTTTATAATTATTTAGTACTATTAAAAAGAAATTATGGTAAGATATCGTTGTAAACTTGCAAAAAGAAACTTAAACACTCATAATGTAAACTAAAGGTTATATTGACCTCAGCAGCAGCAGTTATTACTTAAGCATTTTAATTCAAGAATAATTAATGAATTGATGATAAAGAAAAAATATTTTCTGGTGAAAAATATCTCAAAATGTGAATATAAGGTTTAATTTAGCGATATAATGCGATGAAAATTTAAGGCATAAATGTTTGGCAACATTGAAATTGGTAAACAGTTGACTGTGACATAGCAACGTGCCCTGTGGTATCTTGCTAAGCTTGATTAAACGTGGTGTATATCATCTTCGTGTGTTGAGGTTTTCAAGAGCGTTTCTTTATGCATAAGTTATTGCGTCCATCATTTTTATTTTTTCACCCTTCCTTTCAACCATTTGTTCGTGATCTCACTCATCCATACATCCCTTCACATTTTTCACTATCGCTCATCTTTGCCATCATCATTTTGTCAACGATAGAATCCATTCTACGCAATGGATAATCTCCAAGCTCGTTACAAGGGCAGATTTGCTAAAGCAAAGAAAGCCAAACGATTTGAAAACCTGAAGATTTGCTCGGCGCGGGAGAAGTCAGAAGTTTCCGGTGTCAACAACATCATAGTTAGGAAGCAGAATTGTTGATGTGATGTTCCTCGCGCAGCAACTGATTTGCTCGGGCTGTGATAATGTTTTATCACTCCTGGATATATTGTCGGAGAGTGTAATTGGTCTTGCCAGCAAATGGCCAATCAGTTGCAGGCAATGTGATATTGATAAATCTGTTTGTACCTCAAAAAGTACTACCAATCCAGAGACTAATCACATGTCCTATAGCATCAATATAAAGGCTGCTTTAGGTAAGATAATGAAATATTTTGACTATGAAGGTGCTTTATTGTTTCCTTAAGCTGTATAAAATAGACAATTTCTATGATTTTAACTAATCCTTTTGTTTTAATATGCTGTTAATAATCAGGTATGCTTGACGCTTGCATTGGCCCTACTCATGCCAACGCCTTCCTTACCTGCCTTAACCCCTTCAGTGGTGTTTAAATTTTCCCCAAGTTGTACCCCCAGGGCGGGTTTTTATAATGTTTAGCTTAAAAATGGATTGAAAAAGTAAATACGTCTTACAAAAATATATTTAATATAGTATTAAGCACATTACAGGTATTTAAAGTATGATCATACTGTGCCCCATGATGTAAATTAATATAAGCATACCCAATTTAAACAAATAATGTTATTGCTATTTCAAACAAAATCTAATACTTTCTTTTTGTGTGATACATTTCAAAGCAGTGTTCGGGATGCAATGGAATATTCCCGCACTGTTTGCATTCCCACCTAGTTTCTTTCCTTCCGGGACAAACTCGGCATACTCTACTGGGAAACTTCTTCTTTTCTGTGGCTGGTATATGCGTTGGGAAATGTCTTTCAGTAAGACGAACAGGTGGGTCAGTTTTCGAGGGTCTTCCTCCTTTGGCCACTTTTCTTTCCATGGCATACTTCTCTAGAAGTCCATGAATGACTTTATGCCTAAACTGTAGGAGAGTGCATTTTTCTCTGCCACTTTTTCCATGCACAAATGAGCATTTACAATGCTAATGTCCATCAAATGAAAGAATAGCTTCCTGTACCATCGGAGACTTTTTCTGAGGCACTCGTACGGTTTTATTTTTTGGTCCAATCGATCCACTCCTCCCATATTAGCATTATACTCTATCACGGCGTCTGGTTTCTTCACTGCTTCTTTGGTTTTCCTGTCTACTTTTCCTGTCTCACATATTTTTCCCCTGTGATACGAGGATAACATTGTCACATCTTTTTTGTCACGCCATTTTATTGCAGAATAAACTCCTGATGTGTAACATAGTACGTCACCTTTCTTCAATTTTGCTGTCTGCAGTTCTTTCGGCATTTCCTTTCTTCGCAAGTCAACTGTTCCACAGGCTCCGAAACCATGAGATTGCAGCTCTTGGAATAGATTTGGACTTGAGAACCACCAGTCCATGAATATAACATATCCTTTCGCAATAAGTTGGGGACACATCACAAGTTTAGTAACAGAAGCATGGCTTATTAGTTTCCGCGAAGCACTTTCATCACCCCGCCTTTCCTCCCCTTGACCAGTGTAAATGAAAAAGTCCCAGGCATATCCTGATTGAGATTCACAAATGAAAAATATTTTTATACCAAACCTTGATCTCTTTAGAGGAATATATTGTTTCATCAGTGACCTTCCTTTGAATAGCATAAGGCTTTCATCTACCGAAATATTTTGTTCCGGCAAATAGGTTTTTCTAAAAGATAATCGAAGCATTTCCAGCAGTGGCCTAATTTTCCTGAGGCGATCAGTGATGCCCGTATCTTCATCATTGACAAAGTGCAGGTAACGCAGAATCAACTGAAACCTTTTCAGAGAAAACGTTTCGTAAAAAATAGGAGTCTGAAGTATGTAGTCTCTGGTCCAATATAGCTTCAATTCGGGCTTGCTAATAATACCCATTGCCAAAATCAATGCAATAAAAAGTCTAATTTCATTCTCACATGTATCATTCCACAACCTTATCCTCGCATTGGATCCAACGCCTGAATTTAGAGCATCCTCGCGGCACTTATTGGCATATCTATTTGTCTCGACGACAACATGGTGCACGAACTCATCAGTGAAGAAAAGTTCGAAGCATTGCAGAGGAGAAACATCTGAACTAAGTGGAACACACACACCTGCAACACCAGCAAATATTGGTTTCCCATACCCATCTTCTGCTTGGTCAATGTCATATTGAGTCCACTGGAAATTACGTTCTTGTTTACCTGGGGAAACATTTTGCGGCAAAATGTCTGGACTCTCCGCGTCAGATAGTTCCTCATATGACTCGTAATCATCGCTGCTACTACACTCTAGGTCAGATTGACTTTCAGATGGGCTATATTCACTTTCTGAGTCATCTTCTCTTTCTAAGAAAGAACAAATTTCATCAAGGCGAAGTTTCTTTTCTTTGCTTTTTGCCATCGTTCAGGGTTACACTGCACAGTGCACACCATACTATACATATCACTAAACAATACCCAAAAACACCGCTAGGTGGTATAAGCTTCCTAATAAGAGTGAGACATCTAATGGGCAACATATAAACTACTAGCATAATAGTACCATTGCCCCGGAAAGGTTTCGGGAGTGAACGAACTAGATTTTAAGTTCACCACGGAAATCTTCCGGGGTAGAACGTTTTGGGCAGTGGGGC
The DNA here is from genome assembly GCF_921293095.1 of Ischnura elegans. NCBI lineage: Eukaryota > Metazoa > Arthropoda > Insecta > Odonata > Coenagrionidae > Ischnura > Ischnura elegans. The sequence goes on along the minus strand of NC_060258.1, from coordinate 11,350,122 downwards.
AAGGCCCGGAACTTTTCCGGGCGTACCACTGAAGAGGTTAATGTGCCTGCCGTAACCGAGTCGCTGTTAAAAAGAAGTGAAAGGATAGTTGGGCCTGCTATTGAAGATGTTGCGAACAAGAGCTGCATACTATCATCTACAATTGAAAAAACATTGGAGGCATCTATAACTCAAGGTATTCTTTGATATGATTATTTGAATGCCCATTTCTTTGGGTATTTATTTCATTCAATGTTTTAATAAGCTTTTCTTATTGTTCTAGAATCTCTGGAATCAAACGAACTGGCGTTACCTCTTGTTGGTGACGAAACATCAATCGAGGGAGAGTAAGTATAAACGAAAAATCATTTTTACTAGTATTGGTCTCCATTCTTGTTCTATATCGTAAAACATTGCCGAAAGTGTGGTAAATTTGCTGAGAGTTAAGCAGTGGATAAACATTTTGCACACTACACACAAACTTCTTTCACTGTGCATTGTACCAATAAGATGTAACCATAATAATAATAATAATAGATGCATTTATTCAGGTGAGGTTGAGGCTAGTCCCCTCTTCCATCTAAACCTTGAATATGAATGGCATAAATAGGTCTATGATAAGGTGAGGTATAGGTGTGAAACTTCTAACTTCATTAGAAGCACTTAATATTATAAGAAATTAAGTAAAGTACTTCTCACAATGACTATTTTTTGGAGTAAAAAAATAACTGCCATTGAATATTTCATTTTGAAGACATTGCATTTGGTTAGAATTGTTGTTATAACCTTGTGTTAATTGGGGAATCAGATTCCTTACCAATCTTATCTGAAGTGACATAAGGATATGTGGCCAGGCTGTTAATGAGTTTCATGTATGGTTTATTGTGGATTGGGAACAGTAATATTTACAATGTCACTTACGCTGATGACACCAATTTTTTTATTTCATCACCAAATGCTAAATTATTAATTACTGAGGCACAAGTGTTGATTTATAACATTTCTTAGTTGTCATCAATCAACTCTCTGACATTAAATTGAAAATAAAACCTGGAAACGCCTTTGATGGAGACCTAAATATAATATTAGAGGACAGCCGTATGAAAGCAACTTTTATGAAGTTTTTGGGTTACAGCATGGGGATATGCAGCACAATAGAAAATAGGATATTCGTGTATCCTAGCTAACTTCTAAGTTGCTCTGGTCAGAATTTTTTTTATTTTTGCAATCCTTGTAGACATCAGTTTACATTACCAAAAATCCTCACAATACTCCATGCATATATCTTAAATGTGGCATTTTACATATTATATGCACATGAACCATGACCTAACGGCATTGACTCTTAATAGCCCTTTGGCCTTGGCATTGGATTGTATATTAAATTACCGACTGCCATTACAACTATTGAATGCTATCAGTTATTTAAAAGATGTACGTAGCATGTTCAATACCTTGACTTGTCCTATATTTGTTGGCGCAAATTGCCTGGCAAGTATTATCATTATTATTGCATTCATTACTATTAAGCCTTTCTTTTTTTTTACAGAGGAGCAAGTAATGTGGTATCCCCTGTCCTTGAAACCTCGATAGCTGCGTCCTATGATATGGGATGGCAAAAGAGAGGAAGTGGGAGAAGTAATTCCAGCCTCCCTGGACATGGATGTCTCATTGGCATCCATTCAAAAAATGTTCTATCTTTTGGAATGCAGCTTGCAAGGCTTGCTCATACTCTAATGTCGACCACGACTGTCGCAGGAATTGGTCTGGCAGTGCTAAGGCAGTGGAGGCGGATTTGGCAGTAGAGCTTTTGACCACCAGCACTCCTCTGAAGGCAGCTCAAGTAAAGGTGGGAACCATTGCCTGCGATGAAGATTCTTCCACCACAGCCAAAATTAGGAGGGATGTAGGAAATGTGGAAAAGGTGTCCGATATCAACCATGCGAAAAAGAATTTGGGGAATGCATTGTATGGTTTGAGGATGTCACACAAGCAGTTGACTCCAACTGTTATAAAGTGTTTGCAGAGGTGCTTTGGTTATGCGCTACAACAAAATAAGGGAAATCCAGAAAGCCTCAGGAAAGCTACTTTGAATGTTATCCCTCACTCCTTTGACTCTCATGGGGGTTGTGGTGTGGCTTTGTTAAAGACCCAGTAGCATATTACCATCGAGGACTTCCCAGGGGATTAGGTTTGGAGGGTGAAACTTTGCGTGCAAGCCTCAACAAAGTTTTTGAGAAATTTGGAAAAATTGCCAATAGTTTGGCTCCTTGTGGCTCTACACAAGGCAATGAAAGCTTCAATGCTATTGTAGCCAGCAAAGCCCCTAAATCCAGGCATTATGGCTCTTCCGAATCTAATGATTACAGAGTCGCAGCAGCAGTTTGCCATAAGAATGTTTGTGTCGGGTATGTGGCAGATGTGAAGAAGTCCCTGATGTTATCTCCAGGGTCCTACACAAACAAGCACAGGCAGTGGCTGGCTGGAAAGCGAATGGGTGTCATGGAGAAGAGGAAGAGTTTGGGCTTCAAGTGAAGGAGACTTTTCAAAAGTCTAAAGAAGGGAGCAATGGTGAAGAGTCGGGAAGGGGAGACATATCGGAGTGGGATGGGATTGGATGGTGATGCCACTCTCATGTCACCTCAAGTGCTTGTTCTGGTCACCAGCGAATATTCTCTTATAATATTTGATGTGGAAACCGCAGACCCGAGTAATTCATCAGAAATTATTCAGGTTGGTGCTGTGGGAGAATCAGAATTCTCTGTATATATTAAACCTTCAGGGCCTATTCCTGAGCAAGTGAGTGAATTGACTGCCCGGCTAAGTGTGAGGGATGGGGAAATGTGGCGTGGAGGAAAGAAGCTTAGGCACCACAGTGCTGTTGAGGGGCTGAAGGGCTTCATTCAATTCTTTATTGGTCAGTTTGTCTGTGCTCCAGGATATGGGGATATCCCAATATATGATTGGAAGGATTGCAGATGTAGGACTCAACTTTGGGTGCTTAACCCTTTCACTCCCAAGCGGCCGATATATCGGCCGCGGCCTTCCTACCCAATACGCCCAAGCGGCCGATTAATCGGCTGCTTGCTTAGAGCAATATTTCACATAAACTATGATGTATTATTATTTAATTGATTTCTATAATGAAAGTATACATATTTAGCTATCCTTAGGTATTTTTTATATAATTTAATTTATACTTTTAATATTTTAATGGACGCTATTTCTTTAACTCTTTGTAAAATCTGACTCATTTTGCCGAAATTCTTACGCCACTTTATAACAAAGTGAAATTAGAAAATTTGTACGTCATTGTTGCTAATTATCGTTTATAAGTTATATTGAGGATAAATTTTAATAAATATTTAATTTAAATGTTCTTTTTCTGTAACTTTTATGTAAACTGACAGCTTATTGAACTCCTTTTTTTCCTCTCGTAAATTGCCGTCACGGCTGATTATATGATGCTCTCAACAAGCTTAGGCACGCTTTTACGCTTGATTTATTGTTATTCACTTCACTACATCACGTTCGTCTTTATTCATGTAATACATTGGTGCGTATGACTCCATTCTTTCCACGACGTAACATTTTATCTAACCTCTAATCTCCCGCCCGCTGCAATTATATTTCGACGTCTCCTTATTACAATCAAATCCTTTTTCGGTATCGACATACATTTCAAAGGAATCGTCTTATCTGACTTACATTATTACATTTTATTCACAAGGAAACAATACTTCTTGTTTACAGGAAGAGTACACTAAGTGTAAGATTGTCGTGCGTGGCACGCGAATGAAATGTTTTCAGCGAACCTCAGCACGTGGCCGATAACGTTGCCGAATAGTCGCCGTGAAAGTGATGGCTTCACAGTTTTTTATCCTAATCTTCCTTATCTACATAAGTGATTCATTGTGTCACTGCTTTGCTGACACCTACTTTGTGGGCAACTTCTGAGAATGCGTCATGAGTTACAAATGTAATGGTTTGCATGCGGAGTCCCGACGGCTTAGTTTGCATCAACTCGCGCGTATCAGAGGTCGGATACTTTTCTTCGCGTTGTGTTTTCTGTGCATTGAGTCACTTGAATTTGCGATAAGTTCATCATTGCAGCGACATCTACGTATAAAAGTCTTGTGCCTTTTTTTAGTGGTGTGAGTGATATTTTTCCAAAACAAATATCACCAATAATGGCTGGACCATCACGCGTAACGGAAAAGGATATTTTGGAAATTTTAGACAGTTCATCCAATCAAAGTGAATCAGACTACAACGAAAGTGACAGTGAGTCGGGGAATAATAGTGATGGAGATCAGCATTCGTTTCAGTCTTCGGGTGAGCTGGACACTGACGAAGACAGTGACAACGGAGAATGGAGGGAAGTACAAGCTAATGAAGAACAAATACCCACTAAGTTCAAGTTCCAAGAAGTAAGTGGACCCAAGAAAGCCCCACCACCTAACTCGCCACCAATTCTTTATTTTAGACTTTTTTTTACGGACCTTCTTTTGAACCTCTTCGTCACTGAAACAAATAGATATGCAAAACAAAACATTACCTCTCATTCAGGAAGATCATCACCACCACTGAAGTGGGAAACAGTTACAATTGCGGAAATGAAAGGATTCCTAGCCTGTATTTTGAACATGGGAATTATACGGAAGCCCACCATAGCTTCATATTGGTCGACTTTGCCTTCTCAGAGTACCCCTTGGTTCGGAAAAATGTTTCCGCGGAATCGCTTCCAGCAAATTTTGCGATTCTTTCATTTGGTTGACCCTAAAAAATGTATGGCCCGTAACGATCCCAGATATGACCCTTGCATCAGGTACCAACCCCTTGTTGACCATGCAAATAATGTATTTAGATACCATTATACCCCTCACGAAACTCTGAGTGTAGATGAAAGTCTGGTAGGGACAAAAAACCGTACAAGTTTGTTGCAGTACCTGCCAAATAAGCACCATCACCGCTGGGGAATCAAATTTTGGATGCTGTGTGATGCTGTATCAAACTATTGCTTAGGTTTCTTTACCTACAAAGGTAGATCAAATGATGAAGAAAGGATGGAGGTGAAGGAACATGGGCTGGGATATACAGTGGTACTGAAACTCCTTCAGATGAACAATTATTTATGCAAAGGCTACCATGTTTTTGTGGACAATTTTTTTATGTCAGTTCCCTTAGTGAACAAACTTTACCAAATGGGAACATATATTACAGGAACTGTTAGAAAAAACCGAAAATTTCTGCCCGAGTTTTTCAAAAAGAAGTTCACCGTTGGAGAAAAAATGTTTTGCCGTTCCGGCTGTATTCTAGCCAGTGCATTTAGGGAAAAAATTTCTCAAAAAGGACCTGTGATCCTTCTTTCAAGTAAGGCGACTGCAAGGAATAGTGAAGTGACAAAATTGAGACAAGGCCGCGAGAAAAAAACTGTGAAACCGGAAGTAATTTTGGAATATAACAAGTATATGGGAGGTGTAGACTCTTCAGACATGATGCTCTATGTATATTTAGATGAAAGGAAAACATTAAAATATTGGAAGAAGGTAGCGTTCAACATTATTGGTAGGATGGTTTTGAATAGCTACATAATATATAAGGAAAATTTCAAAGAACCTGGAAAACCTCTGACAAGACTTATGTACACAATTAGTATAATTGAAAACTTAGGAGCTGAGTGGTTGAATTTCAGGGAAGAGTGCGAAGTGAGGGGTCGTGTTTCACCGGGAATAAGGAAACTGGGTGGGAGAAAAGAATACAGATGCTGTGTATGCAGCACAAAGGAACAAAGAAAAAGATCCAGAACAGTGTGCGTCAGATGCAACAGGGGTTTGCATGGGGAGTGTTTGCATAAGCATAAGTGCTAAAAGAGTTGATTGTGAACAAAAGGCAAAATTTATTCGTATGTGATATTTTAAACGTGAAACTAATCAAAAGTGTACCTATGTAGTTATTTCATTAACAACTTGAACAAATAATGAAAAATCCTCCGTGAAACAATTTTCATCATAATTTGTTTGCCTTCGTTTTTATAGAAATAACATTGTAATTGCATTAGTATGTAAGTCATTCATTTGTTTAAATAAATGCAATGTTAACATTTAAACAATTCCTTTAGCTTTAATTTAAAATAGCAATAATTTGTATTATTTAAGGCCTAGATATATAACATTGTTTTTTTAACAGAAGACTGGCTTAGGCACTGCTCAAAAGTGATTGTGACAGATTTAAACAATTAAATTTTTATGACAACAATTTTGTTTGTCTATGCATAAAAAATTAGATATATCTATCAAAAACTAAATTTTTAATGTAACTCAATTTTCAATAATAGCAAAATGAAAAAAATAGTATGAATGAATAAGCCATAAAGTTAAGTTTTTCGTAAAAATATTTTAAAGTATTAATTTTATAAATTTATTATTGCAAAACTAAAATTTATACATAATGATAATTAACGTTATTGAAAACGTCATTTATTTTTACATATGTGTGATTTTTTCCATGTCTTTATAATGTAAAATAAACCCATGAGAATTTTTACGAAAAGTACTAATAATTTCATTAAAAAACCCTTGGGAATTTTGGGTATGCATATTGAAAAATGCTTGGGAGTGAAAGGGTTAAGAGAAGTTTATAGGGCAAGTGGTGAGGAAGGTGTCAAAGATTTAATTCTTAAAAAAAAGTCACAAAAAGTGTCATGATTGTAAATAAATGGCAAGCTATTATGAAAAAATGTTCTGAATAAAAATTTAAGAGAATATTTTATGGTTTATTCCTTTGGAGAAAATTCCTTTGAAAATGTTCGTGTTGCTCAACCTGCTGTCACAACACCAAATGGTTAGTTGTATCCTGTATTTCAACATTTGAATGTACAATATTGCTGTCTTGACCTTGGAGCAAATTCAGGTAATTAGTACATATATTGTAAGATGGTATAAAGTAAATATTCATTAGGTTGCAATTTCTATAACTTTTCCTTTAAGATAGCCCCATGCCGTAGTGTACTTGATAATTTTTCATATAAATTTGGTACTCCACATTTCTTGGGTGATTGGTGGTGTAATGCTCAATTATAGCTCAGTTTTAATGTTTAGCCTCAAAGATAACTATATAGTAAAGGATCAATTGTTGAATAATATGTATGTGTCAGTTTAATAGTGTTTTACACGTATCACTAAGGTATTGTTGGGATAAGCATTTCTTAATATTGGCCTAGATATTCATGGGTGTGCGACATAACGTGAACTTAGGAGGGCGTTTACTGACAGAGATAAGAAGCAAATTGTAGGTAAATCTCATCTAGTGAATGAGAATTATAACAAAATGGAAGTTCGCCCTTGATAATCGTCCGTAGAATTGATTTCCAGTACGTTAAAATAATTGCAATACATTGTTACCATATAGTTCATAACTTAAGGTGGTAAGTAGTCCATTCATTGAATACTACACCGTATCTACTGAAATAGGGATGTCATAGCTTTTTTCTACTAGGCTTGCGTACGTTTCATTGTTTTTGCATTCCAAAAAAACTATTTTCATGAGCCAGATAACATATTTCAGCTACTGTATGATTTGCCATTCCATATCATCAAAAATTTTACAATTACGGAATAATTAATGTCTTTGGCTTCAGTGCATCATTAACCCTTATAGTGCCAGCCGGCCGATCTATCGGCCCGAGGGGTATGTGCGAAGAATGCCACGGGCCGATCTATCGGCCGGGTGTATTAAAATTAATTTAAAAATTAAATGTTTTTCCCAAGTTGCACAGAAGAGATAACAACATAGGTTAACTTTTTAATCAATGACGTAAGTATTAGAAGTTTAAATTTAAAAAATAGCTCCAACACATTCAATATTCATATTAGAATTTTTATAAATTTTTAAGTAAAATCGTGCAAATTCATCAAATAAGCCCTGGCATTCTTCGCATATACAAGGTAAAAAAGGCTGGCACAAAAAGGGTTGAAAGAACGTTTCGAGATGAACTGAATATTCGTTTAATGAATTCGTAAAAAAAAATTGCTCAGAAAAATCCAACGAACTGGAATTACGCAGCAGCCGACAGGTGCAATATCGCTCTTCATATTTTACCTCCGTATACTTTGCAATGTTGCCACTACCTCCGCAGCATAATGGCAGTTCACTCTGCAGAAAACCGGAAGTGTCTTCTTTGAACTTAAATACCGGCGCTAACATATCGGTAACCCCTTCTAAAAAAAATATATATTGGGCATCGATGTCTATTCTGTGCTGTGCTAGTTTTTCAACGATATATTTCCGGCCAAATTTGAGATAAAAAATGTTTTATAAGGGAAGGTCATCATTCTCCCATAAAGACAATGTATTTCTAGATGAAAATCCATCATTTTCAAATCCATTAATCTTTTTTAAATGGCTGATGACATATTAATATTTTTTCATCATTCGATAGAAAAAATAATGAGCAACAAAATATGTAAAAATAAGGGGAGGTTTTCAAGCATGCTTGAAATGATGGTTCCTCCTTAAGCATGCTGACGTAATCTCTTCACTTTACTTCAATACCCAGGGCATATTTCTTATGCGAGGGATAGTTCCGAAAAATATCCAATCTTCAGTATTTTTACTCGAGTAATGGGCTAAATGTTCAAGTCGATCTAAACATAATCCTTTTTAACATCCTCAGTTTAGTGTTTTAAGTCAATGAAGACGATTATCCATGCTTTAAATGACGATTTTCAAGACTAATGTTTTAAAAAACTTGAAAAATCAGCCTCAGTTACCAAGCCTAGAGTTCCACGGCGTGCAGCTGAGCTTTGATGCGCGATTGAAAAATCGCTCTTATTTCCTTCGTCGCTGACTTTTTTTTCCCAGATTTCTAATTAGTACTCTTTAGAAATCCCTACTTTATATTGTGGTTAAAATTTTCCGAGTTATATTTTTCATAAACGAAAGATAATGTCTACTTTATGTCAAATTTCACGTGAAAAACGGGTCGCCCATTTTGCGTCGTAAAACCAGACAGATGAGAGCCAAAATCTTCAAAAGTCATTGAAAGTATCGGCACAGCACCAGATCAAAGGAATATTGCGTTTATTCCATAAAACTCATACCAACGCAAAACCACTTGGATAAATTCAAAGATTTTTTGAGGAAAAATGATATCTCGCGTGGCATTGAAAAATTGCTCATGTTTGGGCTTCTGTATCTCACTAAAGGTTCGTATACTATGTGTAAAATGGCATATAAATCTATATCTGGTAATGATTTATGATTATTTACACTAGGTTTCTAGCCTCTATCCCCAAAAATGTCATTTTGGACTTTATTCCAGCTTTTTCCGATTTCGGACCAGTGTGCACCGGGTAGAAAGACAATCGTCCGCCACGGCTGGCGTAAAGGTATTCGGCGCCCACGTCGGCAACTATAGTGTATTCAGCAAGCTGAAACTACCAGGTCAAGGCATTAAAATGACTTGTCGGCTTTAAAAACTGCATTATTACATGAGTTTCATGATAGCGCTTCCTGTCGGCAGATTGCTGGACCTACTAGCCTCGATAGCTCTGTAACCTTAATTACTCGACTCGACATTCGTAATGCTACTCGAAACGCTCGAGTCGAGTACCAACTATTCGATCGACTTGAATTTTCGAGTACTCGTACATCCCTAGAAGATATGTATTTTGTCATTACGATTACGTGGCGTGAAAATTCATATGACTGTTGGAAATGCGGTCGTATATTTTGTTGTTTGAAGTACTACTGGAATCGGAATCGATTTTTCACCTTGGCAAGTACTCGTTTTCGATTCCGGTTCTTGGTCGAGAATTGAGGAATCAAAGAATCGAGGAATCGAACCGACCCATCACTAATTAATACTAATTAATTAAGCTTAGAAAATGAGTCCAGTCACAATCAAATAAGTTCCAAGTCAAAGGTATTCAATATAATGCTTTAGATGATACATCCAAAGAGCTTATTACACATGTAAAATTGTTAAGAATTGTTTACCAAAAAATACTACTTGCTTCCAGGGAGTGCAATGCTGCCATGGAGATTTTCCTGAATAAGTTTCTGCGGCAGATCCGCTCTACCAATGACAATAGCTTACTCCAGCATGGCGACGCAGGGATTATGCTGCAAAAGCTTGGAGATCGTGCGCTCTGGATGGAACAGGAAAGGATGAAATCCTTAGCTGATATTAAAAGAGAGAACTTACCTGCATTGAAGAGTAGACTCATTGCTGCTTACGGTGCTGACAGCCCCGGGGCCTGCAGTTGGAGAAGGAGACTCCTGATGCCCACGGACGCTCTCCTCTTCAGGATCGAAAGGGAAGCGTTGACGAAAATAGTTTCCTCTCCAGAATGCAATGTGCTCGAGAATATGGACCGGGTGGCTGCGCCCAATGAGGAATACGTGATGTGGAATCTTGAGGATGATGTATTGGAAGATGCTATCACCAGTTTCAGCAAAAGCAAAATACCGAAACCTCGTGCTCAGAGAAAAGATGTAAGTAAATGCTTACTGCTGTCACCATGCCTACATCTGCGTTTTCCTACATTTTATGGCTAATTTTAGCCATTCGTTACAATTTTTAGAGCGAAGTTTACCAATGAATTTTCTATTTGGATACATCATGAATGCTCCTTCATATTTGTGTGACTAATCGTATTTTAACCCTTACATGTTCAAGGTGCCGATATATCCATGTAATAAAGTTTGTTGATAATACTTTTAGTTTAACTTGTACACTGAGGATCATAAGAATTTTTATCACTTGTGATGAAGTGGATGGTATTTCTTCTAGTATATTTATTGTCAGACATTGTTACGGTCCCGGTGCATTCCAATTTATGTAACACCGCCCATCCTCATTTTCTCCTCTCTCTCTCTCTTTCTCTCTCTGTTTACTCTGTGGAGTGACAAACTGTGAGTGAGAGAGTGTAAATGGGTTGTAATTAGAGATGGGTCAAAAAGAACCGAACTGCCAAAACGAACTGTTCACTGAAATGAACCGGTTCGAAAATGAACCGTTCTCTAAAACACCCTGTTCACTGTTCATGTCGGCACTGCACAATTGCGGCGTACTCGGTACAGTAGGCATGATCATCAAGAGGCATTTTGAACTGCAGCTTACTCGAGCAAGTGCGTTGTGGGTACAACAGATGGCGGTTACGAGGGAGGCCATCCAAGGCCGCCGAAGTGCGTCGTTTACGACCGAGCCCCTCCCCTTCTTTCCCTACCATTCCCCTCCGTCGACGAAAACGAACGGGACTGAACAGTTCGTTCTAACTAATATTTGAACTGATATTTAAAATATCAGTTCTTTCGAACCGTTTGAAATATTAGATCAAATATTAGTTTCCTCGGGGCGTTCAGTTGGGATATCGCATTCATTTTGATTTCGTATTTTGAACATTTGTGGATTTGTGGATGCATCTCCAAAAATGTTGTTTAAAATGCGATTCATGAACTTAAGAAACAATTAAAGTCTTTGGACTTGGTTTTTTCAAAAAGTCTCAAAAGTCAAAGTTTCTTATAAAAGGAGCATTTTAAAACTTTTCTCGTGCTAGATATGCGAATAACATCTGGCACTGACTTGATATGTGAATATTAATTCTGGCTTATTCTAAAGTGGAGAGCAGATATTTTCTTGCGCATGGATAACCCAGTAGAGGCTCGGGGCAGAACTTGCTCGAAATTACCACAACACTCTCCACAAACCTTACGATACCACACCAAGCTTTCATGTACTCTAAACGCATGATAAACAATATTTTCTACCGAATGACCCTACCTGTTCATTATGAACCGATATTTTGAACTGTTCTTTTTACTGAACAGGATCAAAGTGAACGGTTCATAAAAATGAACAGGTTAACCCACCTCTAGTTGTAATAGTGAATTGAGCCTCCGATGGCCTTATCCAATTCCTACTTGTTTGACAGCAGAGTACCCATTTGTGCTATGAGTGGTCCCATTATTTCCCCTTCCCCTCATTTCAATAGTAATAATGACTCTTTCGCCTTGGCACAAAAATAAAAACCGCAAGTGAACCGAGAAAAGAGCTCTCTCGAAAATAATTTGAAAGTGCTCAAGAGCAAAGGGAGTGAGAAAGAGACAGGCCCACAGACGAAAACAATCAGCCATTTCAAGAGGGGAAAAGAAGAGAGGAAAGCCGGATATACTACTATGCCTAGGTCTCGGAGTGGTTGAAATGAAAGTTAGCAGATAGCAAATATTTAACGAGTTTCGGCTCACAAAGGCGTCATCTGGTGTAAGAAACTGTAATGCATGAGAAAATTACCTACTTATGTTTAAGAAAGGGGGGGGAGAGAGGATTTGCCAAGTTTGGGGAAGAATTTATACACCGACGTACAGTTTGGAGACGGTGAGAAAACACGCAACTAAAATGATAAAATAGATCCCGGGAAAATCCAGGGATATAAGAAGGATTTTATTATTAAATCTAGAGGAATGACTTTGGAGAAGAAACCACCGAGATGGTAAGGACAAAGGGTGGAGGGGGATTGAAAGGGTAGGTGGAGAGAGAGGCCGCATGCCAATAGAAACGGTGGAGAGAAGTTCCCGAAAGAGTGACTGAGGAAGGAGTGAGGATAGGATAAGCAGGTGTATGCGGAAGGAATCGAAGGTGGAAGAAAATATTCTACGCAATACGGAGGAAGTGGTTGGGTTGACTAAAATACCGTATTTGCACAAATCTAAGACAAGGTTTTTTTCCCTCGCAACTCCTGCGGAAAAGAGGGTTCGCTTTAGAATTGGATGCAAAATTTTTTACGTCAAGCGGGTTGCATTATTTGCATCGGAAAAATTATGGACACCTGTGGTTGCCACCTGATAGCAATGCGACGAAAAATCAACGTCAAAAATAGCTTAACAGTAATTTAGCATATTTAATTTTGCGTTCAGGTAAAAAAAAATCCATTTTTGGGCAGCAGGCAAGGATTCGGCATGTGCCGATCAGTCGCTGGGTGCACTTCTGCCGTGTCCGCGAGATTGCCTGCTTTACCCTGGGTTCGGCTCAATTCAAGTTAAAGCTCAATCAACACACAAAATGTTTGTGTGACTGGTTACAATTTACCTAAATTGTAACGTTAAAGCCTCGATGCCATCGCAGAATAAACTGCTACAAAGTCGTTGCATTTTTCTCAGAGCAACAGTAAGAAGGCAACATGATTTGCCTCGATGATGAGAGAAATCGATTTACGAGAATGGGGGGTCCTCTTAGAATCGTGTTCGTCTGAGATTCGTGCAAATACGGTACCCTGTAGAGGTGTAAGTCAGTTGGTGCCTCAAGGGTTCTAGGGATAGCCAGACCACAGATTTGCCGTCGAGTTGATGTCCCTTTGCAGGGATGACTTTTTTGGACCAGATCGGAACATGAATTTGATTGAACGATTGAATGAATTTGTTTACGCCTCCTTCCCTTCGTACGTTTCTTCTGTGTCATTGCTAGCTTCGTTAACGTTTGCTCCTAGCATATCTTTCTGTTTTTTCCGGTCTTGGATTCATCACTTTCATTTCTGTATCGTCAGAAGAGGACCTTCCATTTCAATCCAATAAGTTCTCTCACACATGCTCGTAGCTCAGTTCAAAGCCTTTCTCCACGTCCGTTGGATGGAAAAGGAAGAGTCATTGTTTGTTTTCCATTGATAAAAGGACAAATGTTAAGAAATGTGAGAGCATGATTGAATTTTGATACCAAAAATTTTATTTTTTGGTCTTTTTCTCATTTTAAGAAATTCACAAGAGTTTATGCTTCAACATTATATTCTGTGAGCCATTTTCTGGGTGTTTTGGAGGGGGTGACCTATCACCAGCACGCCAGAGGTACCTGCAATCCTAGATGAAGATGCCGTTTCCTGGATAAGAGAACATTTCAGAGATCGCGAGCAGAGATTAGTATTAGACAATGCACTGTACTTTAGGAATGTAGTTTACCTAATTCAATGCAAGCACTGTCCCTCCTTTTACATAGGCAAATCCTCAACTCCCCTTAACCTTAGAATCAATAACCACAGGGCATCATGCACTTCCTCTGACTTTGCGTCCTTCCCGGTGGCGAAACATGCGGCCACTCATCAGCGTCAATTCAATGATTGCTACAATGTATCAGTTTTAGCCTCCCTTCCCCCCACAGACCACCCACTCAAACTTAATTCCCTTGAATTAACTTACATAATTCAAAGCATTTCTTCCTCCTGGCCTAAATATCAACCGCTAATCCCTTAATTGCCTCAACCCACTTCTTTCCCCCCCCCCCTCTTTGGACCCTACCTCCCCTCTATTTCCCCTTCCCTCTGCTATCCTTTACCTACATTCTTTTACCTAACTCCGAGGAAGGTGGTAATGCCACCGAAAATTCAGCTAGTTTTGTGAGTTTTTTATCTTTGCGTGTTCTTATGTGTCTTACTACCCATCCTTTGGTTTTTTATGTTATTTACCTTGCCGAGGAACATTTCAAAGTCTATATACAATTGAAGTATTCCAAGAAGTTTAAACTCCTTGTTAATGGCTAGGATGGTTTCTTTTAAACATTACAATTTAACTCAATTTTTAAAAAATGTAGTTGAAAACTCCGTTAATCTTTTAATGTTTGTGACTCTACCACATGCATATATTGAACCAGGTACTCACGTGCACGAAATAGATGTGTGACATGGATATGCTTGCATGTGCGGAGTATGAAAGCTCTTTCAATTGTTTCGATGTTTTTATTCCAAAAGGTTGTCCTTTTGATGCTGTTCCCAGTTCTCTACCTGCTGGACATAGCGACAGATTGTAATGTGGCCTATCAACACTGCAGCCGAGCCAACTACCTTTACTTTGCCCTAACACTCCTGTTTATCTTCGGGCCAGTGCTGGCTGAGATTATCACGAACGTTTTTCGGTAAATATAATCACTATCCAGTTTTGAGCGGTTCGAAAAATGAAAATTTAAGTAATCGATAAAAGTATGATTCACTATATTATTAAACCTTTCATTCTTATTATAGTTAGCATATAATATAATTTGCTAAATTTAGCGTTTTATACTTATTTTAAGCTGCTATTCTGAATGGAATAGCGTCATGCTATCAGCCGATATCGCAACTGAAGTTGCTATAATATAGCATATTGCAACCCAGATGCAGCACGGTATTCAGAACGGTTGCAATTCGTGTTTTGACTGCACCGGAAGACATAATTCTCAAAATAGCTAAAGCACCGTTGCAATTTGCTATCCTGAACGGCGAATCGCAACCTGTAGGGTTGCAATAATATTTCATGGTCTCTCAGGCCGAGCAATTCTGTATTACAACCCACATGCATGAAAACATGCTCATTGCGATGTTGAATTGTTTTTATGAGGTAAAAGTAACCTAATCAAGAATTGAAAAATGGAATAATAGCCAAAAATAAAATGATATCTACTTTATTTTAATTAAATAACCTTAGCATAAGTGGTGAATATTTCATTAGTTGTTTAACTAGTTCCGGATGTATTTTTCCTATTACCACGAATAGCAATCGATTGAAATACAACGTAATTTGCATTTTCTTGTTTTTTTTTACCATTTTATTAATGGAGTCTTTGTTCTTGCTTAAGTTACTCCTGTTCCTAGTTGATTTCTATTCTTGGTGAATTAGTATGGGACCAATTTGTCTTAATTGTGGCTCACAAAACCTCCTTCTCTTTTCAGTAAGTTACGTGGTTATATCACAACCTGGACGGGAGTATTCTCTAGGATAGACTCTTGGAAACTGCTACCTAGGTAAGAATACAAGCCTTTTTTACATAATGGTTTTTTTTAATGTGTGTCAATTTAGTCATTTACACCATTTGAATAAGTGTCATGGATTTGGGCAACTTTGAAAGTGTGTAATGCGTATGTGATGTAAGAGGCAGGATCCAATGACCGATGTGAGAGATGGTGCGCGTAAGTTGTATCAAAATAAGGTACAGAAATAAATATACAGCATGGAGCGATGGACACTGGCTAAATTTTCATGAGTATTCCGACCCAGTTACAATACAGTATTTTGAACGGTGTATTAATGATGGAAATCCTCCGGAAGTCGTAATTCCTAAAATGATCTATAGCACGGGTGCATTTCAGTATTCTCGGCAGAGAATTGCACCCGGTTGGAATTCCACGGTTTCCAAGACTGCGATATCCGTATCATGACCCGCAGCAACAAGTGAATTGCGACGGTAATTAATTTTATAAAGGTTATATTAACCACATAATGAACTTGAAAAATTAAATAACTGCTAGCTATGAAGTGATTGCTAAAAATGAAGTTGCAACGACTAATCATAGTGAATTAATCATAGCAGACGTGGTGATTTTGAACTAGTTAAAGAAATTGTGCAGAGGTAATCTTTCCAGCTTAAAATGTAGAGTTAACACTTAAAGCTCATCAGCAGTGCATAAGCAACAATAATTAATGCATATAATGACTGCAGTCAGCAAAAAGTTTCCGCAATTCATAAATGTGTGCTAGGGACGTATGATTATTCGAAAATGAGTCGAGTCGAGGAGTTGGTATTCGACACGAGCGTTTCGAGTAGCATTACGAATGTTGAGTTGAGTAGTTTCGGTTGCAGAGCTGTCGAGGCCAGTACGACCAGAAATCTGCCAACAGGAAGCGCTATCATGATTCTCGAGTAACAATGTAATTTTCAAGTCGATAAGTCATTCTAACGCCTTGGCCCGGGATCGTCTTCCTTCCTGGCAGCGTGTTTGGAGTAATCGGAGTGAACCACTGCATCGCTCATACTTTCTTTTGCAATAACTTTGTACCCTAATCCATTTTTCTTTGCTGAAAAGCCGAGAGTATACCTAACAAATTGTTAAGATTTCTGAAATAAAGAGAAATATGTAACTTTTATGAAGTAGCGGACAATGCCTGTTTTTCCCGTTGTTTAATATAATAATAATAATAAATTCGTTTATTTCGTGGGCCTTGTGACCCATGAGAAAATTATTATACAACTTTTACATTCATCAGCATTCATGGCTTTACATTCATAAAAGAAAAGAAAAAATGAAAAGAAATAAAAGAGATTCACTCGTTGCGGACAGCCGTTAACTTACAGATAATTCGGCAAAACAAAATTAACGAAAGGAAAAATA
Organism: Ischnura elegans; assembly: GCF_921293095.1. Taxonomy (NCBI): domain Eukaryota; kingdom Metazoa; phylum Arthropoda; class Insecta; order Odonata; family Coenagrionidae; genus Ischnura; species Ischnura elegans. Next base: position 11,333,014 of record NC_060258.1, on the reverse strand, counting down.
TCATGCTGCGATATAACAGACTAATTATTATAAGAAATTAAGGCGAACAATTTATTATGACAATTAAGTCACACAAACAATATTTTCAAATAAGATGAATGACAGATTGTTATAACACTCAAATTTAACACAATTTTAAACTCAATTTTCTGCAACAAAATGTTTGAGCCAAGAATATGTTTGAGAAGATTATTGTACAGCTTATAAAAGTTCAGCGTGACATTACATTCATAAAGAAAAACAAAAAATGAAAAGAAATACAAAATATTCACTCGTTGCAAACGGCCGTGACTAACTACTACAAGAAATTAAGGCGACAATTTATTATGACAATAGTGTCAGACAAACAGTATAAAAAAAAAGTAAATAACAAATTAGTATAACACTCTAATTTAACACAATTTTAAACTCAATTTTCTGCAATTTTTTAAAGTCACAATCTTTTAGCCTTTTTGAGTACTGCGTACGTTCGATACTAATTTTCTTTTCATTCATTTCCTGCGAGGTTTTTTCTAGAAATAAAAAAAACTATAGTGGAACCTCATTAAAGCGAGTACGGGCTATAGCGACACCCCCGCTACTACGAGAGATAGCAGATGCACTGTCAATTGACCCTATGCTAAGCATGTTAAAAATTTCATTTTCACGAGGCCCTTTTGGTGTTGGCTCTCGCTATAGCGACGGTTTCACACCCGGAAAAACTTACATCAAGGCTCCTAAATCTCAGTAATTGCTAGCGATCTGTTAGAAATGAAGGTTTTAATTGAGTGCTCAGTCTCAAATTTATGTGGTAAACTGTCGTTTGATAAATTAATAGTTAATTTTTTTTGAAAATATTGTGGTATTAGCATTATAATAGCTTTTATTCCTCGGGCGGCAGAAAGTTGTCGTCAGCAAATCCGCACATCCACGAGTTGCATGAGTAGAAAGCATTTGATGGCAGACACCATGACAAAAAAAATGCGTCTAAGCGAGAAAATAAAAATAAAGGAGTAATATGAGAGAATTTATCTGTCGCCGAGCCACTACTGTTCCTGTATAAATGTTCGAAACAGGTATATAGGCCAATATTTGCTCCACCTCCGGTAAAGCGACAATTCGCTATAGCGAGTGTTTATTGGTGCACCGTGGGGTGTCGTTATATCGAGGTTGCACTGTACTTGTTGTTGAGTTACTCAGCTTGATTTAACGACATGAGAAATGTATATTGTTTTACTTTACAAAAGCTAAAACTAAGCTCTACAGATCGTTCACCTCGTCCACTTAAACTCCATGAAGACTGAAAACCCATATCAATCGTTGATATAATTTTTGACACGTATTCCCAATGCTCCCGAATCTTGCCCTTGCGGACAGAAAGTATGCACTTGTGCTGCAATAGGGTGGTTTCTTTTATTTTTTTATTGCCTTAACCAAAAGATTATTACTCCTGGAGTACGTAGTTCACGCTTTTAGATTTTTAAATGACGATAACCATTTTTCGCGATAAAATGAAAAGTGAAAATTTTCAAGCGCGCGAAAACGCGACGCTTAAGTATGAATGTCGGGAAATCTCTCGGTACGACGTATTTCTGGTCCCCGCTGCCGCCCTGTGAGATGACCTTGAGGTGACCTTGAGGCGAAGCTTAGCTCTGGTACGACGCAGGCTGCTAGCGGGTAGCTGAATGCCCTGCTGGATGGTAGCGCTTGGCTTAAAAAAGGTTTATTAATACCTTATCAAACGAAGAAAACTTTCCGACCTTAGCCAGTTTTAATAGGTGATTATTAAGACATGTTTCCCTGAGCTCTGCGCCTCATGCATCCATTGGTAACCTCAGACGATGTATAACTCCTATCCTCTCGTGTAGAAACTAGGTCACTGTGACGTCACGCGGAGTGGAATCGCATGGGCGCCAATCTGGCCTTTTTCAAATGAGGATAAAATTCGACCCTTGCCATTCGTCTAAACCAGTATTTCAAAAACCAAATAGTTTGTGTATTATGAATACACTAATGGTGGGTAACGAATCGCAATCAATGCCTTTCGTTTTCTTTGATGAAGGAAACTACCCTATTGCCTTGCCTTGAATTTTACTTGCCTTTACTGCCTGCAGAAATTTGCCATGAAAGGCAATTTTCAGCAGGTAGTAACGTGGATATGTCAAAACCTGCGGAAAAAAGCAGGAAAATTGTTTTTCCCGCATGAGAATTGAAAGGATTAAATATTACATGATTCATTTCTAACGGTTAAAATTATTTCAGTTGTGCCTATGGAACTCTTTAAGATGAATTAATTTTCATTTATCTCCTGATTCTGGCACAATTACCCTCTAAATTCCTCATTATCCTTTCCGTTTTACATCAAGCTAAGCATTTAGAATAAAAAACTCATAATGGTACTGGAAAAATGAGAATATATTAGAGCGTGCATGGTTGTATTGCCTGGTCCAGAAATTACCATGCTCGACTCGATACTCGGGAGTAGTTTTCAACTCGACTGGTGATCAAAAAGTGGTACTCACACATCCCTAATACTTACTACCTATAATTTTATTGTTATATTTTAATTTTGACGAAAAGAGCCTCAGTGTAGCCTTTCAAGTCCGTTCATGAATTATTCCAATCTTCGTTTACTCACTGACACAGCTTCTCGCAAAAAAATTGTAACTATAAATGAAAACTAAAAATACCAAATATTTCATCAGTTGTTCAAGTGGACTGTAAATAATATGCAAACTTTGAGTTGAAATTCTTTTCTGCAAAATTCTTTCTCTACAAAACTGTAATTTATTAAAATTTAACGCGAGTATTCGCCTTATTGTATGCTTGCTTGAGAACAAAGGAAAAGTCCTAATATTAATTCAGTTTCCCAACATATATATCCTCCACAGAAGATAAATGCAATATCCATGAACAACATTATGCAATACTCACCATGCGGACTTCCATACAATCACAACCCCTACGCTAATAGTTTTTGAAAAAATTATGGTTCAGTTTATGGGCTCAGATGAGGGTCTATTAAAATTTTTATTGAGAATAAGTATCTATAACCTATAACTGTAGGTCACAAGGTAAATGGGATGGCTGCCGGTCATTTTGGTGTAGTTTTCAAAATACGATTGTAAATCGTTATAATTAAATAAGCGAGTAATATGGAGGGATTTTTTATCTGCTTAAACAATTTGAATCATCGTCAGGTATTTCTATCTGGAAAATTTCCCATTGCACAAAACGCCGTCGTGGAAGCGAGTAGAGGAAAAGACAGATTAGAGGAAAGAGGAGGGTGGAGAGGGGGAACAATGGGGGCTTGGAGAGTAAAAGTTCTGAGCGCTGCGGTTTAATGGGAGAGGAATGGAAGATGGAATACGTCGGCCACCGTAAACCATTTAATCGTATATTTTAAATAGTGTAGCATCTTCTTTTGCCTATTTATAGAAGATATTTTGGTCCTGTTTAGAATGGAATTGATTTGAGTAAAAGCTAGTGACAAGCACTCAGACTAACTGATGTTATGATAAATTTGCTGTAAGTGTACTAATATTTATCTTTCTTTTGCATTCAGAGCATTGAGGAGCGTGATGTTTGCCATCAATTCGAGGAGAAAATTTGACCATGACCTTCACGTGTTCTACGAAGAGCTGAATAGAGCACGTGGAGGTCATTACAAGGAATTGGCGGAGAAGCTAAGGTAAATACTATAGTCGTTGGCATACTTCATGTTAAATTTTAATGGTGGAAATATGTATCGCAATTTAATGTGGTTATTCAATAGGCTATTGAATAATTATTTGAATTAATTAATTTAGGAAAGCTTTATCTTCTATAACTTAATGGTATTGCAAAATTTAATCAGATGAGTTAATTTGAAGTAATGAGTAATTTTGTAGCCAATGGTTTAAGGAATTGAATGGACATCCAGGGGTTCGACTGTTACAATAATAACTATTTAAATGCTCCATTCTCATGAGTCCACATTGGAACTTATTGGCAGAGAATGTCAGACGCATTGATAAAATACCGTATTGGCACGAATCTAAGACGAGGTTTTTTTCCCTCCTGACTCCTGCAGAAAAGAGGGTTTGTCTTACAATCGGAAGCAAATTCTCGATGTCAATCGGGTTGCATAATTTGCGTCAAAAAATTTATGGGTACCTGAGTTTGCCTTCTGATAGCTATACAGCAAATAACCAACGTCAAAAATAGCTGTGAAGTAATTTAGCTTAATTAATTATTCGTTCAAGTAAAAAAAACATTTTCCATTTTAAGGCAGCAGGCAAAGATTCGGTGCGTGCCGATAAGTCGCCGTTTGCACTTCTGCCGTATCCGCGAGATCGCCTGCATTAGCCTGGGTTCGACTCCATTCAAGTCCAACCTTGATCAACTCACAAAATGTTCGTGTGATTGGTTACAGTTTACCTAAATTGTAACGTTAAAGCCTCAATGCCGTTGCGGGATAAACTGCTACAAAGTCGTTGCATTTTTCTCAGAGCAATGGAAAGAAGGCTACATGATGACGCCCTCCCCCTTTTCTCACCCACTGACCTTTTACTGCCTACCTGCTTCGAAGTTCCCAGTTTCTGGTGGTTAACTGCTGCATGAATCACCTATTAGCCCCAGAGGTGTCTAACAATGAATTTCAGCAATTGGTATAACCACAGAGTAAGTATAGACTTACTCTATGGTATAACACATTTATTAGATTGAAATATTTGTTATGTGCACGTAATTCAAAAAAGGAAGACAAAACACGACATATTTCTAACGTTATTTGAGCATTTTTTAGCAATGCACTAGATGGAAAAATACGATAGCGAAACATGATATCCTCGTAGCTGAGCTTCTCGGCAGTTAATGCGGAATTTTTTTCCTAAAACAGAATAGTTACTGACGAAGATCAAAGATTAGAAAACTAATTAGAAAAGAATGGGTACCTTCAGGAAAAAAAATTCATGTCGCAGTCATATGGCCATGCTTCACCCTTGGCAGTATGCTCTGTGCATGCCGTACGTGATATGTAGTATCAGTTCCGAACTTCACTTCGTACGAGTGGTTCCCTACTTTCCCGGATGGCTTGACTTCAAACCACCGAGCGTTTTCCGTGTGTTTCATAAAGTCAGGTTTCATTTTCACCAGTTTAATTATATTCGTCTTCGGACCATGGTCCTGCCGAAGAAACTTAGTCAAATAAACAATTATTGGACCTAAGTGTCTTGATATAGTACTAGTACTTCCGTAATTAGCCAAAATCTTGTTTGAATCCTATACTGACTATCATAATCACGCGCAAAAAAAAATCCTGCGTTTCCTAGCCAAAGATTCCCGCATTCACCGTTCATTGGCATCGTTATTAGGAAAAAAATTTTTCCCTATTGGAGTTTCTAAAAGGGTCTTAAGGAGTCTTAGAATCGTGTTCGTCTTAGATTCGGTACAAAATTTTAAAATTAGTATTAGAAGTTAGTGTGTCATTATTTATGTCACATCAAGTTAAGCCTATAAAAATGTTGCATTTGAGCTTATGTTAATTTTGGTAATGGAACCAATTTGCTCATTGATATAAATAACTAACTATGGGTTGGCCCCTAGTAGAGATGAAGTGATGTTCGAATAATTAAGAGGCTAAAGGGACCTGATAGATTGTTTCTCTGTATACAGTGGATTGACAAAAAAAATTTACGTTAATTCTCTCTCATACCTTTGCTATTTCAAAATTCCGTAGATACCCACTTAAAGATGAGTTCGAAAAACGATCTTAGCTAATAATTCACTTGCTTACGTGTCACTAAGTTTCACCTTAAATTTCCAGTTCGTTCAAAATCGATGAATCCCCTTCACGGAAATTTTCCCACTAATTTCACCATTTTCCGTGTATTGATGCTTTCTGTGAGCACCACCATTGACGTAGAGCTTCTGCTATCTCCGGGAAAAAGTTCCCTACCGAGAGCCTATTGCTATCATGTTCTAAATACTGGCCTTTAGGCAGACAAGTAGGTTGAAGGTGTTGCAGTATTGCTGACAGGATACTATTGTCCACCAGTGACAAAAGGAGTACTGGTCGATTGAAACATTTGCTTAGCTTTTGACTCGAAAATAAATTTTTTCTACTCATTGCCAACTTAAATTGAAACTTTATGGTCATACCTGGTGCAAGGACTCCATACTATCAATAAAAGACACTTCTTTACTTCCAAAAAATAGAAAATTTCTATTTTATGACCGGTTTCAGCTACTACACCATTATTATCAAATACAGAGAATATAAAACATATGTTGGGGACAGGTTAATGTACACTACGTTTGTTGATGGAGTGGAGTTGGTACCGAGCTGGGATTGGTAATTCCTGCAGAGGAAGGGGGTTGAAAGAAAGTTTGTCAAGAGTAGTACCTTAACGGCAACTATTGGCACATGACGTCACAGCATCACGTACCTTAAATATCTTCCACATTTGAATAGATACATTTTTCAAATAAACGGCATAGATGTTAGCATTTTATTATCCTTCGAATACAACCACCTATTCAGCGTCCATAGTAAGGGTACAAGGGTATCTTATTTGTAGAGTTAGCATTTTCACAGTTACTGCAAAAAATGTTCATCCTTCAACGTTAGACAAAGAATCACTGATTATTTTTTATGAATTCAACACGTAAGTCTCCAAAAGTGCATGCCAAAGCTGGTACATGACGCCACAAGGAAGATTACATGGTTAACAAGGTTTTTGGTTTGTAGCTATCTTTCGAAATTCTAAGGCAACCACACGTCCTTCCTTTCCCAGTAAAATGGATTATTTCTGGTTCAAAACTGCTTTGGTACATTTCCAAAAGGTGCCGGGCGAAAGCTGACGTATCATTCTTGTTCTTCCAGCATGCTTCGTGATCCTTCATCCTTGTCTTGAAGTTTTGTCCCATTTGGCCGATATAACATGAATCACATTTGTTACGCTTTAATTTAGAGATACAGTAGAACCTCGGTTATATGACCCTCAGTTATACGATGACCTCACTTATACGCCGATTTTTTTTGGTCCGGTGAATAACCCCATGTGAACCCATATATTTCCAGCCTCAGTTATGAAACTCTTCACTTATACGACAACCTCGGTTACGAAACGTATTTTTCCAGTCCAATGAGATAAAATACCTCACTTATACGACTTGTCAGAGAACCGCTCTACGAGAAGTTTGCGGTATGCGCGCAAATTTTAGTCATAGGAGCGGGGGTAGGATGCACTCATTACATAGATATGTCAATGAAGAATAATTAATTTTAATAATGAGCGATGCTGTTCATTAGATGCTAATTTTAACTGCAGTGGATGATCGTTAATCCGGAATATCTATCTCTGATGGAAGATTGTCTAGTATTTTCCAAGGTTATGCTTCCCGTCGCCCCAGCGAAATAACACCTAAATGAGCCGTTAAAAATCCTCGCGTACCAAACTTTTGGCTTCCAAGGTCATCCAAAAAAGATAATCGTATTTGTAGTATGGACGTAAGTCGATGGTGATTCAACATGATGGCAAAAACAGCATGCGTGGTCTCATACCGCGGGCTAATCCCTCATCCGCGGGATGAATTGAGGCGGAGGAAAGTTGCTTACACGGCGTGCAGATCAAAACTGACCCAACTTGTATCTGTGGATTTGAATGAAATATAGTTTGACCTTGACTGCCTGGTGGCAAGCGTTTATTTTTTAACTGAACGAGAGTTAGTACGAATGCCCCCGGAGAATAACTCGCGTCGTTAGTAGTAACGTAATCATTAACGTCAAATTCAAAACGCGAGAGATGAGGCAGTTCCTTTCAACTCAGGAATGACTTATAACCTGTAACGTTTTTTATTTTCTCTTGGTTTACTCCACTTTCAAATACACTTTAAATAAATCAATCTCGGAAGAGACACCCGTCGGCCATCACTCTTACAATGCAACTCCTCTTTCCATGCCTCTCCTCCCGCGCCGTCCACAACCACAACAATCACCTCCCTCCACCTCTGCTGCTCATTATTACCTTCCCCGGTTCACGTCACACCAAAATCCACAACAAACAACTTAAATTTATATGTTACAAACCATTATATCGAAGTACAAAAACAGTCTTGGTGTTGTTTCCAGATATGGGGAAGCAAAATATTACTTGGAGATGAATCACAGGGCTTGCGAGTCGAAGTTCCCGGCGCTGAATTCGCGGAAGAATGCCGGCAGAGAAGCTATACCCGGTAGATTCAATCTATTATTGCTAAAATGCCATGGAAAAATTCTTTTTTAGTGCATAAACATTATTGAGAGGGGAGATTTTTCCGGGCTCTTAATCTATTTTTGTCCATTCATCACTGACAGCAGTTGCGCGATTATTTCAAATGCTCACTTAAAAGTTTTCTAAGCACCGGAAAAGTGAACTTAGTCACGGAATATCCCGGGTACCAGTGGCGTAACTAGGAATATGCTTTGGGGGTGAAGGTAGTACCTGGGGGGCAGCTTCACCCCCCCCTCCCATACAAGGCAACGGGGATTCCCGTGCAATAAAGAAAATGGCATGCCTGTAAATATGTTCTACATAATTTTTGCACATAAAATTTAACTTAAAGTAGATGCAGTTGCTGTTTATCAAAGCTAGACTTGTGTTTTAATTATTTTTAAATTTCTCTGAGGCTTTGGAGAGGGATCTATCCCCTCATCTCCCAACCATAATTACGCCACTGCCAGGTGCTCCATATTATCTATGGCATGGTATTTAGAGGGAGAAAACTGACAGCTGGGGTCATTTGCGCCATGAGGTACGAGAGGGAGTATAGAAACCCTGTGTTGGAATTAGCCAAGTTGTAACGATTGGCTTAACCAGGGCTTAATGTCGCATCTGCCGGACAGTGTGTTGCACTGGAAGTTCCGTCCACACTACTCTCAAGCAGGGATAGAGCCATCTCTGAAAACTTTCTGCCTCTGCCATTAACCCGGGTCCATAGGGTGTGAAGCCCTTGTCATGCATTAGTGAAATTTTGCTCCCTAATTACGGGGTTAATTTGGATGACTTTCCTCAGGTATTTCATTTCTTCAATCTCCAATCTGGGGTTTGCCTATAGGTGGTAAAATGAATTTCCTGAAAACTGCTTTTAATGAGTCAACTTTTTTAAAAAAATTAGCTTCTCTGTGAACATTTAGTGCCATCATTCCGAAATCTCTCCAGTATGATAGCCTTGCAGCTTAGTACCAGAAATACTAGGCGTTCAACCGTGGGTAATGTTGTTCAGGAATGTAAAATTATGTTTCTCTTAAAGTAACACATCATCTGGGGTGTTACTTTTGAGAAAATAGGATCATTAGGCTTCAATTTCTTGCCTCCAAATAAGTGATTGCATCCTGGAAACAATCCAGCCCCTATAGGAAAGGATTTCATGCTAAATACCGAAAAACCTCACACATGAAACTTCCTCACTTATGAAACTTTTTTTGGTTTTCCAATGAAAGTTTCATAAGTGAGGTTCTACTGTACCTGATTTTAACTTGGGTTCAATCACATCTTTTGCATTATTTAACAATCTTCCCAAGGTGTTTTTATTCTACAAAGAAGCGTTTTATTTCTATTTAGGGATTTCTTTAAATACAAAATTGAATAAAAGGCCGATATAATGATATTATTTATCTACATTTTGTTGAAGTGCTGGGTTCGACTGGTAGTAAGGGACTTGACTTGGAGTAAAAGAAATTACTGAGGGTGGGCATGAGACCTGAATATAAATTATTTACGGAATAACAGTTTTTCTTGACTCTCTTTTTCAGTTGGAGTGAAATATCGTTGATTAACGTGCATTCCTTCGCTGCGATGGTATACAACGAACAGTGGCAGCTCAAGTGGAAGATGCACGAGGGGCTGAATGAGTCTGCGCCGCAGCTTCTCCTCCAATTGGTCATCGCCATCGTCCAATTAGGCAACGGCAAGACGGTCGGTGAGTGTATGTGCATGTATGATCAGGGTTCGCTCTGGTCGATGGAATTGAAAGAAACTCTCCTGAAAGCCTTAACATGCGGAGAACGGAGAATGGAAAGTTAGATATGGAAATGGAATGGCTACGTAATACTTACTCTTTCTGATTCTTCAAACTCTGCCAACTGTAAGTGAGAAATGCAAAACTGTATGATTATGCGGGCATAATTGGTCGGCTGCAATTGAGTCATTTCTCATTACACGCCTCTGACGGAGGTGTGGGCAAAGAGATTGAAGTTAGTAGGGTCGAATTGGTCACCCTTGGTAAAAGCAAGTCAGTCGACAAAGCACTGAGGTCACAATGACAATCGCAGATACTGTTCATTCACAGAATCGGAACACGATCAGTGTATTGTTGGTAAACCCATTCTGAGGTGCATAAATAAAGTATGCCAGACAATATTTGCAATTTTCAGCTTGACATCGATCATTCATTAATTGCCTCGTCACATTGAAAGCAAATTTTCAGGAAATATAACGTTAGTAATTCCAATAACAAACTCTTCTCCGTTTTAAAAGTGGGCTGTTTGCTGGTTAAAACTATTAACCTTTTCTGGAAGACAATATTTTTACTTGAAGACGAAATGTCAATCAAGGGAGTTCATAGGAAGCACACACTATCATTTTAACAACTTTTTCTAAAACTGATTAACTGAAGTGAAGCTTTTATCCTTGGTTGCGTTGAGAAGGGAATCTTGGATTCCGAAACCGGTATGCTTATCCCGTCCAGGTGGCAGTTCCATCGCTCATTTTCGAGCTAATTCTCCTGGAGTACAACCCACGGGGTAAGTGTTGTGTGTGTGATTGATTGTGTGAGTGTGTGTTTCTTAACTTAAGCAGTCTTAGCGAGGCCCCAAAAAACCCTCGTGAAGGTTCCTTCGTAGTTAAGCGAGTGATTGGATTCAACGTAGGCAGCCTTAGCGAGGTCCCTCAAATTCCCTCGCGGAGGTTTCTACACTGTTGATCGTGTGTTAGTGAAGGGTTACCGGATGAGAGGCTGGGATTGTTCACTGCTGTGAATATTCCCATTACAGCATACCACACAGTTTTGTTTTATACCTGTGACGAGGTCCCTTGTTACGGCCATTGGAGTGTTTTTATTCCCTAGTTCACCCTGAAAAGTAGGGAACCACTCGTACAAGGTGAAGTTCGGAACTGATGCTATCGCGTATGGCTTATGCAGAGCATACTGCAGAGGGCGAAGCCTGACCATATGACAGTGCCATGAAATATTTTGTTGTAAAGATACCCGTTCTTTTCTAATTAGCGTAGTGCCAGAAGGGTAAATGAATTCGAATTGCTAGCCGGGAGAAACCAAATATCCTGAGAAAATATCCCTTCGTCTGTGACTGTGACAATATAGATTTATAGCATAACTCATAAATTGTAACTTGATGTATGCTTTGGAGGGGGAGGGGAGTGTTGAATGGAGGGGGATAATGGATCTTGGGAAATGCGCTAATGCTACTTTCCCACAGAACTGAGCTTCTCCCTATGGTAGTTCCCTCTCCTGGGGAAGATTCAAAATGTGTGCCTTTTGTTATCAGCCATAAATGACACTAAGTCATTTCGTCTCATTTTCATCAAATGATGGATGTGGGAATAATTTTTCGTCGGGACCTTGATCTTCAAACGATCAATGCAGGAAAACGATACTTCGGGGAACGATAGATGCGGTAAAAAAATTACACTGTCTATGTGGGATTTTATTTGGGACCAGAAACGGCGAACGATGAATGCGGGAAAATGAACAATGAGGGAATGATAGATCGGGGTTCCACTGAATAACTTTTCCTTTGAAAGCGGCTGTAAAATGACTTCTTTTCTCTGCCATCGTAATACTCTGAGAGGCACTGAATCACAACTGAATCGATCTACACAGAGGCAAATCATGTTGCCTTCTTATCCTTGCTCTGAGAAAAATTAAACAACTTCATAGCAGTTTATTCCACGACGGCGTTGAGGCTTTAACGTTACAATTTAGGTAAATTGTAACCAATCACACGAACATTTTGTGAGTTGATCAAGCTTTAACTTGAATGGAGCCGAACCCAGGGTAAAGAAGGTGATCTCACGGACACGGCAGAAGTGCACCCGACGACTGATCGGCACGCGCCGAATCTTTCCCTGCTGCCCAAAAATGGAATTTCTTTTACTTGAACACAAAATTAAATGTGCTAAATTACTGTTAAGCTATTTTTGACGTTGATTTTTCGTTGTATCGCTATCAGGTGGCAAACTCGGGTAACCTTCATTTTTTTCGGAAGTAAATTATGCAACCTGATTGACGTTGAGAATTTTGCATGCGATTGTAAGACGAACCTCCCGGAGTTTGGAAGGAAAAAAACCTCGTCTTAGATTCGCGCAAATACGGTAATTTTGTTTTTATTAGCGTAGGATAGTTGAATTGGTGCTCATTTTAACGTAGGGGTGCCGCATTATTCCTTAGTTTTGCGTGTGCAAGTGAGTGAATCTCCTGATTTCCCTTGATCCCGTGCCTGCCTGTTCGTTGTGATGAGTGTAAACCTTACCTACTCAACTGCATATATCAACTTATGCTGTTCCCTTTTGTATTATTTATTGCATGACTAGTTGAACGTTATTTTTATTGTGTGTAGTTGTGCCGTTTTTCTACCCTGGTGATCCGGTTGTTGAATAGAATGTATATTTTGCTGTTTAAGAGTAAATTATTTTATAGGAATAGTATATTCAATATTATTTGTATAAATAATTTTTCAATTGTATCCTCTTTCTTTTATAACAGGTGTCATACCGTAACTTATTATTACAACCGTTTTGGATAATTAACTTACTATATTGCATGGTAAACTTTGTGTTGTCTACTGATAGTTATTATTAGAGATGTGCGAATAGTATCCGCGAATACTCGAATACCTCGAATACTAGAAAGTATTCGATATTCGAGATTTCGAATAGTTATGCGAAAAGTACCGCTTTCGAATACCTCGAATACTTTGAATTTCACGTCATACACTGTCGCACGCATGTCGTTGGTAGTGACTCGGAAAAATGTAGAGAACTGTTGTTATTTAGTGCTCGCAGCGCCGTTTTACGCAAGTTGACGAATTGCATCAAATTCGTGGATTTTAGCGGTGAAAAGTGTTCGACGAGGGGAACCGAAAATAGTCGGGTGAAAAAAATCCGAAAATCCCCGATTCCCCCCACCAGGAGAACCTCAGTGCCGTGGGATAGCAACCTTAGGGCATTTCCCACGATCCTCTATCCCCCTCCATTCAGCACTCACCTCAACCACTCTGACGCTTTCCTCTTCTCCGAAATCAAACAAAAGGTCCCAGCTCGCGCAGGGATCGCATTACAAAGACCCCTGCTTCGAAAAAAATATCGAGTTACGAGAACAATAAAAACGTGTTTCACGCCCTCCCCCTTTTTCTCACCCACTGACCTTTTTCTGGCTACCTGCTTCGGAGTTCCCCATTTCTGGAGGTCAACTGCTGTGTGAGTACCGTGGGATACTTACATTAGCGCATTTCCCAAGGTCCGGTATCCCTCTCCATTCAGCACTAGCCCCCCCTCCGAAGCTTTCCTCTTCTTCGAAATAAAAAAAACGACACAGCTCGCGCAGGGATCATATTACGAAGACCTTAGCTTGGATAAAATACACGAGAACAATAGAAACGTGTTTCGGGCCCTCCTTTTCCTCCCCCACTGACCTTTTTTTTTCCTACCAGCTTCGAAGTTCCCCATTTCTGTGGAGGTCAACCGCTGCATGAGTCATCTATTAGCACAAAGGGTGTCTAAGAATGACTTTCGTCAATTGATGTTACACCTTTATTGAATTGAAATATTAGTAATGTGTGCGTAATTTCAAAAAGAAAAAGACCAAACACGACGTATTTCTGAGTTTATTTAAGCAGTTTACGCAAAGAAATAAATGTCATAACATGACGGAGACTTAGCATTCTGGCGAAACTCGATATGAGCAGCAGAGCTTCTCGGAAGTTGATGCGGTATTTTTTTCCGAAAACATATATCAAGTTACAATTTATGAGTGGTGCTATAAATCTTTATTGTTACAGTCACAGACAAAAGGATATTTTCTCAGAATATTTGGTTTCTCCCTGATAGCAATTCCAATTCATCTTCTTATCTCGTGAGAACTCCCAAAGATGGACTGAAAATAATTGAAGTATATCCGGTGGAAAAGAGCTTGTATTTTGAAAAATGCCTCAGATTGTCAGCTAGCACTTGGCAGCAGGAGTGGGGGTAAAGCGATGTTAGTTGAATTAATTATATGCCCAATTGTTTCCATAAAATTAAATTAATCATTAATCAGCTAAATTCCTGTTCGAATCATTTTAAGGAAATCAAAATTACTCCCCAAAATCTTGTGTTGCCTGCTGCATAGGCAACCGAGTCAAACATTCCAGCATTCATCATTTAGTATTCGAGGTATTCGAAATTCGAGGTATTCGAATATTCGAGCAATGATTTAGTATTCGAATTCGATATTCGAATTCGAGAAATCTGCTATTCGACCCATCTCTAGTTATTATATGTTGTGGCCGAAAATTACAATAGCTTTGTTTTCTAATTCAATTTCATCAATGAGGGAATAGCGTCTTGAATGTGCTGCTGAGGAAGTTTCTTTAGCTGAGAGTTTGAAAACTCAGGAAGCGTATGAGGCTGAGAATAAGTTAAACCCGTAACGGAGACGTATATTCTCTGGTTAAGGTGAATAAGTTTTCTCAGCATTTTGGGATGTGAACAAATGGAATTTGGCACTTGATAATGGCAGTTGAAATGACCGTCTCTGAGCGTTAAAAAATAATTTTTCAATGGCACATAATAAACAAGTCAAACTTAATGCCATGAGCAACTCCAGACCGCTGTAAAAAGAGCCTGTCTCAGTACTCAAAAAGAAAATACCAAATAAACAGGCATTTTCAAAGCAAATGTAATACACGTCGCCCAATACTCAGCACTAAAAGCAGCGCCATATATAAATGAAACGAAATGCATCTGCATCCCCCAGCTCTCGAACATGTAGGGCTGTATTCTCAGACGATCCTAGCTATCGGTCCTTTCTTGACAAGAAGTCCCTACGTGCGTTTCTAAGTCAACCCTCTCAACCCTCCATAATTATTGGCTCCCAATGGGGTTTTTTAATCCCATGTTAATGAGAACAATTCAGGGACGTGATGAGCTTTGAAGACCAAAATCCTTGTAGATACCCACAGAAATACCCATGCTACACTAGCAAGAGTATTTGCAAACAACTTGTATCAGTTCATTCAATCCGTGGGGAAGCCTTATTTTTTCTTCAAAACTGTAAATAAAAGGACTTAAAATATCTGCGTACATTTAAAATATTTTTTTAAGTTCTGGGTCACATAATAGGTTTTATTAAGTTTTGAACAATGCGATTTATGTTGTCATACCCTGTTTCTCAACGTGATTAATTTATTGCCATTTAGGCGCTGTTTCCTGGCATATGTGCTTTCCTTATTGGCAGGGTATGTGACTTGCAACATTAGTGTGGGTGATACGATCGTATTAGTAACATTTTTAAATCTATCGGGCATAAATGCCTAGGGTGAAGATGACTTTTACGCTGTTAAACAATGTTGTTAATGTGTGACTTTTTTGTCGTTTCCAGGGCCCGTGACCATCACAGGAATCGTGGTATCGCTTGTATCTTTTTCTTGGACCCTCCATTTGTTCCACTACTCAGAACACTACGATGGCCTCAAGAACAACTTCAAGCTGTTACACAGAGCCTCCGACTTTGTGGCTCACTTCTTAATCGTGGGTAAGCACTGTATTTTACACGTTTTACATTATATTTTACTTATTATTTTCTTTATGAGCTCCCAATTTTACCACATTATATTATACTCACTTTCTTGTTTGTCCTTACGGGAAATACCATTGAAACTCAAACATGGACCAATTCTTGATTAACTAAACAGCTGAAAATTTCCTTCCAAAAAAGACCATTTTTCTTCTCAAGAACTTTTAGTTTCCCTTACTCTTTTTGTTTACCGTGGTAACTCAACAAAAATATTTCATTTGCGTGTGGAGAAACATGCTCTTAGAGCGATATTTACATGAAAATTGATCATTCTGTTTCCTTTAATGCCGGATTTAATGATTATTTCATGTGCATGTACTACGTACTTGCCTCGGTTTTCAGTTGGTTTCTTTTTTACGTGTTATAAAGCCTTCACTGCAATGAGTTACGGTGGCCTAGTGGAGTAAATGAGCGGCTGAGATTGTGATGTGTGCCGGATTGAATCCCCATCGTAGAATTTTATGGTCATTTTTTTCAGGTCCTCTACTCGTTTTGTGTTTCTTTATATGTACATTTAAAACCATTTTAAATTTCCCGAAAGAGCATCGCATACTTTTCTTTACCGTAAGGCGCCATATATAAGGTAAGATAAGGGCTAGTGTGGTATTATCCTTTTTAAGAATGGCTACATTTAAAAGGAAGGTATTCGAAAAAGTGTCAGCCGGTGGTAAAGAGAGGATTAAAACCCGGCGTTAGCGTTATTGAACAGTTCAAAGACTGGCGCAAGGAGTCACATATTTCGTTTAATTAGTAGAAATATAATATTATTTTTTGATTAATATTTATTAGAGATGGGTCGAATTGATAGCAAATATCTCGAACTCGAATATCGAATTTGTATATTAAATCATTGCTCGAATATTCGAATACCTCGAATACCAAACGATGAATGCAGGAATGTTTGACATGGTTGCCCTTGCAGCAGGAAACACTGGATTTTGGGGATAAATTTTTATTTCCTTTAAAGGATTCTAACAGGAATTTAGCTGATTAATGCAATATTTTAATTTTATGGAAACAATTGGGCATATAGCTGATTCAACCAACATCTCTTTCAAATATTCTAAGTGGACACACAACCTCGCGAAAAATGATTGCATGCTGTCTTGGCATTTACACTGCTACGATGGTTTTCTGCCTGATGTATACATTCTTATCTACCAAACGCCATTTCAGCGGCACACCTATCTGATACTCGGCTTCATCCAACTTCTTATTTTCAACAGGTAGCTCGCTTTTACCCCACTCCTACTGTCAAGTGCTAGCGGACAATCCGAGGCGTTTTGCAAAAATACACGAGCTTCTCCACTGCATACTCTTCAATTACACTGGACGGCAAAAAATAATTTTTTCTCGAGCCCTGGTACCATTCCTGCCTATGTAAAATGACCTCCTGAATCCGAATATGACATCCGTTTTCCTCCGTCACCCACCATTTTCGGAGGGAAGCCCCCCATCTAATTTTCATCACTTTTGCAATAATTTGGGGGAATGAAAATGATTATATTAGTATATATACTTCTTATTTGGTTTTCGAGAGGTTAAATGTTGTAAAAATGATAATAAATGGTAAGGATGTATATTTGGGAGGGATTAGTTTCCGTTAATGTTTAAAAAAACATTGAAAATTATCAACCTTTCCTTTTTTTGCAATATTTTCACAAATTTTCTTCACATTTCAGCTGCCATTTCATCTTACCCCACCCGAAATATCCCAGAATGATGGAAAAATATATCAAAAGCTCATATTAGTAATAATAAAAATATTGAAGAACACGGCATGTAAAAAATAATGAAAATTTGTACTGCCAACAGTCCTGAAGATTATTCGCCGTGTATAGCGGCCTTTACATTGTCAGGACCCTCCTGCGCCCCCCCCCCCCCTGCCGACCCCTTGGCACTTTTCGCCCCCATAGACTACAGCAGCGCCCACTTTGGGAACCACGGATCTCATTAACAATCTCCTTGCGTAAGGGGCAGATGCAACCAGCAAAGACAGATGATCATTGCGTGATGCATACCCATAAGGATACTCTGTACGAGTGAAAACATTTGCACTGTTAAGGAAGTTTTAGGGCAAAGTTTTTCGGTGCCACTTTGTAATTCTCGAGGAAATTCAGTTTTCCTCACTTAATTTAGTTTTCATTGGCTTCATTTAAAATTATTATAAACCTTAAATAAATACAAAACGAGGGATCGTGCTGAAAAAATCTTTTGAGTTCGCCGTGACGGGACTCGATCTAACAACTCTTATTGTCATACCTACCGTCGACGTCAAAATGATATGTACCGCTCTAATTACCAGTGTTCATGGAATACGTATTTATCCAACATTTTTCCCGTTTGCTTGTTTATTAGTTCATGGAAAAAATAAAGGTAAAACTTAACCCTTTCGCTGCTGTTCAATCTCCGAAAATCTTCTCCTCATATGCGGCGAAAATGTTAAAATGCGTTTTGCGGGCCCATGGAGCAGGTGCTTCCAGGATGGGTGTGCTACACACATTACGAAGGGTCGCCAATCCACGGCCCTATCCTCGACGAGCTCATCCACGTAGGACCGTCTCCTCGACCCAATCATCGGGGGGTAGCCTACCTCCCGAAAAGTGACCTCTCCGACTGCAAGTTGAAAATCAATCACTCAATCCGATCATCGAAAAATGATTGTTTTCATCGCACTCCTGCCAATCAAGCACGTCTTTGAACCGTGTCTCTGCGATGAAAAATAACGATTTTGTTAACTTTTCTAGAAACGTGGCTGCGGACGGACAACTGGAAAAATGGCCATTTTAGCAAAGTTAACCAAATCGTTATTTTCCTATGATACGAAAATACATGATTTATACGCAGTATAGAATATATATGGGCATCAAAAACTCACGCCAGAGCAAACTAATGATGCGTTGCCACGACTTATGCACAAAACTTTGCGTCCCGGTAACCGGCACTGGCCATGAGACTATGAGTGCCGATACGATGCAGGCTGCTAGCAGGTAGCAGAGTACCCAGCTAGCAGGTAGCGCTTGGCTTAAATAAGGATTATCAATGCCCTAACAAATGAAGGGAACTTTCCCACCTTGCGCAATTTTAAAGGGTGATTATTAAGACATGTTTCCCTGAGCTCTGAGTGCACATTGCATTGAATTCAGTGTTTTATTTAACTCTCGTATTTTGATTGAGTGATTAAAACTCCCCTAAGAACAGTGGCGGCTGGTGGTAATTTATCTAGGGTGTGCATTACAGCAGATATAGGATGATTTAATTATATTATGCTAATCCTAATCCATGAGCATCATATTTCGTTGTAATAGAATTCATAGAAAGCAAAACATATCACTGGTACATTCTACACTTAAAATTGCATGAACAGAAATAATATTAGCATGCATTAAAATAATTATTCTAAACACGCCTTTACAAGTGACGGTAGGTGAAATTCATTCTCCTTTCCTTACACCCTATGAGGAAGTAGTGTAGAAAACGGCCATACAGATGACTCTGTAGACGGACTAAGAACCTGGGCGCAGGTCAAGGTGCGTTTGGCGCTGGTAGTGTAGGTGGCGGCTACACCACTACACTACCTGCGAGTCAGTCACCAAAAATGTGCGCGTGCGCATTGAGTCTGCTCCCATCACCCATTTGAAATGTACATACCCCCCCGCTTACTTCGTCCCGCCAGAGCACCCTCAAGCGAACACATAGACCGACAATGCGCCCGGCGCAATACCACGGGATCGCACACTTGTAGAGCGGTGAATTCGAAAAGGAGATAGCTGTAGCGTTCGGAGGCTCTTGTATCTTGCATATGCAGACAGGATTTTTATCCTTCTCGTTGCAAAGGAATAGTTTTCTTTTATAATTTATTCATCTTTGGGTGTGCACTTGCTAACATGCGTATACGCACGCGCCGCCACTGCCTAAGAACCCTTAAGTATATGTGGGGAGAATTTTTTCAAGACAGTACATAGTTGCATTCACAGGGGCGGAACCAGGATTTCTTTCAGTGGGGGGGGGGGGGGGGCACAAGCAAGGTCGTATCCAGGATTTTGTTCTGGGGGGCATGAGGATACCTTGTAATACAAAACGAACGCAATGATATTGGGAAAGTATAAAAAATCTTGCATATTTTTAAAGTCTGGAGGGGGCACGTGCCCCCATGGCCCCCTAGATCCACCTATGTGCACTCATATCTTTCCTCGTACAGCGGCCTTAAGCAAACTCAATTGAGGTGTGAGTTTTCCAGTGCTTGCTGGCTCTCTAATGCACAAAAACACTTTTGCAGTATTTTCCTTAAAAACACTTTGGCAGTATTTTCCTGGACGTAGTTATTGCATACTGCGTTGTGTAGGAGTGGGTGAGTTTTTTTAATACTCCAAACTACCATCTGCACAGAATTTTGCCCTTTTGAGACTAGCGCTCTCTTCATGTCTACTCTATATGAGCACCTAGTTTGATCAGTGATGATGAAATCAGCGTTATATTTCGTCATTAAATTTTTCTTTTGCATTTGAAAAATCTCTGCGGATTTTAATACACTCCCTAATGAGGCACTCCCTTTTTTCATTCATAGTAGTTTTTATTTGCACAATACGAAATTTCTTTACTTTGTAATTAAAAATGTCCTGAAGTTCGCGTGGTCAGGCATTATTCTAAGTTCTATTTAAAATCCATAAACTAATATGAAAATTATATAATATAAAATTCGAAGTAATTAATCTAAATGGATGGGGAAGAGTTGTAACAGTGCTTTCTAAAATCATGAGAGAGAAGAGAAGTGTCAAGTGTACTAAACAAGTACCTCATGCCGTTACATTACCGAAGTCGTATTCCTTTTCTTTCCTATGAGCTTTCTTATTACAGAATCCCTGCATCTAACTTTGTCTCTCACACCGTTGCTCATGCACATCAATTTGTATTTCTGGTTCTAACTGGTATGGTTATTGGTGATAATTGGAACATAGATCTCATGAAGTGAGTAAGCAAAGATTACTCGAACTAAGTCATGGCTTGCGAAATCTTTATATACGAAAATCTATCAAACCCGACTATGTGTAAGAGAGCCGTGATATTTTTTCTACCTTACCTATTTAGTTTCAGAGAATAACATTGGCTACCAGATCCCGAGCATCACTTCAACCTCTCCTGGAAAAAAGGCATTAACCATTATTATACATGTGCCCATCGGCACTCCTTGGCATTAAAAATCGGTGTTGTTTTCGAACTGAAAGTCGATCTTGCTTATGATGATCTCAGTTAGTCGGGTCATGCAGCTGGTGGATGGAGAATGTGGTGTAGATCCCCGTGAAAGGAAATGGTGAAGAAAGTCGAATGTCTTCCTCGTGGGGGATAGATGTGTAAGGGGACACAGCATAAGAATATCTCTGCCGCTGGGAATGTGGGAAAAATTATGAGTATGAAGAAAGTAATGGTCTTTAATCAAAGAAGGAGCAGCATTCCATATCCACTCACAAGGTATTACACCATATTGGTATCTCTTAAAATCGACTTCTGTGTTCGTATCAGGAATACTTTAACTTATCTTAAATAATTGCAGATATAAAGATAAGAAGGTAAGTTCACTGGGTCATCTAATCACCAATAAAATTGCCAATTTCCCCAAAAAGGGGTCGAATTGCGTTTGAGTCGTTGCGCAAGTGTAGCACGGTAGCAACATATGAAGATCAAACATGTGTTGGAAGTGGTTGGTTGTGTTGCATCAAACATCAATTACGCATTTCTTTATTGAGCGATCGCGCGTTTCCGCCGGGGAACAAGGTTACCTCGCAATGTGCTCTGGCTGGGTTATTTCGTAGCAATCCGCATGTGTTGTCGTCGGTCGGACCTTGTGCTGGGATAAACATTCACCCTTCACTTTTTTCTTATGGCAAACAAGAGCAATTATATTGTTGAGCAATAAATGTGTCATAATATCAAATTTTCAGAATTTTCACTTTCTCTTCTTGCATTTACCTGTGGTTTTCCTCCGTATCCATAGGTTGCAGGTTCATCGCACTCTCGATGGTCATGGCCCTCTATCCAGCGTGGTTCTCTGTGGCTGCTGTTTTCTACATGGTATTCCTCTCTCTTTGTCTCTACAAATACAGATCCGACCGAGATGATTACAGGTACAGTAATGTTTTGCAAATTCAAATCATAATACATATAAGTCAGACACATTATAGTTTGTATTTCTTGTTCTACGGTCAATCCTTCATTTAGTGGTATAAATAGTAAAATTTAGATTAGTATTAGATGTAAAAAATTAGGGATGAGTCGATTCCACTTTTTTTCGATTCTGATTCCAATTCCGATTCCTTCAAATCGATTCCCGATTCTCGATTCCGATTCCATCGATTCTTATTCCTTCTGACAGGTAGGGTTTTGATTTATCTGTAGCATCGCTGTCATTAAAATTTAAGAATTGAATGGAATAAAATAACTAGGGATAGACGAATTCAGGATTTTTGGAGCCAGATATATTTTCAAATTCCTGCCATTAAACAAAATCAATTTTCCGAGTTTCCTCCGTGCGGGCAAGGCTGACACCGCGGCCGCTTAGGTGTGTGGCATCCTTTATGCCCCAGGCTTATCGTCTATGCTCAAAACGTTTATCTTCTTGGAATCGATGGAATCGGAATCGACATTAGGCGATCGATTCTCGATTCCGATTCCGTGCCCAAGAATCGGTGGAATCGAGAATCGGGATTTGGAATCGACTCATCCCTATAAAAAATTTTATTCAACTTTTTTAATCAAATCTTGATCAAATGAACACCTATCCTTTCCCACTGTGATTTTTGTACTTTGAATAATCTAGGCAAACTATTTTGTGTCCACACATTGGTATCAAATTCGATGTGGTTCAACAGGATTGAGCAGGTACTACATTTCCATCAAAATGGATTAAACCAACGAATGAAATAAAGCCTATTGTCTCTTAGACCTTGAAACAATTATCGCTTCTTTCATCACGTTGTGTGGTCCTGAAACTGGAAATGAGCTAATATTGATCGTAAGATGCTATGAAAACTCTCATTAAGGCAAGCCGTATTTTTAAGTTCTTATAAATTACGTAAGAAATTATATTTTATAATCAAAATGCGAGAAGAGGTATTTCCGAAAAATAAATAAATTCCTTATGGAATCGAAACGGAATGCTACATTGAGCTTTTCATCTTATTTTCAATTATACTTAAATCAATAATTGAGAATTATTTCAAGATTTACGTAATTCCAAGAATAATTCCAACTTTTATCTAATACAAGTGAGAGAAATTTTTCATTTTTTCAAATTTTCTGCTAGCCGAATGAATGGAAAATAAATGTTAAAATTTACAATTAGCACTGAATTCTTCGATTTTTCGGTCACTTTAGTAACTTTGTATTTCTCCAATGTTTCATTTGATAGCCAAGCTTCATCTTTGCCACAGTATGGAACAGCATTTGGGCAGTATATTGCTTAAAAATCTGTCCAAACCTAGTACTTTATTCCCAATTTGTCTGGTTTATTTGTCATGTACCGCATAAAAGGGCAGCGACCTTTAATTGGATAGAGCAATGCATTGGCTGCTACGCCAAAGTCTCCATGTAATTCACTATTTTGACCATTGCAACTGGAATCGTCGCTTCCATCACACGCAGATGGTTACA
Organism: Ischnura elegans; assembly: GCF_921293095.1. Lineage (NCBI taxonomy): Eukaryota > Metazoa > Arthropoda > Insecta > Odonata > Coenagrionidae > Ischnura > Ischnura elegans. The sequence goes on along the minus strand of NC_060258.1, from coordinate 11,309,575 downwards.
GAATAGGCGGACGGTCCTTGGACTGATGTTTCCCATTTACTTGCAGAATTCTCATATAACCCATAAAACAGCAACAACACAGTATGGTGTACGATATTCCCTAGCAGCCATTTGAATGACAGCGGTTCTTTTCTCTTGATGTCTTTGTCGACTCCTAACTTTCTCCAACTCGCTACTGACTTACCTGCTGAAAATTTTCCAACGAAAGTGAAATATGGTAATAATAATAATAATAATAATATTTATTTGCCCAAGGATACAATATGTCATGATACAATCATAAAACAAGTATATAGGGCACGTCAAAATTAACAAATTCACATAAGAAAATGTTACATTTCAGATTGAAGATATTCTTTTATACTATAAAAACACTTCTCTATTAAGTAAGCTAAGACACTCTTTTTAAAAACATCAATATTTTCTATACTTTTAATATATACAGGTAGGTTATTATACAATTTTGTACACATGAGCTCAGGCCCTCTAGATACCAGAGCTAGGTTCGATTGTTTGACATGAACGTCATTACATCTCCTTGTTTCATAGGAATGTATCCTATTATTCATAGTAAAACAACCTTTATACCTTTTTACATATATGACACTCTGATATATATATACGCAAGGTACAGTGAGTAATTTAAGGCTTTTAAAAAAAGGGCGACAATGAGCTCGACACTTTAGTTTGCACATACTTCTCACAAATTTCTTTTGTATAACAAACACATCATGAAGTTGGGGCGAAGATCCCCATATTATAATTCCATATGAAATTCTTGAGTAGAATAGTCCATAGTAAAGGGTTTTCAGAACATACTGGCTTACACTATGCTTTAATACTGATATAAGATAAAACACTGTATTCAGTTTTTTACATAGGTGCTCTATATGTGCATCCCACTTCATATTTCTATCCACATAAATTCCTAGAAACTTTACACATTCCATATCATTAAGATAATTATTTTTACATTGCAGTAGATCATTGTCCTTTGGGCTGTGCCCAGCAGAAAACAATATCACTTGGGTTTTATCATCATTTAGCCTTAGTTCATTGACATCACACCAAGTTTGCATGCATTTTATTATATATTGACTGGAATCAATTAACGCGGTCAGATTTTTTCTTTTTGATAAGATGGTTACATCATCTGCATATAATACACACTTATTATCTTGGGTTACAATTTTATTAGGTAGGTCATTGATGAATATTAGAAAGAGAAGAGGACCCAATACTGACCCCTGTGGTACACCCTTATTGACTTCTAATGTGGAGGAGAAATAGACTGTCCCATCTTTCCTGTATGCTACTTTCTGTTTTCTTCCATGAAGATATGTCTTAAGCCAATTTAGAGGAATGCCCCTAATACCTATTGATTCACATTTTTTTAGCAATTTGTCATGATCCACAGCATCAAAGGCTCGGCTCATGTCAAAAAATATCCCCATTACCTTATTTTTACTATTTATTTCCTGTGTAATATTATCAATTGCATTAAATAGAGCCAATTCTGTCGATTTTCCCTGCTGAAAGCCATATTGATGGAGTGATATTATGTTTTGCTTATCAAGATAGTCAATGAGCCTTTTACAGAATACATACTCAAATAATTTACCAAATTGTGGCACTATAGATACTGGCCTGTAGTTTTGCAGATTATTTCTATTGTCTTTGTTCTTATACACTGAGACCACCTTGGATACCTTCAAGGAATCAGGATATACACCTTCTGACAAGGACTGGTTGACTAACGAGAGTAAGGGTCTTCGTATGAGGGACTCACAGTCTTTAATTACTTTTCCCGTTATTCCCTCAATGTCAGCAGACTTTTTCTTTCCTATCTTGGCTTTATAGAGAGACAACTCTCTTTCTGAGCAAGGCTTAAGATACAATGAGCTACTTATTTTATGGTTTTCGAGAGTAGCTCCACTTTGGGTGGTAATCACCCTCTTGGGAAGTTGCAAGAATGAGTGGTTTAGGGCATTGGAGATTTCAATGGGATTTGTAGTAATTTCCCCTTGTTCATTTGTAACTTGATCTGGCAGAACTGTTGGGTTGGCATTGACATTACTTTTTATGATGTCCCAGGCTACTTTAGAATAATTAGAGGCATTCCTAAACCTTTGGTCATTATACTCCCTTTTTGCTTTTCTTATAAATATCTTATATTCTTTCCTAAGTTGAGAGTACTTCTGTCGCAACCCATCATCATTTGAGTACCGTATTTGCAAAAATGTTTGTTTTAGAACTCTGGATAAGTTTTGAACTTCTTTTGTAACCCATTTTTTTGTGCTGACACTCCTGTGTTCCACAGACTGCAGCGGAAAAGCTAAGTTGAAGTAATACTTAAATCTACAAAGATATTCATCAAAGTTAACATTCAGAGGTCTTCCACCATGTATGTCTTTCCAATCTTCTTGATTCAACAATACACAAAAATAATTCATATTATGCTCATTAAAGAACCTACATTGATTTAGGGTTTTTGATTGAGGATGCTCCTCATGTATATGAAAGATGGATACAATAGCTGAATGATCAGATATTGCTGGGTCAAATACTGAAGTATTAACATTAGATTCATTGTAATCAGTGAAAACGTTATCCAGTAGTGTCCCTGTGCCATTAGTAATCCTTGTTGGAGTATTTACCAGTGGTTTCATTTGATAGGACTGTAAAATTTGCAAAAATCTTCTTTTATCTTGTCCGTCCTTTAAAAGGTTACAGTTGAAGTCTCCTGCCAATATAACATTTGGTCTTGACAATTGACTTGTCAAGGTGTACAACAGATTATCTAAAATTTCTAGGAAACTATTAAAGCTGCTAACAGGGGATCTATATACAGATAATACAATAAAATCATTACTTTCTACAGTGTACCTCACTGCTGCACATTCAAATATAAGTTCAGCATTTAGATTATGCACCAAATGCGACATATTAGAAAAAACTAATGTACTTTTTACAAAAATAACAACACCTCCATTACGATGATCTTTCCGACAATAAAAGTCACCAATCACATAGCCTGGTATTGATATAATTATATCTCTCATCCAATGTTCACTTAAACATATAAATTCTGGTTTCTCTGCCTCTGCTAGTGCTTCAAGCTCTGCTATTTTGTTACTCAGGCACTGAATGTTTAAAACCAGTAATTTAAACCCTGAGTGTGTCTTTTGCTGATTTGAGTCACAGAAAGCTAGTCAGGAAGACTTACCCTTAGGTTCGACTCTCGTGTCAGTCGACTGTTGTCTTGGTCTTGTAAATTTGTTGATGATCACGCCAGAAGGCCAGTGAAGCGGATTAATCACCTGTTTAAAATCACTGTATTCCACGCCTAGTTTGAATGCACCATGTACACTTTTACCTTCTATTTTTTCACAAGAATCACACGTGACGTCAAACTTATTTTTTACATATTTTACCACTTCATCTTCAGTGGAATCGCTGGCCAAGCGGCCCACATATACGTACGTTATCATTTTCGCAGCTCGGAGACCTGCACCGTTGTTTTCAGTCGCACCTTTTCCGATACCAAAGAAGTTTCGTTTCTTTCTTCTGTGTTGCACTCGGGTATAGCCGTCGTCGTCTGATTCTCTTCGTGATTGTTCATGGTTTAGGCGCACTATTCCGCAGCTGGTTTGATCAACATGGGTCGTTTTTTCCTTTTTTGCCGAAGGTTTTGAGTCAGAAACAGTGTTTGCTCCAAACTCAGCCTCTTTTCCATCTCTTTGACGATGTTTCACCGGCTTAGCTACGTCATGTGAGGCCTCTGTTACGTGATTTGCCACTTCAGCAAAACTTATCTTTTTCACACGATTTTCATTCCCCGCGTGAAACTTAGGGTTATCCTTTAGATTGTTAATCTCTTCTTTTAATAATTCGATGTCGCACGCCATCTTGCTAAGTCGGTTTCCTTCAATAACGCGACATGAAAGACATTTCCAGAATAATCCGGAAACTTCCTCCAGAGCTCTCAAAGCAATTTCTTTAAGGCCCGTACACTTATAATGATAAAATTGCTTGCAATTTTCACAAGGAAGGGCTTTTTCACAATCCTTTAAATGGTTTTTACAAGCGTGACATTCAATGTTTACTTGACCGGCCGCCATGTTTATTTGTCTATCTGGTGTCATGGTATACTCTTCGCTATATGTGTCATGGTATACTCTTCTCCAACTGCATTGGAGGGAGAGCATTTCAAATGCATACAAATGGATCGAAAGTCAAAAGTAATGCTAATCGCCGTTCGAATGGTATGGACCCAGCCTCCAACCGGGGGCTGATTCGCATATTTCAATAACTCACAGTTATGTTTCTTGTTGTGTTCTTAAGAAACTTTATTCAACAGTGAGCATATGAATAAAGGGAGTGTAGACAGCACTTAAAACAATTGAAAAACAAAAGAGAAAATATAATGACATATTCCTTTCAATTTAAAAAATTCAACCCAATCGAAAATAACCATTCCAACGTTAGCATCATACTTTATAAAATAACAATAATCATTTAATTGTAGCAAACTTTTCAGACCTTACCATTACAATTTACAAATGTTTAAATTTAAAGAAAGTAATGTACTTTAACATCACCTAATTTACATTATTGTTAATAATCAAATACAAAATAAAAATTGAAATAATATTCAAAATACAATCAATCACAGTACCTCTTTTGTTTTCTCACAATCCTGCCTGATCTAGTTTTGTAATCACTATCAATTACATTGTTATCATTTATAAGGGTTATAGAATGTCTCAAATGGAATGAATTCCTTCGCAACATCCAATCCTCATGATTTTTACTATGTAGAACCTTGGTGTTCTATCTTTGACCACTACTACACCAAGTAACCAGACTCTTGTTTTTATTACAACTTTATCACCTGGGTAAAAGTCTTGCGTGGTGACAGCACCTCTGTCATAATATTGCTTACATTTGACCTCAGTTTATTGCATACATCTTTCTGAATCAGTGCTTTTAACCTTTTGCTACTAATAGGCAATTTGGACATTAGCCTTCGACTCATTAGTAACTGAGCTGCTGATGCACCTAGGCCAGCACCCTTATTCCAGAACTCGGGTAGACGTGAGCTACTTAAAGCACGAAAGGTTTACAGCCAACGGCAGTCACTTTGCCATCGTATTCTGGTGACCGGGCGGTTAGGTGAAAGTCCGTGAATCCGTCTCCCTAATGGCCTAGCCATAGATGTCACTGATGTTGGTGACGTAGATCGTTGCGACCAATAGGAATCTAAGAAGAACACAAGTGAAGAGTGAAATAGGCGCTTAAAAAGGCGCTAATGTAACTGTTGTTATGGTTATCATACTCTTATTTTGAAAACTATTACTTGTGCGTACTAATGTTATCTTAATTTAAAATATCGAATGAAATTTTCTGAAATGTGAGACGTGCATGTGTCCATCTTTAATATATGTTATTATTATGACTAATGATAACTAGACCATGAAGTATATTTACCTAAGGAGAAATAACTTATATTATGTGATGGAAGGTAAAATTTTCAATTAATTTTACAGATACGGAAGAAATAGGTGACAAATTATTTAGTTAATCCGGCGTGTATTGGCGACTTCTTTGTTTACGCATGGCTCCGATAGTTATTTTGATTTTGACGTCTTGCTTTTCTTGGATTTTTCACTGAATATGGGTAGCGAAAGGATGAAACAGAAGAAAAGGGGATGGGTAAATGGAAGGATTAGATGGAAAGGCGCTGAATGAATGAAGCGCGAGAATCGTCCAAGATTGAGATCCAAATGATCGTTAAAAAGAAATAAAAAAGCATTTGATATACAAAGAAATAAGTTTCAAATACTATTAAGGTTATGGGCATTGCAGTAATAAATATTGAATTTACCTTGCCAAAAGCCTCATATTTCTCTTGTATTCATGTAGCGTGCGCCGATTCACAGAGAAATCAGGACACACTCGCTTTCAGGTCTAAAACTCAACTGCCTTTATTATATCCTGTTTATTATGTCACAAGGCTTAAGGACACGAGAAATTTGAAAATGTGTTTTATTATGGAACACTACTACCCTACCAAATTTGAACGATATCGGCGAAAGACTCCTTGCTAGTCCGGCTGCCCTTTACATTCCTTATTTTTCTCCGTGGTTTAATCGTAATCTGTATTTACTCTCGTAAACAGCCACTTTCCTTATAATTTGATCCTACAATGGGTAGAATGATAGGTACATTTATAGAGTTGTTTACAAAGTGAAATAAGTAACTTGATAAAACCTTCGGTAACTTTGATTTAAGAGTACATATACTTACGTTGAGGATATCCCCTTGGCAATATAGATAATGTATTTGACTCAATTCTGTGGATCATCAACCACTTATTCCTCTTATTGTCGTCCTTTCGAATACAAGCAAAAACCTTCTCCGGCAAGTAAATAGAGGTACTAGACGACGGGGCACTTTATACGATTTTATGGGATACACGATTTATATGTTTTTCACACGTTTTTCTATTGAAGGTCCATGCTGCCATACACTTACTACATTAAGCAAATGATGTAGGTGTGTAAGGTAGACCACAATCTGCAATCAACTTATTTAAATTTAATCTTCCCAAAGCTCCCCAAACAATCGTCTTTATTTATTTCAACAACACCTTGGCAACCCAAAATATTCCCAATCCCAAGTTTGAAGTTAAAGCAGCAATTATATTCGCCAAATATGCATTTGAGTCCCCACATAGACAGTTTTTCTATCCACTTCCTAGGCCTGTCATCAGTGGATACCGTGCCGTGATGTAACGCGCCCACGCTCCGTCACGTGTTTTCAAACAGTCGATGAAGATTTTTTTTAATGACTCATATCTCTGCTTTAAAACATTATTCATCCGTGAAATTTTCGGCAAGTACATTTGAGGTAACTATCCTATTATTCTAGTACTTTAAATAAGTTTGCATGTTCCCCATTGGTTTGTATTTGACGTTAAAATAATTTGTTGCACATTTAAAAATGTACGGAAAAATGTCCGAAAAAATGTACGGTGTAACCACCTATTCGTGGATCTTGTCCATGAGAATGTACAAGAATCTGTTCAGAAAACCATTCAGAAAAATGTACAGAATCTTGTACATTCTAATGTACCATGTAACCAGGCCTCAAGACCTCTGAATCTTGGCTCATGGACTACACACATTGGATACGTGTGATTTTCCGGTGAGGGTAATATTTACTATTTCCCCTCAGTATTCTTAAGAATGACTTCAGTTTTTTTCATGGGTGTTTTGCAGGGTGCAAATGAGTACTTGTCGATTTTCAGCTGAGCCTTGTATGCATTGTTGCACAAGTCATGTGTTTTTCATATGAATTCATGTCTTTTTTCTCCCAATAGGCGGGTAATGACAAAAACTACCAACACACTGTGGATGGTCTACCGTGTCTTCATCACGCCGTACCCGATGAGAATTTGGAGAGTGAGTGTATATGACGACATCCTCTACAACTTTGAAACCTTTGTTTTGGCCCTGTGTTGGCCATTTCTCTTGGACGGCAATCATCCGTTGGCAGACTGCCGATGCATCATCACGGCGACCATATTGATCCTCAACTTTATCATCTTGCCACTTCTTCTCATGCTCAATGAGAGAGTGTTCGAAGAGGCATCGCGATGTATAGACCATGACCCCTTCCCGATCAGATCGGAACTCTGGAAGGATCTGAAAGCGGGAAAAACAGCGGTGGGACGTTTATTTGGAAGAAGTACGTGCACATCCACATCTTCATAAACATATAGGATAGAATGCCCTATTGTTGGCATCCCCCCCGTTGTTGGCACTATGTAAAAAACTGTGTTACATTAAGAGCCAGAGAAATATTGCTTTATTTTTGCTTTTGTATTTAGTAACAAAGAAGTTTTACTTAACCCCTTAGTGCATAAAGTTATTTTTGTCAAATATTTATTTAAAATGTTATTATTCTGGCTATTAAGGTTCATTTTAACTAATTTATGCAATTTTAAATTTTTGCAATCAGTAGTTAAAATAATACAGCCCGTCCAATGTATCGGGCACCATGCACAGGGGGCAGTTGTGCATTCCTATAGAAGTTTTGCTAAATTTATTTAATAAATGAGTACAATAATCATGACGGTGATTAGATGTTAAAAGACGATACAGAAAGAGCATGTAAACTAGAAACGTTATACATTTTGACCTTTTTACATGATATTCGTAGAAAATTTTTGGATGAAGGCCAATTTATTTCAAAATGGTTTTGCTTTCCTTTTCAGTCTACTCTTCGTCTTTAAATAACATTAAATTGTGGCCATAGTTTTAAGCTATGAAATCAAACAGAATTAATGGGAACATAAGTTTGATTTCCTTGGATTGATGATTTTCAAACATTTTTAGCATAATCAAGGCAAGTGATCTTCGATATTTCAAAAGTGACTTTTTTCTGTTCATTTATTTTTCGATAAATGAGCCTCGCATTTAGGAAATCATGCACTTAGGCTAACTTTAGCCACCATCATTTTTTCATTTAAGCGGGAAAAACCAGGGTGGGACGTTTATATGGAAGAAGTACGTGTACATCCACATCTTAATATAGATATACATAATTGGTGATTGATCTTAATTTTTTTATTCAAAAGATATGTTTAAGTATCCATTATTTAAGATCGCTCTGAAAAATATTTTATCAGCACAAATGTTGCTATAACGACTAATTTTTGTCATTAGGGTTTATTCATACATTTTTAAATGGTGATTGTAGCAATGCGTGACTTTAAGAAGGTGCTCAAAGTTTTCATGGAATTTGTACAACTCCAAAACTATTTAAAAACGATGCATTCATTTAAGTTTTCTCTAGGATTTGACCATCAGATATGTAAGTTATGTATAAAGTGAGCATTTGTTGAAATGGAAGTGTCCCGTGGGTAATATATTTACTTGAATTGACTGCCTCATATTTATTGTGATTAAGTTGGTGGATGGGAAATGTGGTGATATATTATATACAGTAAACTCTCGATTATACGAAGCAGGATTTTACGAAGTTTTTGATTATACGAAGTGATAGTACAGTCCCGGCGAAAAGCCTATGGTAAATAAATGGTGCTAATCTATTGTACGAAGTTTTGATTATACGAAATGTTTTGAATTTACGATCCTCGGATCGGTCCTCAGGAGCGAAAGGCATTCATTTATACGAACTATGGCAATATATTTGTTAACAAAACTAGGTACGCCGGCATAAGTAGCTAAAAAAATCAGCGCTTCCAACTGTGGTTCATCAAAAGTGTGAAATCGTAAATGATAGTGCCACTTTGGAGAGAAAGGGTTCGTCTAAAACCTCACGGTGGGAATTTAGGGGAAGTATGAGTTAAGCAAAATATCGCGACTGACATAATGTCGGTGTTTTTACGTGCCTATTCGTAAACATCGCATCGACAATACTTGGTAGTTTAACATGTCAGGAAGGTCGCGCGGGGTATTTCGTACACTCCTAATTGACCCTTTGCACTGCTGTGAACGTACCTGGTACGTTCGTAAGGCAGGCTGCTGTGAACGTACTTCGAAGACTACTCGACTACTTTTCGCCGAAGCACTTTGAAGGGTCCCTAATCCGGGGCCCTTTCCTCGACGAGCTCACCCTCGCTGGCCCCTCTCTTCGACCCTCCGAGCCTTTCTCCCCAATAGTGACCGCTCTGACTGCATTTTGAAAATCTATCAATCAATGCCATCATCAAATAATAATTGTTTGCATCGCACTCCTGCCAATCAGGCAATCAAGTACGTCTCTGAGCTGTGTTTCTGCGATGAGAAATAACGATTTTGTTAGGTTTGCTAAAATGGCCAAGTAAATAAAATTGTCATTTTTCATCGCGGAAACACGGTTCAAAGACGTACTTTATCTCCTCCACTACAATCGCAAATTACAGGCAGTCCCCGACTTTCGTACACAATGCGTTCCCGAAAACTTGTACGAAAGTCGAATGTACGAAAGTCGAACCATTGACTTCCACACTAATTAGGGGTTACGTTCCAAAAGAGCGGAATATACGTACTAAAACCGTTTTTTTTCACGGAATTCATTTCAATTGACTTAATTTTAATAGTATGTTAATAAAACTCCTCAAATCATCTAATTTATTTCGAAGATATGCAGAAAATGCAAATAAAAGTTTAAAAAACAAGAACTCCGTTGGCCATCAAGTGAAACTTCCTCTTGGCGTTTAAGTTGACATTCCACTTATTACGTCCACTATAAATAAAAGGACATATCAAGAAACATAACAAAATGTAGTTGTTGAACCCGCACTCTGAATACCTTTTAATTTTTACACCAAAATTCGATATTTGGCAGGTGATATTCGTGATCGCGTATATTCCGCATGTTATTCAAAAAAGACAAAAGACAAACGGAATTCGGGTGATATTTCGTGCAATATCGTCGCTGAAGGTTTACATGAAGGTTTAAACAGCACTCAAACGAAAAAAACACAATTAGAAAGAAGATCATACTAGTTTTAATGAAAGCTATTCGATGATGTCTAGTCAACTTCTTTTGAAAAATATCTTCAATGAAGGCTTTCTTCTTCTCTTGATATGGGAGCCTATAGCAGGCAGTCTCTCTCCCAAATAAATCACCTATATTAGAGTCAATTGCCAACAATTCCCTTTATTATATACGTTCGTATTGTTCGCATATACTGCCGATACTGCCATTTGAAACAATTGAATGTTGGGATGCGCTATAAACATCGCGGGAATTTTAAAAAAATTACAGACCAACGTCCGAAAGTCCGAATTTAGCGTACGAAAGTCAAGTAAAAGGTGTCCATTTTGAACGTACGAAAGTCGAGTGTACGAAAGTCGAGGACCGCCTGTACTGGAAATCGGCCGGATTCCCTTTGATAGCGCATCATGAGGATGTTCTCAAGGTTTTTAATTAATACAACTAGTCTACTAGTAAATCTGCTGCTTTAAATTCACGACTATGGTTCCTTCCTCTTGCCGCCTTCTGCCGATCTTGCTGACACCCACCTTACGCATCCCAAACCCCTCCCTCCCCAGCATTTCCCATTCACTCCCTCCCTAAGGTGACTGAGCTTGAGTGCGTCGTAAAAAAATACGCCCCCCAAACGTAGACTGAGGCAGAGCTGAAGGCCCTTTCCCCACCCTTCTTTCTCCTGCCCCTTCACCCCTCGTTATGCTGACCGCAATTCTTTCCTCATTCCACTCTTATTCACCCCACCCACTGGGAACGTTCCCCGACTGTGGAGAAGGGCATGGTTCATCTTTACCTGCGACGGGGGTAAGGTTTTAACCGGAGAGAGGCTGAAGAAGTATCTTCCACTATCGGGGAAATGGTGCCGTGCTTATAATTGTCTCTCTTCTTCTCTGCTGATTTTTCAATTGAAATCATTTTCTTTGCTCTTTTCACACTATATTTATTTACGATTATGGGGCGACTATTTTTTAGTGCTAAAACTAAGAAAATCTTTTCTCTACGTCAATGATTCTTTGCATAACTTTCAATACGGCGGAGAAAGGGACATGAAAACTAAATGAGGTGAATGTACAGGATTTTTCGTGTCATTTTTGGGAATTCACGCAAGTGAACCAATACTTCACACAAGTTGAGAAATGATGAAACATCTCTTGTAGGAAAACAATCAATGCAGATGATAACGATTCTCTCTTTATTTCTCCGGTAATGGAAGATGTTTCTCCTGTCATTTTCCGGTTGGAACCTTGCTCCTGTCGGCATAAAAGAAGAGAGAAAAACTATATGAGCATAGCACTTCACACCCGGTATGAGGAATATGGTCCGGATGAAGAATAAAGTCTTTCGTAGCAACATCTGCAAAGATGATGGAGCACAGTATCCGGGCGGAGAACTCAAACAGAATTTACTTCAAATATTCGTCAGATGATAATCATATCCTACGTAATTTATAATCGTAACTGAATCTCAACAAAAATAACCAATGGAAAAGATAGCACATTCAACTGATTGTACAGAGTAACTCGAAATGTTAACTTACGAAGGTTATTTTGGAAACGGGTGGAGGCCCTCGTTTTTTTTTTCTCGTCACTGAGCGATAGAGGGCGACATAAATGGCGGTTAGGCCGGCTGCCGCTAAAATTCCGTGGGTGCTGGAAACAAATATCTATCTTACGTGAACTTAATAGTTGTTATTAGCTCCTTACCACAAATTTATAACATTAAATTCTTATAATAAACTTTGCAATTCATTATTTGATTACGTTTTCTAAACTGGTTGGGAATTTCTTAAGCGATCATATATGTTGAAGTATGAACGAGAAATGGGAATTTTATGGTGGTATAATTATTTAACGATCTTTCACAGCATAAATCGATAACAAAAAGCCTTTTCTGTGGATAATACCGAGAATAACCACCGAAAGAATTTAAAGGAGACCACTAAAGGCAAAAAAGGACGGAAGAAACAAAAGCGAACATCTTTTCGTGACTCATGAAAAAGGTTTGATGTTACGAAACTCGATTTTACGAAGTGCCAATTTTCCGGTATCACTGACTTCGTAAAATCAAGAGTTTACTGTAATCAGTTAGAGAGATATATTATTATCAAATCATCACAATGCACGGATGGCCTGTGACATAACATAAGTGCTGCGAATATCCTTGGTGATATATATTTAAATTGTCTGATGAATCACCCTATCACTACCATTTGTAACATTTTTTTAAGACCATGTGGTATGCATTTGTGCACCCTAGATGTGGTACTTGAAAAGGTTCTAATTTATATTATCGGCTGAAAGAGTTCTTATTATTCAAATACATCACCATAAAGGATGGCATGTGACATAACTTAATGAATTCTTTCATTTGTGGATTATTCACTCTTTCTTAGAGGTTGATTTTGGTGTATTTGCCGATTCTTTTTTATTCAAAAGATATGCATAAGTGTCCATAATTAAAGATCGCTCTGAGAAATATTTTGCTAACTCAAATTTTGCTCAAAGGACTAATTTGTTGTCATTAGAGTTGTATTCATACATTTTTAAATGGCGATTGTAACAGTGAGTGAATATTTAGACGGTGTTCAAAGTTTTGATGGAATGATTACAACTCCAAAACTATTTAGAAACTATGCTTTCTTGTAAGTTTTCACTAGGATTTGACCCATCAGATTTGTTACTTACAAGGGGAGACTGTGAAACTTGCTCTGCTTTTTTCAATACCGTATTTTTTATGGCCTTTGAGACGGTGAACACATCCCTGAACTAGTGGCGGTTCCGTTGAATGGGCCTTAGTTTGGCTGAATTAATTAATTTTCATGCGGCACTTTTCACAAGCCGCGTATAGTTTCATGATATCGCAGCACTCAGCAGGTGGATCGGGTGGGGTAGTGGTTAGCGTTTACGGCTACCACCCAGTGGACCAGGGTTCAAGACTTCGTGATTGCTGTATATTTTGCGGTCTTCATTGTGATTATACGGCATCAGCTGTTTCATTAGTTTTAATTGCGACAAGCATATACATGAGACTATTTATTTTATCATCAAAATGGCGTTTAGGTATTTAAGCAGTGTCATTTCAAACACGGAGATACGACGACTACACTAGCAAGGGTTGGTGTGCGCCAAAATGTTAATTTTTCATTGCTTATACTAGTCAACTTCCACATTAAAAATGGAAACCACTCTTTCAAGAGCACATTCCATTAAAGGCTCGCGGCGATCAACAACACGCCTACAGACATAATTAATAAGAACACAAAACGATTATAAAATGCCATATTTCTCGAACACTTGTAATTCACTTTACTCCAAAGGGAGTTTACTTACACAGCACCTTTGTGCTAAAAGAACCATTCCGAAATATAATTTCCACCAACAAATAGGATGAAATAAAAGTTGATGACCATGGATCGGGCACGCTGGCGTATAAAATATGTCTATCTTCGAAAACCAAGGATTTCAACATCGTACGTACATTCTGGGCTAGAATGGTCTCGTGTATTCCTACAATGTACTTTGACTGCCTATGTTGCGAGTTTTCAAAGTTCGAGGTATTGTAGCTAATTTTTTTAGAACAGCAAGAGAAATCCGTCACACGTGGCGTATAAATTACGCCGCGCGACTGGCCGTGTACCACCTGTGTACCTTTATATCTGTATCACCTATAAATGTACAAGATTTTACTTATTTCTAAACATAATGATTAATTTTAACAAAAATCGAGTGTTATCATACATGCACATAACATGGGCACAGTACGCCATTCGCACGGTTGTGTAGAAATAACAGTCGTGCCCGCTATAGGGTTAAAAGCAACAATTACACCAAATGTGTCTTGTGCTCACCGCTTACCAAAATCTTCCGTAGACCTTCCAATATAATAATCAGATATGCACCAAAAAATGTCATTTCTTAAAAAAAAAGGCCACTGTTTTAGCCCCCTCTCCGCTAATCTTTCGGTATGTTTTTGAGGAGAGTAGAAAGTGGAGCCTTCACTTCTCCGGGTTGGAAATGACGCTTCTTAAATACTTTAATGACGTTATGATGATAAAAAAATAGTCTCATGTCTATGCTTGTCGCAATTAAAACTAATGAAAAAATTGACGCCGTATGATCACAATGAAGACAACAAAATAATCAACCATCATGAAAGTCTTGAACCCTGGTCCCTCTGGGTGGTAGCCGTAAGAGCTAACCACTACCCCACCCTATCCGACTGTTGAGTACTGCGATATCATGGAACTATAGGCGGCTTGTGAAAAGTACCGCATGAAAATTAATTAATTACAGCCAAACTAAGGCTCATTCAACGGAACCACTACTAGTTCGGGGATGTGTTCACCATTCAGAAGGCCATAAAAAATACGGCATTGAAAAAGGCGGAGCAAGTTTCGTGGTCTCCCCTTGGTAAGTATAAAGTGAGCACTTGTTGAAATGGAATAGTCCCGGGGGTAATACATGTATATTTATTTGAGTTCACTGCCTCATAATAATTTTTATAATTAAGTTGGTGGATGGGAAAAATGGTGATATATTATGTAATCGGTTGGAAAGATATATTATTATCATATCATCCCTACACACGAATGGACTGTTATATTACTTTATGGACACTTTTATAAGTGTAATATCTATTTTTTGTGTTTGGTAGGTTATTAGATGTCATGGCAGAATTAAAAAAAAACATACTTGTATCAGTAGCCGTAACGTGATGAACAATGTCTTTCTTGTTGGTGAAAATAAATTTTAGTTTTGGCATGAATTCAGGATTGCCTTTATTACTGTAAATTTGGATATCATGACAAAAACATGTATTTACCAGAACTATACCTGAGATTCTTACAAGGACACCAAGAGATTTGCTTTGCCTCTAGATCCTTAAAATACAAATTTTGTGAAACTAAATTCTTGAACGTGCCTTATTTTGCGTGAGACTACACAAGAAGCAAAACGAATAATTTGGTGTCTTAACCCTTGACCTGTGACGTGCAATTCTTGTTACACTACCAGTTACGTGCGGTCTGGAAAAAAAACACAATATAACAAAAATTCATTAAACGTTGCAATGCCATTTGTATTGTTTTGTTTAATTTTTTTAAAGTGCTTTAAACTATTTGAAAACTTGTATTAAATTTTTAAACATTCCTTATACGGACCAATTTGTGAGTAAAAATTATTAATTGAAGCGAGATCAAAAAACTGATGCCAAAAACGCTTAAGTTATAATTTTATTATTATTATTGTTGAGTTGGTTTCTGTATCAATATTTTGCCATATTTGAAAATAATAGGCCTTAAATTTTTAAGTTGGAAGAAGTAATAAGTAGCCATGAAATTCATCCCACCCATTTCATTTCTTGATGCATTCTGCAGGCGATTGAAATGACAATTATTCACAAATCACGCACAGTCTTTTTGCATTGGAAAAGTAAGAAAAAGGTTTTCCGTGTTTTTGTACGCCGTGAAAAGTCCACATATATTGTCCGCATCTCCAACCTCTCCACTTCTTCAGCCTCTTCCTGCGATAGAGGGAGAATTTACGCAATAATTTATTCCACCCGTCTCGGGAGTCTTACATTTGACATTCTCGTTCCCATATGGAGTCTAACGAGATCTCCACCATTGATTAAATACAATTAAATCTTGTCATATCTATCTCTTATCTTTCTCACTCTGCTGAAGCACAAAAGAGATGACAAAGGAAATATTTAACATTCTGAAAAATACTACAGTATCTGTATCTGCATTAGTACATTTTGTCACCAACTCACAATTATCAACAAGTATACAAGTATCTCCGCCACATTTAGTTGCGTTGTAAAATGCAATTACCACCGTATTCCTAGATTCACTCATCCTGTAGTGCATGAATGAAATTAAGCAAACAGCCTTATACACTTACATACTTCTGGGACATTGGATATTACAGTCCTATGTTTGCCGAGATCCGTAAAATGCGTCCTTAGGTTGATGCAAAATCATTTGGCCCTTTTATTTTTTTATCGCATTCAATTGTAAAAGTCGCTCATCAAAAATCTGTCAATAATAATCAAGAGGCTCAATATCCTTCCCTAGTGACGTATTGTAATCCTTCAAACAAGGTTTCAAGGTAACGGTGTTATGGAAGGGTATACGAATTTTCCTCTTTGGCTCATTTGCTGACCTTTTATAGCTATTTCTCCTGTAAAAAATTGTTCTTGCATGGGGAGATCTTTCACTACATCTATTTTTCGCGATTAGATGGAAAGTGAAAATTTTCAAGCGCGTGAAAACTCGACGGGTAAGTATGAATGCCGGGAAAACTCACGTGTGACGTCGTTCTGGTTCCCGCTGCCGCAAGTGAGGTGATCTTGGTCAAGCGCTGATACGACGGAGGATACTAGCAGAGTACAATGCTAGCTGGTAGATCTTGGCTTATATAAGAATTATTAATGCCTTATTAAACGAAGGAAACTTTCCGACCTTAGCCAGTTTTAATAGGTGATTATTAAGACATGTTTCCCTGAACTCTGTGGCTCATTCATGCATTGGTAATCTCAGACAATGTATAACTCCTATCTACTCGTATAGAAACTAGGCCCCTGTGACGTCACGTGGAGTGGCATCGCATGGGCACCAATCTGGTCTTTTTCGAATGAGGATAAAATTGACCATTGCTATTCTTCTAAACTGGATTTCTAAAACCAAATAATTTGTAATCAGTGGTCAAATAGTAGTTTTCATCATAACGGGCTCTGTGATTGTAAGTTTTACATGATGAATATAAGAATGATAATGTCTTCCGGTCTTTTATTGTTCTTTTATTATTGTATTTGCCAATCCGTATTTCATGACAATATAGAAATCGGCATAACGAATGCCGAAAGCTGCGTTGACATATTTCGCCGCGAAAATTTCGCCATGTCCGATTCTTGATTCCGACGGTACGTTACGTTTTACGCCATTGTTGAGATGCATACAATAAATTAACTATATAGTACTGCATTCCTGGAGGAATAAAGTTATTTATAATAATCTTATTCTGTAAATATTCTCTTCCTCTCACAAGAGAATTGAAAATTACGATTTTTCAATCGACTTAAGAGAGGATGACGAGACTTACACTAATGTCCCTCAACACTCAAATCAATTGAAACCGAAATGTATAGTTCTTTGAAGCCTATTATGACGAATGGGAAAATAATAATAATAATTCTTTTTATATTCAAATACGTAGTTCCAATCAAAAGACAAAGTGCAACTTATAAAACACACACAACAAAACATAGAGAATACCCCAACTAAATTACAGTAGTCAAACAAATATTTGCAGTAAACGGCTAATTAAAGGTTATTCTCGAACAAAATTTATTCACGCTGCCATCTATATACCTTTTTTAGTGTGTACTGGTGTATTTTATGTCATCTCAAACATTAATGAAGTTATCAGAATGTTAACAAAATTTACCATACACCACAGTCTAAACATAAGTTTAGACTGTGGTGTATGGTAAATTATGGTATGGTAATTGATTTGAGTGTTGAGGGACATTAGTGTAAGTCTCGTCATCCTCTCTTAAGTCGATTGAAAAATCGTAATTTTCAATTCTCTTGTGAGAGGAAGAGAATATTTACAGAATAAGATTATTATAAATAACTTTATTCCTCCAGGAATGCAGTACTATATAGTTAATTTATTGTATGCATCTCAACAATGGCGTAAAACGTAACGTACCGTCGGAATCAAGAATCGGACATGGCGAAATTTTCGCGGCGAAATATGTCAACGCAGCTTCATGGAACAAGGAAATGACGACAGTTTCGAATGGAGGTTTTCCAGGTCTGTGGACACACTGATTGCATTTTGCTTTCCTTACGCCCTTTACCCATAGTTCCTCCCAATCTCTACTTTCTCCCTCTCCTTCCCCACTCATTGACCTCCCAATCCTCCCAAGGGCAAATTGGTTACCCTGCAGCGACATGGTCTCGTTACAACACTGTGATGGATTTATGGTTATTCGTGTGCCATGATTTGCGATCGACGCCCTCGGAGATTAAAAACGTAATTCTTTATATTTTGTGTGAATATGATTTCATGTGTGTCCAATGAATAGTTGCGGGAGTCTATTTTTATCAGTTTAATTTATTAATAATTAAGTATCAATTATGTTGAAAATATTCTATGGTACTTCTGTTAATTGTGGGAGGAATGAAAGTTTGATACAAGAAGAAGATTTACAATTGTGCGAGGGTCGTTGCTATTTCAACGATATTTATAATGGTGCACTTTTTATAACTCGAAACAAAATAACTGACTTTGTAAAGCCAATTTCTTTAGAAATGACTTTGATATTATCAAATTCTTTCATGAAGTTAATTTCACAGATATTACCTTATCTTATATAAAGAACATTGAAAGTTTAATACTGTTCAATCAAATGTTTAATACTGTACTGGACAAAATAATCATAATGGAGCAGTGGCATAAGTATGGAGGAGGGGATGAGGGGATAGAACCCCCCCCCCCCCCCAAAGCCTCAAAGAAATTAAAAGTTATTAAAATTGTCGCCAAGTTTTGACATATAATAAATGCATCTGCTGAAAGTTAAATTATAATTGAGAAAATGATGAAAAATGTATCCCTATGCCTGTTATTTTTCAAAAATTTTCCCTGACTGCGTTTTTTAGTTTGCCGGGGGGGGGATGGTAACCCCAGGTTATCTCATTCCCTCAATGGATATTTATATTTGCGCTACTGTGATGGATTCATAGTTATTCGTAAGCAAAGATTTGCAATAGTCGAAAATGAAAGGGAGACTTCGTTCATTTCCACTAATTTATTTTGTCCGTGCGACATGTTTCGAACCTAAGAGGTCATTATCAAGTACAAAAATTGAATGGTATGCAAACATTTATATACTATTTAGGTAGCACCTCTTGCATTGCTAAATTTCAATCTGGAGCAGTCCCATTTTGGGAAACATCTTTGGGAAGAAAATAATGGAAGCGACTTTGTACCGGAGATAATACATTTTTGGGAGAAATCGAGGAAGTTGGACAAAATGGAGGAGTTAAAAATAAGGAGGAATATGACTAATGGTCAATTACTTAACGACATCCTTTTGAAAGGTTTTCTCCACTCCTACAATTGTCCCTTAACATCACGGATGGACAAAAATCCAGAACCCTACCACCCCACTCCACACCCTCTAGTTACCTACTTACGCCTTCCTTAACCCCAACTCACGGGAAAACCCTTTCCAGTTAAAAAACCACTCCTCCTCTCCCTCCGTCTCATCAGCGCCGTCCTCAAACGGTTGATTTGTCAATTCTCAATACAACCCCCACTTGGATGGTTTCCAACCCTACACCTTCCCCTCCCCCTACACCCTCTCCTTAAAATTGCGTCGTGTAAAGCGGTGAATTGCTAGAACAGATGCGAGAATGCGTGGACGCGAGACGGCAAAATAGCCCATGTTCTATTTTCGTTAGAACAGGGGCTATTTTGCCGTCTCTACTTACTACTTCCTCGGCACTACAGCCCGGTATGGGCTTTGGCCTCCCTCAAGACGCCTGTCCATTCTCTCCTGTTCTGCACTTTCTCCCACCATCTGACAATCCTCATAGCCTTTATGTCTTCTTCCACATCCTGCATCCATCTTTTCCTCGGTCTTCCTCTTTTTCTCTTTCCATCCATATTTCCATGTAGAATCTTCTTAGGCATCCTTTCTTCACTCATTCTTTTTACATGACCTAGCCAAGCTAGCCGTTGGGTCTTCACAAACCTCACTATGTCTTCGCCTCGGATAATATTTTCTATTTCCTTGTTTGTTCTTATCCTCCAAGTTACCCCATCTGTCACGGGACCATATATCTTTCGCAAAACCTTCCGTTCAAATATCCGCAGAGCTTGCTTGTTTCCAGCGGAGATGCTCCACGTTTCTGCTCCATATGTCACGATCGGTCTGATAAGTGTCTTCTAGATCTTGAATTTCATCTCCTTATATAGAAGAGTTGACTTCAGGAGCTTAATATTAGCAAAGTAAGCCCTATTTCCAGCCATTATCCTCTTGTTGATCTCTTCTGTCATTGAGTTCTTACAGTTTAAATTAGTACCAAGGTAGCTGAAATATTTTACATTTTCAAAGTTGTACTGCCCAAATGTAACGTTTTGAGTCCATCTTCTGTCTTCCGTGGTCGACATTTTCATGTACAGTGGAACCCCGATTTATCGTTCCCGCATTCATCGTTTTCCCGCGTTCATCGTTCGCCGTCCCTGGTCCCAAAAAAGTCCCATAAAGACAATGTAATTTTTTCCCGCATCTATCGTTCCCCGAAGTATCGTTTTCCCGCATTTGTCGTTCGAAGATCACGGTCCCGATGTATTTTTTTCTCGCATTCATCGTTTGACAAAAATGAAACGACGTATTTACGATGTGGCATTCGCGGATTCGACCGGCACATAGTATTAATCTTCCCCAAGAGATGGAAGCACCATAGTGCCCTCCGGAGCAGCTCGGGGCCGTGGGATTGTCTACGTTGCACAGTTCTCACCGTTCTCACAATCAGCTACCCCCCTCCCGTCAGCCCTTGTGCCCCACCCCCTCTGACTCTTTCTTCCTCTCTGAAACCAACCAAGAGGCATTTAACGACCCGGGTCACGTTTCGCGACGGGTTCGTGTTACGAAAACCATAACTCATTAGCTCCGAAAGGAAATATCAAGTTACCCGAGAATGATAGAAAAGTATTTCACCCCTCCTCCTTTCGCTCCCCCTGACCTTTTTCATCTTCAAAGCTCACATTTCTGGAAGCCAATTGCTGTCTGAGTCACCTATTGGCCCCAAAGGTGAGTAACAAATGACTGGTAAAAGACGAGGCAGACGAAACTCGATACCCTGGCATTTGAGCTTCTTGGCCGTTGATCCAACATTTTTTTCCGTAAACAATATCAGATAACAAACTATGACTTGCTATAAATCTCTCTTGTCAGATTCACAAACATAGGGATATCTCAGGATATTTTGTTACACACTTTGGTCGCGCTTCACCCTCGACAATCGGCTCAGCGTCAGTCCCGAACTTCACCTCGTACGAGTGGTTCCGTATTTTCCTGTGTTCGCTGAATTAAAGCCAGTGTTTTCTTTGAGGCTTTGCGAAGCCTGGTGTTATTTTTATTAGTTCAATTTTTATTCGTCTTCTGACCATGGCCGTCCCGATGAAGCAAAAGAGAACTTTGAAAGATCGTCTCAAAATAATTGAAGAAGTGGAAAAAAATCCGAGGGAAAAGCGAGTTGACATTGCAAAACGTCTCGGGTTGCCAGCAAGTACATTGAACTCTATAATGGCCAAGAAGAGTGAGATTCGAGAGCAAATAGACAGATGTGGAAGCGCATCCAAGAAGAGAAAGACTGGCAAGGAGTCTACATTTGCCGAATTGGAAACGGTGCTCTTCAATTGGTTCCAGCAGGCACGGGAGTCTAATATTCCCGTTGATGGAGTGATATTAAAGGAAAAAGCGAAGATTGTTGCCACCCAATTGAACGTCGAAAATTTTAAGGCTTCCAATGGCTGGATAAGTCGATTCAAAAATCGACATGGCCTTGTATTCAAGAAGCTGGCGGGAGAGAGTGCAGAAGTAAATGCTGAAAGCACGGATGACTGGCTGGAAAGTCTGCCATCGATTCTGGAGGGCTACGATCCAGGAGATGTGTATAATGCGGATGAGACTGGTCTGTTTTTCAATGTGCTTCCTGATAGAACATTGGCCTATAAAGGAGAATGCTGCCATGGAGGTAAATTATCCAAAGACAGGCTAACGGTTTTGGTTTGCGTGAATAGTGATGGCAGCGACAAGCAAGTGCCGATTGTGATAGGGAAATCGCCAAAACCAAGGTGCTTCAAAAACGTAAGAAAATTGCCGACAAAATATTACGCAAACAGTAAATCATGGATGACAACAGAAATTTTTATTTCGTTCCTCCATGCATTAGACGCGCAAATGGGGGGGCAAAATAGAAAAATTATCCTCTTTGTGGATAACTGTGCAGCACACCCCAAAGACACGTCTTTTTTGAGGAATATTAAAGTGGTACGGTTCCCAGCAAACTGTACAAGTACGCTCCAGCCACTTGACTTGGGGATTATACGCAGTTTAAAAGCGTACTATAGACAACGCCTCGTACAAAAATCCATTTGTCTTATGGAGTCAGGAAAGGCAATGAAGAAAAAACTAAACGTACTTGAAGCACTCCACTATATTATGGCAGCATGGAAACAAGTGAGCCAGAACACAATTCAGAATTGCTTCCGTAAAGCTGGGCACAGATACCCGATTGATAATAATGAACTTGCAGATGATGATGTTGATGATTTTGGTCAAGACTGGGAAGAAATGTGTAGAGCCCAGAAATACGATTTTCAGAGCTACGTAGCAGTAGATCATCATGTGGTTACAAGTGGCACTGAAACCATTGAAGAACTGTGCGAAGCGCACACATCTACTGGGGCTGTAGAGGAAGAAGAGGAAAACGAAGTAGAAGTGATCCCAAGCTTTGTCGAGACTTACGAAGCTTTAGAAAAAGTGAAAGCGTTTTTCTATGCGCAAAGTGGAAGCGACGAGGATCGTGAAAACATTTTAAGTCTCGAAAAATCATATTTTCGACTACGGCAGAATGCCGCTAAGAAACAGAAGACAATGCATGACTTCTTTCAAAAGCGTAGTGATTAAAATGTGAACAGTTTTAATAGTGTATCCTAGCCAAAAGTAATTCAATAGGTACTATTATTTAATGGGTTTTATCAATCATAATTTGTGTTTGTTCGACAAAGTTTGTTACTTATTAAAAACCTCTAAAATTTCAATATGCTTGAGGTACCTGTAGTACCATAGAATAAGTATGTACTTACTCTATGGTAGTACCTACGGTATATTGGCGCCCAGTTTGAAGAGAAGCGATGCATTCTCGAGTGAATGAATGAGTGCATGGAAATCAAATAAAAAACGCGATAAAATAGGGAGGAATTATTTATTTTTTTAAGCCTTATAATTTTGAAGAGGGCTTTCCTGATTTTATGACATCCCATCAATATTTGACTATAGCCTGAAGGACGCATTAAAACAACAAGGAAGTGCCGCACCTACGACTAAAATATTTTCAGATTGGTTACTATTTTCTTCAGTTTCACCAAGGGAGTTCGTGTGGGGATTTAAATACCCACTGAGGTAAGAAAACATAATTTTAATACATCAGCGCATGAAAACATTTCCCTCCCAGAAAATAAATAAAATGTTCCGTTAGTTGGCTCGTTATTTTTGGGTTGAATCCAGAACTTCTCATCCCAAGTGGACGACCGACGTTGGGTCTTGAAGACCACTGACGAGGGGAGATATCGTACCTCGATACGCCTTTGTCAATGCCATATTTTGACGGCAATCGGAATGCCGAACGCTTCTCGAAATGGGTACGGTTCCATGGAATTGGCCTTAGTTTGATTGAATTTTTATGTGGTACATTTAACATGACTTACATCATTTAAAAATAGCAACCCTCTCTCCATGAGGTATGGTGATGTAATGATTATCGTTGTGATTATCCATCGGGGAGGCAAGGGTTTGCGGCTCCGAGAGAGCGATGTATTTTGTCGTTCTCAAATAGATCAGTTTTGCCCGGATTCAATGTAATTTAAATTGTAGCAAGCCTAGGCCAGAGGATACATTTTTTACCGTCGTAATGGCTTTTGGGTATTGAAGCAATCTTATTCCGAACGCGGAGATGGGAAGACTACTCTAGAAAGTGTTGGTGCCCCACAGGCACAATTCGTCTTCGGAACTCCGACGAAAAAACAGGCCTGCAACAGAATTCGGAATACACTTCTGATGTGCACAAGTTTTGATGCAAAGCATGCGTATTTTAGCATGCATTTGAATTTCGGTGATGAGAGATGTTCGTAATAAGACTGCCGAATCCGTCGTGGCAGTGTGAATGCCGAGACGGCGAGCAAACATTTTTTAGTGAGGTGTCGTATTCCCAAGGATTATTGAAAGATATATTAGTAGAACCAAGTATATGCCCAAAAGTATTACATAAAATTCAAATAAAATATTCAAATAGAAAACAGCTATATTCCTGCATGAATCCTTTATAGAATATCACTATTACGCGCCAACATCCTGCGCTTCCTGCCGCATAGGCAACCGCGCCAAACTTTCCCGTATTCATCGTTTTCCCGCATTCATCGTTCATTTCGTCCATCCCCTTGAAAAACGATAGATCGAGGTTCCACTGTATTTCGTTTTTCTCTCATTGATTCTGAGCCCTATATTCTTACTCTTCTGTTCTAAGATTTTGAATATTTCTTTCAGAGATTCCATATTCCGTGTCATTAGAACTATGTCGTCGGCATGGGCACATGCCTGAGTAGATTTATGCACAATTGTCCCCTCAAACCCCAATTCTTTCATGACTTCATGTAGACACAGATTTAATAGTACTGCTGATAGAGAATCTCCTTTTCTTACTCCAGTTGTTATCTGAAAGGCTTCACTAGTCTTGCCCCCGATATAGGCCTTAGCTTGAGATCCTTCCATAGTCATATTTACCAGCTTAGTTTTTCTGGTATTCCAAATCCCTCCAATGCCTTCAACATTTTACTTCTATTGACACTATCAAAACTTGCTGGAAATCAATGAAAAATATGTAGGTCAATGTTGTACTTATAACATTTCTCCATGCATGCATGTCTCATTACAAAGATTTGGTCGGTTGTTCCTCTTCCCGGCCTGAAGCCACATTGGTATTCACCAAGGATTACTTCAGCATACGTGTTAAGTCTCCTCTGTAGTATATAAGGGAGTATCTTATAAGTGACATTTAGTAATGTGATTCCCCTATAGTTGCTGCATTCCAATTTATCTCCATTCTTGAATATAGGGCAAATTAAACCAATCTTCCATTTCTCAGGCATCTCTACTTTCTCCCATGTTTCACATATCAGTCTATGTAGGTTCTTTGTTAATTTTTTCCTCCATACTTGATTAACTCCGGTACAATTTGATCTTCCCCTGGAGCTCTCCCATTCCGCTGCCGTTTCAACGACTCCTCCACCTCCTCAATTGATGGCCTACTAATACTGGTGTCCACCCTCATGTCCAACATTTCTCCTACCTCATCTTCCTCATCTATCTCATTGACATTCAGCAATTCCTTAAAGTACTCGGCCCATCTTCCCATTACTTCTTCCTCTGTTCCAACCAACCTCCCATTCTTATCTTTACATGCGTTTGTTCTTGGTTGAAATTTATTTGTCATCCGTTATTGATTGCCTGGTATAACTTTCTACTTTCATTTTGTGCGTTCAGTTCCTCAATCTTTTCCACATACCCTTTTAAATACTGTTTTTTCTTTTTTCGTAGTATTTTATTTGCTTGTCTTCTGCTTTCTTTTTATCTTTCGACATTTTGTCTTCTCTCTTTCTGGATGGTGTTTCTTCGATCCTTATTCTTCCTTTCTATAGCTTTTCTGCACTCATTATCAAACGATTCTTCATTCCATGTTCTCTTTCTTTCTCCTATGGTCTCCTCTGCAGCCTCTTCCATAGCCTTCTTTATATTAAGCCTTTTTCTCTCTACCGAGTCATTTACACTCAGGTTCTCTGCTCCTCCTTCTAGTTTCTTACCCAGGATTTCCTGATATTGGGCTACAATTTTGCCGTCTCGCATCTGTTCTAGCAATTCACCGCTTTACACGACGCAATTTTGATTGCGCCTTCGCACGTACGTCAGATTGCGCAATTCCGTGTACCGTGTAAAACGGACTTATTTCTCCTTGTATGTATATAATAAGTGTTGGTCTTCATGCATTGGTCATTATGATGACTCTAGCAGAACCCAAGTATGAGGCTACATTTCTTAAAATTATCCTCCTTGACGATAATTTAAGAGGAATTTATGAAGACAGCTGTTTTCAGTGCAATGTACCGAACAGTTATTATTTTTCAAGATTTATTAAAACTCTGACATATGTATTTCTAAATAATTATACTAAAGTGAGGAATAACAGATTGGATGTCGCTATACACACTTCCAATAAGAGAAAACACTCTACAATTATGTGACTGCTTTCAATTCGGTGACTATATATTACAATAAAATCATCTGTTTTATACATAACTAATTTGTATCATTCCTGCCTGCTCCTGCTTCACAATCAGCAATGGATGCACGATTATGCCGAGGTAAGTAAAACAGCAGTTTTTTAGTGGATTTCCTTGCCGCAAAACGATTTCTTTTGCCGATATTCTACGCCGAAACAATAGACTTGGTCGCAGGTGAGAGCAATCCCGCAGGCCCCCTAGGGTGCGGTCCAATGAATGCTACTTTCGCTACCAGACGCTACAGACGGCAGTGCTCCGGAGCTCCGGTCCATAGGGGCTACGTTCGCTACGAGAATTTCTTTTCGGACCGGTCAGGAGCGAAGTCAAGATGGCGGAAATGAACGAGGGTGGGCAAACTGGGATTATGAAATCGAATATATGGTTTTAATTGCGAATTGAGGTGATAATGGTAATTGAATATTAATAAATATATTCGAATATCATTTAAATGAATTATATTTTCCAATATCGAGGTTCCACTAAGTAAAGCAAGAAACATTGGACCGTATTTCTCACACCATACCCTCGCCTACCCCTTCTAAATGAAACTCATTACCCTAGAAAAGGAAAAAGTAGGTACTCTATGGAAAAAGTAGGACTATACTAGAATGACGGGCAAGCGACGTTGCCACATCGGTCACTCCGGCCTGTTTAAAGACGGCCGTGGTTGAGCCTAATACAATCGAACAAATTTGCAATAGACGTCATCGGAGATATTTATTATAGCCTCGTGATATTTCATACGCTTTCTTATTTCATTTTCCATCTGGGCAATTGGAACTCAAATTCGATCTCTTTTTGATGTGCTGGAGCGCGGGGATATTTATGAGAGCTCAAAATTAGATGAGAGTAAAATGTTCCTAAGTTTATACCACAATCGAAACAACGTATCAAGTAATATCAACAAATGAAGATTTAATATTTAGTTTCGAAGGTGACCAGTATAACCCTATGGAGGCGCTGCAGTAATTATAGAGAATTAATTACGCATCTATTAGCAAAGGGTAAAGTATGTGTTGATTGTTTTGTTGATTATATTCAATGTAAAATGTGCGATTTAACATTCCTTTTGTTATCAACTCTATAAAATTGTATTTCGCTGCGTGGAATATTCGTCTTCGCACATAACTTCTGCCGTCTCCATGTTTCAATCAACAATTAAAGTAAACAAATGTTTGCTGCAAAACTTTTAAATTGGAGTAATAAGTTACGGACATTAATATCGGGAATGAGATAAGACTCTTTAATTAAAGAGAAGATGAAGAAATACATGAATATAAGGTGTGTTAAGACAGCAATTTCGGGACATCAGGACAAGGTAAGTTGACTGGATGAACAATTTTATTTGAATATTTTATCACAATATGGCACTCGGGTTAATCCTTTGAAAATTATTTTACCTCTTCACGGCTATTGTTGGAAGTATTATGTTAAATTAAGGTATCTGATGTAGACTTAAAGTAATGAATACTTAGAGAGGTACTTTTAATTTTTATAATCAGGAAAGAAATAGGATTAATAATTTGAGGGATAATGCAAAGAAAGTGAAATGCATTAGAGTAAAGAATATGTGACAAACTGCAAAGGATACCAGCGTGTTAATACATCAAATTGAGGACATCAGGAGAAGGTAGGTTGGCGAGATGAATAGTATGAATGGAATGTATAGTAACATTTTATTATTCGGGATCAATTTGTTCCATTTACTTTGAACATAAGAAAGAATGTGCATGATGGAATTTTTAAGAAAATCTTTTATGTAACTCTCGACGGCTTTTAATGTTACTGTTGCATTAGTTCTATATTTCTCATGTCGCTTTAAAGAAATAAAAATACCTTAAAAATTATGTTCAGATAATTGGAGAATAAAAGTGAATGGAAATCGTTTCATTTTCATGTAAATGGAAACTAATGCTGTTTCACTTAATAAAACAAATGAAGTGTATGAAAATAAATAGACAGCATTAACTATTCCACTTCATTTGAAGGGCTTATAGTATTAAAAGACGATTCTTTTGCCAACCAAGGAGGCTCTGGTATTTCTAGCACGAGTGATTACAGTAGTAATTTTAGTAATACTTCTTAGGCTGCGTCGACAGCTTGGTCATTTAGCACCGCTACTTCATCATTTAATTCCAATACTTCTATGTAAACAGAAAAAAACCATAGCCACTGTACATGTAGAAGTCGTAAAATGGGTGAACATACTTGAATTTTATTAAAAATACGTGTTTCCTTTAACTCCGAAGATTACGACGTTACTCCGACGATACATTGGCAATACAAAAGAAGCGGGCGCCTTGCACATAGGCTAACCTGCAGTGTCGGATGGAGGGAAAATCACACCAGGAAGGAAGGGGAAGGTATTTTAGGGGAAAAGAGCCAGAGTCCTCTGGATTGTCGATAGTACACGACATAGTTTACCGCGTGAGGGAAGTAGTGTAGAGAACTGCCACCCAGAGGACTCTGGACTTTGCTGGCTTCAAATTCCAGACGGAGGGATGAGTTAACTGGTGGCCACAGACACCGGTCAGCCCAATCATTACAAAATTTCCCTGGAGCGCCCGTTTTGACGGTAACCTCCATAACCAGTGGCGGATACATTTGGGGGGGGGGGCACAAGAGGCACCCTTCCCCCTTCTGTGGCTGTCTGTATTGCCGAACATTACGGAACCACAAATGTGAATCCCCAATGTCAAATTTTAATTTCATATCTTAGGTTATCAAATCAAAATTCATGTATTTTTTCTGTTGATTTTAAGTTGATGTTACGTTCGTTAGATGTTACGGGCGGAATTTTTTCGTCAAATATGAAGAACTGTAAGAAAGTGACCGTTTAGGGAACATAGAAAACTTATTATATTATTTAGGTCCATAAGGGAAGCGTCATATCGGGAAAATTTAGTTTAAAGTCATTTGTAAAACAGATTGTTCCGCGTGGAAATGCCATGGTATCTCTCAAGCAATATTTGTTCAAGTGGTGACATTTAAACATGGAAAATGTGAATGAAACTAACATTTGAAGAACACTAGAAGAGCGATTTATTAGTATTTCAAATTACTTTTCATGTCATATACTTCTATATTTTTTCGTGAACTATAAACTTTGCTTTCAATCCAGTCCTGATATTCTGTTTAGCACCTTTGCTTATAGGGGGGCATCTGCCCCATCTTGCCCCTCGCTGGGTACGCCCATGATTACATACATAAAGGGGCATAAAAATGTGGATTCCATTCAATCTCCTGCCCCTACTTGTATTATTTGTACCTCTATGAGTGAGATAGGACATTCCGGAACATGTGTAAGTGGGGAAGTAATGCCAGAGGATTGAACTTTCTTTTATGGAAGTTCCACTGTACATCTAAAGAATATAGACGCTTATTGGTGTTTCGACACAGTTTCCAAGGGTACTATGCGATTGTATAGTGGGTCCATTATCTTACTTTTTATCTCATCTCATCTCCTTCATGCCAAACATTAGATTTGAGTGAGTGGTGCTTGATAGAGGGTTTCATAATGTATAGACTAATTGGTTAATCATGTGTTCACGTTGGGTTTATCTGTTTGCTTCTTATGCCTATTGAGACGGGGCAATTTTGTAATTACCGCAATAAGCGATAAAATTTAGGATGTGTATTACAATGATCGAAAGGTGTGAAGGAGGCCAGATAGAGTAAAAATAGATTAAATGAGAGATGAGTAGAGGGTGCTGGATAAATAGTCACGGAGTAAAGGACATTAGCTGCATTCACTGGAAGTAAACACTCAAATTTTGAATTTTCAATGCTTACATAGAGAGAGCCGTAAATCAAATCAAGGAGAAATCTTAGGGTGTCAATATCCACGGAGAAAAAAAATAGTATTCTACTACGACATAGCAGAGGCATAGCCAGAGAAGGATTTGAAGAAGGCTTTGACAAATATGGAAAGGACAATGACTAGACATAATCGTAAAAACAACAAAAAGAAGGCTAAGGTATTAGGTATTGCAAAAGGTAAGTTGCATTAGGTAAGGTATTGCAAAAAAAAGAGAAGAGGATTAAGACGAAGATTAACCTAGGAAAGTATAAGCTTGAAAATGTGAAAGAGTTTTCTTATCTGGGAAACCGAATTACCACCGATGGACGAAGCAAGAAAGAAATGGTCAGTAGAATAGCGCAGGCTAAGAGGGCATTCTACGAAAAGAAGAATTTACTTACAGCTGAGAATACAAGCATAGAGGTAAGGAAACAATTCATCAGATGCTACATATGGAGTAGGTTGCTCTATGGTAATGAGGCTTGGACGTAGCCAGCAGCGTCGAAGGCAATATTGTAAGCATTAGAAATGTGGTGCTACCGAAGAATGATGAAGATAAAATGGATTGACCGTGTGAGCAACGAGGAAGTGTTAAGAAGAGTGGGAGAAATGAGAAGCCTCCTAAAATGCCCTTAGCTGAAGAAGGGACAACTTAGTTGGCCACATTTTGAGGCACGATGGCCTGATGAAGATTATCGTAGATGGACAGGTGGAAGGGAAAAAGGGCAAGGGACGGCCCCGAATAGTATAAGTTATGAAGGTGGTAAAAGAGAAGAAAAACGTCACTTCGAAAAAGTTAGCGGATGGTAGAGATATGGAGAGCTGCGTCAAACCAATCTAAGGATTGTTGACTTATGATTGTGATGATGATTAGAAGCACTCTAAGCGCTACATCCCAAAAGCTGCTTAGTGATATAACGCTTGTAATCGACCGCTACTTAGCAGCTAAGTGTGAGCGCTCATTCCATTCTCCAAGCGGTATTCTGCGCCACAATGTCACTAAAAACTTCGCTTATTGTTAGGAATTCAAATACGGCTTGTACAGAAAAGATAAACCAGGTACGTGAAAACCAGTTTTAATACTTCTGTTAGCGTTACTCATGTCTTAGGAAAACCAGGATGTGAATCACTCGGAGATGGTAAATAGCAAACTAGAAGAAAAATATTTAGTAAATTAATGAGCAGTTTATTTTTCGTCCAAATGTACCATATCTTAGGGATGCCTTAAGTGTTGCTGTAGATCAGAGCTTAAAAACTGAGTAAGAGAGGAAGACTTCAGAATAGATTGATTGAAAATGTCTTTTTTTCGCGAACGATAAGCGACTCCTCGTGATAAGAGAGTACACGAAGAATACCCGGGAAGGGTTAAAAACGGAGATAAAGCGGATTGTGGATAGACAGGGAGAAGCACGAAGGAGGCAAACAGTGGACAAAGTTAAAAGCAAACGATGATCGTACGTTTATCGCACATAGCGCAGCAAAAGAAAGGTGATCAAGGAGCAACTTCCATGTATTCGTCTTGAGATTTTGACTACTCCTCTTTGTTCGCTAAGCACCTCCAGCTAATCCCACTGTGGTGGTAGGGAGAATAAGTATTGGAAAATCAGCAGCCGATTCATCGTGAGCAATTTAATATGTGTCACAGTGTATTTGGAGAAGCCCAGGGCTTTTGTTGCTTAGTGATTCCAATTTTACATAGAATTCCGTAAACATTACAAAAAGAACGCGTAGAAGCTAATTTTTTTATCAAACTTACGCCATCAGTAAAACAATAGGGAACTTGCATATATTTCAAATATAATCAAGAGCTCCAAAATTATATAAAAAATATATGTTGCATAGCACGGTTAAAATTTTTTAAAAATTATTTATTAACGTGGTTTGCGATGTTTAATTCATCAAAGTTCACGAGAATTTTCAAATCGAAGTGAGAATCGAAAACGATGATTGGCTGATAGAAAAGTGACGTCATTATTCAGTACGAGGAGGCACGGCGGCACGGCCATAGTACAGATTGCATACTTGAATACAAGGGACGGCGTGGTTATGATTCATTTCTTGAGGTGTAGGCGTATCGCAGTTGTCCATTGTGACTTAAGGGCTATTATTTGATCTATTTTTCCTTCATTGAAAGCGATAGATTGCGTAAAGATGAAGGAGTATGGTTATTCTTAGGCTGATCCTGGCAAGCTTCCTGTTACTGATTCCATCATGATACCAGGGTATTTTAGTGAAACTGTAGACTTCGTCGGCGCCGAAAGTCGATGCCGAGAAATGCTAAGGTAGCTGATGTGCATCTTAAATGTTTTATAGTTCATAACAATGTGAGACTTGCATCTAATATTGGCGAAAGTGTACACTCATGTGAAATGTGCATTCTTTTGGCAGTCCGTTAGAGAGTCTTATGGTGAACTATTTTCCACTTCGAAGCTGTCAATGATACTTTAAACTCAAAAATACCTTGCCTGGAAGGCGACAGGAAGCTGTTTAAGACTGGAATCTGAGGAAGGCAGACTATAAATTGTTTCAATTTAGTAGCGATAATATGCACGAATTTTCAACATAATCTACCATCTTGTGACTCAGAAACCCCGAAGCCACTTCCTATTCTGCAGAAAGAATCAGTCAATCGCACTTCGATCAATGCAATAAACACAACGTCTTCCGGTGTTAATAAGTTACTTTTGTAATTAAGGCCTTCCCAGGGTAACATTAAAATGTTAATATTTTTCAAACAGAGTCTTTAATACATTTTGGGAGCTTTTCTCACGATACCATGTCTGAAACCTACTCTAAAGACGAGCTCATCGTCATTGCAATTGGTTGTTACTTAAAAATTTCGTATCGACAATCCTAGAGGGATGACCTTCGACGATGACCGTTATCACATGCACTCTCACTATCATTGGAATCCGTGGTGAAAATATCATCCCAATCCAAAGTCTATTTGGTTTTAACTGGGGAAAGAGCAACATATGAAAGAACTGCTCACTCTTTGGGCAACTTTGTGTTTGACTTTCCCTCAAACACCCCATTTTCCCTGTGGCTCACATCAGTCCTATCTTTATACGATGGCCTGACAACCTTTAAATGGATCCTCTGTTTATCCTGACAACCAACTAAATGGAAATTGCTGATCCACACATGTCTTTTTCTTATCTCTACAGTTTCCAAGTCAAGGTCCGCGAAACATTCCTCTTGTTACTCAACTTTTTTTTTGAAAAGCAAGCAACGGCGTAGAATAAAATCTAAGAATGCTGCGATTCATTTTTTGTGACCACCTCTGGATTCCATTCTTTTTCCATCTACAACTTCCTTTATAATGCGTCTCCTATACATCCTCACAGCAGCTGCTTGTTTACCCGGCGCGGCCACGATTGGCAACATAGCATTAAAGAGTTGATTAACATTTACAAATATCAACATTTTTAGATAGTGGATCATAGAAAATTTACAAATAATTGAAAGTGTTTCTAACGGTTTTATTTTTTCTTTCGTGGTAAACTATAGGACAAGATAATATTTAAATATTTTCATTAATTTATAACAAAAGATAAGTTCTAAAAATACCCAAAAGTCATTTTATTAATCGGCACTGATGAGTGTAAATTATTGTGGGAGATGAATGCTGTAGAGGAAGTAGTTTTCCCTAGGTTGAGTTACAAAGTTCATCAAGTTGACAAAACGGCTAAATTGGAAGAGCGCGCAGTCGTTTATTCCACTGGTGTGTCTTCATTTTTGAATTTTTTGTAATTAAATAAATTAGAATTTAGAATAAAATTTCCTTTAAATGACGCATAATTCATTATTATAGCATTCAGTGAAGCCGGGATATAAATTTGCAAAGTACAGCGGAACATCATTTTGACGCCGACAGTAGAAGAAAACGCTGTCTTCTTGGCTGGCACTCGAATGCATGAGGATCAACGTTGCTCTGTATTTTCATATTTCCTCCCTTGATTTGAAACATAATGGGATTTTCTATGTCCTTCCGTAACTGAAATTGAACAAGTGCCATAAATAATTCGAGTCCATCGTACCCATCGAGAAACAAGTATCTCGTTGTTTGGCGAAAAGTTGAGTTTTTGTTCTACGGCGGCCGCATTATAGAAAAATCTCAGTCTCAAGTTTTTCAGTAGATGAAATATGGAAATATTATTTTATTAAAGTTATCTTCGCTCACATGGCACACGAGTTTATCATTCCGTTTATTATACTCATATTTTTCCGTACCGCACATTCCTACAGATGGCATGCATTGAGGCTTTTCTTCTAATTTCCTCCGTGGGAATGCAGACGAAAATATTTTCTGGGGTGTTATTGCACAGAGGAACAATGCACCACTTGTAATATTTCCTTATTTCAGTCGGGTTCTCCTTAGAACGAAACGTGGCTCTTCCAAACCTGCAGCCTCGATGTATCTGGGCTTGGATCTTGGACTCCTACTAAATTATGACGTCACGGCATAAGATTAGTGGGGGCGGTATTTTTTAGCCCGCGAAATTCGGGAGACATTTGGGAGTCATTTTCTAGTGCATAAACTGAATTTAAAATTTTTAAGCGGAAAAAAGTGTATTGCGGTACTAAGTATTCACTGTAGCATATCATCATATTGTCTATGAAAGTATGCAATTTCCCCATCGCCACGTTAGAATTAACGGTTTTATTTTTCAACTTAACGTAGTTATAAATTCATTAGTATATTTAAATTAATAAAAGATTGAAGCACTTTCCACATAATTTCATGGAAAAGTTCTACATTTTTTTATTTATTTAAATATGTCTAACTTCCACCAATTGATGCCTGGATCTGTTGAACTCATTTATTGGGTCCCCTTTATATTCAATTGAAAACATTCTCGAGATGATAACTCTCACTCCGGGAATAAAAGACACACTGTCGTTTTTATTGTAAGGTATAATATATATTGATAAAGAACAATGAATAAACAGAGGAAAGGTTCAAGGACATTCAACAAGCATGAAGCACACAAAACACTGCCATCACTCGTCATTTCTTTACAAACCTTCGCGTACATATGCGCCCTTCGCGGCCGTATGAAGAACCAAATCTGATGAGAGGATCAGTGATCGTTGCCGCATGAGTAAAGACATCCAAGTTCCTTGCGCTTTCGTTGTTTTTAGTTTCACTACTTGATGCCTGACGCTAGATGTCACTAAGAAGCTATCTGAGGCTACTGCGTTGCATGGCGGTTAGAAGTTAATAATAAACTGTTCCCTATTGAAAAATATGATCTTTTTGGAGAATTAATGTGAAAAACTCTTTCTTACGAGAAAGAAAGAGAATTGTATTCCATGAAAATGTATGACGCTGAGCTAGCGATAGTTTCAAACAATGAATACTTTTTAAAGAAACATATTGTAATGCTAGAGCAGGTTCAAAAGAGTTTTTTTAGATTTCGATATTTTTTATTATATCATGTGTATCCGCTTTTCGAAAAATATGTTTGTTATAGCGATGTGTTAAAAGTGTTTGCTCTCCAAACCCTGCAAAATAGAAGAATCATAAAGGATCCGCTGTTTCAATGATGTCATCAATAAGGGCCTATGTTACTAGTCACTGGAGGAAATAAGAATTATAGTTCCAAATGCTAATAGCCGGTTGAAGAGAACATTTTACATATCAAAGGTTAAAACAAATTATTATTCCAATACGCCAATACGTAGGATTTGTGTAGCATATTACAAAAATTTCAACAATCCAGACTTGTATCAAAAGAAAGACTGCTTTATTAAAGATGTTAAAAATATGTTTTACGAGTGTGATAGTGTTTAGTTAATATTTTTCAGCATTTTTTATCATGATTGTTACTATTTTTGCGGCTGTGACCAAATTATTTTCAATTTTTTTCTGTAGTTACATTTTTGGATTGTTCACCCTACAATTATATATTAGTTGGGCGAACATAAAACATGATAGATAAATAAATAAGTACTTCGTATGACCATCTGCATCTCTTGATAAGCAAGAAGAGAGAACGTCATTGAATTGGAAAAAAAGATAAAAACATATCTTCCTTTATTCACATCCGTCAATTAGCAGCTATCGTGCCCTATCTAAGACCCTTAGGTTCACCTCGTGCCAAAAATTGATCTTTATTAAAAGATATACGCAAGAATATTGTTCTGGACTATCATTAATAGCAGTCATTTTTTATGACTCAAACCGACAATAGGGTAGTTTCCTTCATCAAAGAAAACGAAAGGCATCGATTGCGAATTGTTATCGACCAGTAGTGTATTCATAATTTACAAATTATTTGGTTTTAGAAATACCGGTTTAGAAGAATGGCAAGGGTCAATTTTATCCTCATTTGAAAAAGGTCAGATTGGCGCACATGCGATGTCAATCCACGTGATGTCACAGGTACCTAAATTCTATACCAGTAGATAGAAGTTTTACATCATCTGAGATTACCAATTCATTCATGAGGCACAGAGCTCAGGGAAACATGTCTTAATAATCACCCATTAAAACTGGCTATGGTCGGAAAGTTTTCTTCGCTTGATAAGGTATTAACAATCTTTATTTAAGCCAAGCGCTAACAGCTAGCATGGTAATCTGCTACCTACTAGCATCATGCGTCGTAGTAGCGCTCAGAGCCGCGCCCCAAGGTCACCTTTTTTGGGGCAGCGGGAACCAGAACGACGTCACACGGAGTTTTCCCGGCGTTCATACATACCCGTCGCGTTTTCGCGCGCTTGAAAATTTTCAATTTTCATTTAAGCGTGAAAAATAGATAT
The DNA here is from genome assembly GCF_921293095.1 of Ischnura elegans. NCBI lineage: Eukaryota > Metazoa > Arthropoda > Insecta > Odonata > Coenagrionidae > Ischnura > Ischnura elegans. Next base: position 11,272,372 of record NC_060258.1, on the reverse strand, counting down.
CGTATTTTAAAAATGTAAAAGCGCGAAATGCGTACCTACTCCCGGAGTAATAATCATTCGATTTAGGCAATTAAAAAATAAAAGGAAACCACCCTATATGTCTCGCAGTCACCTCAAGCTTGCATTTCATCGAATCCATTCTCAACACTGCTCCCATTTTTTGCTCCTATAAATCCTTCCGAGATAACATGTCAATTATCTGTGTTTGCTTCGTCCAAACCTCTTCCAAGGAAAATTCCTTCGCTTTGAAAATTGTGGACATTAGACACACTGCCACTAGAGTCGCCGAAAACGAATTTATCGTCTGACGCCATGCTGATAACGTGTGAATATCATGCTATCTTCGATTGCCGTTATTTCGAGTACCTTTAGATAAACAGCAGATAAAACGCAGTTTTGGGAACGCGTGTGAGATAATCCTGCGCTTACTTTCTGACCGAAGACGACGCCATTAAGACGTACCTTGAAGACGCATCTTGGGGACAGTGAGCTAGAAGACAACTTCTGAATAAGCCTTGCTTTTCATTTGCTAGATCCAATTTTAACTGTGAGTATAATACCGATACTATGTGAACTCTGTGATACTCTAATATTCCTGCCTCTGTGATTACTATATGCCATTATTTAGGAGAATAGAAAAGTTCCCTTATTAAAATTTTAAGAAGGAGACCCTCTGAGTTTTAAAAGTTTTATGTACGAATCTTGAATGACATTGGAGAGGATGAATTGGGCTGTAGTAAGTCGTGATCTGTTTCTCCTAGATCCCAATATCTTTCTATTTTGAAAAGAAGATACCGATTAATCCCTCTCATTTGTCCCCTTGAATATTTTCTTGCTTCGTTGCATTTGCCTTCCTGGTGAATTAAGTCTTGCCCGCGAATGTAGTGCTTCCAACCATGGAATGACGACCTATCTTCCAGTAACACTGCGAATGTCCAAGCAGGATCCAGGAATCATCTTCGAAGCTTAGTAAGGAATTTGAAGGAATGCCTTTGCATCATCCTTTAGACATAATGGATGAAATATGTTGATTCAAATGCAATTTTATCACTATATCGATTAAATATGAATTTTTAAATGGGGACAACCATAAATATTCCCACAAAGCAGTTCACAAGAAAGTTAGCAAGATCCAAACGTATTATGCATTCAATGCAATCGTAGGAAAAAAATTTTCTTTTGTCGTTTATGCATACGTTATGTATATCACGATTTCCGCTCATGAAAATCCGGGATCATCTCAACCAAGCAACAATCTTTCTCCTTTCTTTGAGATGTAGCTTATCCAACATTTCCCATAACTTTCCCTGCATTATATGCAAGTGGACGAATTGAGCATTTATTATTCGCATTATTCATCCACCATAACAACTTGCTCACAGTACTCATAACTATGCTCTTGCTTATTTTTCCTCGATTTTTAGCGGAGCGATATTATTTAATCCGAGTTAAAAATATATAGAAATTCCCTATTTATTAACCCGAAGGCTTTTAGAATCAACCGTAACAAAATGATTGCATGGTTCCGCCATTTTGAGAAACATTTGCCAACTTCCACGGGATGAACGCGTGCCCAGAATCTCTAAGCTTTAGTCACGAGGCAATCAAGATGTTCACACGTCACGCGGCGTCAGCCAATAGAGATACGGCTCGTGGTCTGCGTGTGGCCGAAGCTCATATCGCACATTTCTGGCTGCTTATCTCGAGTAAAAATCGGATACGAGCTCTTAATATTTACCTCTAACTGGTTTCACTCATACCTTTTATGTTTGAACTATTTAAAACGAATTTAGAATTTTTAGTACTTTCTCCTATGGAGTATTACAATTTATTCTGCAGATAATTTAGAGTTAAGGATAGCCTATATATGCATTGTACAAATACGTTATACATGCATGCTCTCATGTATATCCTGATTTCCGCTCATGAAAATCCGGGATCATCTCAACCCAACAACAACCTTTCTCCTTTCTTTGAGATTTAGCTTATCCAACATTTCCCATAACTTTCCCGGTATTATCTGAAAGTGGACGAATTGAGCATTTATTATTCGCATCAATCATCCACCATAACAACTTGTTCACAGCACTAATGACTATGCTCTTTCTTGCATATTTTTTCCTCGACATTCATCAGAGCGATATAATTCGTCCCGCTTTAAAATACACAGAAATTCCCTTTTTAGTAACCCGAAGGCTTTTCTCTTTTTCTCTCGCTGAATTCGTGGCTACCCTTAGCGAAAAAAGTGTTGAAATTTACTAAAGTTAGTTGGGACCACTGTTGAATCCAACAGCAACTGCTGAATTCATCAATAACTGTTGGATTTATCAGTTACTATTAGAGTTAAAAGTTATTGTTAGTTTTAACAGTTACTGTTTAATTTTAACACTGACCCCAATTTAGTGTTTAATTCAACAGTGGTGCCAATTGACTGTTAAAAATTTTAGCAGTTTTTTCGCTAAGGGTAGCACCAACTCTCTGCCTATGATAACCCACGGCCTCCAGGAGAGATCGTAATGCCAGGACACGCTTTTAATCCAATGACAGTGCTAAATATGATTCCATTCGCCAATTACACTGGACGGCTGTTGATATAATTTTCCATCAACCTGGGATATTTCGGGTTTTTGAGGATGAAATGGCAGCTGAAATACGAAGAAAATAAGTGAAAAAATTGCGAAAAAAGGAAAGGTTGATAATTTTCAATGTTTTTTTTTAAATCATTAACGGAAGCTTATCCCCCACAAATATACATTCTTTCCATTAATTATCATTTTTAGAACATTTAACCTCTCAAAAACCAAATAAGAAGTATAAATACTAATCTAATCCTTTTCATTCCTCCAAATTATTGCGAAAGAGATGAAAAGTAGAGGGGGGCTTTCTCCCGAAAATGGTGGCCGATGGAGAAAAACGGATGTCATATTCGGATTCAGGAGGTCATTTTACATAATAATCAGCAGTAATGGAATCAGGGCTCGAAAAACAGTAATTTTTTGCCGTCCAGTGTTTTCTGTGCTTTCTGAGGCAACACCTCTTCCAAGATAAATGCCTTCGGTTCGGCAATTGTGGACATTTGAGCCACCGCCCAAAAAGACGCCAACAGCGAATTTCTCGTCTCGTGCCATTCTGATAACGTGTCAATCTTATGCTATCGGCGATCGCCCGCACTTCGAGTACCTAAAGTTAAATAGCAGATGATACGAATTATTAGGAACGAGTGTGAGATAATCCTGTTCTTTCTTTCAGACCGAAGAAGACGCTTTTAAGAAGCTCCTTGCAGACAGCAAGCAAGAAGACCACTTCTGAATAAGCCTGCCTTTTTTATTTTCGAGGTCCAATTTCACTGTGAGTATAATTTCGATACTAAGCGAATTTTGCGATACATTAATGCCCCTGACATTGAACTTCTTTATATGCTATTAATTATGAGAATAGAAAAGTTCCCTTATTAATATTTAAAGAAGTATTTTCTCTGCGTTACATCAAGGTTTTAGTATGGATTAAGATTGAAAGATTTTTACGAGGAAGAATTGGGCTGAAGTAAGTAAAAATCGCTCATATTATTAACCTAGAATCTTTTCTTGCTTTATTGCATTTATCTCCTTTTAGCTGTAGTTTGTCCAACGATTTTGTTCCCACATTTTTTCCGGCATTATCTGCAAATGGACTAAATTATTATCCATCATTCAAATTTTTCATCCACCGTAGCAACCTTTTCACAGTACTAGTATCTGTACACTTCCTTGCAAACATTTCCCTCGGCTTTCAGCGGAGCAATATAATTTGATCCGAGGTTAAAAATATATAAAGCATCTTTATTAATTAGGTTGAAGATTTATGCCATAAACCGTTAAATAATTAATGCCCATTTCCGCCATTATGAGAAACGTTTGGCTACTTATTTCACCGGATGAATACGCGTTCTGATTCTGTTAGCATTTCACTGTCACGAGGTTCACAAGTCGCGCGGCGTCGGCCAATGGCAATACGTTTCGTGGGCTTGGCGTGGTCGAAGCTAATAGCGGACATTTAAGGCTGCTTATCTCGTGCATGAATCAGACATGGTCTCTGAAAATTTGTTGAGCTTTTTCTTCTGTTGAACATTTTTATTTTAATCTACAGATGAGTTCCGATAAGGATAGCCTCAATATAGGTGTACTACCTCCCCGTCCATTTTTCTCTCGCTGCAAACGTCCCATGCAGTGGCGCAGCGAGGGGTGGTTTTTGAGGGATAAATTCCCCCTCCAGAGCTCAGAGAAATTTTTTAGTTTAATCCATTTTACTTAATTGGATTGATAAGTGAACGTAGACGTCAAATGTATTATTGTAACAATACGGCTGTAAATAAATTAATATTCACGCTAAAGTGGTGACCCCGACGTGATGCCACCCCTGCGGAGCTGTTGTACGGGCAGCCTCTTCGCTTGCCTGGGGATTTCCTTTCGCATACTCCTCCAGAAGCATCGGTTGATCCTGTTAGTTTTGCCATGCAGCTGCGAGGACATTTTGGCAAGTTATCTCCTAAATCTGGCTCCCGCCATAGTGAGCATTCTGTATTTATTTTCAGAGATTTGGATACAGCATCACATGTCTTTGTGCGGAATGACGCTGTCCGAAGGCCCCTCGCCACAATAGAATAGTGTAAGGTTTAATAAATTACCCCTCAGACAGCTGTAAAGATCACAATTTTGAACCATCTATCTTAAAATTCCGAAATTAATTAATCTCGCACCAACCACTCATCCTTGTGGGTATTCCATATCCCCCAAACACCCCGGCACTTAAACCACCCCCCCAGCCTTAATTCCTAGCTGCGATCCTGATCTCTTGTACCCTCTTTCATCCAGGGAGAACCCAAGGCCTCTATGAGCGATTGCATTGTCACTCCAGGCTTTTAATTGAATGAAAGCGGTGAATACGTAAAGTGACGGAGTAATTGGTTGAATAAAGGACGGTAGGAATGATTGTGTGATTTATAAATGATGGCTCAATGAGTGATCATTCTTTTCGTCCTTGAAAATCTATCGCTTAAGCAATCCATCATTTTGGACTTATGAATTGATCGTGTGATTCTGGATTTACCAATTGATTTTCCACATACATCCCTTATTCAATCTGACCTATATTTGAATGAGACGCATGTTCACAGTGTAGCCCAATGTGGGGTTATGCTATCCTGGAGGAAATTCGCGCAATACATGGGCGGAATGAGATCCAACAGACTTGATAGCACTGCACAAAATGGCCGACCTTCCATAACTATTGCCACTGTTTGCAATGAGCAAGGAGATTCTATATATCTGGAGACGCTGTATCTTAGTTTTTAGCGTGGTCAGAGTCCCGCCGAATTAGTTTGACAATTTTTGGACTTAATCTCCGACTGATTTTTTTAAGTGGCTAATTTTTGCTCTGAAAAATTAACTACTTTAACCCATTATGACCTAATGTTCAAATCAACATCAAAAACTTATAAAGTTTGAGCTCTTTTGAGAAAATATCTAAACTGCATATTATTTTGTGGTGTATATTTTGTTGACGAAATACTTATCTATCTCGGTAATTATGATAGACTGCCAAATTTTCATCTTTTCACAATGAAAAATCTTGAAAATTGATTTCTCTCTTAAGCAGCTCTGGGTTATAAAGGGTTAAGTGAAAAATGCTTCCATAATCACCATTATTTAGCCGCTGATTGTCATTGGAGTTTTCCCATCATCCGTGATACTTCAATTTATGTATAAGCTCTGTGTCCTGTTAGCCAATTCAGTGGTAGGGATATCCTTGAAAGTATACTTTTGTACGGTAGTTGTTAATTATCCATCGGCTGTAGTAAAACTAAATACTATTATAAGTGCAGAGAAATAACCAGTTTATTCTCGTAAAAATTTATTTTCAGCTGAGCTGTTTGTAAAACATAACCGCTAATATTGTGAATAATTTTTCCATGGAAAATGTGTTTGAGACACAACTCCGAGAAGCTTACCTATGACTTTAGAAATAAATGTTTACGTTGTGTATTTCATGGTTTATTTTAATGCATCAACTTCATTATTAAATTAATTTGGAAAATTTTTTCTTCACATAAATATCATTCTTCTATCTTAAAAGCGCATTCTCTTATCCCGATTGCATCAACCCAATTCTACTAGACAACTAATAAATAGTATCAACCGTATACGTCATCAATATTACAAATGTTAGGTTCGCCAACATCAACAAGGAAGCCTACATATTAGTGCGTCAGTCATGTTACAAACATATCGAAAACTATAGAAATTGCGTAGTGAAATTATGTACCATAACATCGTAAAAAATTGCATTCACTGGATAAAGTATATTTCTATGTGTTTTTTTCTGTGTCGATTTTCTTTATTGAGTTATTCGCGTTCGTACACAAGTGCACCGATGCTGCAACAAGGGATTTTCCGCTTGTTCTTTGGATGGGCTAAGGCTCATTTAAATCAGTTTACAAAAGTGTCCACTCGCGTAATTGAATAGCAGTGATACAAATGTCACGGAGAAATAAGGTAAAATTAGGGGCGTTTTCTGAAACTTATTCTCACGGTGATGTGATGTATCAAACGCATAAATTTCCAATGCTATTTCTCATGATTGTAAATAAATAGATCCCTGCATAGTATTTCAATCCTAAGTTTGTTATACCCACTGCAGGTCATCATTTCTCCCTATCTCTCCCATTGCCAGTTCTTCAACCTCTTTGAAGCTCTTCCTCCCCGAATCCTTCTTCATCTGACTCCCATATTTGTCCTCATGTCCTACTCTGGACACTTTTCCATCAGTTTCTCATTCCAATATGTTTCCCATTATATCTGACTCCGTGACCAATTCACTTTGTTCTTCTTTGGAGTACAGCGATCTCTAGTGGTCTTTCTTCCACATAATCTCCTTTCTCCTTATTCGTCACCCTATCCGTCCATTTCATCTTCAGCATTATCCTTCAGCACTAGGTCTGCAAGGCCTCTGTTCTTTTCAAATTACTTTCTCCGATAGTCCAATATTCTGAACTATAGTGCACCTCACACATATTTCAACTTACTTTGTCATGATCCTCAGCTTTACGATCTATTTGCATAGTATCCATGAATACTCCCTTAGCTGACGCTATTCAACACTTGGCGAGAGTCGTGCTTCTACTATCTCTTGTAGTGGTACTCTATTCCATTTTTTGAGATCCAGGAATTATCACACAAGCATTTATGGCAGCACTATAGTTATATGCTTGACACAATTTCTGAATTAATTGAGCACTGGACGAACTTATATGGTCAAGCATACTAAAATGCACACTTATTACTGCCTTTAATGATTCCACGGTGCTCTTCAGCTCCTATTAGCTAACACGAATACTTTTCCCTCGATCAAGGAGCTTTGCCATGCTGAAATCAGGAATTGCTCACCTGGCTTCCCAGGAAGACCTAGAGGATGTGGTGTCACCAGGCGCGAGTCTACTAGAGCTGGATCCGCTGATGAAACACAACTCCACCTCCTCAATTCCTGATGCATCAGCGTTTAAGATAGACGGACAGGATGATCGGTACGTATGAGAGCACTTTTTACAGCTTACGCTACTCTGTATCGTTTAACAGAGAGCTCACATTTGGGACACGAGGGAATCACTGACTCCACACTACACCTCAGAGCACAGAGAAGACACAAATTGTCGGCACGAGAGTTGAGCCAAGGCAATGGAATGGGATAAATAAAATCTATGATAGTATATCCAAACGTTTCTTCTAACATCCTAGATCTAATTTTTCCCATAGCTTTTATTTTTCCTTTAAATCCTCCAATCAATCGCTAACTGCAGAGAAGCATGTCCAAGTTTGATAATTTATCTTTTTTTAACTAATTTGTTGCTACGCGCAAGACGCAACGCTTCCTACTAAAAGAAAACACGCATGCCAATAAAACCAAGCATATGTTTCCATAAAATGTTTTGTTTTCAGTAGGAAACGCTGAGTCTTTCACCTAGCAACAACTAAAATAAAAAAGTAAAATCGTCCATCTTGGAAATGACGACTTTCTGCAGTTATGAATGAATTATGAATGAATGCAATATGAATGAATATTATGAATGAATGGCGGTTGAAATGGATAAAACGTTTCAATCTAGTACATATTTCGATTGATGGCTATTTCTCATCACATTTAAAACAAATTATTCCGTCGTATTTTCATACTTCACATCAAAAGAGTATCACATCCTACGTATGGTTTTAAATGGTGATCTGTGAGAGTCTCGTCTCGGTGGTCCAGACGAGACTTGAATTTCTCGCCATTGTCGACAAGACTCTCGGCGCGGTTATAGCGGCGCCCATGGGACTATAGTTCACTCCAGTCTCAAGAAGTCTTGCCCCTTTATACTTACGCATTTATTGTTAGGTATATATTTTATTTCATCTAAATGGTTACACCAATGCTCATTTTGTCAGTAATATAATAAAACAGAAACATTCAGTTTTAAATTAACAAAAAGGAGAACTACTACACTGAATCACTACACATCTTTTACCAATGATTATGGATGATAAATGAGGTATCAAAAATCATGATCATCAGTAAATTTTGGTTAGGTAAGTAATAAATTTTTTTTCTTAAATTAGCTACATCAATTTTTTACAACATGTATTGGACGCACAGTGATTGCTACCTTTAGTGATTCTATATTGTTCGTCAGCTCCTATTAGCTAACATTATTACTTTTCCCTTGATCCAGGAGTTCTGCCACGATGCATAAAGCAGACCTTGCTCTCCGGGCGTCGCAGAAAGACCTGGAGGAGGTGATTTCAATGCATCCAGACACAAGTACAGAAGAGCAGCAGCCACTGATGCAACGCTGTGGCAGCTCCTCAGGCATTAATGAATCAGCGACAGAAGCAGACAGCCAGGATGAATGGTACGTATGAGAGCACTGCTCACAGCTAACCCTTCTTCGTTTCATTTAACTGAGAGCTCAGACTTTGGGCACGAGGAAAATGCTGACTCAGCACTACAACTACACAGAGAAAGCTCAAATTGTCGGCATAAGAGTGGGGCCAGGACAATAGAATGGGATCCAAATCTATGATATTTTCTCCATAAGTTTCTTCTAACATTCTTGAGCAAATTTTTCTCATAGCTTGGATTTTTCCTTTAAATCCCCACATGAATCGCTATTTGCAGGAAACCATCTCCAAGTTTGATGATATTTATTTTTTATCTAATGTTTTGCTAGGTTTAAGACTCGAAATTTCCTACTATAAGTAAACATGCCATGATAATAACACCGAGCATATGTTTCAATATTTTTTTTCTTTTCACTAGTAAACTTTAAGTCTTGCATCTGGCAACAACTAAGAGAAATAAGTAAAAATCGTCCATTTTTGAAATGATGACTTTCTGCAGTTGGCGATTCAAATTAGGAATGAATGGCAGTCGAAATTGATAAAATGATTAAATCCAGTACGTATTTGATTGTTGGCTATTTCTCAGCACGTTTGAAACAAATTATTTCGTCGCATTAGAACACTTCGTTTGAAAAGAATATCGCATCGAGAAGTCATGCCCCTTTACTCCTTTTATCTAAAGAGCTACACCAATGTTTATTTTGTCAGTAATACAATAAAATGGAAACATTCAGTTTTAAATTAACAAAAAGGAGCACTTAATTATTACACACCTGCTTCCAATGTTTATGGATGATAACTAATGTAATAAAAATCATGATCACCAGTTAATTAAGCAATGAAAAATTTTGCAATTAGTTAAGCAATGATCAATTTTGCTATGTCGATATTTTATCAAAAGTGTTGGTTTTGGAAGTAAATATATACCATTTCTTTGAATAATATTTTTGTTAAATTATTCTCAGTGTATAAAAGATATCTAAAATATAGTTTAATTTTTTTATTTTCTGAGCGGACCCTAGAATCTCGACGGGTTTCTGGAAAAGTCACGACTTCTCGAGACTAGTGAAGACTCTCGCCCCGACAAAGCCGGGACATTTAAGTCTCGTCCCGACCTCCGAGACTCTCGGATAGTCGAGAGTCTTGCACAGCCCTTGTTTTAAGACTTCAGCCATCTTTGGCAGAGTCTGATTGGTTGATGTCATTCTTCATAAAAAAAAACTCGCCCGCTGTAGATTCCGTTAGAAATATTCATGATTATGAAGGAAGATAGTTTTAACTTTGTTCATGTAAAGTTTAAAGTGGTATTCACTACTATTTGCAGCCAAAATGGGATTCCTTGCTCTATTTGTGATCTCCCTACCGCTGATATATGTCTTCACTTGAATTTTCGCAAAATGTTAAACTTCAATTCTCCAGTGGCAGTGTTCAACAAAATATTTTTTTAAAAGAATAAAACCTGAGACCCTGACTTGAATGAAAACATTTCTCGCAAGGGTGAATTTAATTCCAAACGAGTCTTTTTTCGACATACCCAGCTCTATGTTTATTTTTGAATGCCCATTTATAAAATATTTTGATCATTTTTAAGCTGCTAACTCAAACAATCAAGGATAAAGCATATTATGTGGAACATTATTTTATATTTAAAGCCCTTGGGAGGTAGTAAATGAAAATACACTGACAAGAGGCCAAGGGGCACAGCCTTAACGGCAGGAAAGCGTTCACCTTTCAGCAACCAATGCTTGAGTCTGGCTGTTTGTAATTCCACTTTATAGAATAAAAATAGCCCCCGGAAAATATGAAAGAAGAAGTACATATTCTGAACTATAGTACAAGACAGATTACCATTCCATAAAATACCTCTATAGGTACGGAGGCTTCCAAGCTGTTGACATGGATAAAATGTTAGCGGGTTAAGTCCGCTAAAACGAACCAACGCGGCCGTGACCCGGGAACATTTATCCAACTTTCATTGTTATTTTCACATATTAGAGTGTGTTTCCCTCAGCATACCTTCTACATTTTAATTTAAAACCTCAGTATTTTGAAGTGTATCCACTGGTCAGTACATAACGATCATTAACCATGGTAAATATTTTAGTCGATCAGGGAAGAGGACCTTTCGTACATACCTTAAATTGTGACCTTTCAGCCGCATTCACTAGAAATGGGTCACGAGTCAGAATCTGATATGTAAAATACCAATATTTTGATTTACTTTGCATCAAATTTGAGGCTTAAGTAGCCCACTGTCTTTTCCATATCTAATGGAAATCTCTTCAGATCCCTCTCTGACTCTTCTGTGGCTGGCAAATGGGGGAACCCCTCTTATAAGTGATTATTTTAAGCGGCTGCATTGAATATCGACTTTATATGGTTCTGCTTTGTCAGATAGTAGCACTGTAATCGGTCATTACGGTGAGACTAAGCTTATCAGCATCGAATATTTGGGTCCTGGATCCTCACCATAACCTTCTTTGCTTCGTTGTCTTCGTGATCCTTTCTTAACCGGGCATTCATCTTGCCACTAACTCCGGCATATTCTTCTTTACTCTGGGGTATTGATTCCATATTTTAGGTGTCCATCTTAATATCTTAAGTAAGAGTCCTGAGATTTTATAGGAAGCTGATACTTTACTCCACCTGTATCAATTGAAAACAAAAAGTTACCATTTCCTTACGCCAATTTGTATCGAGGTCATCTTCTACAGCATCCAGCCTTCATCCTGGCTCCTTCTCGACTGGTTGGCCCCTTTGGTATTACAAGACCTTACCACAGTGGAAAAGAGGAGAATAATTTTAACCGGAACACCAACTTAATAATAAGCCGTACTTGATAACCGATAATCCAAAAAAACAGTTAACAACCTTCTCCTCTTTCCTCTCGAATCCCCTAACCCATCTCCCTGACTCAGACACCAATCTATATGAACAAATATTCCCTCTCCATCAGATTACCTGGAAAAATCTACCTGCATTGGTCAAGAAACGCTGGAACCACCTAAAAGATGGCGCGGCAGCATAGCCCTTAAGTTTTTAAAATCTAATATCACGAGTACGCGCGGAAGTTTTAACAAAGAATTACCTCACCATAGTTCCTCATGGTTTACTCAGACTATACTTTATAATTGATTGCATATGTCCAAACTAGAATAGAATCACCTATTTTCAGAGTGTCCGCTGCCATCACCTAAAATTAAAAAAAAGAACTATCTTTGCAATATTACCTTATCGTCATTCCATTTGTAATATTGCACTATAGTGTTAATAGTTTCGGATGAATGGAAGAGAATGAATTACAAGAATTATGGTTTACAATATATTCATATTGAAAGCCATTTCTGTGTATCAAATGAGTTTCATTGAAGGTACCCTTCGAGCACTTATAAAATGAAAGATGTCTAAAATCTGTCTATTTTGAGTGTACGGGTGATGTGACCTATTAAAGCTCGATGTATATCATGAATACACAAAGATTCACATTACAAATACTCGATACCTGATTTATTCCGGTATAGAAAACAACTAAAAATGTTTGATGTTTTCAACCGTCAGAATAACATAAGGTTGAATATTAACAAAATGGGAAAATCTTGAAGAATATGGGCTACCATGATAAGCCAAATGAAATTGTGATTAGTATTATCTTTAATATTGAGGTTATTCAAGTCAAAAGATAATTTTCAAATGGCTTTTCCGCCACAACGGTTCGATCTCCCTGCTTCGCCTACAAACCAATATCCAAACTATTAATAATTAACCGTTCTTTATTCTACCGGATTTCCTTCCCAATAAATTCCATCCCGAATGATATTGATCCGTTTTCTTCGACAAGTAAACATTTTACTGACCTAACTTCCTCCCATCAAGTGAAAAACAACCGAATAACTAGCTAAATACTGAGATGGTGGCTATCGCATTAGTTTGTTGTTTTGTTAAGCTACTGTTTGACATGTAATGTAACTATCGTCTATCTTTCATTTTTATTGTTACAGGTACTCTGTAAGTTGTTATTCATTCTGTATATGAACTATATTATTTCAAATTGCTTAAATTAAAATATAAGAATTATTGTAATGAGGAGGGATTGGATGGCTAAAGGGATTATATCGTCTCAATCTCTCGCTCCTGTGAAGGAATTCAATATATACCCTTGACATTAGTCTTTGTTGAAGTGTTAACTGTTGCCCTCTGCTTTGGAGTTAAATATTTGTAATAAAAACACTTGATAAAAGATATTTCATTTCGTGTAGGTGTCATACTAATTAATGACTAATTTGACTTTCTGTTGCAGGAAGGACGGTTTTATCTCAATGCTGGACATGCTTAAGAAGTTGCTAGAGAAAACTAAAGGGATTTTCCGAAGGTGAATATAACGATAGTGTAGTATTATTTCTTCTATGTCACTTGTATATACAAATTTACTGCTAGAAAAAAATTACCCATTGAAATTCAATAGGTAGTGAGGCTTAAATGTTGCAATTATTGTAAAAAATGTAAACTATTTCGCTAAAATATAGTTTCACATAAGCAGGCAGGGAATGGGAAATATGTTGCGTCATGTGACTTCGCATTATCCTTTGCTCGCTCTGCCAACAACGCAATAACCGCACCCACTACCCCGCCGCTATCTTGGATGCAGGTAGCGCGAGACGTCACCGCACTATTTCCTAATCTAAGATAAAAAGAAGAACACGATGGTAATTTCCACACTTTTTATGTATTACAACTCAGCACCGACCATGGTTTCAACACATTTTAGTGTCATTATCAAGGTGAAAAATTCAGTACTCTCTCGGTATATGTACCCAGGTCAAGGTAGGAGGTGAGGGCGTGTGGAATTGGTGTGGGGGAGTGGGAGGGGAACGGTTTTTGGTGAAGGAGTGAGTAAAGGACGAAAACATACATCGAGTGGATCGGAGTGAAGGTCAGGGTTTTGACGCCATGGGGATGCATTTTAACAAAGGAGAGTCATCACAAAATAAAACATCATTACAAAGTCCATCCGGGCTATTGGCAATTTCGAATTTTTCCATAAAATCTAGTTTAAGCCCTTTGTCAATACAATGTAAAATATGTTCGTCAAAATTGCTAAAATGGTTACAGAGGCATAAATGATTAGCGAAACAAGATTTCCCATCATTGTATATAAAACTTCTTCTATATTCCTTCACTCTGTCTTTGAATTTTCTTCCAGTCTGACCAACATAGCAAATTCCACAGTCGTCACATTTTAATTTATCATGGATATAAGGAACTTCCACAAAATCGAGCCGGATACGGTTTTATACGTTCCTATTCTAAGGCCAATCTGCTGTAACCACGTTGCCAGGTGGTAAAATGCATTACAGTGTATAATATTGATCAAAGAGCCTCGAAATATTTTTATAAGGGAATTTCCCACAGCTGAAATTGGTCCCTGGTATTTTGTTGCTAGGAACGCTATCAGAATATCCATGGCGCAGAAAAATCATTTTCGTTGAGACACACCCTATACCTACACCGCTCAGAGAATCAAAGACGGTTGTGTGTATGTGGCACTGTAAACTTTCTCAATGCTCCAGAACGATTTGAGCAACGGTTTTCGCTCTATGGTCGAAAAAGAAAAAAACATTCCGGAATTCTTAATGATGCCCTTATTTTTACAGATAAAAATATTGTTGAAACTGAAATGTTGATCAATGTATGACTCTTTACATACAACGGAGTAGATAATTCACCTCACTCTATGAGTATGACCTCTACACTCCAGGGTAAAGCAAATGGACTTATCTGTTTTCCCTCGGTTGAGGATACAAATTAATCCTGTAATATTTTCCTAAAAATAACTTTATAGTGCATACGGCAATGACGTTACTTTCAATCATCCCTCAATTGCACCAAAATAATTTTTAACGCCACTGAGGGCTCAGGGTAATGGGGTAACCTTATTTGATTTCGGCTTTTGAAAAAAGTTTTCTTTTTATCGCTTGGCTACCCAGACGGCACAGAATCCTCCGTATCTAATTTGTATGCAGATAGTATCCATTGACAAAAAGCGACGGAGCGGTAGTCAATGGATACTATCTGCATACGAATTAGATACGGAGGATTCTGTGCCGTCTGGGTAGAACCTATAAATTTTTATGAATGCTTTCCCTACGTCCATCAAAATTGATGTGAAATATTTTTTGGCCCTATCAACTATTCTCCAGTCTGAGAACAAATGGTAATCATGTTGAATAAAACTTTTGGGCTACATCACAACGTCAATTCTTGGGTGGATCCAACGTTTTCAGACCGATGCTGGTCGCTTTCTCGAGGGATTCTGAAGAGTTGGGAACTTAAATTCATATATATATGTATCTGTGTCAAGTGGTGGGGGAAAGGGAGCGGGAGGTTGGAGGAGTGGGTCGTAGATTGTTTTTTCTGATTACATGTTGACAAGTAGGTACAGCGAATTTTAATGCCGGAGTCCCAACAGGGAAGGAGAAGGGATAAGGAATGACGTCAAAGCCACGCATACACTAACCTCTCTGTCGTATCAGAGCAATGTATCGTCCCGTAGGGTAAAACTAACATATGTAGGTAAATTATAATACAGTCTGAAGAAATTAATTCCTAATTAATTAAGAATAAAATCAAAGCGTTCAAGGAGTGTCGTTATCCACAGAAATATGACGAGGACGCGTCTGACGCAGATAATTAGGTAAAAATTATTGACGTTTGTGAGTGAACCAGTAAATGAAAAAGTTAAGGCTGAAGTCAAAGAAAAAGGGTGATGTTCCCGATAGTACAAGCCTTAATGAGTTAATATTTAGCAATCATATACCGGCAATTCGATTGACTGACTGACTGATTCATCGAAATTCACGGCCCAAACTGTGGTAGGTGTGGATATTTGGCTTATTGGATGTAAAAGTAAAAAAAATTCATCGGGAGGAAAAATCTTAAAACTTGAAAAAATCGATTAGTTTTCGAGATATATCGACTTGAATTAACATGGGAGCCTTATGGGACTAAAGATTTTTCGCTTTTATTTTGTTTTTTAAAACGCTTGAGGAACATAATATTCAATGAACATAAACTAGATTTTTTGGCAGATTTTTTGGTATGGTTTTTATGGCGACCAATTGATATTTAGTATTTTTTATTATTTTTTTAGTTTTCAATGCTTTTATTATGGAAAAAGTTTAGGATTTTTTTGACCAACTTGCAATAATTGTAGAACAAATTCCTTAAAATATAGGGTGTAGGAATTTTTAGTCAATTTTTTGGCTATAATGGAATTTTCATATGTCGAAACAATTCCGAGGAATAAACGATTTCGATTTTACATTGTCGTGATGGGCGAATTTTCAAACTCGGATTTCGGCGTTGAGACATGTGCCGTATGAAAATTTGGAATCTCCTGGAAAAACCGCACCCTATCGTTTTAGCTTACTTGGTTAATTCTAGCTTACCCTCTTGATTAATTCATAATTAAATTCCGAAAAATATCCTGCACGCGAAAAATCATTGTCGCCATTTTTTTGTGGAGCATGCAATCTTGAATACCTTAGCAACCGTTCCAGCTATATAAATGAAATTTTCAGGGCTAATATTATTAAAATAGTCAAATTTTGCAATGATGAACACTCCGCTCGACCGATTCATGTGCGAGTTATATCGATACTAATCTCCTTAGTTACGCTTTAATCGCTAATAACTTTGGTGTTAATCGATTTTTGAATATGAAAATTATACACAATACTACTTCTAATGTGTTTTACCATACAAGAGTTAAATCAAGCCGATCCAATGATTAGAGCAGATGTTATTATCGATGGAAGTGTGCATTTGATGGATCCCTTTTTCTGAGTTATTTATATAGTTACGGGGATATAAATTTTAACAATTTTTGTAAGAAAGAAAAGTTCTATGCACACATATAAATAGTTTTTATAGATAACGATTACTATTGAAAATATATCGATATGAAATTATATCGATAGGTCTCATTTTCTCCTTTGCTATTGACCGTACCTGTCCGTAATTTTCAGGGTACTACCTGATCGGTAATTTAAATGTTTCGTTATAATAAGGGCTCCATGGCAACCATAGTTTTCATTTTATATCGACATTTAATTTCAATGTAAAGTAAATGGCGATACACTC
The DNA here is from genome assembly GCF_921293095.1 of Ischnura elegans. Lineage (NCBI taxonomy): Eukaryota > Metazoa > Arthropoda > Insecta > Odonata > Coenagrionidae > Ischnura > Ischnura elegans. The sequence goes on along the minus strand of NC_060258.1, from coordinate 11,255,324 downwards.
ATATCGTTTTTACGTACGATTTCATTCAGTATTTCGAAGTGGTTTGCTATGGCTGGAAGTGTTTGTTGATGTCTGGTAAACCAACTCTACTACACGTAAGCGTAACCAATTCATTATTTTGGTTTAAACATTGACTTATTTTTTTTTACTTTCAATGACGTTTGCATGCATTACACCATTTCAAAATGCTAAACTGTATTTATGAATTTTTTATATTTGAATGTTTTTAACAGTTTTAATTTCCCTTTGATAATATATCTCCTTTCCAAAATTACATACTACATTATGCATCATTGAAATACGAAAAATTAAATATTCAAGGCGCATCCTTACCCATTCTTTCATCAAATCATTTCAGCCGCAGTATTGATTGCCTAATGTGCGGAATAATTTCAATCATTGTAACCGGTAATACTGACCATTATATACCAGGGTGGCTTTTTCCCGTGGTTATTTAACCACACAAAATTACGGATAGTTTGCTATTAAAATATTTAATTACATTTTCTAGCATGCGTAGGGCCTATATGTTATGCATGTTGCATACTTCTTTACCAACGCTGAAATTTGGGGTTACGGAGACTACACCCTCACGTAATTCATCGTTTAAGAATGTTTTACATTATATGGGATTCAAGTAGTCGGGAATCGATATCTAATAAAGCTCGCTTAAGGCGTCACGACAAATGAATGCCATAACCAAAAATTGAGTTAATTCGGCGAAGACAATTTACTGTGAATATTTAATGATTATGAGAAAATCTTGCGCGACCTGTTATGAAAGCCGTGTTACGCTGATTTGCGTTGGTGGCGCCATCTATTCAGTGATAATAAAAACATATTTTAGAATATCTATTTTCATGTGTATTGTTAATAAAAAAAACTTTCGTGCATGGTGATACTTTTGAGTGCCGATATTTCGCGTTCATATTGCTATCTCCCACCTCACAAATAAGAGCAGGCTTTAGAATAGCTAATTTTATGGCTGTGTGTGAAAATAATTTACAGGCCCGGCGATAGCTATCATTCAGATTATTGCGCACTCATATATTTAAGAATAGATGAACAGTTATGATGTAAATGAATTTTCGAATTTTTATAAATAAACCTCAAGGAATATGCGAATGCTGTATTTTGAGGACAGAGAGCTTCTCTCGGTTGAAAGGTGGTAACATTTAATAGATCCGCGCTTTTTGGATTTCTGCCTTCGAAATTAACTTGATCGGCTGGGTATTGGTGCATTGAATTGGACTCAGTCCGTTAGTAAAAAAAGCTGTTATATTTTTTTAAGTATGTTGGGTTCAAATCTTCATAATCAGAAAGAGAGAAGCTACAATTCTCGGACAAGGGTTAAAATACGAAAAATCGGCGATATTTCACAAGTGCATCCGTCGTTAATTTTATATTTCTCTCCATTACGTAAATATTCCATTCAAAACGGTCTTAACGCTTATATCATCGTGGTTACTAAGACGACGTTAAGTATTGTTGAGAGCAAAAGAGCGTATCCTCCGTCTATTTCATCTATTAAAACGATATTGTAAGTGTTTTCTTTCCCTTTTTAAGCAACTTATGGACCCAATACTCGAACACGCGTGACACAAACATGTTTCCACTCCCCTCTCGAACCCGCTTGATGCAATCAAGCGCCTATCGACTCGTTTGAATTGATGAGGAGAATGGCGGAGAGTAGAAGGTAATAAAAGGATAATAAAAGGTTATATGAGAAATTTGAGGAACTGAAGGATTGAAAGGAATTGAAAGGAAGGAGGATCGAAAACAATATGACGAGAGATATGAAAAGAATGATGAAGGAAATGAGGGAGTGTTTTTCGAATGAGCTGTTGGAGAGGCAGAAACTTTAAGAGAAACTCGAAGTACACGAAGATGGGAAATAAGAGGGTATTGAGGTTAAAATGGACGAACGGATTAAGAAGGTGAAAACGGAAGTGAATGAGGAGGCTAGAACTGTGGAGGAACAAGTGGTAGTGATATCCCAAGACGTGCGGGAAGGATTAAAGATCTCGCAAGGGAGGTGGCGGGAATCCGTCAAATGAAGGCAGGTGGTGCGGCTTCCTTGACAAGCTATCCATGTCCCCCGTCGAACTTGCAATTCCGTGGAAGGTCGCATGGACACCCCGTCGAATTCGTGAGAGGGGCTGAAAAATACTATTCAGTTCACGCCATCCATCTTGGGGATAGACAGCGATTTTTCTATCAAATGCTAGTTGAAGGTGGGAAGGGATGTGCCAATACAAGTTTTCCTTTCCCAGAGGATATGTAAGAGTTTAAACCGATATTTTATGTGCGGTACTGGAGTAAGGATAACCGTATTAATTTAAGACGAAAGTCATGTCAGGGATATATTGGAGTGCGCCGGGAAGTAGTATGCAGGAAAACGCGACTCTAAAAATCGCCGCCATAAGACTTTGCGAGCAGCCAGAGAATGAGGAGGAGATAGCGGCGTTATTACTACGATATTTCCCACCATACGCCCAGGATTTGGTCCAAAGTGCTGAGGTTGCTACGTATGAAATACTCATAATAATGCTCGGACGTTTTTAGCAATCCCATGTGCCTGTAGGAAGGCCAGGTGAGACACACCCGAACGTCAATGCAATTCGAAATCAGACACGCCGCACAGTGGGGCCAAACCCCACTTTAAGTGGACAAAAGTCCAAAAATGAAAGTGTGAAATAGGATTTTTTTAAATATAAGGTTGAGTAATAGGATGTTTGAACTGCATGACAGTGTATTTCACGGGTTGGTATGTGCGCACCTTTGCATAGAAATAAGTGTCAAAGTGAGAGAAAAGCGAAGCATTGGTCCCGGAGTCGCAGACGCCTAAATGGACGGTCGATTAAAAACTATGATTACAGTACACAAGCCATCTTAATTTTATTTTTTAGCTATAAATCAATTGTAATAAGTATAGAAAATATAAAGTTGCTTTTACTATTTATATTTTGGAGAAAATAGCCGTGGAGAAATTTATTATCATGAATGGAACGTCGTTGATTTTTCACGATTAAAAGTTTTACTTAATTAGAGAAAAGTCGGAAATTCGGACGGAATCTTCACGTGATTTTTAGAAAAATTATTTATTGAAGAATGAGCTAAATAATGTAAAATAAATCAACAGCTATCGAGTTGCAAAAATAGTTTTATGATAAGAGATTAGCCATGCATGTCAAGCCGAAAGGGAATCCATCCGGCCGCTATGGCCGCACAGCAACGTGTACACTATAATATAAACCGTGTCCATTAAGCTATTATTAATTTGTAAAAAATCAACTTTGCTTGCTTTATACATTTTGTCTACTCATAGATACATGCGGTGAAGTTTTCTACACAAGGGCTGAGATTTTTGAAACATGGAGAGGCTATTCCCGAGGCTCTAACCGTGTCGTGAATGAAGTGCTCGAAAGGGTTATTTCCGTTCAACTGAGGTGTACGTATTCGATTTCGGAATGCCAATTTAGTACTTTTTCATTTTCTAAGCGCAATAAACCATATTCTATGGTATTTTATTTTTGAAAGTTAAAACTACCTCTTCAATGCAGTATTTTCTTTCTTTGAGAATTGGAAAATGGTAAAGGCAAGCTTTAGAGCAAATTCAGCTTATTATAGCACTGCCGGACACTGTATTTTTTATTAAGAACAAACATTTTTTTTCTATTAAGCATGTAGGATATTTCAAAGATATTGATAAAAATATTTTGCAAATTTTATATCAGATTTTTTTCTGACCACTTGGATTTTTGACGTGAACTTTTTTATCTTTATTATTTAAATTTTTTTGTAAAATCTATTTTAACAACGAATCAGGTTACTTTCAAAATTCTAAAAGTGACAATTTTTTTTTAATTAAAAAAATTAAAATACTGAAATTTTAATATTGGATTTCATTAAAGCGGTCTCTAAAACATATATATGCATTTTGTAGGGTTTTTATTAAAAGTTTTTGAATTTGTCTGTCTAAAGTGGGGTTTGGCCCCACTGTGCGCCGTGGGTTTAGTTGGTGGAATCGCGGAGAAGATAGAGGCAGAGGATAGAAGCAGACCAGGAGAACGGGGGGGGGAGACGAGAGAGGTCCGAATGCGGGGAGCCGTGACGAGAGTAATGTGCTCCAACCTTTAATGAATTTTTCATTTCCATCCCCACAGTTAGGCAAATCTCAGAGTTTTGGTCAAACGACTTCCCCCACCCAAACTCGCCGAGAATAAAAGTGGAAGTCCCCATTCGACCTTATATGAAGGGCTCCGGTCAGTGGTCTCGAGTATGAGGAGGAGGGGAGGCCTCATTTGAGCCCAGAGATAGAATTGCTCAGCGGGAGCCTTTCGACGTATGCTCTCGTAGACATGGGAAGCCAGGTCTCGGTGATTTCTGAGGATAAGGTTAAAGAATGAAAAGGTTTGGGAATTGAATTGCCCACTTTACCCCTTGGAGAAACGTTTATGATTGGGGCCGGCCAGCAGAAATCAGCTCCAATAACCTAACAGGTGTTGATCACTCATGCGATTGGCAACCAAATGTTTGACTCAGTATGCTTGGTTGCTAAGAAATTAATTCGCCCAGTAATTTTAGGGATATATTTGTAAAGAAAACTGCAAGTTTGTTTTTGCATTAAAAATTGAATGTCGTAATTTTTAAATTTCCAGACAAATGTGTTGTTGTACGGGAATTTGGTAAGTGCATAGGGCGCGAAGGCTTGGTAGGAGATGAAAGGGACCAGGTGACTCATTTAATTAAGTAATATAGTGCGTTATTTATGCCGTCATAAACCACGCCAGAGATTTTTCGTTTCGTATGTTTGTGAAGTTTTAAATTAGTAGTTTGTTAAATTTTAATCCTAAGCGATACATTATTTTCCGCTTCATTGCTTTTTATGGTATGGAAGGGTGTTGGACGTTTCCGCGAGTCACATTTTTTGTGCAGTATGTGCATAAGTTTTTGTCGTAAATACGTGCCCCATATTCCTTTTTTTAGAGGGGAGGCAGATGTAACCGTCGCCACTTGGCCGGTTAAAACACTTACCACCAAGCAAGAGAAGGGTGGGGTGGGGAGGATAGCGAGAGAGGGTGGAAGACAGTTTGACTAAATGACAAAAAAGGTGGTAAATAGGGAAGGTCATTAAAGGAGGGGGGATTAGGGATGATGTCAAAGCCATGCACACACTAACCTCTCGGTCATTTAAGAGCAATAAAACCCTCCCGTTGGGTAAAACTGCCATTAGTAGGTAATTTACCATACAATTTGAAGAAAACAATTCCCAAATACAAAGCTGGAGTAGTCTTCTACACGCCGGTTACGTTGGAGAAACGATTGTGTGCTTCTAAGAACACGCATAACCAGGAAAAATAAAGGTGGTGTATACTCACTAAAGTGCAATGACTGTAATATTCATTATGTAGGACAGACTGGGATGAGGTTTTAAGATCGAGTGATTGAACACAGGAACAGTTTTATCAATGTAAAAACTCTTCTAGGGAGAGTAGCCGCAGCAGTAGCCGCGAGAATGGGTAGCGAGTCGGTATTCGAAACGTCGGCGCTCTCATATTATCTAACCCGCACGGTATCCCGAGAAGAGTTTTTACATGTTGTTCGCCGGGAAAGTGTTAAATATTACAGTTTTATCAATAATGACTAAAAATTGTTTTGCTTAACATTTGAATTCTTGTAACTATTTTAGTAACATTGAATCTGATATATTACATTGCATTGACACAGGGCTAAAACAGGACTTTTATGAAAAATATGAAATTATTAACAGCCAGCATAATATTTATATCGATGAAGTGTACTCTTCCCAATCGCCTCTATCAACCATGAACATTCCTCCCGCTCTGTGAATACACAGATGTTTTTTCTAATTTTTTTACCTTCACCAACACCTGCTCCTATCCTTGTTGCTATGAATTCTCATCGAATCTCCCCTATTCACTGCCTTTACGTCGTCTCTAATCCCCCCTCCTTCAATGGTCTTCCCTTTTACCCACCTTTTTAGTCAAACTGTCTTCCCCTTCCCTTGCTATCCCCCACCCCAACCTTCTCTTGCTTGACGGTATATATAGAAGAGGAAGGCCAATGTGTACCTTGATAATGACACTTCGTGCGAAACCGGGTTGGTGTTCATTTAAATATAATAGTGTGGAATTTTACCATTTGTTCTTTATTATCATGGAGTTAAAAATACGCTGTAACCAGTGAAAACGTTTGAATTTAATTATACTTTGAATGTATTCATTAAAATGTTGTAGACAACCGGAGGTTCAGAGCCACGGTTTTCCATTGGCCTAATTTGAAGAGTTACAATTTTTTTCAATACGAAAGGTGTCCTTATTTCAACTTTATAACCATATGAAGGATATATCAATATCACTTATTCACAAGGATTTTAATTTTCACTTCGAATACGTCTTAATGCCTCGTTGTAAAAGTTAATATTTACGATAGAAATGGAAAGAATATGATGTAAGGATTTAAAAATGCAATAATTTTTAGAAGCACACCACATTGAGTCATTACGGGCATTAGCTTCTATGAAAAATGTGAAAAGCATATAGATTTTAGCAAAAATATGGCGAAAGTCGGGAAATGCATAAAATAGAAAAAAATATTGGCCACTTTAATTTTTAAACACTATCACAATGAAAAATAATGAACGAGTAATTAATGAACAGACCATACTACATGTAGAATATTTATTTAAATAATCAATTATGAACAACGTCAATATAATAATGCATGGACTTTTCTTCTCACAGGGAGCCGAGAGAAGTATTGATGTTCTTATGCAAGTTGTTAGATAAGCTAGAACAAGGTGTAAAAAATCCAAGGTAAGCACTTTAAATTACGTATACTTTTCATCACAAAGAATGAGAGATATGTATGTGGCAACTCACACTCTTAGTGATGTAATGCAAATCGTTGCTTGGATAAGTGAGGTTTCACCAGGGATCCCTCAATGGTCATCCTAGTATTTTAACCCCATGGCTATCCCGCGCTTCATAATTAGAACTCATTCATGTTGAAATATTAAAAAGATCATTTCATAATGAATGTGCATAACTTTTTCATAAGATGTTGCTTAAAGTAACGATGAATGATTTCTCATAATAATCATAACTTTAAAAAAATGCTCTATTTCCCATGTTAAATCAAATATGTAATAAATATAATAAATACAATACACATAAAAAAACGATGTGCAGTAATTCATTGTATGTTTAATATAAATATTACCGATAGTGTGGGAATTTTGAAGATAAAAACTATAGTACTTTCAATTAAATTTTTATATGAATACAATACATACAATTTAAGCTATTATAACCCTATTTTTTCAAAGCAACATAAAAAAATTATATATGTTCAGCTCCTTTGAGGAAATATCTAAACTACGTATTATTTTGTGGTGTATGGTCTACTGAGGAATTTATTAGCTGCCACGGTAATTATTATTGACTGCAAAGTTTAAAAATTTTCAGAATGAAAAATCTTGAAATTGCATTTCTCCTGATAGCAGTTCTAGGTAAGAAAGGGTTAAAAGGTAAATACATTATTGAATATCAAATCACAGAAAATTTTGAATGATCGATAAAAAAAAATTATAAGAAATAACCTGTAAGACCCTTGAGAGTTATCTATCATAATCTCTTAAACTAAGAACGTAGGTTTTCGCAGCGAGGGGCATCGTTGATAATGGCTTCCGGGTGCAGCTGCGTGTTGCGCAACACGCAGCTGCACCCGGAAGCCATTATCAACAAAACTCTTAAACTAAGTAATAAATGTTTATTGCAAAGACTATATAAGGTTTGCTTCAACTTTGGGACCGTAGATAGCAGGTCATCCCGCTGAAACGTCAGTCCGTTATTGTGAGTGTCAATTTTGCATGCGTTTCTATGTTTTTCATTGTCAATTATGTGATCCGTTCTTATCGATCGGTGTTTGAGTTTTATATAAACTCCTTTCCTCCCCATTCTGGCTCAGGCTGAGGAAGAAGTCACTCCTTCGAAAGCTTCAACTTTTGTTTTCCCGTGTGAGTGTTCCTTTTTGTATGTCTATGCTTAGTGATTGTGACTTGAACCACTTATATTATGTGCTACGTGCATATCATTTTTCCAAAACATTAACTCCAATAATTGGTTGTCGCAAGGAGATATGAAATATTTCTCAAGGCGATGGGGTACTCCACAGAACAGTATGCTTTGTAACATTCTTGCATGGAATTAAGCGTTGCATAGTTTTAAAAGAACATCATTGTCTTTCATGTACTTGAGTTTTCTGAATAAGTGGCAGATTTAAATTTAGCTTGCCTAAACTATCCGAAACACTAACGACCGTTGCATTCTTGATTAAAATCACTTATCTCTTTAAATTTCATTTTCCATATTACTGCGTAGTTTGATCACCATCTGTGGTGACCCTCTTGGGCAACTTCTTTTTGCCATTTGTTCAATGTATTCTCGTCACTCGCTCGAACGACTCATCGCATTTTTTTTCAATACTTGCATGGAATTTCTATGGGAAATACTAACCATTGGCAAGTTTTGTCTTTGCAAGAATATGCATGTATCTTTTCTCATCTGCGTAATATTTCTTTGACTGTGTGGTGTGCATGTGGCGGTCCTCTTGCATGCTGCAAGTTGGTGATTGGTCACTCCCTGCCTAATACCCTACAGGTTGTTCGCGTGCGTGCACGAAGATGGCTGAAGAAAGGCTTCAAATATGAGGGTTTGAGTATAGCTCCCAGTGTGTAAAAGGAAAAATGAAATCGGCAGCTTATGGTTTATCACGACTGCCTTCAAATGTTATTTCAAAATTATTTTCATTTTTTAATTGAAATTAAATTTCCCTTAACCTCAACAGAGACAACCCTGTAAACACAAATAGCTGCGGAAGCGCTGCAGCAGCGCTACGCCGTAGCGCTGCAGACGGTGCCCACGCGCTGCTGACGCGCGACAGCAACCTTCAAATTTCCGTTTTTTGAATGCCACACGCGCTGCTAGAGCGCCACTGTAGCGCTGCAGAACAGCTGCGGCAGCGTAACGGAGGAGCATCACGAGCGCTGCTGAACAGCTGCAGCAGCGCCGTTCAGTTGCTGCGGCAGCGCTGCAACAACCGTCTTGCAGCGCTGTAGAAATGCATTAGCAACGCTACACCAGCGGTGCTGCGGCGCCCGAATTTCGCTTTAATTGCGTACTGAATCAAGCTCATCCTTGCCAATTACTACCCGGTGGCCTATCCCCAAAAGCAATTCCATCATTCATGTGCAGGTCTGAATTATCATCGCTGCTATGCTCGTAGATATGTCTACTTGTCCGGGCACTAGTCAGCCTGGCAGGTGAATGAAGAAATAGCTAATGGGCTTACGCTATGAAAGAGTACTGAAATAAATTATTAGGTCTTGATTGAATTACGCAGTTCAATCAAGACCTAATAATTTATTTCAGTACTCCTTCATAGCTTATGCCCAATAGCTATTTCTTCATTCACCTGCCAGGCTGACTAGTGCCCGGACAAGTAGACATATCTACGAGCATAGCAGCGATGATAATTCAGACCTGCACATGAATTATGGAATTGCTTTTGGGGATTTACACTGAAAGCATACCATCAATGAAAAGGTCCGGAATAACCTGCATAACTATGGCCACAGGGTAGTAAACCAAAACGAAATTGCCTTGACAAGAAGTTTGGCACACAGGGTAGAATTCTATGACGGTCATAACCTAGAAAGTAAAATTTCCTCAGACTTTCACTCTAGGCTTACCATCAGTACTTCACTCAGCCAAAACAGCATTAGTTCTCAAATCTCGAAACAAAAAAAAGAATGCAAAATTAAGAACTGGTAACCACTCCATACAAAGCGTACAACAATCCTCAGAATAACTAAGCATACCTTAAACACAGATACTTACTCACCATTCGCTATATAGCATTATCCTTACAGCAGCATGAGTTTATGGTAGAAGAATAAAATCGCAAAAATTCAAAATATGCTTAAAAAAATTTATTTTCAGTGCATCTTTTAATTTGCATCCCAAAAAGTTACAGAAACAAAGAGACAGTATGCAAGGCCAGATTTAAATATCAATTAATGGCAGTGGAAGTTTCTCTGCCCTCTCCTCAGAATATACATTTGAAAATTAGAGAATAAACAAAATTCATGTTAAGTAATTTATGCATGATATGTCAGCAGAAGCAATGCAACGAAAAATCATCAAAAGCAAAGGCAACAAACATAAAACTCAATATAGAATGAGAATGCACCACAATTCCTAGTTACAGAACAAAATGACAGTATCCAAGGGCAGAATTGCATGGCATATAATAGCAGTGGAAGTTTTTATGCTCTTCCTTCGAAATACAAAACTGAAAATTAGAGAATAAACAGTGGTCGTTTAAAGTAATTATGCTAGACACATCAAATGAAGCGAGAGCAATTCAATGAAAAATAAAAGCATATATTCATAATAATGCAACAGTATATACAATCGCTGCCAAAAACGGATCTCCTTATCCTGGTGCAATTGCTGGTACAACTCTCCTATCTTTTTATTTATTTTACCAAAACCAACATGAACCGGCGTAGGCTTCTTATCAGCATCTGAGGAAATACCAAAGAACACACATAAAGCATCTACTGATACAAAAGACGCAATAAATGGGAGATCAATTGTAAAAGGAGGGAAGGAATAAATGACAAGAGTAAAAACTATACCAAGAATAGCTTTGTAATAATTATAATATTTAACATGATGAATCATAAGCACGCAAGAGGATTCCCACATGCACACCACACGGTCACAACAATGTTACATACGCCAGAAAATTACACTCTCTCAATTATATAAAGGCTTGCCAAACACTCATGAAGGCAATCTACCCTGAAGCTAGAACTTGCAAAAACATTGTCAATATTTTCTAATTTGTTCTCAGAAGGTTCAGTGAACACACTCTTGAAGTAGGAATTCAATATATTGGCTTTCACGAAACTGTTTGCTAATACTTATCCATCATCGTATTTTAGCGATCAAACGGAAGATATTTTACATTGCTCGTACTTCCCTAACACCAGACCAAAATGCTTTTGAGTTATCCCGTTACTCCTCTACCAGTGTTTTCATTTTAAAATTCGTCAATGCATTCCTGAAGGCGTACTTAAGCTTCAAACAACTTATATTTTTTAATTAGTAACACGAGATAATTACTGGATAAATCAGTATTGACGTCTTCCATTTTAGCAGGGCATTCTGTCGCTTTAATGATTTTTTCACTCCCGCGTCAGCCCATCTCGTTAGACAATCTTTTTAGTAAGTATTTTACTAAAAAAGTTGGCTAACTAAAAACTTTTGAGCTGTGAACTTTTCCTGTGACATGCGTTACAAATTTCCTATTTCACTATTAATGGAAACCTATATGATCATTATTTTAAAGCTTATTTCCAATGGTTCCAAACATAACTACGACCACGTATGTAAACAAAAACACTCACTCTTAAAATGTGTTTATATTCACCATGAAAGAATGCCAATTCTACCTAATTTCAAGGAGAATTGAATTTAAAGTAACTAAAATTATACATTTTAAAAGAAGATGATAAATTCTTACCTAATAAGAATCCCCAAGGACGATCAACAGTTCCACAACGTTGGCCGCCATAGCCTCAGCAAACTTCCCAAGCACCCTGGTAAACAATCGCGTATCGCGTAGCGGAGGATTGTTGCACAAACTCGCATTTGCAGCGTTCCAGCAGCGTGCTGCAGGCATGCTTTGCGCATGCGCTGTTGATGCGCTGCAATTGCATGTTTCGCCAGCGTGCTGAGAAAAAGCGCTGCACAAGCGCTGTTACCGCGCTTCATTGAAACGGAAACGAACTTGCAGCTGTGAAACCCCTGTGCAGCGCTGCTGCAGCTATTTGTGTTTACAGGGAAGAATTGTATTAAGAAGAGATGAAATATTAGGGCAAGGTGGTCCTTTACTATAGAAATGTTTGGCAAAGAATGGTAGCTGAAATTTTAAATACATTTTTTATGCTTTCAAATGAAGTTGTACTTCACAGTGTTCTCCTAATGTGGGGTCACAGGATAATAATTCCAACCAAATCCCGAAAGCAGCTTTCAGATGGAATTTCATGGGGCAAACTGTAGAGTGGTTAAAATGAAAATGCTTGTCCTCCAGTACCTTTGGTGGCCAGGGCTCAATGCATGTAATAAAAGTAATGTTAGAAGCTGTCGACCTTGTTGAAGTAATACCAGGGCTCTGAAAAAATCAGTTTCTGTCGAGTTTGATAATGCTAAACATGCATTTGATCATAATCACATGGATGTTCTGGGACATTTTAAGGGAAAATTGTTCTTTATAATTATTGATGCTTTCTCAAAATGACCTGATATTTATGAATTGACTAAAGCAAATTCATAATCAACGTTTGGAAAGCTAAAAGAGAATGCTTCACCCGTTTTGTATTCTCTAATGTTATAATCACTGATGGCTGTGTGTTTACATCACTTTAGTTTTAAAACTTCTGTGAGATCAATGGAATTGTTTTCAGGAAGTCTGTTACCTAAGTACCTCTATTTAAGAACGGAGATAAAATAATTGTGTTATAACCTTCAAGGAAGCTTTAAACAGCCTGTTACGGATTGTGATGCAGGCAGGGTAAGGTTCTTGTTTTCTAGTGAGCAAGTATCTGTTATCATACCGTCCAACTCCTCACTATGCCACTAATGAGACTCCTGCCAAATACACGTTTGGGTGTAAGCCCAGGATAATGTTATCTTTACTATCATCATCTGTTATTGATGCGTAGAGAATAAAAACAGAACATAAACATGGCGAGATCCACACAGAAAAAAAATATTAAATAAAATTAAATAATAATTAAAAATACATGTTAGGACGTGAGCCTAGGAGAAGGTAGTCGTTTACTGTCAACATCCGTTGTTGATACGTATTGAAAAAAACAGAAAAGATATATCCATGACGAGAGGAATATAAATTTTAATTTGTGTGTGGTAGTGTTTTTAAAAGGTTACCACGTGTTAAATGCGCCAACTTGAGTAAAAGCGGCCATTGTGAACCTTTTGGGTTTTAGGAGATATTCCTTTGAATTCATTTAATAACATATTGTTTTTTTGTAAAAGGCATACAGACCAGATAGTAAGAGTTGGTAAGTTTTACAGTGACTGTGAAGGTAAAGATGGATTTTAAACAGATATCAATAGAAAATATTTTGAGTGGACTAGGTACACTCTTCAAACCAGCTGGCAAACTAGAATTGCAAAAAAACATGCTATATCAGTTCTTTTGTTGTAATGGACATTGATTTTCATGTACTACAAGTTATTTTAACATTGATTTTAATGTTTAAATTGGTGTTTGAGGGGTGTAATGTATGTTAAGGCCTACAAGTTACAAAGCATTTGACTATTTTGTTATTGTTTGTTGCTTGTTGATATCTTCTTAAGCGATAGAATAAACTGTGCTGTTTGCGATATTGCAATCCTTTGGGATTTTATTATATTCTGGGTTATATTCAGTGATCTTCAGCGTGGAATTCAGTGTTGGCGTTGAAGACAATGTGTTGTTCTTTGTTTATTTCAGCACTATGGATCAGGATCTGATACCTAAGGAGAAATTGAAACATCTGATGGAGCTGTGGAACGGAATGCTTCCTTTAGATAGGTAGGTTAGTGCTCTAAATGTTACATTTGAAATACCAGACGTCATTTTTCGTTATCATTGTCCCAATTCAGCAATGTGGTATATTGTCGCGAAAATGAGTCTTGATAACTTATTATATGAATTTTTTGTGATCGTCTTTAAAACACCAGTATGTACTTCCTGGATATAGACACTTACTTATACCACTTATTTTATAAGAGCGCGACCCGGGTTTCAATGAGTAATCATCATCATCAGGCGCTAATTATAATTTATCAGTATGTACTTTCAATATTCATAAATATTCTATTTTTAGGGAATGGAACAAATGATAGACTGAGTGAATTTTAGAAATTACTATTGTCAAAATTATTTGAAAATATTTGCTACAAATTTCATTTCATCTCGGTACATACTTTTATTAACCATTTTACCTTAAAGAAATAAAATTAATTTACTTTAAAAACCAAAACGATAAAAAGTAATTCTTCAATATTTTTTAACATTGTATTCTTAAGTACAGTAAATTGTGAAGTGCAGTACAGTAAATAGGGAAGTACACTAGCTTTTCAAATGCACCAAACACATTTTTTAAATTAGAGTTAAGAATAACAAAATGTCGTAAAAACACAGTTTACATCCTAATAGTGTATAGATGATTCGAGATGACCGTCCGAAATATGGAAAAGTTCAAAGGCCACTAAAACTGGTGTCCATGTTTAATATTGGCCGTGACGTCACAAGGCAGTAGCAGAAGGCAGCTTTTACGCCGTTTAGTTCTACCACTATTCTAGCATAGAAAAATTTCTGAATTTGAGGATATCCGTTTTTTTGCTGTCATGAAATATCTTTAGAATACATAAAACTTCCTTCTCTGACTTCATCATTGCGTAATATATTAATATTCCTTTATGTGTCAACTTAAAGTTTGGAAAGAGTAGTGCGAATAGCGCATTGAATATTTAATAAATAGATCATGGTATTAATTTTCGCTGGGTATATTTTGGTACAATGCCGTTTATCATGCCAAAATATTTTTTGTAAGAATTGATTCAAACTAATAGACCTATTTCAGACGTTTGCTGCAAGACTAATTCCTTGTGTATGTATTCACGCCGGCCGGAACGTTCGCCCTTCGCAAATAGAATCATGGGATGTTAGCCGTGTTTCCGTGCTGGCTGGTTGTTGCCGCGGTTCGCTGTCCAAGATGGGTTCATGAAAAGTTAATCTTGGTTGGGAGAAGTAAAATTCCAACGATTTACCATATTTTGATGTATTTATGGTCACTGAATTTTTAAAAAAGGAGGAAAGGTTTAACGCTCCTGAAATGCGAGGCGTTAAGGCTAAAAGGTGAGTGGTTTTGCATCAACACCTTATCCTATGTATCTTCGTAGATTTTGCCGCAATATTAAATTATTGCGGACTGATTGTTAATATTAACCCACTCTTATGTATGTTTACTGCAATACCAGGAAATCTTACAAGGACAATGCGATGGGTTACGCATAAATCCGAAGGGACATTTTCATCAACAATTTCCTCGAGAATCAGATCCTTTATCACCATTTTTATGTGGCGTTCTCTGTAGACGCCTTCAGTTGGAGTTTTACTATCTCTCTTCCTGTCACTTTGGCAGTCAAATATCCTAGGAATTGCACCAAATTTGGCCCTGACCTAAATGTTACCTTCTATCAATTTGTATTGCATAAAATTGTCGAAGTCTTCTTCCATCTGCAGACGAAAACAAATAGGATAATTTGAAATACAATGGATTTTGGAATTCAGTTTTTTGTACAAATATGCAAGAAATTTCAAGAAGGGTATAAGTCTTTAACCAAACTACTTTCAGTTTACACATTACATAGGTCTACGCGGAAGACGCTATGTTTTGACTCAACTTACTTTCTGATATGAATAAGTTACCTAATAAGTAAAATATTAAAATATAAATATCAATTAGATTTTACAATACCTTAAAATGATCTTCAAAACAGAATGTCATCGATAGGTAAGGGTCAGGTGCAGCCTTGAACCATTCATTCCGTATGGCTTGTGCTTTAGGCACGGGAATGAATATCTTCTCCAGTCTTTCGTTTTGATGTCGAGATGCAAATTTGGAACAAAAAATCATTTATAATTCTTTTCGAATCCATGTTTTTCGTATTAGACGACATTTTTAGGAAGCAAACTCAACCGATTCCCGGAAACTTTCGTCACGCTAAAGAAGGCGACGGTATACAGCGATACTCCACTGCGTGCACTGCCTTGTGACGTTACATCTCAATCAAGATGGAGGCACTGTGTTTCAGCGCAACATGAAATTTCCCGACTTTCAAAACGTTTTAAAGTGCATACCCCAGATGCGGGAAATAAAAGCGACTATACTAATATTTCTTTTTTAGGCTAAACTTTCAAATTCGGCAATAAAAAAATTAGTGCACATCCCTATTATTAGAATTGGTTTTCTTTCTGTTGATACATAATTTAAAGTTAACTGCATATTACCCTTATTCAATGCGAGAATATATTCATCGAAATCACAGCACTATGTGATTTCCTGCCATGAAAATATCTCTTTAAAATATTATTATAATATCGTAGTAATTTCTTTTTTTGGTGTTCCTTTTGTGTTTACAGGGCCGATATGCGCCCCATCTTGTTTGTGGTTCTCGCTCTACTCCGGAGAGCAACAATGACCATGTGGTGAGTGTGCACTTCTCTTCGATATATTGTCCATTTATGTGTGTCATGCACACTTAATGAACTCGTGTGGCTTTGTTTTAGCATGAATCATGTGATGCTTAACCAGAAGTCTGAGTATTTATCAGGAAGTAGTGTTATATTATTCAGAGTTTGGACTTTTTAATTTCATGAAAAAATTGTTGTTCCCGAAGCATTTCAATGCTTAGTTTCATCATGAATTACAGCTTTTTGTCATTAACCTTTACGGTTTGGTGAAATTGTAGGGACTTTTTTTTTGCTCTGTGAGGAATTTAAAAATTTGTCAACATTTGCATCGAAAGTACAAGTAATTAATGCCAATGAACTCGAACGCCTCCATTTTAACAGTAAATCATGCTCTTGTGAAAGGAAAAGTGCAGTGAATTATTGAGAACTCAGTGAATGGCATTTGCTGTTGTTGATTAGATGAGAGCCTGTGTCATTGACGGGGGAATATTCCGTATGATTTTTCATGAGGAATTCGGTGTTTGCAAGTTTCTTTTTGTATTATTATTATTAAGTCAGCAGGTTGAATTAAGCTATAATTTTTATATGTTCTGTCAACGACCTTTTGTTTGACGTTTCAGTTAAAATTGAACCATATTTTTACTTTTGTGCCTCTGACATTAAGTCAATAGGGTATTGCTTTTGTATGGGTTCATTGTAAAGAAATACGTCTTAAAAAGTATGTAAATATGTTATAAGAATGTTGATTACATTGACTTATTAGTTTCAAAAGTGTTACATGATCATTGGAGTATTGAAAAATAAGGAAATTTGTATTCTGGGTTTTGTAAGTGTTTGGGCTCGTGATCGTAAATGGATTATGATTTATCTCTTTCTTTCATGTATTTTTTTTCTTTCTTCTACACTATGGTGAACCATCAAAGAAACTGCATTTTCTTATTTCCCCAGGAGACCAGAGGAATCTTCCGTGAATCAGGTCGGAAATATCGTTCAGAAGTTGTTGGAGTTAGTAATGACTAAGAGGTAAGCATATACTTTTTCAAGCTTATGTGAAAATCAAAATTAATTTATTACCTTCACATTTTCATAAAAAATTCCCTCATCTTGGGTTTGGCCAGAGTTAGTTTGTATATATGAGGTTGGTCAGAAAAGACTGGCATAATTCTTTAAATACATGTTGTTTATTGGAAACAATCTGTCATTGAGTTACAATTTTAAAAACTTACTGCTATTTCATTGCCAAATGCAACCACCCATAAGTATTCCACAGGTAACTTTAAACAAACACACAATTCAAATTTTTGTAACTTAAATTAAGAGAGTGCCTATAGTGGGCAACACATGTAGACCATGTAGTTGGAAAAGCAGTTTAGCGTTTTAGCAATCATTGGAAATTATTTTATGGAACACTCGGTTATTCCTCTCCATTCTTTATGGAATGAATATGCTGTTCTCCTGAGATACTTGCCATTGTGGCTGTTGTGTGATGTAATTATTGTAATGTGACAAAGTTCTCGTTAAACAAATTGTTTTCTTTTTATGTAAAAATAAACCTGTTTCTTGTTGAAACTTTGTAACATTCTTTTATACATTCAATTCCCTTCTTTTGATGTTGCCACAAAATCTATATGCATTTGGTTACGCATGCTACTTTTTAAACCTCCCACATTTTTAGGAGATACCTTTTAAGGTTACACGTTAGTATCGGCAAGTAGCTGATTAAGGCACCTGAGGATTTTACCAAGATGACATTTATCTTTAAATCCCTCGTTTGTGGTTTTGATTTCAAATATTTGCATAATCATATAATTTCACTTGTGGCACGGTTTTATATTTTTTGACAGATCAAGTGCCAAATCACAATCTTACTATGCACGCAACCGCGATTAAGCGTGAACATCACCTTAGCATTTAATACCCTCCCAATCTTCTCTCGCCCATGGACCTTTTTCCTACATTTGTTCATTAACCCTCATATGGATTTGCTGCGCCTTAGCGGCGCTCGTGGTTTTTAAAGTGGTGTAAAAAGTTTCCATTCCAATAGATCATTTTGAAATTTTCAGTAGTCTATTTTTTCTGCTTTTTTCGTCTAAGTCTAAAATTTTGTTTGTATTGTGTCGATAGTTTACATTTTATTGGCCTCTAATGAAAAAAGTTACGTCGTTGGATTTATGGCGCCGCTGCGGCGCTCAGTATTTCCTCGTCGCTACGTCGGGGATTGCACTCTCAATGTTAATGTAAGAGCATTTATGTTTCGTATGAAATGCTATAATCTATTTATAATCATATTATTTAATTTTCTAAACTTTATAAACAAAATGTAATTGTTTAACAAAAGGAAAATATTACTATACTAATTTTGCTTTCTATTTTCGCTAAGAATCGTAATGTCCCTCGATATAATGTTCATTGGCAAAACCTTATCTTTTTACAAGAATTATTCACAGAAACTCATGGCTAAAGTTGTTTATTTCCTGGGCCTCCGACTTAGTTTTTCTAGGGCCAATTATTTCCTCGTCGCTACGTCAGGGACTGCACTCGGAACGCTATTGTCAAAGCAATTATGCTTCGTATGAAATGCTATAATATATTTGTAATCCTGTTATTTATTATTTAAAACTTATAAACCAAGTGAAATTGTTTAACAAAAGGAAAATATTACAATACCAAGTGTGCTTTTTCTTTTAGCTAAGAATCATTATGCTTGCCTCGTCATAATGTTCATTGACAAACCTTCATCGTTTTGCAAGAATAATTCATAGAAACCCATGGCTACGCTAGGTTGTTTTTTCCATGGCTTCCGTCTTAGTTTTGCTTGGGCACCTTCTCCGCTCCGGGTCCACATACCTGCCATGGTGATAGCCACCTTTGAAAAAATCCCAGTGTTACTCTGTTTAGAATTACACCAATCAGCAATTCTAAGAAAATTCAACACAATGCATTATCTGAAATCGTAGAATATTGCTTTCTCACCGTCGTGTGAATATTTCTCGTTGAATGAGCAACTGTACTTGCCAGGAGATTCAAAGGTTTCACCGACTACCGTGAAGAACACATCGAACGGTTACTGTTATATGTCTTGTACTTCTCATTCGAAAATATTCCTTTGCGGCTACGATAGTCTATACAAATTTGCTGGCGTTTATATAATTACTGATGACGTATCAGTTTACCATTGGGGTGAAATCAAGATAACTACCCAACTAATTGTGTGATAGAAAATTATTTCTTTTTCCTGGCCATTACTTCAGTATTTACATGGTAAATATCGTTTCATGATGAATAGGAGAATAGACAATTTCCGTGAAGTGAAAGTTTGTGAATATAATTCTCGTTCCTTTGTGTACTCAAATGCACAGATATTTTATTTATTGGGGGTTTTACTTAAGTGAAGGGGTGAGTGAGGAGGAGTAAGGAAAAGGAATGCCAGGTAGGTTGTTTTGAGGTGAAGGGGTGGTAGAGTGTCGACTGCCAAGGATCAGGGAATACCCAGATCGTTAGGCCAGGTAAGAGTAGAAAACCCTTATCGCGAAAAAGGTTGGGAGTGCAAGGAGACAATTAGATACAATAGCCTTCTTTTTCTTTATCCTTCCATCGCTGCATGAGGGACAGGGGACAAAAGCCTTGTCAAAACGCCTCGCAGTGGCCCTCCCTTCATTCCAAGAAGGTCCAGCTCGGGTGGGTCATTAGGGTGGAGAGAAGTTCAATCAAGTTTTGTGGGAGGGGGAAGGAGGCGGTGAATGACGAATAAGGAAGCTTAGCGGGAAGGTATGGATAGTCTTAATGTTTGGGTCAGTGAAACTCTACGGAAAGAAAAGATAAGGGAAGTCCTCCCAACTTGAGGGTATTTTTGTCACCTAAGAACATTCTTCCATCCGTCCCTCATGCAGAGCTGGACGAAAGAAAATAGGCACCTGTTCCTTCCTCCCTACCACCTATAACCCATATTTCTAAGAAGTTATTTTCTTGGATTTCTCACCAATCCAGGAGTAAAACCTCAGCTGGTGCACTCCCACACATCATATTTACTCGTCCGTGTCTAAGGAAACGTCCTCAGTGAGGGAATGGGGCTCCGCGGTCGGAAAAAAATACCGGCTCTTCTAGCTCCACCTCCGAAGCGGTGTTGGGTTGTTGGGCACATCGCTAATTATACCATATTCGTTATATTTCAAAACACATAGGACTTTTTTTAATTGCAGGTTATAAGCTCCCAGAATATTCGCGAGATTTGCCTTGATCGCCATAATCCTGTAGAAATCACGAAAGTAACACTCGTCACTTCTCACTTACCTACAGCTGTTTCATTATTAACGTTTAATAACTTATCCTTCTGTATGCACTGCAAAGACAAAACATATGGGTGGACACAGTGAAGGAAAATTATGTCATATGGGCATAAATGAACTTTCTTCGGTCCTCATTTTTAGTATTTAGATACATAAAAATATAAACAATATAAACATTAAAGAGCGGAGTTTTTCCAGCACAGCATATCAGAAACAATATTTCGAACAACCATTACACACGAAATTAAAACTTTCATTCGAAAATAACAGACAAAGGGAACAGAAATAGAGAGCATTACGGCAACAAATGGAAAAGAATGTAGCGTTCAAGATTTTTTGTTATAACTTCCACAATAATGGGTCAAATAGAGCAAAACATGGTGAGAAATAAAAATAATAGATGTATTTACCATTATCAATCACAAAACATGTAAATTCACGCTGACTTTGAAAGATAATAACAAAAAATGATGCGGCGCCGCCGCGGCGCCGAAAATCCAACGACGTAACTAAATTTGTGAATCCATATGAGGGTTAAAACCTGATTTATAAAACTCTGCTGTGACTATGATGGCTAATATATTCATTAGAAGACAGTCTCAGGCGTTGTTTTGTGGAATTGCTTCCTTTCAAATAAAAATCAAATAACTTCGTTTTATTCAAAACTTTATTTTAAATAGCACGACCCGGGTTTCAGCATCTAGTGCTATCACCTTATTCTATTTTATTTATTTTATTATATTTATTTTATTTTATTATATAATGCATTTATTGTTGCAAATTTATTCATCAATTATTTTCAGCCTTTAGCCAAAAATTATTAGAATGGTTGAAAGCGACTTATCGCGCGTCTTTCTAGCTCTTAACTCTTTTTCTCAGTTTCCTTCACACCATCAATCTAAGACTCCTCTATCACCTTTCTCGACATAAACATACTTTTAGAGAACGATAAATTCAAGAACCATTTCTATCAAAATAAAAACCACCAATCACGAGTATTATCTACATTTCACAAGCTCTCCTCTGTCACACACCAAACACGCTAATCCTTACCCTCTCTCTCTGTTCGTGCTGACCACATTTGCAATAATACACCCTCCTTACATCACGCTACAAAACACCTTCACCAAGCCCTCGTGCAGCGGGGCTATCTACATCGGTCAAAGATTCAGCTGGAAACAGCATATTAGTAAAATAAGAGCAGAGATGACATCTATAATTAGGAAATTTTACTTATTTTGAGATATAATTGCCCAGTGTCTGTTCTCAGAATGATGTACTATACATTGGTAAATTCAAGATTACAATACGGAATTTTATGTTGGTGCGGAGCATACTTGAATAATTTGCAACCACTCCTGGTATCTCAGAAAAAGGAGTTAGAGGTGATGCTGAGGGCATAAAATTTGACTCATTCTCTTCCCCTATTCAAAAGAATAATCATCTTACCTTTGAGGTATTTATTTGTTCATAAGGTGCTTAAAGTATTTTATATTAGAGGTGGTGTAAAGAACTTACCAATATCACATAATCTACGACAATGTAATACTTTTCATATACCCAGACCAAATACAGAATTATTTAAACAAAGTTACCTATTCTTGGGACCGAAAATTTACTGTCAGTTACCAAAATACATAACTGACGAATAAATGTGTACAGATATTGCAAAAGGGTAAATTTGTGGTTGTTTGCTGATGATGATGTTTCACAGTTGCTTAGGTGAATGAGGAATTGTGATGAATGGAATGAGATTCTATTATTGTTTTATGTTAGTTAGTGGTTTAATATTCTATATGCTTAATTATATATATTATGTTTACATATTATTTATGTTTCAAATGCAAGGGAGCTTATTATTTCTCAATACGAATGATCCAGCCAGGTGAAATTGTTGTGTAACATGTACAAAAGCACTCTAACTGAAGAACGAGTCGGTAACCCCCAAGCAGAGTAATAACTCCAAAGTTGTGCCTATGATCCTGTACCCATGTAATTCTTGAAATCTGTATTTGTGTGGGAAAATAAACATTATTACTATCCGGAGCTTCTTCTGAAAAAGAAAATTCTGCCGACGTCTCACAGATACACTCCGCGCATCAAAACTAATCAATCCAAGCGACTGAACCTCGAGACCACATTTTTCCTGGCAACCACAAAATAAAAAATGTACTGAGAGACCACTACTCTACCATCAGCACAAACCAGAGTACTACCAGTCTCCTCTCTTCCTGCCCGTCCATCACATACAGAAAGGCACCCAACCTGCGCAACATATTCACATCCACCCGCCCCTCTCTCCCCCGCAATGCCCCCCACTTCTCCCTCCTCACCATGCAACCGCCCAAGAAGCAAGTGCTGCTTCTTATTCCGCTCCACCTCCCCACCAGTTATCAATAAGTCTTCCTCCTCTCCCTGCTGCCCGTCCTTTAATGCCGTGTACCGACTATCCTGAAATTTTTGCCTTGCCTACTACATTGGCGAATTCACCACGCCAGTCTCTATCCGCATGAACAACCACCGCCACTCCACCGAGACCCCTCCATTTGTTGAGCCTGTTCCTCAACATACCGCCTTCCACAATAGTTCCCTCGACAAGCACTTCTTCCTCTCCCTCATTGAAGTTTTACCTGAAAATTCCGACTGCATTGAGGTGAGAACTCGAGAATGGGCGCACATCTAGGTGGAAAAGGCTTTCAAATAACCCGGACTTAATTTAGCGCACTAGCCAATCCCTCTTCTTTCTCCCTCACTTCCGTTTACCCCTCCTAACCCCCCCTTCATCTACACAGAAGATTTCCACAGTTCTTCTCTACTCGTTGAGAATAGTGTCACCCCTCCGAAGCGTCTGCAAAGCATTTTTTTGAGCGTCCTCTTTTTGCTGTAGTCTCTATGTGTAGTTTGTATTCATTTATGTATTTAACTTGTGTGTTATCGCAAGAAGCGTTTTCTTCAAGATTTATATACAGCGACTCCACAGTATTTAATCCAAAAAGTACAAGGAACAAATCCATTTGCCTCTCCGAAGGAACATATTGAACGTGAAAATGTTTTTGCACCGTAATATAAGTTGAACATGGCACCTTCGATTCGTAAAAAGGTTTAATGATGCTGAAAATATTTGATTAGCTGTTATGTTTAATGAATCTTTGTGGACCCCATCCTCGACCCCAATTTCCTGTTCAGATTAGTCAACTTTTGCTTTATCACTAATACTTGGACGGTACATACTTTCACTGCACAAGCGCTCAACAATCGCCCACCGAATCCAATTCACTCATCTAGGACCCTAACGAAACACATATGGTCAGCTGGTCTTAGACGAAGCACAAACGCTCACCTCCGCTACTTGGAGAATTGGAGGTGAGTGTTTATGCTTCGGCCACTACCAGCTGAGTAGATTCGCCTAGTTGGGCTCTCAGATGAGCGGATTCGATTTGGTGGGCGATTGTTGAGCGTGTACGCAGTGTAGGTACCGTACTATGTCTTTAAACACATACACATCCATTTATTACATACTTTGCTCTGTCATATTCTTTATTTTCCAGTTAAACCAACACATCACCTAACTAAAACAATTAAATGAGAGACACAAAAGATTTAGATAGCAAAGTGCTTAAAGTATTAATTTGATTTCTTTGTATTTTACAGGACTTCCCATGATCTTGTTTTGTCTCTTCAAAAGATACGGGGCAATAGCATATGGAGATTCAATCACCTTGATGAATACAGAAAAAGGTAGGATTTTCAGCAGTAATTTATATGTACTTTTAAGTCCGTTTTAGCAATGAATAAATGTAGCGCGTACAGTGATTTTCATTTGCCTAACTCCCGTGGAGGCTACAATTCCTTATGGTATTAGGTTGCTGACATGTTCTTTACTCCAATGCAGTCGAGGCGGAAAAAATCATACAAATATCACAGTCTTACGTAATGATGTTAGGTTTTTTATACAATTAAACAAAAAGAAGAAATAAAAATTGGATGAATATTGTAGTCCGAGGCTTTAAAAGGTGGTCCTTTCACTTCCGTTTCCATTGTGATATTAAATAACTCCTTCAATGTCTCCACCCAAGCTCCCTCGCCAGCTCAAGTGACCAAAAGCAGGTCATTTCCTTTCGCACACTCCAGAATACAAATAATATTTCAAATGTAGTGTGCGTCGCGATACACTCATGCCTCTGTTAACACATGGTATGGGTTCCTCGGGGTCTTTGCACCAATCGAATTTGCGTTAAAAGAGACCATTTTAAAATTTGGAAGTTAAGAATTATTTCCTGGTGTCATGTTTACAGAGAATCGAATCTCCTATAAACCGTATGCGAAAAGTGTTTTTGATTGTGAAATCGGACGGAAAGGTGAAGATACATCCTTAGGTTCATTGCCCATGCATTTCCAAGATTTTAAGTAACACTATCAGTAAAGGATGCATTAAATGTTAAAAAAGAAACACCAACATTTTGGAACGGCAGTTCTAATTCTAGTGCTGAGGCCTGAAAACATTATTTGAAATCGAAAGAATTTTTTTTCAGAATTAACTCAAATTAGCTCAAATTATCACTTTCAGAAGGTGGTTGATTTTGGGCTCACCATTCTGGAATTTTTGGTTGTCTTAAAGATGGGTGAAAAGGAAAATCAAGCTCTAAAAATTTTTAAAGTAAACATGCTGCCGAATGTAAAATTATACGTACAACCATTCACCCATCAACTGCTTTAAAATTTATTCCAAATATTATGGACATACTAGTAACATAAAACTACATAAATTCAAGTCTTAGAAATCATGCAAAATGTTTCTGAAGGGCTGACTAAAAATTAAATCGATTTTTTCACACACTATTTCATATGCAACCACTTTCCCTGCATCAGTAACATCTAGTTGACCAGTTTATGAGACTGATGCAACGAAAAAAATGCATGTGGTAGAGTATTTGTAAATTGACGAAACTGTTTTTATTCTAATATAATGAATTATGACAGAATTCAGCCAGGGTTAAATCAAGAATTTATAGGTTTAGTTTAAGATTTTGGCATGTGAAATGTTCGGTCTACATGAAAAATTTCAATGCTTCACACTAAAAAAGCTTTTACCCTTAAAAAGTGAAATTGTTTTGCAATATTTCACAGTATATTGATGGCTAACTTCTAACAACACGTATCTGAAAAAAAGCAACTTTTCAGGAGAGCAACAAAATGGTTAATATTTTTTACTTTTACCTGTAATTAAAAACTAAATGTTCATAAAACTGAAAAAGAAGCATACATTTCCAAGCGAAGAGCTTTGTTTTGTTGGTATTCTATTTTTAATTTCATTACACGTTGTTTCAGGTAACTGTTTTAAACCGGCCGAATTTGAGATACGAGTTCTTAGAACTTAGTCATCGATATACCGGTTTTGAAGGGTGTTTCATGTGCTCTACTGAGACAATTTTTCAGTTATTTCCAATGCTTCAACGAGTTAGACGGATAGGTGTCCTGGGATTTATCACCGAGGATGGAGATAGACTGGTTCATTGAAACATTGGACACAATGGAAGAATTGAGGCATAGGAGCACCAGGACAGTCATCACAACCTTGAAAAGCGTGTACCCATTTTTATTAAGACTCCGGCGAATTAGGACAATTTTAGTAGGGAAATTGAAGCACACAGTGATCATTGTCATTTAATTTTTGAAAATTTTACTCGCTTTTGCTCACTGAGGGGGGCAGAGGCCACCCACACCCCCTGAAAAAGCCTGCGGCTCCTTTATGTTCACTATATGCGGTAATTTTCTTTTTGTCTGCCATTTGTTACTTGAGATTTGTTTATTTTTCAGTAGGTTAGATTAAATATTGGGCCGTTTCCGTGAAAATGTCAACTTTATCTCTCACATTATTATTTAGGCTGTAGATATATTATCTTGATAAATCTACAGCTAAATGATTTTATTGTATTTGAAAATTATTCAGAGCCTTATTAAAAGTTTTCAAATTACATTTCCATTCATAGAGTTTTGAAGAAATTTGAAATATTACCCCTAGGATGTTGGCCTGGCAGGAATTCCGTCACATGATAATTTTGGGCATATTTAGAAGGTATTTCGATAATTTTTTTTGTTTCTGTGTATTAAAATCACCTTCATAATTGTTTTTTATCATGCTTGGTTAGAATTTGACACTTTATTATTTAACAATTTTATCAAATTTATCAAAAATATCCTATGTCATAGTTCTGTCTAACAGTAATTCTAACAAAAATGGAATTGCACATAAGCAATTATTCCACTTTCGAGTAAAACAAGCGCATGAATCGTATGTTACAATATTAAAATAAACATTTTTTGAAGACAAACGTGTTTCTCAGGGACTTAAAACATAAAATAAATGTCTACGAGTTAGACATAGTCCCTATATTATATAATTCAATTATAAAAAACTTTGAGAGCATGTTCCGCTGCAATACTTAACGTTTACTTAATATCATAACACAACGAATTTATGAAACATAATGAACTAAAGTTAGCCACATTTTATTTGGTAAAGCATTACATACAGCAAGTAAACACTGCCAAAATCATACTTAGAAATATCAGTTTTTTGGCTGAACTCACCGCAATTGGGATTCATATGGAGCATTGAATATTTCTGTTACTTTTACCAAACAAGTGATGTACAACAAAAATGTAAATCGATAAGAACTATCAACATGGCACTCATCAGCTGGATAAACTACTAAGAGAAAACGCTTAAAAAATCCGACGCAGCTTGAGCACATGAAAGATTTTCCACACAGAAAACCATGTGCCTGCATAGTAGGCCGGCCCTTATTTTTCAGAATTGCGAAAAGTTATGTTTTCCTAGTCTCAAAAGGATCTGTGAAAAAGTGCTAACTCTATGTAAAACGTAAAAGTAAAGTCCTTTAGAGACGATTTTCTTTTTGGTTTGATCTATCTCTAAGCGTTTACGAGATATCGTCCGTCGTAATGCAATGCACCCCCCATGGCGCTGCTCCGCACCGCGGCGCCGCTGAGGTACGCGCCGCACCACTTACTAGAGACTTCCCCTCCACCACCTCCCCTCCCTCGACAAAGACTTTCCTCCTGATGACTGAGCACTTTTTCTGCTCCAAAAAACTCAATTGAGGGTCCTCAGTACTTAGGGCCCTTGGGGCACGGGTTGCCCTTATTTTAAAGTAACCAAATTTTAACATGTGAATATAAACTTCATTTGGATCATATTGAGACTAGGAAAACATAACTTAAAAAATTAGTATATACTTCAAGCATAGCATCTGGAGGGAAATAGACAACACATAAATACACCCATTTATTATTTTTCACCTGCACCTTGATCCAAATATTTTCATCACATGTCTCTAATTCTCTTAACCTCATTGACTTATACGTATCCTTCACCATTACCATTACTCCACCACCTAGTTTTTTTCCAGTCAAAGTCTCATTTCTGTCTTTCCGATGTAATTTGTATCTGCCACTCATGCATACTTCTGAATCACTTATGTAATTATTTAACCATGTCTCACTTATACTTATTATATCATGGTCAAGATCACCTAACGAGATGTTGAACATTTTTAACTTATTTCTCAAACCTCTCACATTCTGATAATAGATCGAAAGTTGTTCATTCAATGCACAAATTGTTCCATTCCGATCTTCCGTCCCTGGTAAACAAGGATCCCATCCTCATTGTAAGGTTTCTATATCAGAATCACTTCGAATGCTTATTCTATCCCCACCTTCACTTTTGCGAACAAATATACGACCTCCGCGCACCCATAAGTACTTGACCTTACCATTTCTTTTAAGGTCTCTAGGTAGGGCATACAACCTTTTGTTTGTTTGTGTTAAAGCTTCATTTACAAAAATTGGGCTAGCCGCGTTAACATTCCCTGCGTTCAGGTGAAGGTCTGAGAGTGAAAGATTTCTCTTCACCCTCCTGGATCGAACAAATTCTTCCGCTATGCTTGACTGGGAAAAATCCGACGCAGCTTGAGCACATGAAAGATTTTCCACAGAGAAAACCATGTGCCTGCATAGTAGGCCGGCCCTTATTTTTCAGAATTGCGAAAAGTTATGTTTTCCTAGTCTCAAAATGATATGTGAAAAAGTGCTAATTCTATGTAAAACGTAAAAATAAAGTCCTTTAGAGACGATTTTCTGTTTAATTTGATCTATCTCTAAGCGTTTACGAGATATCGTCCGTCGTAATGCAATCCACCCCCCAGGGCGCTACCCCGCACCGCGGCGCCGCTGAGGTACGCGCCGCACCACTTACTAGAGACTTCCCCTCCACCACCTCCCCTCCCTCGACAAAGACTTTCCTCCTGATGACTGAGCACTTTTTCTGCACCAAAAAACTCAATTGAGGGTCCTCAGTACTTAGGGCCCTTGGGGCACGGGTTGCCCTTATTTTAAAGTAACCAAATTTTAACATGTGAATATAAACTTCATTTGGATCATTTTGAGACTAGGAAAACATAACTTTTCGCTATTCTGAAAAATAAGGGCCGGCCTACTGCATAGGGTATTGAACACGGGCCACCCTCGCGTAATAACAGACTCAACTGACCAAACTAATCGGTTGCTATGATAAATATTACAAAAACATTTCTTAACTATTTTTCAAATTACTCGACCAATTTCTTGAAATATGAATAAGTGGAGACTGAAATTTCCCTTCGTAAGCTTAAGAGAGGATATAGGACAGGGTGTCTGGCGTTACTTTGTGGAATTGCTTCATCATAGAATAAAATAAATTAAAATTATTTTGTTTTTATTCCACACTTTATTTTAAAAAACACTAACCTGATTTCAGCATCTAATGCTATCATCAGGTTCAGGTTTCGTCATCTATCATCAGTTTTCATCATCTGATACTATCATCCCGATGATAGCATTAGATGCTGAAACCCGGGTCGTGCCATTTAAAATAAATTGTGGAGTAAAAACAAAGTAATTTTATTTTTTATTATTCTATTAAGAGAGAATGGTACACACAATATAATTAGGTAAAACTGACTACCAATATCTAGTGCTAAGGCGAAAATTGGAGGTCCTTTGGATGAACAGGGGCTAGTGTGACGAGTTTCAACAAAGGATTATTTATGTTGATCGCCAGTGATACCACTTCAGGAATACCTCTCTTTAAAGTTTTAAGAAAGTGGGGTACAAAAACATCTCTAAACAGCCTTAATGTCCAATATATATTGCAATAATATCTTCTGGTGAGTATAATATGAAAAGATAAAATTGCACATTAAAAAGGAAATTAACGGGAAAAAGAACAGAAAAAACGTTATCCCTAAAGCAATCAATGAAAATAAAATAATTTTTACCCACCTATCTTTCATGGAAAGTTTGTTTAGAAATCTTTCAACTGAAATTGTGTATCGGCTACTAGACACGAACTACAGTCAACAGCATGAATCATCTTTAAAAATGGCATTATGTGCTCTCAATAGAATCAATCATAACCACACTTCCGATTCTGATAAAACCAAAATTTCATGTACATAATGTAATTTATCAAAAAAAATGAGTAGTTTCCTACCTTATGTTTCTCCGTTTTTCAATTGAATACGCTTTGATGTAAACAAATATTTGTTTATATGTAAACAAGTTAAAAAGAAATCGAATTTTCAAATATTACTTTCTAAATTTACAACCTTATCTTCATCAAATTTAATGATTAAAGAACCATAAAACGATGCTTTAAGGTCTGTGTACACAATAAATCACGCACTACTTGTGTAAGTTCATCCCGTTTTTCTTAGGGTAGCCCTAAAGTTTCCGATATGTAAGACACTGAATGACTAATGCTCTTTTAGCACAGATTGACAAAAATTTAATGTGTCTCTAAGTTACCAAAGAATTGTAATTTTTAATCCCTATGCCTAATCTTTCCTTATTTAAAATATCATTTTTTATTTAGGGCCTAAAAGTTTTAGTTATTCACATAGTTCAATTAAATAGAGAATATAAATAATTTTTTTTTGTTATCACATCATGATATAAATGTTCTTTTTTGATTACTGTTTGAATGTGCATCTCCAAAGAAATGATATGGTGTAGTCCGATTTCAGTATTCACGAGGTAAATACTCTCGTATCGCTTCTTTTACACTTCATACATGCTAGAATGTAATGCAAGTAAAATGGCTACAATAAAAAATGCTTAAAGCCTAATAAACATACATGAGAGTAGCAAATAGCCATGGAACAGCGAAAAAAGAAACCACCTCTCGTTTTCAAGTACCAAGACGTACTTCTCTTCGAGATATTACAGGGTAACTTAATAAGGAAAATAAGGATCATGCGGAAACACTAATACGCCGCAAGTGCACGCTTAGAGAATAAAATTAAGAAGCCAAATTAAACTTGCTTGAAATTTATCTGCTGCTTAAATAAGTTGGTCAAAGAATGCTCTCTCTCGTGTTCCATTCCGGTTCGTCCATTAGCAAGGTGGAATAATTTGTATAGAAAAATTCATTTTGCTTTCCGCGGTAATCCTTATTTATTTTTATTGTAATCTTATTTCACGCACAAAAAAATAAAATAATTTACGCAGGTATACTACTCCATCAAGTCCTCTTTCGTAATACCCGAAACGCCTAGAGCAATATAGAATTTATTCCTCGATCCTTGTCACTGTAAACGATAGGAAATATAGAAATCGCCCCTTTTGGACCCTTTTTTACCCTTATATTGTGCAGATAAACATGAATGTCTTTATTTTTTGGTAAATTGACCCTGTTTTGTGTTATTCTAAGTGTAGAAAATGCATAAATAACTTATCTAACCTCAGTTTTCTGTGCTCTGAATCGAGACTGTCCTAGTAGACACCAAATTTCTATGAATATTGTGGATATAGTATATATCTTTATGGATATAGTAAGGATAAGGTCCTGATGGTCTCAGTCCAGTATTCGTTCGCAACTGCGCTCAGTCTCTCTCAGTTCCCATTACCCTCCTTTTAAATCGCTGTTCCCACTTTGGCATACATGAATAGAAAATGTTATTCCTACACATAAAACTAGCCCTAAAAATGACAATATTGAGAGACTGCGACGACAAAGTGAGAGAAACTAGCTACTTCTCCCTCGATAGACCTCATTTAGAATACGCGGCCAGTATTTGGACCCTCATGAAATAGGATTAAAAACAGAGTTAGAAGGTGCGCAGGGAAGAGCCTCTAGATATATAAAAAGTCGTCGCGATAGTCTTGCCAGCATACCACCTCTTATATAAACTCGTGCAGGAATGTGTAATATTTCTAGCCCTGCCGCGCGAACGGCGGTGAAATATACAAGAATTTCCATGAGAAAAAATTCCCCTAGGCCGAGAGTCGAACCATGGACCTATGACTTTCGATTAAATAAGCTTTTATTGCTTAATGTTTGGTACAAACAGATACATAATAAATCTAATGGGAACAATTTCAAACGCATTGGTATCACATAGAAGTATATAAGAGTACAACATTATAATTATTTGAAATTTTGATCTCAATCATTTGAATAAGCTTTTCTATGCGAATCTTAGACATTCTCATTCAAATAAAAATTTGGAGGTAAACATAATCAAAGAACATAAACAACAGATTATTATTCTTTTATCAAATTTTCCAAGAAAAAGCATAGGTAAAAATGACCGGTGGGTCTCGGTAACGAACGTCCGATCCTCGGCACAGGCGCCAACCATGCGTATAGGACCTGCTCATACGTCCATTTCCAACTCAGCACAGATTTTTTAGTATATATTTATACAGACATTTTTATGTATATGTATAAAATGGAATGTAAACATAAGCAAACATTGTATACAAAGGATTATTTTACATAAAATTCGAGAGAATACAATACGGGAAAATATTTCCCATGCAGATGTCATTTCCGTATTAAAAACATTCAACAGCCATTATTTCTGCTCTTTCGTTGTATTGATTTTTCGTTTAAATATATAATTTTTGTAATTAAATTAGATCTGATGTCTCCTCTTTTCATTTTGTTAAAAAAATATGTGCTTATCAGTTCTGATAAAATGTGTGCCTTCTTGCTTGGGAAGAGTTGGAAATTTAATTTTAGTAGATCCTTATCGCTAACACTTCCCGATCCGAAGGTGTCAAATTCTTTAAAAATGTTTATTATGGTTTCCCAAAATACGACATGTTTGCAACCCAGACCTGTGTGCGTCATGTTCTCATAGATAAATGGCATAAGTCCAAGTCGATAACTAAAATGCTTAAAGAATTTTCTTCCTTTGGCATACTACTATGTATGATGTCCCTGATTAAAATATTCTTCTACTGAGGATTTCCCTTCTCCCTCTCCAAACTGATTTTCCAGGCCTGCGCCATCCATTATCATCGTCATTTTTTGGACTACTATGTGAGCTAATATTTTATAATTGGTATTTAGGGAAAAGATTGGTCTAAATTCCGTTATATGTTTTGCGTTTCTCTTTTGTGGTATTAGCGTTTTTATTGCGTTTTTCATTCGCGCACTCATTTCCCCTTTTCGCGTGATGCTATTGAAAACCACGTAGAGAATGGGTTTCATTTGTTCCCAGAATGTCAAATAAAACTCATTTGGCAGGCCGTCCTCCCTGGGAGCCTTTTGTTTTTTAAGATTTAGTTTTGTAGCGTCTATTTCCTGTTCCGTGATGTTTGTCTCGAAGCGCTGCGTTTCTTCGGGGTTGAGCTTGAGGAGAGGAGAGATAGCCGGTCCGTCCCCTTCTTCCCATTCCCCGTACTGGTGATAGAGCCGGCTATATAATCTCGTCGCCTCCTCAAGCCGCTTTTTGGGGTCGTCTAGATCTCCTATTTCACCTCCGCTCGCATATTTTATCGTCTTCCGCAATTGTTCTACTGTCAGGGCATCGGATTCACTTTTGTCATGACCTCGCTCCCATTCCCTTGGGGCAAGCTCCTCCACCTCCCGCCCGAATATTTCTTTTTTTATTTCTTTTATTTCGGCATTTACTCTGGGCGACCTGTTCTCTGTGTCTATTAGGTGTTGGAGCACCTCACGATAGAAAGCTATTGTTTCGTTTTTCTCCCTATAATATTCGCTTGTTAGTTTTTTAAATTTATTTATCATACCTGTTTTAAAGATATTTTTCCCACCAAAGTAGTGTCATTCTCGCTGAGAGCGTGATTTGAGAGTCGTAATATTTCGGTTTCAATATTTTTACACATTGTTACATCTTTTAATAGGTTAGTATATAAAAGCCAAATTTTTTTCTCCTTATTGTTTACATTCCGTGCATCAAAGTCCATTTTAATTTTGATATGAATGGTGTGGTGATCCAAAAGAGCTATAGGGGTCAACTGTATTTTATGAATTTGTTTTTTAGTTTCTTTGATGTAAAAATATAATCAGTTCTGTTTTGATAGTGTGTTCCTATTCTTGTAAATTGTATTCTGTTTTGTACTGTATTTTTCCCGGTATCTATTGCGTCTATATTGCTAACTAAGGTTTTCAGTGTCTTGTTTATTCGGTATCTTATTTTCGTATTATTTGCCCCGCTGTCCTCCCTTCTGTATATAGCGTTAAAATCTCCCCCCATTATCGCCTTGTCCTTGAAAAGGCAGGCGTAAGGTTGAATTTCGCTAGTCAGGAACTCTCGCCTTTCTTCGCTTTTTTCATGTCCTGTAGGGGCTTTCTCTAACTCTATAGCAAGTCTTATTGACGTTGCTACGTCGTTAACTTATCGAAAATCTTAACTAACGACAATTGGTTTTCTCTACGCTTGCTTAGCAATATTTTCTCGGTTGCACTAACGAAAAATGTCGATAGCTTATCCGGGTGCTTGAGAGCACGTCTTAAGCTTATCGACGCCCGCCATAGTGTTTTGCGATATCGGTTTCAAAGTTTTAATTCTGCTACAACAAAGCTATAAAGGTAGTTTTACTTGAAAAGTTATAGGAACACTTTTCCGGAGGAGGTGAAAAGCATTAAAATATTTTGCAGTAATCAATGATTATAAAAAGTGGCAATAGATACATTAGTTTTTTGGGGGAGTTAATATGCTGTTTGAAGTTGATAATTGGTGTGAAAATAATATTTACACATTCCAATTATGGTGCTCCGATAATTTTTAGTCAGTAGTTTCTTACGGCTCAATTGATGGGACTTCACTTTTTAGGTAGGGAGCTAATCACTCTTGAGGAAAGAGCATATGTAATTAAGCATCTAGTGCAGATAAGACGACTTAGGAATACTCAGAATCCTAATTTTTTAAGGATTTTTTATTCGGAACAGCCTTTTGAATAACCCTCGATTTGGCCCTAACACTCACGGATCTTTGACGCCTTTTTTTTGGCTGGCTAATGCCACCGTTCACGAAAAAAATAACTGCTTTCCTTTTCTACTCAGGATTCATTAGTCGTCACTTTTAGCTTTTGCAATGCTGTTAAACTTAGTCCCAACGAAAACTATGCCTGTGTTTTGAGGGGTATATGCATGCCCTTATTTTAGTATCATTTGCAGTTGCTAATTGCAGTGATTTTCTATGCCCAATTGTGGCTACCAACGATTAACTTTTGCTACGTTTTGCTTTTGTGTGAGTTTAATCAGTAATTCGATGCCTCAACATGGTGGGTGACTATGAAAATATTTATATTACTTCCTTAAATGCAGATTTTTTTCTATGTTTACTTTATTGTGCTTATCTTCTCTTTGAGTAGAATACAATTATAAGTAACAACAACACCAACAACATTAACACTTCCGTTATCTTTGCTCAAGAAATTGAAACTAAAAAGCGTTAAGTACCTATGTGACACGAGTTCACAATCACAACACTCGCGATGATTCCTTCCATGACATCCGCGTAATCTCGGTATATTTTATCAACGAATTGATTTCAAACATCCCAAAATATGATGAAAGCGTCAATAAATTTTTCTGATTGAATAAGACTGTGGACGTTGTGGACTTGTTGCGAAAATAAGGCAAACGATGTAAACAAGCCGTGGCTGAAGATGCACTCCGAAATTTACATTGTTACAATACTAATAAAAATAATTTTGTCACTACTAATCACGAGAGTAAAATTATTATAGGCGTAGGTGAACGAGTAAGTAGCAGACAAAGTCCTCTTCATGATAATTATACTTCAAAATTACGATACATAATGCGCCAAAAGTTGCCGATATTCTTCCATCGACGACTGTGTAATAGGGCGGATCGGAAAAATCGATTTTTTTCAAATCCATCTGGCCCACTGAAAAAAAGTTGTGGGACCGATCAAAAATAAGGCCTGAAAAATTTGAGACCTGTAGGTGAACCCCTGACCCTCGCTCAAATGCCATTTAGGGGGGGCAGGGTCTCAAATCGAAAAAATTAATATTTTATGATCATTTCCTATAGATTTCGCCGAGTTACGACCCTTTAGGGCAAACATTTCGTGCATTTTGGCGTATCTGTCACCGTTAAGCCACAAAATGCCAAATTTGAGTGCGCGCCCGCGAAGAAAATATTCCAACGCCCACGCACCGCGGCGGGAGGAGAGCAGGATGCCGCCCGTGACCCCTCCCCGCTCGCCTCTCCCCCTCCGCACAAGCCTTTTCCCCCTCCCACACCGCGAATGCAGCAAAATTCACTCCGATTGCGTCTCTATTCGTTAGCTTAAGTAATAAAATGTGTTTCAGCATCGACTGTTGAGGAACAATCACGCAAGAATTACGTATTTGAGATGAATATTAAATGCTGATGAAATTAAATGTAATCAACGCAGAAATAAAACCCCCTAATTGTGCAGGATTCAGCCTATTTTTACAATTTTCTCTCGCATAAGTGAAAGAATGCAAAAATAGTTACAAGAGCTCACCGCGTGGAGGTACCTGCACTTTGAGCTCCCCCACCCATCCATCCATTGGTAAATAAAATTGATGAAAGCATTGTCGTCATAAGTAAAAACATTTTTTCTGAAAAAAATAAAGTGTGCATATTGTAGTTGCAATCAATTGAAAATAAAATAAGGTCGTCTTAATGAACGCATTCTACAGGCATATTTCCTATACAGACATTATTTAAGCCGGGCAGATTAATTTAAAAACTTACCCTATTACAGCATGAACTGAGACTTGGTTTCAAAGGTCGGCATTTTTTCTCTGCTTTCTATCCTTTTCTGTATTTCCAACAGCCGCTCCTAATTTGTTGCTGCTGTCAACGAAGCTTGAGTGACTTCTTTCACGAGTCTTTCGACAGCTTGGGTGTGGCAAGGAAAATTAAGCTTCAGAATTGAGCATTGCTCAGACAATTGTTGAATTTCCTCTTCGCTGCGGTCAGATATGGCCGGAGGTACCGTTGTCTCTGCCCAATTTATTAACTGCGGGTAGTCCTAAGCTTCGAAATTTAATTCTGGCAATTCAAAAAATCTCGGTTGCGTCCCAACATGCGTGTTCTTGCGTGCCGCTAATATTTTTTTCCACCCAGTCTTTCTCACTTCCTCGCGCTCATCAGCTATCATGGCAAGCAGTACATTTTCTGGGTGACCAAAAAATCCATTCCGTTGAATAACCGGATCTATGATTGCCTTCACCTCTTCCGGTAGGGTTCTCGACCAGTTGATGAGTCTCCACAAATTTACCGCACCATCGTGTATGCAATGATATTGCTTTACTGTAAACCAGACGGGCGAGTAGACTTTCTGAATGAAAGTTATTAAATTTACAAAATTGGCGCTTGGGTTTTCGGTGGACACGTAGAGTCTCAAAAGCCTATTGGCCGTTGTAAGCCAGCGGGAATGGGCTATTTTTCCTGGAGTTTTTTTCGCCAAAATCTCGGAGCAAAAATCTTTGGACACAGCATTGCAAATTTCCATAAGATACTGCTGATCAGTGCTCAGCGTATTAATATCAATGTCGGTACACAATGGTGATGAAATAGGCTCAAACAATCCGACATCCAATTTGTAGCAGTCTTGAAGTAAGGAGCAAATAGGTCCTTCATACAAATTTGGGCCCCTAGTTCGCCCGTCTAATTTTTCCACCAAGTGTCGCAATATTAGGTCTACTAAGTGCAATTGGCATATGGACCACTGTAAAGGGCGTTGGAGTTTTGCTTCTAGCAGACGAATAATGCCTCCTTTCTGACCGGTGTTGACTTTGGTACCATCACATCCAATTACTTTTAAATGTGATGTATCAATTTTTTCTTTCGCAAAGAAATCTAGAATCGCTGTTTGTATGATTTTCGCTGATCCTCCTGCGGGGGAGACAAAACCCAAAAAGTGAGACCCCGGCTCTTCAACCAACACCACATGTTCCTCTTTAACCTTAGACTGGTAGGTCCTCTTGCCTCTTTTCATAAGGACAAGTGTATCGTCCTTCCTTCCATCAAAATAAAGTCCTCTTATTACAGTCTTTGTTTCTTCTCTTTTTCTTTTCACTGCATCTAACATCTTCTTTTTTTGCCTGCGCAAATAATTCCGGTCCACTACTTTGGATTTGTCTTCCGGGGTTATCATCTTTACGTCAGCTAAAGTCGCACTGACGATCATCGATGCTGCTCGGAGTGACACTCCGGTTCTTGCGCATACTTCTGCCACAGTTGGCAATGCCAGACGCATTTTCCCAGCAGAAGGTCCAGGTTGACTTTCATCCCTTACACGCACCTGGTGGAGAGCGAGGAGATCCAGATCGACGGCTTCCTCGTCTGTTGACTTTTCTTCGGATGTCGATGAAGAAAATTGTTCATAATCACTTTTTCCCCCTTCAATAACTAACGATGGTGACCCATCACTCTCCAATGATTCCCTTTTGAGTTTTTTCCTCAATCGTCTCGTTTCTGTAGCATCCAATCCAGCTGCCATCATTTTCCGCTTCGTCCGTTGATCTCTTAAAAATGCCTCTTCATTGGGGGGAACTTTATGCTCCTTCTTGCACTTACACATTGTTTTGCACTTACATGCACAAATATCACATAATTTAAAAGATTCCCTTAAAAATTTATGAATTCTCTTTGTCAGTGCAACTCCTTTCTTTGGCCTATTTGCATTTTTTCTTAAGTTGTAGTACCTCCTATGGTACCGCAAAATCAATTTAGTCACGGCTCTCTCCGACATTATTGGAAGAGAAGCGCGTCTCCAAAGTTCACACACTTTTCTTGCCACCCGAGTGGCCACTTCAAAGACCGCGGGCTCCTTGCCTGCGTTCTCGGATCTCGAAATATCTCGAACATAAAAAAAATACTGCATCACTTCCCTGAAAGTTGGTAGCGTCGATTCGTTTAACGTCGACGAGACGCCAAAAAAGGGACAAGTCGCCTCACTACGCATTCTTTTTTTCGGCATTTTCCAAGCCAAAATTAATGCACAGCTAATGAATTCACGTCACAGAGGAATTTCACTTCAAGAGCACTTAGGTACTTCACAATACTAATCAACTATTCGTAAAGCACTAATCAGATGAGAGAGCGAATCACTGAAAGCACGACTTCAACGGAGCTTAGTAGCCAACTGCGGGCACTATGCACACTAAAATGCTGACTAGGTGGTGACACCGTATGCATATTTGGGGAGTATATGGAGAGAAGGGGTAAAAAGGAAATATTGAGTGGGAAAACCGAAAGATAGCAAGGAAGGGAAGTGGTGGAAAAGAGAATTGGTTTATTTTTACTAGGGTTTAAAAGCCTAGGGAAATGATACAATGCATGGAAAAACGAAGCAGGCAAAGTTTAACGGCGAGGGTCTTTTTATATTCACTCGGGAAATTCCGGGGTAAGAGGATGGGCGGGAAACCCCGCGGATTGACCATTGAAAGAATGGGCCTTCTAGGGGTAAGACGGGGACGGTCAATGGTCGCTTTAGGGTTCAAATGACCACCCTCGGAGTCCCATAGAGACCGTTAGAGGCCTACTCCGCCCACCCTCAGAGGAACCGCTCCTTGATTTGCCCCGCCACGCTAATCCTCGGTGTCTGCCGCCAGGACATTTTCTCGCCATTTGCCGATTCACCGAAAATTCACTGATGCCTCTATAAACCAAAACTATGAGCCTAAAAGCTGCTTAAGAGGATAAGACCGCTTCCATTACCACCCAGGTGCTACTCTTGGTGAGCGGGAGGGGGAGAGGCGAGCGGGGAGGGGTCACGGGCGGCATCCTGTTCTCCTCCCGCCGCAGTGCGTGGGCGTTGGAATATTTTCTTCGGGGGCGCGCACTCAAATTTGGCATTTTGTGGCTTAACGGTGACAGATACGCCAAAATGCACGAAATGTTTGCCCTAAAGGGTCGTAACTCGGCGAAATCTATAGGAAATGATCATAAAATATTAATTTTTTCGATTTGAGACCCTGCCCCCCCTAAATGGCATTTGAGCGAGGGTCAGGGGTTCACCTACAGGTCTCAAATTTTTCAGGCCTTATTTTTGATCGGTCCCACAACTTTTTTTCAGTGGGCCAGATGGATTTGAAAAAAATCGATTTTTCCGATCCGCCCTACTGTGTAATCCTTGAATATACACGCTTATTTACACTTATTTTCCCCTTATTTTATTTTATATTAAGGATCGCTCTTCATGGAAATATATTACGACACATCATAAAAACAGTAAAGGAATCCACGACTTAAATAATACTCATCAGTTTTCTCCAACATCTATTATTCTTTTCCAAATCTACCAGTGCGTTCTTTAGCAGCTTCTTGTTTATTTATGGTGACTATTTATCGTTTATTAGTTACCGTAGTTAGGCACTGCTTCTTGATGCCATTGAACGAATAAATCTAGGCATTGTGATTGGTTGAAAATTCTAGCCTCACTCGCAGGCGCCGACGGTGTATTGTTTGCTATCAACGAGCCGTGGTCTTGTTTAGCAACGACGAGCTGTCGTTAAGGTGAGATACAGAAACACACTTTCGATAAGAGGGTGTCGTTGCAAGAGAGGACTTTCGTTAATAACCCGTTAACATCAACTCGTTAACGAGTTAGAGAAAGCCCCTACTGAAGGGGCATGTACGTTAATAAAGTGTGTGTCTCCGATTTGCAATGTTATTCTCCCGGAGGCATGACGCCGAACATTCTTAACATTTAAAAACTTTTTTGTTAAAATTGGTGTACCTAATGAGGAGTCATCAGTATTGCCAAATATGCGGTAATTTTTGCTCTGCCAAGAAGGTGATTCTTTGTATTTTTGAATTAAGATGACATCTGCTTTTAAATCATTGTACATAAATTTTTAATGACATTGATTTTCAAGGCATTCGTGATTCCGGCCACTTTCAGTGACGCTACCGTTATATCTAGCTTATTTGAAGAGGTACTCATTGTTGGTTTTTTTTTGGAAGGGAGTAAAAATTTCTCTGTTATGTTGTTGAAACAAACGAAGGGCGTTTGCATGCGAAGTTCGTATCTTAAAAAGGGTGTCCAAATGGAGAAAAAAGTTAAATTTAAATGGCGAGGTTCGGAAATAGAGTCCGGCCCTCGACATCGGTCATATACACCAACTCTGAGTTTAATACCTCCGTGTTCTTAACATAAGGCAAGGGTTAGTAGACATTTTATATTCATGGCTATAACTGAAGCAAGATAAGTGCTATTCAAAATATTTTACATTAACTTTACAAAAACTTTAAAGCATTTAGTAAACATTTTCCTTTTTTACTTGATTTTTTTGTTCCCTTTACGCACACCCTCCTGGATTCTGATGCCCCGGTTCCTAGGCTGTTCGTTCCACCTCATCTTTTTGGTAGGTGAGAGGTCCTTCCCGAATAGCTTTTTCAGTTCCGCAGCTACGGCTCTGCTCCTGGCCTCATCCTCGGTGAGGTTGAGGGGCGCGCTGCCGTTGGAGGCCGCCTCATCCTCCTCCCCTCACTCAGACCACAATCTGCTTTTACCTGGTAGGGTAAGGAAAGAAGAAAGAGAAAACACTCCCCCCAGCACTCCCCAACCTCCAGGAACATTTACTTCTCTCCCAGCACTTCATTTTGGTCATCGCTCACTCCCTCCCTCACGTCCATGATTTTAATAGACTCCACACTGCCTGACATACTCACTCCCTCCCTGACTTACATGTTTTCTGTAGACCCCACATTGTTTGAGGCACTCACTCCCTTCCTCACTTCCATGTTTTCTGTAGACCCCACATTGCCTGAGGCATTTATGAAATCATTTGACCCCTCATCCACACCGGTATTTTTGTCAATTTCATCGTTGGGCTCTCCCCCCCCCCCCCCCCCCCCGTCACTACGGCTTCTTCTTTGTCCGTCTCAGAGGAAGAAGAAGACCCTTCCTTATCATTTTGATCGCCTTTGGAACTTTTTTCTGTCTGTTCTATTTCTCCTTTTCGACTTCTTCTTTATCCCCCCTCTGATGTACTCACATGACTCACGTAGTTATTTTTCAAGACTTTGTCCCCACTTTCATCTGGTTTTTGTGTCTCCTCCGCCAATTTGACTCCATCTTCCGCCGGGATATCCATCCCCTCCTCGTCTTTTTCCACCCTCCCAGAATTTTTAGAGCACTAGCGTATGATGGCCCCGACCTAGTTTCTGAGCACTGCAGCCTTAAGTGCTCCTCGCTTCCACACCTTAAGCACGTCAGCTTTTGCCCATCATAGTGGATAACTGCGTGTTCACCGCCAACACTTATTACACGAGATATATTTAACGTAAGTGACATCTTGACGGTTCTAGTGCCCGTCATCGTGCTCTGGTGTACACCATCGCCGCTCCCCTTATTCTCTGAGTATCCACAGACTTTGCCGTACTTGCTCAGCGCTGCTTCGACTTCCTCACATGTTACCTCGAAAGGTAACTGACACACTTTAATAAAAGTATATCTTTCGGATATTGATTCACACCACCATGAGAACTTTTTAGTGCCTTTGCCCGGAAACTGAAACTTTTCACCTACTTTCACCATAATTCTTTCAAAGGTAGATCCCTGCCTGACTTTCACAAGGAATGACTTCCTACCTGGACACAGCTGGATGCCATAAATTTCTTCAGTTTTCAGCCCGA
Source organism: Ischnura elegans (assembly GCF_921293095.1). NCBI lineage: Eukaryota > Metazoa > Arthropoda > Insecta > Odonata > Coenagrionidae > Ischnura > Ischnura elegans. Next base: position 11,212,718 of record NC_060258.1, on the reverse strand, counting down.
GGTCTCCACCAATAATTTGGTGGACCTCCAGGACAGAAGGCGTTTCACTAATAATCTCGATATTTACACGCAGAGTGTTCTTCCTTTCCACCGGCATTTTGCGTCGACTCGCACTGCGTTCACTGACACGAAAACGCTAACAGACCGCGTACCTCTGGTACAGGGGTGCGCGGTCGCCGGGGCAAGAAAACCCGCAGTCGCTGACTTACAACAGAGCTCCGATAAGACGTCCGCTCGCTAGTCGGCTTTTCGGGCCGCTGTGCAGACCACTACGCTATCCAGGTTCTTTAATTTCCATGGCAATTATACCGAGACTCATGGCACTAGGGGTTCGGCCCTCGCAGCCCATCTTGAATGGCAATGCGAGGGAGAAAGGACTTCCATGAAATCACTCGGAAGGACTCCCAAGAAGGCGTCGTCATCAAATAAATGTATTTCAGTGATGAATAAACAACAGTGTTCATTTATGTACAAATGAAGAGAAGGTGCTCGATTACGCTTTCTTGTGGGACACCTGATGTAGATTTAACTGCATCGTAGCTTATTCCGCCAAAAGATACGTTTTGGTTACTATCACTCAAAAAATCGCCTATACAGTTTACAACCATTTTGTTTAGCCCGAAGACTGTAATTTTTATAAAAATTTGCTCTGAAGTACTGAATCGCAGGCTTAATTTAAAAAAAAATTATGCGTCGATTTGTCTTATAGATGAACTAAATTTAAGAACGTCGTGAAGAAAGAGCGCAAGGTGTGTTTCACATGAACTCCTTTCTAAAAGCCGTTATGACAGCCTTGGAGGATGCTACGACTATTTAGGAAAGTCATTGTTAATGTCGATATAAGTCATTGTATAGTGTTAATATCGATAAGTTTGACTATCTTACCCATAACCGAAGTTAATGAAATTGGTCGACAGTTCCCTAGGGCCATGTTTGTTTCCCTTTTTGAAATTCGGTGTAACGTCTTTAATTTACATTTTATAAGTATCTTTCCTTCAGACTATGACTTCTCGAATATTATTTCTAAAAACGGTGCGATCAGTGGAGCTAACTCCTCGAGGACACGTGCGGATATTTCTTCTGCACCCGGAGATTTACTATCAGTTCTAGCTGTATTGCTATCCCATCGCGTTGAATAGTGATTCCTTTCATCAGTTCCTTAGTTAGTGGGATGTGTAAAATACAAGCAGCATTGCATGTAGTGTAGTGTGACAGTCGGCTTTTAACATGTTATTTAGGGGTGGGGCGATGTAGAAAGTAAGCGGGTTGAATCGGATTCACAAATCGGTGGTAGGGAACAAGGAAACCTCTATTCATAAATTCAAATTTCAAAGCACATTTACAATCGAACAAGCAAGGTTTATTTCGGTAAACGGTAAGTAGGACACTTATATTTACCGTCAAAAAGTGAGCACAAATTTAATCCGTGACCATATTAAAGAAAAAACACAACTTCTCAAATACACGAAAGTGCACTGTTCAACAAATATAATCGACTGAAAGATTAACATACGAGTCTTTTTTAATCAAATTACTGAAATACTGTCAACATATTGCGATAATCTCTCAAAAGCTTGGTGAAATGGGAGCTCAGTCTTTCCTAGTTGACTTGTCAACGTCATACGCTGATAGGAAATGAGGGGGGGACTCGGGGAATCGTTGGCTGGAAGTAAAACATCCGTTCTTACTTCACGGATCGGTGCCGCAGGCAAAGATGTGATTGTTGGTCGCGTCGAAGATGCACTGGTTTGCCGCCGGCCGCGTCAAAGATAAGTAGAACTCATGGGCATCGTCCGGCTTTCGAGCGTGGGCTGTATGGCAGTGGAGCTGGTAGGCCGATAGTTTGGCCTGCCATCCTTCAGCGCTCCTCAATGGAACCCAAGTATTAGGCTCGTGTAAGAAAGAAAATGACTTAGCCATGTCCTGGGTGACCGTCCAACATGACCCGTCTTTCTTGATTTGACTCCACGCCTCCTAAAGTCAACGGCGTCTCAGCTTCACCAAGAATCCTTCCCGCTTCTACCAGCCTCTCTCTGGCGTAGGAAGTGGGAAGAGAAACACGTGATTCACTACTTCAGCGCCACATATTTTGTTTTGCACCGTAATACTTCAGCGTCACCTTTTTCACTTCACTTCATCGCGTGGTCACCGCGCTCTTTCGAATCACTCAAAAAATGATAACTCAAAACACATCGAATTTGACATATTACAAAAATAACAGATAAATTTAAAATAACAAAACAAACACACGAGAGAGGAAATTCAGAATATCTTGTAAACGGAAAAGAACCTTGAAATAATTTAGAAAAACAAAAAAATGCTGGAAAGCGTTGCCGACACAGTAAACACTTTCAAAATGTTAAACGTGTTAGCTATGTCCACAGTTTTGGTGGCAAGTTTATCATCTTTATCAAATAGCAAGTCTACTGTTGAAGGTTATCCCCAGGGCCCTCTCGCATGTGACCAAAAATATTTCGGATTGTCTTCGAATTATACACCGAGCACTTTTTTCTTGAAATTATACAGTGCATTGCGCATGGATTTCTTTTTTTAGCGTTGCACAGCGTAATTTCCTCTTGCTTCAAGTTCCTTTAATTTTTATCGCCCACCATTTTGCACTTTTTGAGCAAGTTGTATGAATTTCTCTCTTTCCAAAGATTAAAACCAATATTTTTGAGGTACCTGCGAAGTTTTTACTATCGAATTTAAGTGTTTGCTAAATTTATTCGCTTATTTCTTGACGACGAAAGCGTAAAAACATAAATATTGAATGCAGAACTCTCTGCTTGATCGTCATCGAGGCGATGATCTCCTACTATCTTCTGACCTGCACGGAGGATGTTCAAATTGCTCCCAAATAAGTAATGCAATGAGACCTGCAATTCAATTGGCTGCATTTCTAAAGGATCTTCGCCAGAATTCAGTGATATGTTGATGCATGGGTGGTATGCCCCAAAGTTAGCAGAGAATGGAAGTGTTTCTAAAACTAACGGGAAATACGTTTCCCTGAAAATCTAAAAAAAACGCAAGTGTTAATGTTCAGGTATTAACCTTATGAAATCTGCATGCTCTTTCAATTTTTTATTTTCTTGTTTTAATGACAATTATTGTTAAAATTCATGTAAAGGGCAAAATAATGAACAAATAATAAAACATTGGAGAAGGCACAATCAATTTCAGTATAATTAAATTTTTATTTTTTTTGTGCCTTGGATTATGGAGCTATTTCTTTCAATAAATCATTCTTTGTGCGACAACAATTTCTCGAGGGCATAAGGTCTAAATAAGGAAGAAAAAACCGAATGATATCGTGGTGGGGGAAAGCAAAGGAAGCAGTGGAAAGAGGGAATCTATTGAGGCCGTGAATGAATAAAAGGAAAGGGACGAGCCGCCAAACGAAACTAAAAGTGATACGATCATAATGGCATCGGCCATCAGCCAAATTTAAGTTTGTTTAGTAGAATAGTCCAGCTAATATAAAGTTCACATGTATCTAGAAGTCGTATCCCAGTTTATACGGCTTGTTTGAAAGCTCTTGGCCCCTAAATACGCTAAGAGAAGGAGACTGAAAATGAGGGGAGGGTGAGTTAGGAGGAGAAAGCCTAACTCACCCATCGGTCTCAGAGGGAAAGAGGAATAGGGGATAATGAGTGATCAAAAGTGACTTTTTTGAGAATTTCAACATTCCAACAAAAAATAATGACATAAATTCAACCTCCTGTCCTTGTTATTACGTGTTAAATAAAAAACTTCGTCCTATTCGTGTAGCCCATCAACCATTCAGGTGATAAGGACAAAATCTCTTTCTTACTTTCCAAAATTCTACTACCCACAAACAAATGTATTGATACATGCACCCAACGTTTTATATTATTTCCATTGTTTTAGCTAAAATAATTTAAATATACTAATAATACAATTAAATAGTTTTTATTGAATCAATAGACACTGTTTTATTTTAAAATGTGAATAAAATTTACTGACATTTTTAAATTGTTTTATAAGTTTTTTTTAATGCGCTCATATGTTGCACAACATTCAACATGTCACACAACAAATTCGCTGAAATGTGATTGCATAGCACCGGTGGAAAAATGTGGAATTCATTTTCCTTACAAAATTAATTATGTAAATATTTTTTAAATCTAGCCAGAATCACGACAGAAAGCATATAAATATGCATTGTCAACTAGATCTGAGATAGATATAAAGTTTCTAAGCTCTAGAGAGTCGTTAAGTGTGTTAAAATTGAGTTACAAAATTCCACCGTAACAAACGGATAGACAGACACGAAAGTAATTAAAGAAAAACATTGTAATAATAATAGACTATTGGACAGCAACAAATGTAAAAAGAGCAATGGTGACCTTTAGCGCTTGGAATACTTCCAATTGATATAATACGTAGATAGGTAAAAATTTACTCGCAATAGGAACCAGGGAAACTCTTTGAAGACAGTATGTATAAAATATTTTGCCTTGAAAATGAGTTCCATTTACTTCGACCATATAGTAAGTATGTTCTAGAGGGCTCACGGCATAGGAGGAAATCGTATGGTCAGCTTTAGTTCTCAAACAGCAGATAAATGGCACCGAAGTGGCGAGCAAGAGGCGACAGAGTCAGCGTTCAAGGTCTTAACGTGTCCCTTGGGTCTCCCCTTTCCTTCCCGCCCTCCCCTCTTCCTAACTCTCCATTAGTGTCCCAAGCATCGAATGAAGGGAAGACGATGTTTACATTGGGCTGAGCAAATAGTCTCACTCCTTCCAGCAAGCATAATCGGTAAAATAGCCTGGGTCCTATAGGAGAGATTTCTTTCTTGCCTGGTGAACTACGTCTTCCCCGATTCCTTTGCTCTTCTCTCTCCTTGGCTTTCCACATTACTACTGAAAACAGTTTTACAACATGCAGCTGTGAATAAGTGTTTAAACTGTCTCATGCACTTCAAAGATTACGGTCCAAAAGTCAAGCAGGAGAGAGGGGGAATTTTCAGGCAGGGCCGGGCTCTTTAAATATATATTCGCAAACTAAGCCAATAGACTCACAGTTAGATAGGGTCACAGAAGTATTCACTCGACCACCACAGATTTTAATGAAATAGGGAAGAACACTAGTGTTTCAAATGCACCAAAGACATTTTTTAAATTAGAGTTCAGAATAACATAATGTCGTAAAACCACAGTTTAAACCCAAATAGTGAATACTTGATTCGAGATGACCGTCCGAAATTTGGAAAAATTCAAAGGCCGCTAAAACGGGTGTCCATGTTGAATATTGGCCGTGACGTCACAAGGCAGTAGCAGAAGGCAGCTTCTACGACGTTAAGTTCTACCACTACTATTGCATAGAAAAATTACTGAATTTGAGGGTATCCGTTTTTTGCTGTCATAAAATATCTTCAGAATACATATGTGGCTGCTTCTCTTTTGAGTAAATGACTTCAAAATTGCGTAATATATTAATATTCATTTACGTGTCAACTTCAAGTTTGGAATGAGTAGTGCGAGTAGCACATTGAATCTTTAATAAATAGATGATGGTATTTATTTTTCGCTGGGTATATTTTGGCACAATGCCGTTTATCATACCAAAACTTTTTTTGTAAGAACTGAGTCAAACTAATAAACCTATTTCAGACGTTTGCTGCAAGACTTATTCGTTGCGTATGTATTCACGCCGGCCGGAACGTTCGCCGTTAGCAACTAGAATCATGGGATGTTAGCCTTATTTCCGTTCTGGCTAGTTGTTGCAATGGTTCGCTGTCCAGGATGGGTTCAAGAAAAGTTCATCTTGGTTGGGAGAAGGAAAATTCCAACGATTTAGAACTGGTATACCAAACTTTGGTGTATTTCGGGGCACTGAATCTTTGAAAAAGGAGGATAGGTTCAACGCTCCATAGAAATGCGAGGCGTTAAGGCTAACAAGGGGAGACCACGTACCTTGCTCCGTCTTTTTCAATTATGGCCTTAGTTAGGCTGTAATAAATTAATTTTCATGCGGTACTTTTCACAAGTGATATATATAAATCCAAAATATCTTCGTAATCCCGATGGGTCTGTTTGGGTAGTGGTAGTGTGTACGATTCCCACCCTGAGGATCTAGGATCAAGACTTCGTCATGGCATTATATTTTTTTGCCTTCATTGTGATCATACAGCGTCAAGTTTATCATTAATTTTAATTGCAGCAATCATTGACATGAGACAATTTTTTTATCATCATAATGGCGATTAGGTATTTTAGCAGTGTCATTACAAACGCGGAGATACGACTACAAGGGTTGGAGTGCGCTAAAATGTTAATTTTTTCTTTGCTTATACTGACCAACCTCCACATTAAAAATGAAAACCACTCTTGCAAGAGCACATACCATTAAAGGCTCGCGGCAAGCAACAATATGCATAGAGACATAATTAATAAGAACACAAAACGAATATAAAATGCCATATGTCTCGAACACTTGTAATTCACATTACTCCAAAGGGAGTTAACTTACTCAGTACCAACCTCAGTACCTTGCACTAAGTACCTACCAGTTTACCTCAGGGGAAGTGCTAAAAGAACCCTTCCGAAGTATAATTTCAATTAACAAATAGGATGAAATAAAAGTTGATAACCCTGGACCGGACGCGCTGGCGTATAAAATACGTAAATCTTTGAAAACCAAGGATTTCAACATTGTACGTACATTCTGGGCTAGAATGGTCTCGTGTATTCCTACAATGTAATTTGACTGCCTATATTACGAGTTTTCGAAGTTCGAGGTATTGTAGCTAATTTTTTAGATCAGCAAGATGAACCCGTCACCAGTGGAGTATAAATTACGCCGCGCGACCTGCCGTGTACCTTTATATCTATATCACCTATAAATGCACTACTTCCAACAAATAAAGATTAAATTTAACAAAAATAGTTTGTTATCATATATGCACATATCATGGGCAAAGTACGCATTTTGCCCGGTCGTGTAAAATAACAGTCGCGCCATAATTCTTTAACCAAACTACTTTCAGTTTATAAATTACGTAGGTCTACGCGGAAGATGACCCAACACATTTTCTGATGTGACTGAGGTACCTATTAAATAAACTATTTTAATATAAATATCAATTTGATCTTACAATACCTTCAAATGATCTTTAAAACAGAATATCATCGATAGGTAAGAGTCAGGAGCAGCCTTGAACCATTTATTCCGTATGGCTTGTGCGTAAGGCACGGGAATGAATATCTTCTCCAGGCTTTTGTTTCGACGTCGAGATGAAATTTGGAACAAAAAATCATTTATAATTCTTTTTTTAATTCATGTTTTCCGTAATAGCCGACATTTTTAGGAAGCAAACTCCACCGATTCCCGGAAACTCTCGCCGCGCTAAAGGCGACGGAATTCGAGACTCAAATCACCGATGGCGGCGCTGCAGGCGCTGACAATATGGCCGACGCAGCGAGGTTAGTGTTCTGACAATAGCATAGGCGTAGTAGGAGCACAACTCTGTGGTAGGAAGTATCGTCGAGGCATCCCGCTGTATCAATTGAAATGTGTTGAGGAAGATTTTTCTTGGTTATGAAGAGGTATACAGATACCTAGGGGCAACAACGAATAGCGGGTGTGCCACGGAGGGAGAGCGTATTTTAAATGCGGGACTTGTTTAGCCAGCAAGGCGGTGAATTAAAAGTATTGGCTATTGGTAATGCATAACATATATTACTTACAACGTTATCACAATACTAACAAAATAACACTGGACGGCATGATTATCGGCCCTGACACCATTCCTGCCGCTTCTACTGTAAAATGGCCTCCTAAATCCGAAAATGAACTCCGTTTTTCCCCACCACCCACCATTTTCGGGGGAGCTTCCCCCTCCAATTTTTATCACTTTTCAGTCATTTGGAGGAATTAAAACGATTATTTTAGCATTTAAATTTTTTTCTAAGGGTTTTGAGGGGTGCAAAATTCTAAAATATATATATGGTAAGGAGGTAGATTTGGGGGGAATAAGTCTCCGAAAATTGTGTAAAAACGCATTAAGAATTATCAATTTTGCCATTTTTTCGCAAATTTTCGCGTATTTTAAAAAGTTTCCAGCTCCCATTTCACGTCTTCCTCCACCGAATGATAAAAATATATATAAAAACAAGAAACAGCAGTAATAATAAAAATATTGTGCTGCATAGAACAGCAACAATGATTAAAATTTGTAGAAATACCTCGGAAGATTCACTTTACTACGCTGGCCCTCGCAATGCCTCGCCCGCTCATCCTTGGACAGCAATTCTCTTAGCTTTCGCAGCTAAAAAGGAAAAGTAATACTTCCTTATTCCACGAAAAATATAAGATTAAGATTTTATATTCTCATTTCAGTTAAAAATTATTCTTTCTCCTTAAGAGCGATACTCCACTGGTTACTACTGCCTTGTGACGTCACATCTCAATCAAGATGGAGGCACTGTGTTTCAGCGCAACATGAAATTTACCGACTTTCAAAACGTTTTAAAGTGCATAACCCAGATGCAGATAATAACAGTGACTATACTAATGTTTCTTTTTTAGGCTAAACTTTCAAATTCAGCAATAAAAAAAAATTAGTGCACTTCCCTATTGTGAGGGAAGATATGCTCGAACATCGAATGGAGGAATGTTAGAGGAGTTTTACATCTAGCAGTGTAATAGTATGCGAGACAGAATGATTCCTTTGACGAATTACTACAGCCCTCTGCAATACGGAACTGGAACATTTTCAAATTTGAGACATAATATCGCCGGTGTTCTTTTGTCGGAAGAATCCATCGTTTACTTCGCTGGATATCTCCTTAAGAGACTCTTGGCAAAAAGTGGATGCATTAACGGCAAGAAAATTTCTGGGAAGAAAAAAAATTAGGTCAGGTGACAAATATTAATCATGAACATTTCTTCAAAGCAAATGAAAACAGGCTTGAAATTACATTCTAATGATCATTCGAATGCAGTAAATTTCCGTCATACACGGCGAATGGTGGTCATTCGAATGATCATTCGAAAGGTCTTTCGAATGATCATTCACCGTGTAAAGCGGCCTTACTGGAAAAACCGTCTCCTTGGGAGTTGGGAGCTCTCAGCGCAGACTCAGGCCAGTAAGGAAAGCCTGACGAGGTGTAGCCATTAAAAATTCATAACTTTCGTTGTAATCGAGATAAAGTTACAATTTTTTCACTAAAAACAAATTTATAGTTTTATAAAAATTTTATACCAGCATGAATGGACCTATATTGTAAGGTAGGAAAGTTAACAGGCGATTGATTTTAACTCAGCAAAATTTCAGATTTTTGTTCCAAAAGTTTTGTTATTTGAACACACACAACAACGTTGAAACTAAGTTATGAACTAATTACAGATTACCGGTATTGAAAAACATGTATAATATACGTTTCCTACAAGTTTCAACTTAATACTAAGGACAGTCTGCCGGCAAATCTATCTCGCCATCTGATTAATTGTTCCAGAACTACACCAAAACTGTATACGATTATTGTACGTGCGGTGAGCCCTCTATAAATATGTACTCACTCAATGCTTGGACGCTGGTACCAAAGTTTTATCACTCGTGCGTGGATAAATCTTGGCTATGGAATGAATAATTCGAAGTAAGGGTTACTAGCGCCATGAATTTCAATTTAGGGATTATTCTCAAAAACCAGTCAAATAAAAATGTGAAATCTCTGTAATTAACATGAATCTAATGAACATGGAACGGATTGTGTCTTCATGTTTCTGGGTTTCATCGCGTGGATTTTCTTTGTGACGACAGTTTCTCCGGTATTCCAAGTCTTCAGGTCCCGTTTAAAGTTCTTTATAAAATTTATTTTTAATTGCAATATTTTTTATTTCTTCAAGATTTATTTAAAATAATGCAAACGATCAATTTCTTATATCCAGAACCACAATTTTTAATTCAAGAATCTGTAGTCTTTTGATAATTAAAGCAGTATTGAAATGTGACAGATCAATGGAAACCATTGCAAATACATCTTGTCGTACCTTCCTTGTGTGAGCTTGTCATGCCTTCTCCCAGGGGCGCAGCCAGAAATTAAGGCAGGGGGGTTAGGGTGCAAACAATACCAGGGTGTGTGGTGGTATGGATTACCCACTAGGATAAGCGGTGCGAGCGAGATTATTAAATTGCGGAATTTTAAGATAACCGGTTCAAAATGGTGAGTTTTAAGGCTTTCTGAGGGATGTTTTATTGATTTTTACACTATTCTATTAGTAATATCGATCCAATTAAGTAAAATGGATAAAAATTAAATATTTTTCTGAGCTCTGGGGTGGGTTTTAACTCCAAACACCCCCCTCGCTGCGCCACTGTCGTCTCCAGCATGAGATGATGATTCTCATAATGAAAAATAATTAAGTGTTAATGACAGTATAGGAACTAATATGATACATAACTCACTGGATAGCAAGCGAGTTTATGAAACCAAATCACATTTTTAACTCTTTGTAGTCTGCCTCTCATAAACATGCCTTCTCCATTGAAAGTCGTACTAAGAGCCCATTAAGTTATTTTACATCTTTGCGTGTTAGGCACATTGAGCCTGAGTCCAGTTATTCCAATATTGCGCCTGACGAAAGGTTAGGTTCGTCTTCAAGCTTCAAGAAATACAACGTCTGCCGAAAATGATTTTTTTTCGAATCTCCTGACTCTAATTAATGTAATTATTGCCTACATTTGAGCCAACTTCCTAATTAGCCCGATTAAATTAGCTCAAAATATAGGGGTACTCTTGCATAAATTCCAATTAAGCTGAAAATTTGCATGAACGTTAGGTATACCATTCTAATGAAATCCTGAAAAGTCCGCATCCCCAAGTGAGTGCGAAAAATTTATTCAAGGTCAAAGATCACAATTTTTTTGCATTTTTTGGCCAAACGGTTAGTTTTATGATAAAATTTCTCAAATAAAATTTGTACAACAGAAAATTATCTACAAAGTTATTGTCGTAATTTTTTATCCACGATTTACCGTTTCTGAGAAAAAGTCATTCGAAAGTTTGCCGGAGCTGTATTCACCGTAATATCCATGACTATATTGTTGCGCTCTCCGAACATTATTGGACGCGTAACACGCATATTTGTTACTATCTCTCTCCTGTTCATCCGCAAACAATCAGGGCAGAGGGTTAAGTTTTACACACTCCCTCTTAGTAAAAACATGTGGTCATTGCTAGAATTGCAACTTCAAGTTTGAGCCATATTTAGACGTTAGCAAATTTTGGACATTGCTTCATCTGTAAAATAACCTTGGCCTGCATGCAAAATTGCTACTCTTGATCGTGGTTCAACGACGTTGATTGACGCAAGTGCTAATAGAAGTTATGAATTATTAACTACCAAAAAAAAACAAAAATCAGTGGCAAAACATGTGCAAAGTCTGAAAAACTACAATTGAAGTAGTACTATTGCTTCAGTGGAAAGGCATCATGAAGAGAATGAAGGAAGTACATCGAAAGTATGTCCTCCTTGTACAAGAGCACACGTAAATGAATCAGCTTTTTGTTTTAAATATCAATCCTTGTTTAGCGGCGATGAGCGGAATAAAGATTAGAGAGCAAACGAGCTGAAAAATATGGGCTTAGAATTTGTAAAGTTACTATACTTTCATTCGAAGAATCGGTTCTGTTTGAAGCTCATAATAATTCGTTCCGAAAATAATTTAAAAATAATTATCTCTCGCATACAGTTTAAACATAATTTCGTGGCTGCTGAGGCTAGTTATCGTCATGATTGCAATTTCTTTTTTTTAAACCGCCCACTGGAAGTAAAACTGGTCGTCCCCGAAATGAAGCATTGAATCTGTCCATGGAAGAAATATTTTCCCACATCGAGAGTAATAACGTCTGTACGACTACACTGGAAGACTTATAAAATATTTGCAGAAGTTCATTTCTTGATAATAGAAGTGTTAAACTGCGATTAATATTAAATATTGTAATAAGGTTATTATCACTCAGAAACCCAGAAAAGTTACATTTATGTGCTTAATTGAAAATATTCATGATCAATTAAATAAAATAAAAGGGTTACTTTAGGCCCTGAAAGCTACGGCAGCAATCATTCGAGATGATATTCAATCGTTGGCCATCGGTAGTTCTCATTATCATCCACCGGGTCGCATATTTGTAAATATAAAAAATATTATTCCGTAGTCATTGACACATGTTTAGAGCAAATTTTTAAAAGAAAAACGGTTAAATTTAGAACATAAAATCAGTATGTACAAACATTTGTTCTGGTGTTATGACTGCTATTAGTCCTCGGTCTTTCATGCCCCAGCTACAATAGGATGTTGCAGTTTTTTTCATCGGCAGTTTGCCTCAGAACGTCTCATACAAATTTTTAATGCTCCAATCGCTCACAGAATTCGCTTTCTTCTTTCAGTATATGGAATTCCAGCAAAAATCACCAGCACTTATCCTTTGCTAAACAATGACGTGATAAAAACGTATGCAATTGGCTTGTCTTCTTTCAACCGCTATTGTCTTGTCTCAGCTCCTGCTCGTCGATATTTCTATCGATTGTATGGCCAGGTTCAAGTTTGAATTGGCAGTAAACTGGATCCAAAACAATGGGGTTGGAAGTTAATTCACAATGTACCGTAGCCAATTCATACTCTACGCCCGTCTCCTTAACGCCTTTGTTCTACTGTTTGCAACTGAAAGAAAGGGTGTGGTTCAAAATTTAGCTGCAAAAAGTGGTTAAATGGCATGAATTATTAGTCAAGCCCAGTCGTGTTCACACGTTGAACTTTCAACAGAAGAAGATACCGTCATCAATGACAAAACTGATAATGTATCGCTCTTACAACAATTTACACAGACTCACGGGAATATAGAAAAGAAGATAACGGTGGAAGAAGAAATAAATAAGAAAAAGCTCAATAAAGTTGATTTACGAGTAAAACAGACCGTGGGGTAGAACTACTGGGAAAACTACGCTTATAAACGCGCTTCGAGCACTACCACATAGGTGGCGAGGAAACGTGTGCGTATTATGGAGAATTATAAACCCTTTGTCCCAATTGTTGGCGGATGGACAGGCGAGAGCTAGTAACCAATATACGTGTTATGCGTCCAATAATGTTCGGAGAACGCAACAATATAGTCAAGAATATTACGGAGCAGCACCGAGAGAGAAAATTATTCGGATAAATTGCTAAATGAGAGGCTGCTTTCCATGAGTATTATAATTTCCATCAATGTTCCGCTGTATATAAAAGTCTACATGCGTTTAAATTGTATATGATTGTCCAATTCAGCGGAAATAAGTGGGGAAGTTGAAGGATCTTCCGTTGACACCTGATATTCGCCGTTACGGAAAAGGTACCACAGACACCATATTAGGAAGGAGCGTTGGTGGCATTTGAACTTGAGAAATGTGCAATTATTGTATTCCAAAGGAACCATGCAGCACCCCTATGCCACACAAAGTTGAGTTATAGAGGGTTCCATTTGCAAGTTGAGGAACGCGAAGATATATGATTTCCTATAGTAAACAACTAACAGGGTTAGAGACTGTGATGTTAACGATTGTATAATAAAGCTTTTACAGTAATGATATATATAGAGAGATTTTTCGATTAAAATATTCCCCTATTTGATGAATGGTATTATATAATGGAGATATTGTGTAAAATTATTTTAAAAATGTAATATAAAAAAATCATTTAGCGATAAAGAATAGCTACTGTAAGATATATTTTCATTTTCAAATTGCATACCCATTCTATTTCTTGGTGTTTCAATGGTGGACTGTATTTAACTTAATCGATAGAGCATTATATTATGGCCAATATATCTGTTCTAATAGACAATGAGGTCTACAAGGGGGCAGGATATAGATACAATTTGTAAAGCTTGGCATTCCTTGTATGGAAATAATCGGGTACAAAAAGCTGCTTGACACAGCTTACTTTATGAAGTAATTTCGAAAGAAATTAAGCATATGGTCTTGTTAAATGACATTTTGTGCCGTAAATGCTGTACTAGTTACACGAACGCATTTTTACTCGGAGAACATCATTGCGCAATCTTACATGTGTACGAAGGCGCAGTCAAAATTGCTTAATGTGAAGCGGTGAATTGCTACAACGAACGAGAGAATGCACAGTTTTGATATTACATTATAGCCCCTGCTCTAATTGCTGGCACGGTTTTACGCGATTTCAACAAATGTTTTCAATACTAGCCTGCGCAATGATTTGCCTCGGGTAAAACGGCCTTTATGTGTAATCGAAAATACGATATTCCTATTATCACTGCTTCAGTCCTATTCGCGCAGTAATTTGGAAACTCAATTTTAACAATATGGTTATAAACAGTAATTACGATAAATAAAAGTGTGATCGGCATTGTTTATGTTAATGTTTATTCTTAATCAAAAATATTAGAAACTGATAAACAATCGTTGCTCTATACAATCAAATCAAATATTATCCTGGAATACATGGATTTAAATGACGCAAAGCAATTATTCGTGCTTTTGACCGTGTTCCAAAATTTTAAAAATGTGAAAAAATTAAGATTTTAATTTAAGGTAGTGGAAACTATATGTATCTTTATGTTTTTTTTTGTCCAAAATATCTGGGGGAACTTTTCTCTATCTTAAACTGCTAGACCCTTTGCTCGTACTAATTATTGTTACTGATTTTGATGTAAAAATATAAGTGTTCAAAGTCGTCTGGTTTTTGGATTTTCCATTTGGGGTATTAGTTCTCCATAGCAGGACAAACTTTACAGGAAATGTAATGTTTTTATTAGGCAAACAATGTTGTCAATTTGGCTGAAACGAGAGTACTTTTTTTGTCCTTGTGGTGAGTTTACGTTTTATCAAGTATTGTATGATTTGAGTAAGCCTCATTGGCAGTTATTCCCGGAGGGAAGACTTTGAGCTGTAGTTAAATTGAGCTAATCTTAATTGAACTAAAAACTATGAGTGTAAAGAGTGATTGAGAGGAGGTCTGTTCTACATACTAAAGCTATTGTATTTTTTTCATAATTCCAGGATCACTGAGGAGGGGGTGGGTCGTATGAAGAAATTATTTAATGAAATATACGCGGATCTGGCGCGGCTGGACAATCTCCTTCTGTCATCCTCGATCGAGCAGATGGTCGTCCGGTGGCCAAGTCTTGAGCACTACGCCCAGGGAAGGGTTTCAAATCCAGTCCACCTTTGTAGAGGGAACAGCGAAGCTGACATCCATTCATTATTGACCAAGGTCATCAGTTCATCCTCTCCTTTGAGTATCAAGGTAACAATGTTATGAGATAAAAGTTAGAATATAGTATTCTATTAAGGTTTTTTTTCAGGGAGTACTACAGAAGTAATCTGGGAGGCTTTCAAGAAGGCAGTGCTGAAAGGAGCCCTTTCCTTCCAGCACTGCCTTCTTCAATTCACTCTAAAGGGCTACTTCCTATCAATCCATCTAAAATTCCAGTTCATTCCCTTCCTCTCCCTCGTTTACATAAAATTCTACCCTCTAACACCATTTTCAGTATTCCCTCCCCGCTAAGTAGGGTACCCTCACATCTCTGCATTGCGTCGACGCTACGAGAGCTCCCGTCCCGCCAGAAAATTTTGCCCTTCACAGCTCTGCGTTGCGAAAACAAATGAAAAGCAAAGAGCGTCGGCTTAAAAAAATCAGCCTCAGAGCATAACATCTAATGATTTCAAGCCGAACGCACAAAATTATGATTTTTTCTGCATTTTCACGCAATTTTATTTCCTAAACTATTCTTCGTAACTATTAATGGCTTTTGAGTTAATGTGGCAACCATAAAGTCGATAATCATGCATGTAGTCATAGCCCTTGCCTATGCATTATTATGACCTCTTAAGTTTATTTCCTAACTTAGAATATACGAAAAATAACAAATTTCACACACTCAGTGTACATAAGTAACGTGGAATGTTATCAGGATTATTTATTTATGATAACTATTGTTCAAACAGATTGTCCTAGTCATATTATCTTAATGGCTTCAACTGAGCAAATCCTGGCGGTAAAATTATTAGATATGAATTGGAATTTAAACGACCGTAGTCACCAACAAGGAGCTATGACGCTGTATTTAGCTTGTGATACCATTTACGGGTATGTGTTATGCTTATCTAAGTTCCTCAGTGATTGTGATCCAATTTATGATTAATATTAGTCATATTTTTAGGAAATATACGTAATATATAAGCTTAATACTTCAAAATAATAGCAAATAATGAAATCAATAGCATTTGTCACCCCCACTAACATTAATCCTGGATACTTGTGCACCTAAGCTTGCCATAACTGAACTAACTTTACCGAACTGTAAAGGCACCCTACCCCCTCAATCCATACCTTTTGTCTCCTCCGTATCACATCTAGAAGCTACCTCTCCTCACCCACCATTCCCATCACTTAATCGTTCATCCGCCTCACTGTCCACTTCACCTTCTCCATTCTTCTCCATACCCACATCTCGAATGACTCTAGTCTTCTCTCGTCCTCCTTCCTTACTGTCGGCGTCAAAATGATGTGCCGCTGTACTTCATAAACTTATAAGTAGACCTTAGTGCATGCCATAATAATACGTAAATGATACGTCATTTTAAAGGAAATATTATTCTCAATTCAAAAAAGTGTTTTATGAAATATCCAAAGATGTAGACACGCGAGCGCAATAAATGACTCCGCGCACCATAAAATTAGCCGTTTTGTCAACTTCGTGAACTTTGTAACTCAACCTAGGGAAACTATCACGTCTACAACATTCATCTTTCACAATAAGTTGCAAGCATTAATGCAGATTATTAAAATGGCTGTTGCGTATTTTTATAATTCATATTTTGTTGTAAAATAACGATAATGGTTAAACTCTATCTAGTCCTAAATTTTACCCCGAAAGAAAA
Source organism: Ischnura elegans (assembly GCF_921293095.1). NCBI lineage: Eukaryota > Metazoa > Arthropoda > Insecta > Odonata > Coenagrionidae > Ischnura > Ischnura elegans. Next base: position 11,195,798 of record NC_060258.1, on the reverse strand, counting down.
AATAAAATTGATAGAATCACTTTTTAATTTATTTTCAATTTTTCTATGATCCTAAAATACATGAGTTTTATGTTGTGTATATATTATATATGGACATCTTAAAAATACGCCGGATAGGATGAATGCTGCGTTGCCACGTCTTGCACGCGAAACTTTGCTTCCTGGTAACCGGTACCACAGTTACTAGCCCCACGCAGCCTCGTTTAGCAACATGACATTAATAAAACTTATTAACATTCAAAAATATAAATATTTTTATATATTATAGATCATAGAAACATTGCAAATTAATTAAGAAGTGTTTCTATCAATTTTTGTTTTTCTTTCGGGGTAAAATGTAGGACTAGATAATATTTAAACATTTTCGTTATTTTACAACAAAATATGCGTTGTAAAAATACGCAACAGCGATTTCATTAATTTGAATTAATTTTTGCAACTTATTGTGGAAGGTGAATGTTGTAGACAAAGTAGTTTTCCTTAGGTTGAGTTACAAAGTTCACGAAGTTGACAAAACAGCTAATTTTATGGTGCGCGGTGAGTTTACGGAAAATTTTTAAAATCAAGACACTCGCGTGTCTTGATTTTAAAAATTTTCAGTAAACAAAAAATATATCAGAATTGGAAATTAAATCGTCTTTAAAATAACGTATTATTAATAATTATGACATGCACTGAAGTCCAGATATAAATTTGCAAAGTACAGCGGCACATCATTTTAACGCCGACAGTAGTGTCGACGTTTCTGCACCGTTGAGAGCTTACTATCCAGACACTTCTCTAACCTTTTCTTCAAATTCTTTCATAGCGAAACTCCCATCAGCTCCTTCCTGTTCATGAGCACCTCCTTCGCTCATGCTGTTCGCTTCCTGATGTCTTTCACAATAAGTTGCAAGCATTAATGGAGATTAACTCTAATTTGTTGCCTGAATAGTTGAATTGCTCTGTCAGCTCAAGTTTTTCACCACCTACTTTTATCTTGAGTCCCACCTTCCTCGCTTGCGATGCTTTACAACACCGCATGACCTTGGTCTTCTTACGATTAATCCTCATCCCATACTTCTCGCACCGCTCGTCTAGAACATCCACTATAGCCTGCAGTTTCCTCGCTGACTGGCTAATCAACGCCTGATCATCCGCTTATCTTACCGATTTAAACACAATTCCTCCCACTTTAATTCTAGCTTCCAACTCACCCTACGCTTTCATACCTCATTCACAAAGTATTCATTAAAAAGCAGCGATGATAAAGAACCATGTCTCATTCCTCGGCCATCGCTTTCCCATTCAGAATCTCTCTTGCGCAGTCTGGGCCATATACAGATTACGAATGAGTCGCCTATCCCTCCAATCTGCCTATTCACTGGAGTTAATGCATTAAATTTACCCATTTCACCCATCAAATGCTTTTTCAAAATCCACGAAACATGCATACACGTTGTGATCATATTCCTCGTACCTCTCCACGAGGGTCGTCATTATTTCTTTTGTGTTACGAGTTGACTTCTCTTTTCAAAAACTCATCTGATTTCCGCCCAAATACTCGTCTGCCCTCGCCTCCATTCGTCTGTCCAATATCTTCAGTACCTCTTTCGCCGCATGCGATGCTAGGCTAATAGTCCTATAATCTCTGCATTCCAAAGCTTTTTTCTTATGCGGTAGCGGAATTAGAACTGTCTACAGGAAATCCTTCGGCTAATATCCCATCTCATAGATCCTGCGTACAAGTTTAAAAAATCTTGCCTCGTTTTAAATACCCTCCATTAACTTCACTCCTCACAAATATGATTTTCACACATATCTCTAACAAAATTTAAAAATACTTCGGTGAAAACAGCAGAAGTGCCCACGCGCAAACCCACACGCCGCAACCTTTACAACCATATTCCCCATTCTGTCCCGCGCTGTCAAAATCAGTTCATTCATTTAAGTGTTACGGTCCATTACTGCCTGCTTCAGTGCCTTTCTCCCATCAATTGTCACATATACGTTAAACTCAGAATAACTCAAAATTAATTGTAATAACCTTTTCGTACTCTCCTTCCCTAGATTCTTCAGGTGCTCACAAGAGGTATTGTCCACGTCCACTGCTTTCCTAACGCCCACATCACGAAGTGCTCTATCGATTTCCGAATTTAAGATCTCCGGCCCAGGATTATCCTCCTCCACTTCACTTTCTTCCTCAATCGTCAATCTCTAAGTCTTGTTCCTTCCGTCATACAGATCATCCATGTAATCTTTACATCTATTGTACGATATTGTACTTTTTATTTGAAAATTCGGGTAAAAAACACTAAAAGTTAACAAATGTATATTAAATAGTAAGCATAGAATAATACGAAAAAAATATGTCCCACTATGTGATTATGTTTACATGTTGAGGTAAAAATATTTTTTTGGCTCAATATATTACGTAAAGATCGTCCTGCATGACGCTGAACTTCTTCAGAATCGACCGATTTCACGCAACTGTCATTTTTACGGTGAATGCTCCATGTGTGACGGATCCCTGCAGCCGCTCTGATGAACAAAAATACAAATTTTTTGTGTATTTTGCAGACTACATCCTATAGAATCCGAATATAAGGTCCAAAAATTCCTTGAAAAAAATTCGAAAAAACTACCTTTGGCCACCTTTTTTCGATTTAGGACCACTGTGCGGTGTCTTTTATGTAACACCATCACCTGGACTACCTTTCGTTTCACTACTAACATTCGACCTATGTGGCCCTTCCGGGAATAATTTAGAATTAATCTCGTCAGTGCAGCTCTAGGGGTCATAGAATCTAGCAAGCCTTTCCACCGCGACAAAGTTGTAGCTCAAGAGAAAGGACATGAAATTTAAACTAGGTTGAAAGAGTTCGATACCAATCAGGGAATCCAGTGAAGTGTCTTGGAAAGAAGTTAATGATTGTGAGAAACACAGCGGTACATCAAAGAGATGAGTAACTCAGTCTACGCTAAGTAGTTCAAATGAATTTTCAATTGCTATCTTTCACTACGCACCAGGGAATTTTTCATTCCTTTAGAGATATACAAGCAGATTCCTCCCTATGGATTGCAATTTAAATAAACTGCAAAAAGCATTGGCCTCAACCAGGTGATAAAATCTTCTGCGGACGTAGATTACTACATTATTTTAGGGTAATCAGATCACGTCTGACATGGCAGAATGCAATTTAGTTTGCTAGTGTGCCCATTCAAAATTTTTCCGATTGTGAGTAGTACTTATGCAGAATAGAAAAAAAAAACTTTCATTCGTTTTTTGATAGGTCGCCTTCTTCTTGAGCTTTTTGTTATGATTAATCACGTGGCTCAAGGTTTTAGTTGGTGAATAAAACGCGTCAAATATTCAATCCCAGTGGTTCCTCACTTATCAGCCATTCATAGGCCTTACAAATGGGCCTCCTGTACTTTATTACTGCCGGCTCTAATGAGAGCAATTCCTTACCACGACGAAATCTTCTCTTTGAACAACTATTTTAAGTGGAAGTTGTTCCCCATTCATGAAAGCTGGCCTGTAACATTCACACTTTCCCATAATAAACGCAAGAAAAATTGTCGGAATGAAAAAGTATTTTTTTTTTCATCTATCCAATATTCCCCTTCCTTTTTTTACCATTTTCTTTACTTCTGCCGAGCTTAAATCTATCATTTTTAAGGGGATGGACGAAACAACGATGAATGCGGGAACATTTGACATGAATGACAAATAATTGTGATATTCTGAAAGAATTCACAAAAGAACTTAGCCTTTTGTAGGAATATTTGAATTTTACTGAAACACTTTAGTCACCCACTTGGTGTGAATAATTTCTCTTTTATATTATCTGACGGGACACGTATTCCTGCTAAAAATTTTTGCACGCCCTCTCGTCATTTACTTGTTAGGATGGACTTCTGTCTGACGTAAAAATTGTGCTCTAACACGAAAATGAGCCATTTGTAAGTAAATAACATTCGGATATTTATCCATTATGTGTCATAGTAAACAAAAGCGCCGCGAATCTTTTTAGTGACGATGATATCGATGTAATCGTATTCACACTGCTCCATGTACTCCATCAAACTGTCTATGCAGGCGAGTGCGAGGCTGATCCTGAGTGACTCACGCAATCTCCATTCCCTTCGTCGCCGCTTCCATTTTTCCATTTCTCTTGACCTTTACTGACTACGGTGTACATATTCCATAGTGCAACAAAATTTCTGGTTCCTAGGGCTAAACTCAACTGCATACAAGGCTTCCCCAATATTTTCATGCATCTATCGAGATTTTTTTCTTCTTTTTCAACGGTGAATATCCGCAATTTTTTATTAGTAGACTAAGAAGGTCTCAACCTCAAATGTACTGGCTGAAAATTTCGCAGGTGAATTATGTTTTTAACTGAGTTATGAGTCTTTAAAATGTAATATTCTCCGGCTGCTTGAAAACACGGCGTCATCCGTAACATGACGTCACGGGACGGTATTTACTGATAGCAGACTGAGGAAGTGGATAGAAAACCGGTGTATTCATTGGTATGAAACGCAAATATGGCGAAAAAAATGCTGTTTTAACGTCAAACTGCAAACTGAAAATGTTTTGGGTTGCCAAGGTGCTGTTGAAACATATAAAGGGGATTGTTTGCGGAGATTTGGTTGAATTGAATGAAAGTTTGTTTAGAAAGATTGAATTAAAGTAAGTTGATTGCATATTTTAATCTACGTTACACACCTACATCATTTGCTCAGTGGAATAAGTGCATTGCAGCATGGATATTCAAAAGACTAGTATGTGAAAACTATATAAATCGTGTTTAGTGCCCAGTCCCTCAAGTACCTCTATTTTCTCGCCGGGTTTTTTTTTGTGTCCCAAAGGACAAAAATAAAAGAAGAATGTGATTGGTGACCTAAAGAACGGAGTTAAATAATTTATTTATGTTGTCGATGGCGATGTTTAGGCATTCGAGCTGTGGGTATGGAGAAGAATGGAGAGGGTGAAATGGACGGAGAGGAAAAGGAACGACGAAGTGCTGGATATGGTTGGCGAGGAGAGGCAGCTTTTAGATGAGATACGGAGGAGACAGAAGGTATGGATGGAGTTGGGTGCTTAGCGGTGAGGGGATTTTGAAAATGGTGTTAGAGGGTAGAATGTTAGGGAAACGAGGGAGGGGAAGGAAAATAATAGGATTTTTAGATAGATTGAAAGAGAGTAGGCCTTACTGTGAGTTAAAGAAGGCAGTGCTGGAAGGAAAGGGAGGCTTCCAGATCACTTCTTGCGTACTCCATGGAAACCTACCTTAATCGGTAGAATACTATAATAAAAAAATTGTCAATGGGATATTTTTCAACGTAAGTGCTTGAGTCAGGCTTACCATAGGGTTTTATCGAATCACCAGTTTTTCTCGGATGGCCATAAAATTTTGGATGTATCACTTTTTTAACTTTGTAAACAACCCTATAAATATAGCTATTAGTCTGCCCACTGAAGGATTAAAGGTATAGGTAGGTGACTTTTAAGGAGAGTGAATACTTATTAAAATTAAATTACGGGTAAAAAATATGGATGGTAGGAGAAATATGATGCTTTTGGCAAGGTTAACTCAATATTTATAACTGTGAACGAAAAAAAAGATTTGATTAAAACTATCAAACTGGTGTGATAGGGAGTATTTTTGCTAGATATACCTAAAGTTTGATGTAAATTATTAGGCACTTGATTTATTTTACCAAAATTTCTTGATATAATTCATCAAACATTTTAATATTTCATAATCTGGTCAATAGTACGAAAGAGTTTGGTAAAAATAACTGAATTAATTTAATACGATTCTGAGTTTAGTAGCTTTCTTCGAAGTTATGATTAATTTTACGAAGAAGATTGCTTGTTTGGTAAAAACTATGAAACTCTACATTGCTATGCAAATTTGGTTCCATAAAATTTAATAAGCGTTTTTTATCTATCGAACGGTCTGTCGTTCCTCTTTTGTATATTCCAATGCACATTTACAGTTGAAAGATTCTTAAACCGGCCTTACATAAAAGATAGGTTGGTAGAAATTATTTTGTTATCATTATTTATGATGGCGATAACGTTTTAATTTTGTTTACGTTCATTTTTCTGTTTGTTCCTGCTTTAAATTGCAATGTTATCCGTAAGCCGGTGCATCAAAGGCAATGATTGAATAGCGTATTATCATGGGTATTATCAGCTGTAAGGTAACGTTTGTATATTTCGACACATTAAAACTTCAATTATAGATATTCCTGAGGTATAATCATTCGCGATCATGTTTAATAACATGTGATAAAAGTCGACCTACTAGACCCAATCCATGCTAAGAATATGACCCAGCACGTTAAAGTCATCTCTATATCGATGTAAAAAGCCTACAAATAAAGTTTACTTGCTGTTCTGCACTAGATATTCATATGGAGTAACTACTTAATGCAATTGCATGCACCAAGGATTCCTCTTAAGCTTATAAAGGGAAGCTGTAGTCACACCTTATTCACATTTCTAAAACAAAGATTGATTATTTACAATAACAATATATTATGGCGTATGAGTAATCAATTACTATGGCAACCGATTTAGACTAGTGGCTGGAGTTCGTTGCTACCACGCGGGGACCCACGTTCAATGATTCATGCAGGCGTATTATTATTCCATTTTTAGTTTGTATTTCTTTTGCAGGAACTTACGTAAAGCTCTTAATCTTATGATTTTCTATCAGAATAGTGTTTCCCTGGTTGAAAATCTTTCACATGTGCACGCTTCGTCGGTTATATTAACATTTCGATGTAGATGGTTTTTATCAAACTGCTGTGACCATTTCAGAAACAATTACCAAATCAGTTTGATAGAATTTATCAAACTGGTTTGGTAATTATTACTGAATTTTTCAGTGTGCCATATGAACCCAAAAGTTTGTTAAATTTCATCAGAAATCGATAGTTCTTATCAAACTTTTTTTTCCGTGTGATGCCCTTAACTTTCGCTGCATGTCAACGCAAAGCCTTCAATTTCGACTTATTTTTGCAGCGGGTCTCCGTTCAAAAACAGCAACTAGAGTCAATACAGCGTGAATTTTAGTTGAAATTTATTTTTTTGTCTATCAAATACTTTTTATTGCCTTTTAACGATAATTTGGATCTCAAATCCGGCCGATCGGGGAAAACTATTTTAGTCCCGATTGCTTGGTTACCAAGGGAACACATAAGACAAATTTTCAGCTAGCAATGGGTCTACTAAATCTTACTTGCTATTAAATAAATAGGTATTTAAATAAGTTCGCAATAATATTTTTATTTATCGCATAATTATTTAGCAGCTTGCTTCTACTCCACGGATCGCGGTAGTTAGGAAGCAAATACTGTTTTTCAGAAAATCAGCCGCCATAAGATAGTAGACCAAAAGTTAACTGTCGGATTGTGCCTCCTTAAATCCCTCTTAACACATTAACGGCCAAGGCAAACATTTGGTAGAAAATTTTAAATTTATCATCATATTTTGTCTTAATATGTACTAGAAAAGAAATTTTGAAACATTATAGGCTCTAAAAATTTATTTATACCAGAAAAATAATCATGCTTTTTCGCACCTTTGGCGGAATGTGGGTACTTGGGTTAACATATCATGAAAACAAAAATGTTTTTCTTTTCCACTGACCACGTAGACACGCATAAATTAGTATTTAGAATTATTATTAGTATTTAGTATTTTCATTAAGTAACCGCTCATACCTTAACAAAGTCCTTTATTTATAAAAATTATTTGGATATAAGGGCACATTAAATTTTACCCAGAAATATACATTGTGCTTAGTACATTACCGGCACCTTTTTCCTTGATACCTTTTTCTCAATAATGTGATCTACATTATCTTATTTAGTGTCCGCTAGTAAATAATTACGAGAAGGTTTGTCTATTCTCGGATTTGATGGTCCTTTTGCACGTATTTCTTAGTGATTGCGATTACTGAATTGGTCCCCTTTATTTGACGTTAGGGCGTCGTTCAATCTTTGAGAAATAAATTGGAGATATTTTGAGCCCAATATCTTTCCTATTAATTCTCCATGAATTATTAAACACACTATCCAGTAAATTGGTAAGCAATGGCCACCACCACTTTTTCCCTCTGATTTGGTTTCTATAATTCGCGTTTGTATTATCGTGATATATACTCCACCTATGGGCTTATTGCAGTCACCTATGACGGGAAGCTGGGGAAAAGTTATTTCTTTTCTTTTAAATGGTAAATTGGCTATGTGTTTCTGGCCACAATTTCAACAAAGCTTTCATTCCATTTGACCGTGAACAATTCAGACTCCTCGTCAAAATCATAATGAATTGCGTCCCGAGGTTTTTTTCCAAAAGCCTTAGACTCTTCAAGCGGGCATTTTCCAGTGTTTTTTTCCCGAGTGGTTCAAGTGGCAAAGGATCGTTTTTCCTTCAGTGTTTGAAACAAGGAACATGAATAAGATAAATCGCCAGAAAATAACCGATACTGAGTAGTATCGGGAATTATTTTCATGAAATAAGAAGCAACGATAGCTCCTAATCTTACCTTCACTCCATGAGGGTTTGATTGTTTTATCCCCTCCATACGATAACAAATTGCATGATGTAACCATCTGAAGAGAAAAGGCACCATAATTTGAACCCCGATCGAATCGGTTTATTTTGTATCAAAATTTTTGCTGAGCGGCATCAAAAATACGGAACCATTTGCTCATCCATAGAAAGGTTATGAGAAAAAAATCTAAACAGTAAAAAATAGCATTCAACATAGTAAACATTGGTCTCAGCTTTGCAAGTTTGTCCGTTTCCTTTTTATCTTTTGATATTTTCCTTTTTATCTTTTTACTCATAGTTTGACGAACTAATTCAACCCCTTTATCTTTATAATATTTTTAGACAAGTACAAGTCCTGCTGCGGGAGCACATGATACCTAGAGAGAATCAAAATCTCAAGGAACATTTCAAGTCTACAATACTAATTGCAACTGATGCCTATTGCTATCAGTAGTATACTTTTCTTTAAAATATACCATTCTCTTCCAAACCTCGTCATCAAGAAACAGGAGGAAAATGTCAGTTGGAGAGACACCTCCAAATTCACGTCTTATTTTTTCGTCATACTCCTCCTCTTTAGACATTGGACGACACAAAAACTTACCATCAATATCCTTTTCCCATTTGGTAAAATTAGTCCCTTTTATCAGAGGACTTGACACCATATTTTGGTACACTGATGGCTTTCCTTCCTCTTCTTGCGCACTCAGCCGGTGCTCCACTATGCCATCGTCTCAATGCGTTTCCAATATTACCGCGATGTCATTGTTAATCTGCTCCGCAGTTAAAATGTTATCAACGATATCTTCTTCATCAGTCATGTTTTTAACCTCTGGCGGTATACTGACAACATCCGTAGCGTCATCCACAGAATCCAGGGCTTCCTCTAAAGTGATCAAGATATCTTGGGTGGACATACACCTTTTACTATCCATCTACAGTAGTCTCGGAAATTTTGATTAAATGAAAGAGTTAATTTTTTCACTCCTACGTAGCCTGAAAGGTTGATCTTGAAGCTCTAGGATCACCCGGTTAGACACGTCATACCTTAAGAATGCGTATAGACCTATGAGACTCATTTCGGGAAACTTTCTTCTAGAGATGGAAGGTAAGATCCATTGATGTCTACATAGCGGTGATCCGTTTCTGAATGACCGGCGCTGTTTGAGGAACTGTACGTTACACGCAGTTAAAAACCGATAGGTTTTGTGGCGGGGAATTGAGCTGTTCATCAGTACACAATGACTAATTGAAGCCTCATTTTAGAAGAGGACAGTTGTGAGACCAGTGTGATAAGAAAATACATTTTATGGTATTTTAAACCCAACAGTTCTTAAATCGATGTACCGAATAATTACAGGGTGGCATACTATAACCAAGGTTTGCTAAATTTGTGTCTCGGTACGGTGCTTCAGTCCTAATCTGCCATACCCCCAAAACGCCAAAAGTGCGAAAACGCACCTTTATATACACGTGTCAAAATTGTGCATCTCTAAATATATTACTTTATTTTTAAAAAATCTGAGAAATTAGGCATTGATTGCACATTTATAATATTAGTATTAGGATTCATGAATATTTTTAGTGAACTCGTAAAAAATAGTTGATAGCAGTCAATTGGCAAGAAATTTAGTAAACTTGAAAAAATATAACTTAATTATCACTTCAAAATTTTTAAAGAAAATGGTTGTAAAAATAAGTTTATAATCAATTGAATAATTTACCATGGAAAAACTATTAAATAACGGAGTAGATATTTTTCACGAACTAATTAAAAAATGGTAGAATTTGGCACATTTTTCCGTAAATGGTTTGTCATGTTGTGCTTAGAAAAGCTGGTACAAAGCTCGCCCATGATTTTTACTTCGATTTTTTGCAATCAAGGCTCTACCGCTCCACTCTCTTACCAATATGAATGGTGTACCGTGCGATGACGTAAGAAGTAGTTCCAAGTCACGTGACTTCAAGCGATATTCGAGAAATTTTAATTACCATTGATGACGTGTATGGAATACTAGGACAGTTTTGGCTTATTTTTTGGACTCATGAGAAAAGTTTTTAGTCAATGAGACAATAGCACGATGAAAAAATTTCATGCCTGTTCCCCATCGTTTTAAGAGGATATTTTAAAAATCTCACTGGCTTCTCTGGACAGGTCATGGTCCAAATGCAAATAAAGTAAAAATAAAACTGATAAAAATTAAGCCTGACTTCACCAAACCCACACTGACAGCACTCATTTTGCTAAACATATATTACTTTGAAGTCAATGCACATTGGAAAGTATAAAATCACTTTTATGAGGCGAAGTTCGGAACAGACGCCGCGCTGTTGCGTACCGACTGCCGATTGTGCAGTGAAATTAATAATCTTACGTAAAACACTACTTACCCACTCATTTATAATAAGCAGATGGATTTGAATGACTGTACGGAGTAACAAAATATCCTGAGAATATCCCTTTATCCGTGACTCTAATTTTTTATACCTATAGCATAAGTTCTAAATTGTAACCTGGTATTCTGTTTTCAGAAAAAAATTGCCAGATCGATCACTAATATTTACTGCAAGGAAATCTAGCTTCGATTGAACGCTACGTCTCCGTCAATTTTAGCCTTAAATGTTATACTTTGTAAATAATTGGTTTCATTTTGTTAGAAGATAGATGCGAGATAATAATGCATTGGGACTGTGATTCATTATCTGTAAGCAATAATTGCAAAAAAGCGATAAGTATAAGCGGGAAAGAAACACATTGTCTATATTGAACTTAATTTGAGATCCGGAACGGAGAATGATAAATGTATGCAAATGATTAATGTGGGAATGATGGGTAAAGGTTCCCCTTCTGATGAATATTAAATGGAGAGAAATACCATGGCAGCTTAGTAATTCTCCCTACTCCTCAATGCTCAGTGAACGTGAATTGTTGGATTGCAAGCGTATTTTTCGAATATCCACTCGCTGGACGTTCATGGTGTCCCTGCTTTTTTATATCTGGAAAATAATCTATGAAGATCAAGGTTGTGCTGTGGCTAGTTTATTGGTTTGCCACCCAATGGGACTGGGTTCACACTTGGCGGTGACATTGATATTTCAGAGACTGCCTGATCCCTGTATCTCAAGTAGAGGGCACATTAAATGCAACAGACCATCGGTAAGATTGAACTCTCAGCCCTGTCTCCTTGGTGCCTTACGTTAGCAGCAGGCTAAAGTGTGTGTCAAGTTTCTCTTCAACCTTCCCTTCATGCCCATACTTCGTGGCACAATAGGAGGGAATACTCAAAATTAAAAATTGGATTTCGATATTTAAAACCAAAAGAATATGAATGAAAAATACACAGGCCAATTTTCAAAACCTCAAATTCGATTTTTACCAGAGATAAGTAGCTTTGAAAGTCCGCTAGGAGCGTCAGCCACGCCCACGATGCGAAACGTATTTCAATTGGCAGACGCCGCGTGACGTGTAAACCTCATGAATGTCGCGTGAGCAATGCTTAAGAAAGCCATAAACATTCTGCGTTCGAGGGAAAAGTCTACAGTCATCTCGAAACACAATGTTAATTTTGTTCTGGCTATTTCCAGAAATGTACTGAAGTTATAAATAGAGAGACTGGTCAATTTTTTGTCTCAAAAAGAACAATTTCATTGAAGTGATAGTTTTACGAGATTAAATGTTTACGATTTTAATTTGAACAGTATTCACGGCCAATATCCTTGATACTTTAAATTGTGAACATACCTACGTGAAATACTTTCCTTCCTACAGTTTTTTTAGCTTAGCATTTGTAGATGTAAATTATAAAATAAAAGAACAAATCATTGCAATCAATATCTTTCCGCCAATAGCTGCTTATGGACTGCTGAAGGGAGGAAATTTGGAGCTCTCTCCTTTTTTGAGTAATGGTATTCAAATTTCGTTTGCTCAGCATTTTATAAGCAAAGGTCACTTATGTTCCTGGTTATTTTTTAAGTCAGATTCGTACTATAACAATGATAAGTGTCATCAAAATCAGGAGTAACTCATTCACTTGTTCTTTTACATCAAAATATCCATAAGTTCACTCATACTTTCGTCTGATACACTCATTTAGTCACCTTAAAAGGTTAAAGGACAAAGTTTTTGCACCACTTCTGCTTCTCAGGGAAATTCAGTATAACTTACTCCTTTCGTAGTTTTCGATTTCGCTTCGCATGTATCCCTGTGAATATATATACACTCAAAGAGGTAAATTATTTTACAACTGTAAATTTATCTCTCTGCTCCTATTTATGTAGGATGTAATGATTATTTCGTGTGCCTTTACTGCACACTTGCACCGGTTTTCACCCTTACTTTCTATAATGCTTATCATTGAATGTAATATATGTGACTGCGGTGGCCTCTCTTTGGTGCTGCGGAGGTGAAAATTGAAGGATCGACACTGTTTATTTTAATATTTTCAGCTCGTTTTCTCTTTTTTACTTATTTATAGATTTATTCCACCGTTATTTCGCTGCCATTGCTATATATGATTTTTTGCTAATACGGCTTTTTAAAATTAGAAATTGGGCAAGAGTTTAGGCTTCCTTTACCCGCATTTCTTAATTTTAGGAAATTTCTAAAGTGGTTCACCCAGTGGTAAATGATGGATAAAATCCCGATATTTTGGAATTAACGTACAGTTTAAAGTCTTGGGGAAGGTGTCACACATTGCGTTGTTTATTTTCTACTTATCCTGGTTCCATTAATTATAGTTCAAAATATTTGCTAGTTTTCATTCACTACGAACTTACCTCCGGTTTCTTTGTTTAGTAGTAAGAGTTGCTAAGTTATCCGTGTTTATTATTTACTATGCGTGTTTCTATTTATCAAACTGGCGGTACCTCCTCGCGTCAATTGTGCTTATTTCTGCTTTATGTGAGTAATACCATATACATATTGTAGTATTTCCTGGAATACAAATTTGAGTAAATATTGCGTTTTATTGTAGTATATGACATTTCATTAGGTCAGCGTCGAGGAAACTTTCCATTGCAGTAGTTGGCTTTTAATGCACAAGGTAGAAAGGAAGAGTGGAAAGGGCGAATGTGCAGTAAATGCACACGAAATCGTCATTAAATCTAACTTAAATTGAAGCAGAATGATCTATTTGCAATTAAAAAGGAAAAATTTCCCGTCGAGTGCATATATATTTAAGCACACACGAAATAATTTTGTCATAGACAACCAACGGAGTAATGGAAACTATATTTCTTTGAGAAGCAGAGGTGGCTTCCATGCAAATGATTCTCACAATTTCTATAATTACTAATTACTGAAGAAATATGCTGTTTCGGTGCAGCCATGGAGAATCATTATATAGGAGGTTAAAGATAGTGCCACTAGGCGTTGCCATGAGCACCCCAAGCTAATGAATTTCGCCGTGTTGCCAGTTGTAAAGCTTCGGGTCGTTACATGGGGAAACGTATTGTTTTGAAGGGCTTTCGGACGAACAGAAAACTGAATTAACCCACGGTTGCACGCGCTTTTATTGTGACGCGGTAGCACGCGGGGCGGGGAAAAGACCGACTGGTTGCATACGGAGAAATAAACACTAATAAGCACTATATAAACCATTTATTAGACAGGTTCTGTCGAAAAACTGTTTAACAGAAGGTTCATATGCATTTTAAGATATCAACAGGGAGAACATAAAAGAAAATTTTCTGATTACAAGAACAACATTGCTAGTTACAACTCGCAATCAGTCATCAACTCCGTCAGCATTTTGGGAACATGATATCCACTTGAAAACACAGTGCTCCCGGCAAATGAGGTTTTTACACGTATTGCATACTGTCTTTGTTTTCCTATTTTTTAAGATGGGCAGTAAGCACATCGGCCATCAGCATGGAATCTCATTTTATCGCCTCTCTCAAGTAAACCCAATATTTCCCGTAACCGGAGTTGCACAGATAATTTGATATTTTGCTGTTTCTCCCTTTTTAGGAGATGCTTTGCTCGCTAATGCTTTGTTTTGGAAGCCCGGTCCGTAATTTATGATTCGGTATGATGGCTCGTTGGTATAATAGGTCGCAAAAGCGATTTGTAATTAGGATTTCTAGGTTTAAATCCCAGATAAGCAAAATAACTTTTCGTGTTATCCTTGATGTAAATATACACTCGCGCGTATAGAGAATTAAAACATTGCTTGTTTCATGTGGTGCTTTGAAAGACGTTCATTGTCAAAAAGCAAAAAAGTAGGGATTTTCAATCCCAGAGTGGCTAACTGAGCAACGATTTCGTTACGTGTGTTTGTGGACATGTGACATCAACACCTTATTCAGTAAACCCAGCCTAAGATTCGCTATCGATGAAGATGGCTTTGTGATGTAACTAGTTGGATGATGCCGGAAATCGGATGATTAGGGTTTGAATCCAGGCTAAGTCAAAAAATTGAATACTGTGATACTTGTAAATTAATAAAAAATACCGTACTCCATTTTTGCTTCGAGTATCAGCCCGTATGGTGCTGCTCTATAGTAATTCTGTATTAGTACGTATCTCTCCCGAAAAAATACAGCTATGAACGAGAACACAAAAGGAGTGTATTTTTTCCATCCATAAAAAATTTCACTGCAGTATTGTCTTCGAGAGTATAAACACACGAAGTTTATTTATCAGGAAAAAGACTAGATTGATTTTTTTCATGGAAAATTTCACCCTTGGCTTGCATTTTCACCCGTATACGTAAATGCATACACAATCATTTGCTGCCTACAGTGTTTCTTTAAATCCTTTCCAGATTCTTAGGGATCCTTCAAATAACCATTGTGTGATACAATTAGTGCTGCAATGTGGTTTTCATTGAAATTTAAAAAACCAATTTCATTGTTTACTTCAATTCAGAAACTTTATGAAAGTTCTTGAAATCGACTAAATTTCAATGAAGTCTGCCTGCTTCATTTCACCATCAGTGTTTTGAGTTGCAACTGTGCTCTTGTCTCTTCAGTGGCTGCATTTGGCACTCAGAGAGATGCTGTCGGAGCAGCACGAATGGGCAGCCATTGTGAGCAACCGAGTGAAATCCCGTAATGGAGGTAAATACAAATAAAATATAACTCATTCTGCTTTCTTTATAGCTCGTCAATCTGATCTGACCAATTAAAACTCTGGCCGTGATCAAAAGCTGCAATAGTCAAGTTCATTTGATAACAAGGTTACACCTAGGGCAACAATTCCATGTGACAATTTTCTGACTTTTACCAACTGGAGATGTATCTAACGGTCTTCGCCAAATCAATCACTTACTTACTATGGGTACTTTTGGAAATTATATGCTCATTTTTTTAACGCACTAAACAAATATAACTCTGCAATTTTCCAATCAAATAGCAGTCATTAGAGGGAAAGAGATATATCGACTTCTCTTTCTATTATTTATAATTAACATTCCTGTCTCATGCCAACCTTTCATTTTCATTTTTTATATATACCTTTGATTTCCAGTCCAAATATTTGAAACTTTCCTCATTTCATGTCTTAATGTAAACAATTCTCTTATTTCATGCAGTGTTTTGAAATTCGTTGTCACTGAATGGGGCAAAAAAGTAGGGGTTTTCTCCCCAAAAGTGGCTTAATAACCACCACCTTCCCTACATGTGCTGAACTGTGGACTTGTGATTTAAACACCTTGTTCGGTGAAAACCTAACCCGAAGTTTGCTCTGGGCAAATGGCTTGGTGGTGTAACTGGCTAACAAATTTGACCGCACAAAGCGGGGGCTACTCATCTCCTTGTCTTAGTCCTCTTTTGATGCTAAAGGTGCAATGCAGAAGATATCAAAATTGCACAGAACAGTGCAAGTAATATACACTTACAAAAAGGATAAATTTTGCGTGTGACACAATAGAGAAGAACTACTTCTCTATGAAATGGCTGTCAGATAGGAATAGAAAATTGCGTAAAGAGCAATCTCATAACGTTTTGACTTCTAATGATGGTGATATTTACCCATACGCTAGCAGATTCATAATCTCAGACATAACAAAAATGCTTTGCAGCATTTTATCCCGTTTCTTAAAAGCGTTTCAAAAACGGCGAAAAGCATGCTGAAACAGTACATAATTCTGTCGATTATCGTTTTTTTCTCGACACTGAATAAGTCTTTCCCCGGTATCTACAACGTTTCTATGCAGTCTCAAAAATATTTTCTTCAGTGCTAAAATCGGTTTTTCATGCCCCGAAAAATACCATTTTATAACGTTTTTATTTGCGTTCTAACTGCACATAAAACAAAAAAATCCTAGAGAAGGGAAGAAGTACATTAAATCCAAAATACAGCTATAGACCTCACGTATATGTGAGAACAGAGATATCCGCAGGATGCGAGGAAATACTTTTTTTTTCTGATATCACCGCGTAGGTTTGTTGTGGCAAAAACGACAGTTTGGCCGGCACTTATACAAGCCTCTTCAGGTCGAAGAATAAATAATACCGCGGTAAATATTCGGCCTGGAGATGCTAGAGGCATGCGAATCTGTCGTGTTCGTCTCAACAAACCGACGTTGTAATAACCGAAAATTTTACATTATGTGAACATGCTTCAACCGGGTCCACGATACGCTTTTATTTCTGTTTTGATGGAACTCTTTCCGATTGTTACACTTGCATCTCAAATTTATTTCATAAAACGGTGGGATTTGAATCAAAGCGCAGGGCATAAAAGGCACAAGACAAACACAGCACGTACGATCTCAAGGCGAATGAACCGAAAAATGGACGCTCATAGCTCCTCGTGGCTGGAAGTGCAAAAGGCGATGCGTCATTGTTTGGGTTAGAGCTAGCCAGCCCTAACCACGCATTCAAAAACGCAACAAAAACACCAAAAAACGCTTTTTAAGGAAACAGGATATTCATGTAAGAAGAAAAATTCCTGAAAAACGTGTTTAAATATTTCTGCACAAAAGACAACAATTTTTTGCTGAAAAAAAAATATTTCACTGGTTTTTTCATGTTAGGACTTGATAATGCTTATTTATGCACTAAAATGAAGTAGTAATGCCTAGAAGGCACGCATAAAAGTCACATGGAGGGTGCATTAATGATGCGCACTTAATATTCATTTAAGATACGAATAGAATGTGATTTTAACGTGAATTTCCGATTAACGTTTCATGTTATTATTATGGAACATATCATGGGAATTTTAGGTGCATTATTGGTGCTGATGTATTGATGTTACTATGGCGATTATATAAATTTCATTTGATTTGTATCACGCATGTAGTCATAAAATTATCAATATAATTTAAAAAATTTATCCCTTTACATTAATTGTATACTTGTGTAGATGCGTGATTTTGTAAAAAAAGATTTATTCTGGTTAATATAAATAAGTATTTGAAATAAGAAATAATGGGCAAATGAATCCTGTAGCAATTTTCATGAGTCACGACCCTGTATCCAGACCAAACTATAAATTGAATTATCATGATACAAAACTAATTTTTCGATTCCCTTCCTAGATGATTCTGCAGATGTGGATATGGAATCCATCATAATGGAAGCTCTGAGAACAACTTCAAGCATACTCGGGCTTGGAACCGAGCCAAGTGTAATGGGTGCAAATGATGGTGACGAGACGTGTTCAATATTTCACATTGAATACTTGGATGAAGAGAAGTTTACAGATACGGGTTTCAAGAACTGGATTCGTGCCATAAACCAGCGTGTTTCCCTTAATCGCTCATTGTTCCGTCTGAGGTGGAAGTTGGACAAGTTAACCAAAGACTACGCTCAGGCGAGCGAGAGTGAAGAAGGTGCCGAACGTGCCACACAATTTCAGTAAGTATCCACTCATTAGTAGGTTTTGTTTCGTGTACAGGTGTACACTGATTTAGTTACTATTTCATACTTTCCAACGCTTGTTTTAAGTTTTCGGTTTTTGCATCTCTCCTCCCTCTGAATCCGCCCTTACCTCCACCACCTTGAATTAGCCACAATTTGGAGCCTAAATGTTTGTAGAGCTCCCGGATTGAATGTATCCTACATACCTCCTCCCCCATCACCCCTTCTCTCCCTCCTTAACCGTCGTTCAAAATATCCCGTGTTCCTGCATCCCACATGCTCAACCAGTCCTATGTACGTTGAAAAAGAAGACGATGTCTTCAAAATCTCCGGAAGCGTTTTTTCCACCGTGAGGACGCCGTTTATGTGTTTAATTTTAACCTTTTCCCTAATAAAGATGTAAATATACCTGTGGATGGTTCTTGACCCGGTTGACGGAAGCCGCAAATTTTCGTCGGAGATTTTTCCTACGCAGGTGAACGAATGCTAAATACATACGTATCCTAGCTCTCCATCTTTTATGACGGCCGCGGGTGTGCAATGTCTTTGTTTCCGGACCAAACACAGCGGGGCTTAGGCTTACCCTCGAAATCTTTGAGCAGGTACTCGGACCTCTCGTCTTATATTACACCTCTAAGCGGCAAGGGATCACGGTCATGCATTTTTTATCAAGTTATTTTGCGAAATAAACATTTAAAAACCACAAAACACTAGGTTGAAATGCTGTCCCAATCGCTAATGGTCGTGAAGTCACCCCAGTAAACTTCTTTTAGTTACCTTGGATTAAGGCACCCCTGAAATGAACCTAGGTTTTATCCATACATATCATCATTAGATACATTTATTTGCGACAAGGACCTTGCGAGAAGTCCCCGAAGAAGCCCTCCGGGACATGAACCGGTAATGGCAGAATCATTGGAAAAATATGTGGAAACACAAGGGCATTATATGGTTGGACGAAAATTACTTTGCTCTTCAACAAAACACACACTTTATTGCCGACTAGTTTCGGTACACTGTACCATAGTCTTGAAAATGGTACAGTGTAGCAAAACTGGTTGGCAATAAAGTGTGTTTTGTAGAAGAGCAAAGTAATTTTCTTCCAACCATATAATGGAATTCAACAAAGTAAAGACCTCAACAATTCAGTACAACAGGGGCATTACTTTGAAGAATATATAGTGATTGTGTAAACAAAACATATAATTTCTAAAAAAAATTGCATTACTTTCGGATAGCACCCTGTTGGCAGGAATGCTATGGTGAGAAAGCTTGAAGATTAAACCCTGGGTTCATACCCGGTCAAATGCTACTTTCAAATCTAGGAAGATGACATACAAGATCAGCTTTTTGTTGAACCAAAAAGTGGTGGATCCTGTTCATAAAATCATTTGATGAACTGAAAAAGTAAGGTATATAGTAGGGATGAGTCGATTCCAAATGTCGATTCTCGATTCCACCGATTCTCGGGCACGGAATCGGAATCGAGAATCGATCGCCTAAAGTCGATTCCGATTCCATCGATTCCAGGAAGATATATGTTATGAACATAGACTATAAGTGCTATAAGTTTGGGGCATAAAGGCTGCCACACACCTAAGCGACCGCGGTGTCAGCCTTGCCCGCGCGGAGGATACGCCCCGCACGGGGGTGCTGTGATGAACATACCGAAGAGGCCTCGGAAACATGAAAATGTCGGCAAGAGCGACAAACCGACGAACCCTGAAATGCCTCGTGCTTATGAGCAACTCTCATAGAAAAAAAATTGGAAACCACGGGATCGGGAAGCATTGCATGCATTTTTCGTTCTTCTATTAACCGCTGGTCACGGCGAATCAAATTATTGCAATTATGAATCACATTCGAAGAATTCATTTGGACCACCAATTTTAAAGTATGATGTATCGATAGATATGTTTTTATTTTCGAATGTTATTTGAAGTCTGATGAAAATAAAAACGTACAGAGAGCGAGTTTTCCTGTGAAAAAAAGTTTCTTATAAATACGCGCTGAGAGCGGTTTTTTTATATAAGTAACTTTTTTAGACTAACACGCGTCTGCGTTAATAATAAAAAAATTAGACACATTCGCGATTATATAGCCCAGTTTTATCAATGCAACCCTTGAGAAAGTTGATACTTGCTTGGCATAAGCCACCGCGGCCTCCCGGAGGACTCGACAGGTTGCGTTCGGCCGCCACTGCGCACCGATCAGGCTGCTCTGGTATGTATGGACGCAATGAACGCTACATTATTGTTTAGCCACCGCGGCTATTGTTATTTTTAGGGATGGTCGGATCGGATACCTCTGATCCAAATATCCGCGGATATTGCCCTTCATCGGATGCATCGGATCCAAAGTCGCGGAAGACATCGGATCTTGATCCGAAATTTTAAATAATAGCTTCAGTGAATGCAACGCCCCATAATGGTGGAAAGAGCTCCGATTTTCTCTTCGAATGCGCCGTCGCATGCGATTCTTGTCCTATTCATGAACCGTTTTGTTTGAAAGCTCTCGCAGAGAGTACGAGTAGAATTTCAGCCGTGGCCAGGATTTTCAGCCAGAAAATAAAAAAAGATAAAAATACGACTGGCACATAGTGTGACTCTTCCCAAGAGATTGAACAATCATTGGGGGAATCTCAGCGTCGAAGGATAATCACCAAATAACCACGTCAAAAGTAACTACGTTGCAGATTTCAGAAAACCTTCCTCGGCCGTCCATCAGCTCGTACCTCTTTTGTTTTTTTTCGTTTCCGAAATCACACGGACCATAAATCATTGTATTCTAAGGAAAATATTAAATCACAAGAAAACAACTGAAGCTTGTTTTATCTCTACCTCGTCTCACCAACTGACCTTTTTTGGCGTACCTGCTTCAGTTATCCGTTTCTAGACGACAAATGCTAGGAGAGTAACTTTCTGGGCCCGAAGATATCTCGATAGCTTCGACAATTAAATGAAATGCAAGAGATTTAAAAAATAATTAGACCAAATGAGACGCATTCCTGACGATAGTTCTGTTTATTTTTCAGCTGTTATTGATTGCCACTCAGTTTTCTATCCACAATTCTACAATTAGACTTTACTGATATGCAACATTGTCCAAACAGCACAATTTTCAAAGAAACAAGCGCAGCATTAACCCCTCAAACAATTAGATGCGGATTGGAAACGTCACCTACATACATCACATAGCGCGCCCGACTTCGCTTTGAAGGTAACGACGTCACTGAAGCAAGATCTGACTTTTTCGTCCTTGACTCCCTCATTTGTAGCCTCATTGTTTGAAATACGGATGGAGCGCGCGCTCCTTCCCAGTGTCGTATCCGTCCGGACCATCCCCCTCCCTGAAATATAAAAAACACAATTATTATCCTTCACAAAAGAAAACAAAATGTTGAAAAACCAGGAATGTGCAAATTTTTTCTATAACAAAATAAGTTTTTTTTTTCGATTATAAAAAGTTTTAAAATTAGTTTAAAACCTATTATTTAGTGCCTGCAGGGGGGAATATTTTAGAAAAAAACCATGGTTTTTTTCTAAAATATTCCCCCCTGTCTCCCCCCCCCCTCCCCCGAACGAAATTCCTGGCTACGCAACTGCTCCTTCCTCTCCACCTCTCCTTTACGCGCTTCTCGTGCCCACCCCTTCCTCATGCTGAGCGGTTGAGCACCCCGTCGCACATGACGTCAATGCCGTTTTAAATACTGTTAATTGTGTTGCTGATTGCGCAGTTGCAATTTAATTTAATGATACACCGATAAAAATGTCTTTCATTGTGTATAAACATTTCCATTGAGATAAGGAGAACCAATGAATGCCATGTGCGTGCACTGTGGCATAAATTATCGCGAGTATGTGCTAAATCCACCTCACCATACTGAAGCATTTTCGGGTAAAACACAAGTAGGTACACAATGAGAAAATAAATTTTGGGGGAAACGTGCGTGAGGAAAAGTTGAATTCAGTCGATGGCAGGGGGGTAGCCAGGAATTTTGTTAAGGGGTGCAGTCCAAAACCAGTGGGGAAAATTTTTAAACAACAGAGTACAAAGAAGAGGGTTTCAAAACTAATTTTAACAGTTTTCATTATAGAAAAAACTTCAGTTTTCAAAGATTCATTTTTTTCATTTTTGTAAATTCATCAGTTTTAAATATTTTGTTTCCTTTTGTGAAGGAAAGTAATTGTGCTTTTATATTTTGGGGGGTCCTCTTCCTAAGCCACTGGTCAGTGGTTCATCCTAAGATTTTTCCTATTTTCATTTCTAAACCCAAGCATAACAGTTTAGATCCAGAGCATGTAAAGATGTTTTTAAAAAAACAACATGAAAGCCTATAAAAAAGATTTTTAATTTATAAAAATATTAAAATGTGGATGAAAATCTAAAAAGCATTCCATTAATTGTGTGTTCCCAGAATAAACTTGAATAATGACTTTGTTTAATGGCAGGAATTTGAAAATGCATTTGGAGTCGAAAATATCCGATTCGAAAGATCAGGCTCCAAAAATCCTGGATCCGTCCAGCCCTAGTTATTTTATTCCATTCAATTCTTAAATTTTAATGACAGCAATACTACAGATAAATCAAAATCCCACCTGTTAGAAGGAACAAGAATCGATGGAATCGGAATCGAGAATCGGGAATCGATTTGAAGGAATCGGAATTGGAATCGGAATCGAAAAGAAGTGGAATCGACTCATCCCTAGTATATGGATATAATGGGGAAGTTTGCTATAGATTGACTGAATGGACTTGATTTTTTGTTGTTAATGACACCTTTATATTTTATGATTCCCTAAATTTTATTTTTTATTGTGTAGGAAAGCGTATAATTAGTTAACGAAGATACAGCTGTGCCCTCATGTATTATGATGGAATAATCTCAATTTTCCGCCTAAAATGTGGAAAAAAGCAGAGGAAGGTGAATTGGTGAATTAAAATATGGATGGAGCAATGGTGAGCAAGTGAATCTAACGTTACTGAATCGTGCGGAAAGTGCTGTTGTGTCACCTATTATTATTTAGCCCGTATCAGCTGATTCTAATATGCTCACTTAAAGATGTGATAGACCGTCAACTATGCCGATGAAAAATGTCTTAATTTTGTGAATAACTATCTTGCTCATTGAGGCAACAGTTTTCATTGAAGTCGCAACTTTAAAGAGATAAATAACGATGATTTACTTTGTGAAGCATGTACACTTCCATGGTCCTCTATTAAGTTTATGGAAAAAGTTGAAGGCAAAGGTGTAATTTTAAATAATCTTCTAACGTACCTTTTGGATAAATTTTGCCGCGGAGAAATTGATTCGTATCTCCAAACAGAATGCACTTTGGTTGAATGCGGAAATTAAACAATCAATTTCATAACATAATTCACAGAGTCCGGCGATATCTGGTGGAAATGTTTTATATGCATGAGAATAAACTAAAATGGTAAACTTCCACACAATTTTATTTACATAAGTACCGACCCGGTTTCGACACATAGTGGAAGCCTGTGACTCATATGCAAGTATACTCTGCGTTTAAAAGCATCAAGTATATAGCTCAAGTCTCGGATGATATTCCCCTTGATTTCATCATATCATTAATTCCACCATACCTCACCAACATTTTCAACTCGTCACTATCACAAGATCATTTTCCCATTCAATGGAAATCTGCACTAGTTAAATCTATACCAAAAAAGGGAGACACTCTAGATCAATGAAGTTTTCGCACAATATCTTTTCTTTCAATCATTTCAAAGGCACCAGAAAAACTTGTTAATGAACAAATCAATACCTTTCTCAAGCAATATAAAATATTCAATGATTATCAATTTGGTTTTCGGCACGGACATAGTACCCACCACTGCCACCATGTCGGTTCACTTTTATTATCACTTGATGTTTGCTCGTCAGGACTATATTGCAAGTATCAAATCTATGCAGACGTTTTACAGATTTGTTTGCATTCCACAGTCAATAATTTAAGCAATAGCTCGATGTATATCAACGGTGACTTAGTATTCCTCCAAGAATGGTGCAATAATATCTTCGTATGCATAAATCCCAAGCAATACTATTTGGTAACTCAAGAATTATAGCGAGAAAGCTGAGGGATGAACTGCAAAATTTACGTGCTGCCGATTTCTTTTTGCGATTAAGTCAGAAACTTAGGATTAATTAATGGTCAAAATCTCTCTTGGGCATCGCATGTAAATAAAATCACTAAATCTGTTCATCAATCACTTTATCCCCTATTAAAATATAAATATGTCATCCCTACATTTCTTCAAGCGTAAACAATATCTACATTAATATTACCATCATTTTACTATTCTGACATTGCCTACCAGGATCTTTCTCAAGAACTTAGTCTTAAGTTTCAACGTTCCTTGAACATATTCATACTTAAGTAACAATTATCGGACCATGTTAACGATTATATTAAAAAACTTTCATGGCTGAGACTCAATTCTCGACGCCGGCTGCATAATCTTTCTATCTTATATCAAATTCTAAACACAAACACACCGCCTTACGTATCATGCGAGTTCAGGAGTCTTGATACTGTCCAATTGACAAACACGAGAGGGAATCACAATCTTGTTATACCTCATCACCAAACTGTCATTTACAGCAAATAATTTACCGTTACTGCATGTGGGGAATGGAATAATTTTAACCTTTTAACTAGGAACTCATTATCATTGGTATCTTGTAAGAGAAGGCTACATAAAGCACTTTCCACTTCACGCAGGTTTCAAACACCCCCTTCTTGTGTGGGCGTTTTCCTGCAGTAGGTTTTTTCGCTGAAGGATACTACACCCTTATCCTCATGTTTTCTCCCACAAACAGAAATCTTTTTTACGCATAATTTTCACACATACTTTTTTATCTTTTTTAATATTTCACAAATAGTGTTTTTTATATCTTTTTTGTTGTAAACGTTTATTTACCTTTTTTAAATATGTTTGCATTGATGCTATCGAGGGGTTAGGTGGTAAAGGGGACTTCTTAGTCCCAACCTCGCCCGAATAAAGACATCATATTATTATTATTAAAAACGAGTTCTAAGGGCTCCAAACTTCAATAGTGCCATAAAACCGCCCTTGTCGGCTGTGCTTTCAATAGGCACGGGGGGCTGGGGATTTGTGGCATACAGCTGACGACTCATGCCTAGAGAGTTTGTTTTTCAACAAAAGTAGCACATTTCCCTACGTTTAGTTGACTATATAAGTCCATTTTCCTTAGTATAACATGAAACACACACAAAGAAGGAAATCTTTCAGTATACCACTTGCAGTGCAGTAACAGACACAATTCATTGCCTTCTACGGTGCTGATTCATAGCATCGTTTCCTAACTAAATTTGTCATTTTCTTTGTAATTTCCTCATCATGGTGGCGATTTATATTGCAGCAATCAATGCTAACCTTATTATGAGGTTCGCCAGTATATTGAAGGCAATTTCAAGTGGTCCTCCAATTAAATTTAAATAATTGAAAAGATACTGCAGAGAGACAGCAAAACAATATGTGAAATTATACCCTCGGTATTGTATGCCACCGACCGTGCGTAAAATTATCACTCACGGAGCTGCATTCTTCCTTTGTGACAGCTGTTGGAAGAAGCGATTGAGGCACGCAATAAGGACCTGAAAAAATTCCATCGTCGGCTCACTAGAAAATATCAAGAGTGGCTACAAATGAGGATTTTTTTCGGGGACCACTTTTAACGTCAAATTCGATAATTACGCACTATACGCCAATTGAAGAAGTCTTTCAGTATACCTTTTGTAGTGCCCCGCGATTCTATAATAAGAGAAGTTCTCAGCATTGTTCGTTAGTTTTACTTGCCGGTGACTATTTTCTACTACTCTTATAACGATAATCCAGATATGAAAATGAATTTGACCATATTGCATCCACAAGCTTGCCGCGTCGCCGTGCTCGCCGCTGCCGCCGCCCAGAAGCCAAGTCGACGGCACGCTAGAAACAACGATATAAAATCGGGGTTGCTTATTGCTGCAAGAATCTACTTTAGATTCGCAATTTAGAATCTTCGTAAAACGACATGGTATAAGTTGCATGGCGGAAGAGTCTACTTTTCTCTACGTTTATATAGAAAAGGCCGAAAAAAGGAGTTGCCACATTGTTATATATCTATGATTAATAGTTGAAAAAATATATTTCAAAGGCCTCCAATTGCTATAAAAAGAAGTGCTTATTGTGATGGCTGATCAACTGTGTCAATAAACCGATTCATGAAAATACTGCACGAGGATAAATTTCGCAATTTTCAGAAAAAATTGAGGGTGGTTATTTTTCGCTAAATTTCTTCACCTTTTACCTCAAACATATTGTTCATCTGAAAGCACAGGAAAGACAATCTGGAAAGTATTGCAAAATTTACATGAAGGTATGTATGCAAAGTTTCAACTTCTTAGCTCAAAAAAATCGTTTTGAGGTTTCGGCCAGCTTTTTACCATTCTAGCTCACTATGCGGCACTACAGAAACTTTGAGAATTACTCCATCCCATGTATTTTAACCTTGGATTACGCCCTTATATGATAACGTTCTGCATTATGGTTGGAATACGCAATATTATTGCGCTTTCTCCCGCTATGTTGGCGAATAGCACGGTGTAATTCCAACCAGACTAGCAGCTCAACGAGGTCCCCGAGCGTAGGGGGCCAACGCAACGCTTGCGTGTTTCGTGAAGTGGCGGACATGCGCTGTCTTCGCCTCTCCTCTCTCTCCCTCCCCATCTCCAACCCACGCTTGAGGTCTGGTTTCGCTGGGGCGTCCCGGGGCTGCGTCCGACTGCCGCGGCCAGCCGCCACTGACTCATTATATGTGCTACAGGGCAGTCGCTGAGTTGGTCGTGAGCTGATCTGAGCGATGGCTACTAAATTTTCTACTATAGACAGCGAGTGCCTGATAGACGTAAGGAAATATTCACCTCTTTACGGCCACCAATATAATATTTTAAATATTACGCAATGAGGTAGCATACATGGACCGTGATTGCAAGGACATTAGGGCAAAAGCGAAAAAATATTTTTTCTTATATATTTATCAATAAGTTAACATCATTGGCACACATATAATTTACTTTCTTAGTGCACATAAAAGGGGTCAGTCAATGCTCATGAGTCGAAATACACGTTCCTGCTGAAAATTTAAAGCCCCTTCTTCATTGAAAAACTTCATTTAAAAGTCTCTCAGTTCAAAACCTTCTGATCCAGCAAAGCTCCCAGTTCTTTCCGAAGTAGTGATAACATAAGCGACTCTTTTTGTGGAGCTGCCTCACCGCTCACAGCCCACTCCAGAGAGTCGCTCGCACAGTGCGACTCAGCAAAGCGTTTCTGGGTTGAGGGGAGGGGGAGGAGGGGAGTCGAAGAAAGGGGAAGAGGGGAAGGTGGTGAAGGGGATATTTCTGAACGAACTTTTAAAGTGCAACATTTCCAAGATCACAATTTGAAAAATTGATTTCAAATCAATCACGTATTGCATAGTCAAAATGTTTTAGAGGTGATATAACTGAGGAACCATTTCTGCCGATATCTTTCATGAAAGATGGGAAATGTATTCCATCCCCTGTGCTTGGAGATGACGACGATTTATAAAATTCTGTTGCAACAAAATATTTTTTCCGAAACTACATGACCATGTTAACAGTTCATAATTAATTTCCTCGATTAATCTTTGTTGTTTGAGTTAGAACACATTTTCATTTTTGTCACGTATTATTTTCATAAATTTGCCGTTGCCGAAGGTTTTACTTGAGAACTTCCAACCCTTTTTCTTTCACGACGCACATACATGTAGGATGGAGAATTGCGATGAGGGTCATATGTGATTTTTTAGAGTAATACTCCGAAAATGAATCAGAATAATCATTCAGGCGGCGTGAAAAGTTCAGCAGTGGGCTACCCGCGAAAAGTGCCATGTGCTCCCTTTGACTCGCCAAGCGTGCGATGAGCCTCACGCGGAAAATATTTGTGGAAGGAGTCGCGTGCGCATGGAGCCGACCATAGTTATGACATTCAATGTTAAAAAGTGTAGATAGCGTAGCGGACGACGCGGCTGGGGCGACTGCAGCGCATTCGGCGGAAGTTTGCCTAAAACAAGCACCCTCCCCAAACGTTTCCCCACCCCTTCCACTTACCCTTTAGTCCCCATTCCACTTTTCTTCTTGTTTTGCGTGTTGCATGCTGTAAGGATGTTATGGGGATATTATTGAAATAAAATCACAAAATGTGCAAAGCAAATGCCAATTTGTTTCATTGAAATTAACATAAAAATTCACTCAGCTGCCAAGTACAATGATTTGAATTAGTAAGTAAATGAACACTAAACACAGGATGGCGAAAGCCTGACTAATATCTCTCTATGCCTCACTTGTGGACGCTAAGTTCTCGCACCCACACACACAGTGAACTATAATTCCTCAGTGCCATCACAGATTGCGGGATAGGAGCACCACAAATGAAATTCTTTCACCAGTGGCCACCTCACTGCACTGAATATGAGATTATTGATTGCTGAAACACACAGATTCGTAAGCAAATTCAAGATCACTAGACAAGCATTAATGAGCTTAATATACGTGACTACTTTAGATGATCACATTTTCGAAAATATATCGTTGTCAACAACTCCACACACCACACGCAAGCTTAAAAACCTGATGTAGAGGGAATCAAACTAGAAAGAATCAACAACTATATACAAACACGCCTAAAAACGTACATCGCGAGGGCACTATATCTAATCGGTCCACAGTAAGTAGATGTTTTCATAACGATCAAAACTTTCGAAAAGAGGAGACAAAATTTCATTGGCCGATTGCAAAAATCCATGATTGGTCAATGGGTGAGACAGAGGAAGCACACATATTTCATATTTCCCATTTGTTATCAAAGACACCAACTAAGTGACATTATACAAGTTATAAAATAATTTTTAACGTAATAAATTTTATTAATCAAAATTATATTACGAAACCATAGCATTAGTTCAGGTGTACACTCGCCAAGCCCTGATGTCGCACGCTGTCAACAGTTCGCCCGGCCAGTGCCTCCACTGTCGAGCCGACTTCTACCGCTCATGACTCCAATACGGGGAGGGAGTCGTGTGCGGTTTGCGGAGGGGAGGGAGTCACGACTCACCCAATAAGACTCTCTCGCCTCACAGCTCTATCTGCTGAGTCGCACATTTTAACTGACTCACTCGCACACTATTCGTTCACATTCACTATCCCGAAGGAGAATGTTTGCTGGTGCTTTTACTTTAGCATCGAACTCATTTTGTGGCCACCGTTGCTTCCTAAACAACAATCTCTAATAAAATATGCAGAGAGCATGCTATTATTATCAATGTTTTGCATATTTAAGGGGTTATCGATATTGGTGGATTTAACACAAGAAAAACTTGACTTAGCATCCCAAATGCATTTTTCGTTACTCTACGAGCAAGAGTTAACATGTATTTGAATATAATCTTGGCTCTGTCCGCCCGAGATGTTACTTTGCTATATGACTTCATTATGTATTTGTGTAATCTACACGCTTCATCTCCAATGATAGCATGGGGTTAAAGCTCATGACACAAGGGAAATCTGGCAGGAAATTTTTTCTAGATAGAAGTATTTGATTTATAGAATATTCCCATGTCCCCTTATTTTCCATGATCAGACCTGTCTGGCATCAAATTTATAACTAGCGTCAACCATGGCTAGCAACACAATAGAAAAGTATTCCTTGTAGTTAAAAAACAAAGATCCGCTGGGTCATTAGATAGAATTGGGCAGAATGTTCTTACGTATTTTCCGTTCATGGGGCACACACAATTTGGAAAGCTCCATCTCTCTGAAAAATCAAAATCAATCTTCTTCAAAGTCTTATGATTTGGTGGGGGTAGTGAACAAAGGCACTAAACGGCTACACAACGCTTTTAGTGTTTCTTTAAGTATCACACTTATATAATTGCATGAAGTACGAAAAGCAAAACTTAATAACCGAAAGGTTTCTCCTATAGCAAGATGCCCAGAAAAGATAATTCCCCCATGAGTTGACTAATTGGTATTTTTGTATTTCATCATAAAAGAGATATCAAGGAAATACTACGGAGAGAGACTCAGGAGCTCATTCTGATTTTCGAGCATTTACACTAGGAGAAGGTTATTGATGTTGAGCTATTAGGTCAAAGAACCTCTAACATTATTGATAGAGGTTCTTTGACTTAATACACCGTTATAAAGGTGGAAGACTATTAGAGACAGTTACTTAAAATACATGGAAAAACAAAAGCTTGGGAGAGGCTCTGCTGCTTGTCAAAACGTCAAAATGGCTCTTGTATCTGCAGTCGTTATTTCTAGAATTGGTGAAACAGAATAGGAGGGAAGGAAAAATGGAGAGTTTTCCTTTGAGAAACTTTAGGGCAAATTTGAATTCGGATAAGATTTATTAACATAGTTCTTTTCAGAACATAGAGCAAAACTGCGGAGAGAGATTCAGGAGATAATTCTGAATTTCGAGCACTCGCATCAAAAAGAAGGCATCGATATTGAGCTATTAGGTCAAAGAACCTGTCATTATCGTTAGTGTAATTGTTAAGAAGAGAAATAATTGAGACGATTCAAGAGCGCAAAAATCCATACTTTGATAACTCACAGAAGTGTAAGATATTAAGGAAGAATTCAAAGACAGCAAATTATTACTTCATGGCTAGCTCAAAATTATAATGAGAGATCAAGGGAGAAATTGGACATAATTAAACACATAACAAGACAATGAAATTGACCATTTTGTGTAAATCATAGCTTTGAAAATTAAAAAAAATATTTCCAATGTTAATTGCGAAGGCACAAGGTATCAGGAGAAAATCGTCTTCCATTTCTACTATGCTCCAAGTCAACCCCTCGACAATCAAACAGTTAATGAAATGAGTTTTCTGTTCGAAACATTGTTGTCAGCAAGGAAACAAAATATATCACACAGAAACATTGGAAAAACATCACATGCCGAATATACATACTACTTCACTCATTCACACGGCCCCTTAAGCGCAGGCATACAAATAAATTCACAGGTAAGGAAAGAAAGGGATGGGAACATATACCAGTCAATGTATGTCCCAAGTCAGAGGTTATTAATATAATGCTTCAGATGATACGCTAAAAGAGCATATTGCACCTGTGGATTTCTAAGGAATGGTTTATCAAACAAATACTACTTCTTTCCAGGGAAGCCAATATCACCTTCGGGGATTACATCGGGATGTTCCAGAAAAAGACTGAAAACAGATTACTGCAGCTTGGCGAGGCGGAATTTAAGAGACTGATGTCCATTGAAGGACTCTTGTTCGATGTAGAAAAAGACATGTTGAAGGACATGGGACAAGACCAAATCATCGAGAACATGAGCCGGGTGGCTCTAATCGTTCCGGGAGGTGAAGAGGTGGAGATCTCAGGAGCGATGCCTTATAATGCAGATAACAACGTATTGGAAAGAGCCATCAACGCCCACATGAGAAGTAAAAAAAAAGATCTTCAAGCTAGAAAATTTGAGGTAAGTTTATGCGTACCTCATTCGCATTGTCTACATCTGCGTTTTCCTACATTTCATGGTAAATGATACCAATTCATTAGAATTATAAGAGGGAAAATTACCGAAGAATTTGCTTTTTGGATCCGTCATTAAGGCTACATCACATTTGGATGTCTGATTATTATCAACCCATAGATACTCCATGCGCCGAAATATCGGCCTGAAATTTAATCGCACGTAAAAAATGTTCATAATCTTTTGAAATTGTTTAACTTTGACACAGGAGACTATATGAATGTTTATCACTTCTATTAAAGTGATATGTCTTCTACTTTATTTGTTGTTTGATATTTTGTCGGTCTCGGTCCATTCCAACTTATGTAACACCGCCCATCCTCATAATCTTCCCCCTCTCTCTCTCCCTTAACCCAAAGTTTCGGCACTAGTGAAGTGAGAAAGTTTGAGCAAGATAGTGTGAATGGATTATAATAGTAAAATGTGCCAGCGAGAACCTTATCCAATTCCTATGTGTGTTTGACAGCGAAGTGCCCATTTGTGTTATGAGAAGTCCCCTATTTTCCCTTCCCCTTTGTATTTTTCCGGACTTGGATTCATCGCTTTCATTTCGGCGATGCCAGAAAGTACATTCCTTTTAATCCCATTTGTCTTATCACAAAGGCTCGACACTCTGTTCACAGGTTTTTTTCTCGTCCATTGGGCGGAAACGAAATGGTAGGTAATTGATATTTTCAATATCATTTACAGTTTCAACGTCCTGGGAGTCATAGTGAGCCCCCGCGCCCAATAACGTTACATTTTCTGTACATGACTTCCATACGCTAAAATTCTTATTTGCGGTTTCTTTAGTTAAAATATTTGTATTTTACGCTTAAATAATTTATGTTCACATTTTTACCTACAATAAGTAATATTTGGTCACAGTCAGTAAAATTTTAAATTATAATACTGCACAATGACGATATCTGTTATACATGTGGCATAAAAAGGGGTAGGATTGTATCCGGCAGTAAAAACGACATATTCCTATGAGACGGCAAAGTATGGTAATGCGGGTTGCGTAACTGCCTATGGCTACCGGATTCTGCCAAAGTTGCGAAAACGCAACATTTATTTTGTACCATAAGCAATTTTTTTTTAAGGTCCATATTTTCACTTGACCTTATTTATCATGTTAATATCTAATTTGCTAATTAACGGAACTGTGTTTTCTCTGTTGAAAATGACTCTGCATATGACAAAGTCACTCAACAGATGAAAGCTTTATCCTTCGTTCTCCGCAGTCATCAGCCACTAATCAATCATCACTGCCTCAATATTTTACTGAGTAAGCATGGCAAGTCGCTGTGGAAAAAAAACTCAACTAAATGGAAGATCCCGTTTAGTTAGTCTGGTTATGATAGGTTCTGAGGAATCACTTGGCTCCTCTAAAAGTGCAAAATCTCGTATTGAATGCTTTCTGCTGTGAGTAAACGACATCATTTTACGGACAGTAATAGTGTCAAAGAATCAATTCATTTCACGAATGTCTCAGTCATTTAGGAGAGAACACGATTCTAAACTAGAGCTGTGCGAGAGTCTCGTCTCGACGGTCGAGACGAGAAATTCATTTCTCGGCATTGTCGGGACGAGACTCTCGGCGCGGCGAGAGTCTCGCCTAGGTCGAGAGTCTTGACGAGAGTCGAGAAGTCTCGCCCCTTCGGGATTTCTCGACACCCGTCGAGACTCACGGGAAAGGCGAGAATTTCCGATGAATACCGCAATCAGTCGTTAATAGAGATTACTGGGGTATCCCTTACTACTTTTATGGATTTATTCACACTATAAAAATATTTTATTTAATTGACAATTTAAGCACACTTTATTACTTAATCAACCAAAATTGACTGGTAACCATGAACCTTAGTTACCATAAATAAACATTTCAAAAAGATACATAAAATTCTATTAAATTCTATAGAAAAAATAAAATATGCTTAAATTGTCAATGTCCACCTTATGTTACAACTGTTTTTAGTTTTGGAAATATTTAATATAAAATGTTAATCATGGAGTGTAGGTGTTTAAATTGAAACGTAAATTGTGCCGACGTTTCCGTTTATTTACAATCCATTATCAGGGCTTGTAATGAAATTGAGCAATTAATTTTGATACACAGGCATGTTAAAGGGTTACATCAATGTTAAATATTATAGTAATATAATAGAAAAGAAACTTTCACTAGATAATTAAAAAAAGAATAGATCAACGTTTAATTATATAGAATTTTATATATTTTTTGAAATGTTTATTTATGGTAACTAAGGTTCATGGTTACCAGTCAATTTTGCTTGGTTAAATAATAAAATATGCTTAAATTGTCTATTTCGATATTATATTACAACTATTTTTAGCTTTGGAAACACATATAATGATGTCTTAAAATAATCTTTTTGCTAAACTATTTTCAATGTCTAAAATAGAAATAGTGTTATTTTTTCGGGGAGCCGGGAGTCTCGACGGGTGTCGAGAAATCTCGAAGGGGCGAGACTTCTCGAGTATCGTCAAGACTCTCGACCCAGGCGAGAGTCTCGCCGCGCCGAGAGTCTCGTCCCGACAATGCCGAGAAATGAAATTCTCGTCTCGACCGTCGAGACTCTCGGGTGGTCGAGAGTCTCGCACAGCCCTATTCTAAACTCACCGGCGAGGGCTAAATTAAATCATTCGATGGGTTGCTAATATTAAGTCCGCTCAGGATACGACAATGTCCCACATCTATGATATCAAAATGGCATTGGCATTGATATATTTTATTCTATAATGAGTCTAAAAGATTTTTATTTTTGCTTCGGTGTATACGATTTAATAATATAAATAGCAGGTAACAACGGCGGGATTTGGACAAATTAGCTCCTTTTCGTGAGATTTCTGTGTTGTTAGCTTAAAATTGTGAGGAAAGGTATCAGACAGGAATATTCAAATCGATAGACGAACAGCTGCTAAATTTCCGAGGTAAATGTTCATTTCATCAGATCATTCCCAATAAGCCCGCTAAATATGGTATTTAAGTTGTGCAATTACTGAAGCTAGAAATATTTACAATAGAACTATGGAATACACATAGAGATTCAACCACCGGCCCATTTAAAATGTCATATAAGCCACATACTCCTGTAATGCGTCAAGATAGAAACATGAAAGGTACAGGATTGAATGCGACTGCAGGAATTGGTATTCCAGCACTCAAGTAGCCTGCTCTAAAGAAACCACTTTCTTTTGGGCTTTAAGAAAACATGAAAAGGAGATACCTTTGCAGTAGCTGAATTTTAAAATAGAAAAGGAAAGATTAGCTATTTTGAATTTATGGAGACATGACTCTTGCTTCCTTTGCCCCAAAGAAAAATAAAAATGTAATTTAAGTAAATGTAAAAAAATGTAAGTTAAGTTTCGTCAATACATTTTGATTTAAAAATTTATAACAGGTCAGGGGAAATGTTGAAGCCAGAAATGATGACAATGTATAATTTATCTAAGGCAGGCGTTGATCCTATAGATGAAATGTGTGGAACATACTTAAAATATAAAAGGTGTAGGCGGTGGCCATTAGTTATTTATTACAGAAGGTTAGATTTTGCTGGTATAAATTCCAAAATGGTATACCTTTCCAAATACTCGGGAACTCAAATTTTTCGTGGATATTTTAAATGGATTTTGGTCGAGATTTAGTAATCTAACTATCTCAGTAATACAAATCCAACTCGTCAATTACTAACCCCCTAAGGACATATATAAAACGCGCCTACCTACGCCTCTCCTTCATTCTCAAAAATTTCCCATGTCCTCTCACTGTCTTTTCCGACAGGTTTCCCATTCCCGCTTAGTTTCACGTAGTACTTCATTATTCATTTCTTTAAACAGTTTTTGCCCACGACAGTCCTTTGTGACACTTCATCTCCTTATGGCCGTCTATGAAGAGAGAAGACAGTGAAAGACTGTGGACACAGAGCTGGGCTAAAGGATTATTAGGTAATAAATAATCAACTATAAATAAGTGAACAATACGGGTATTTGGACAATGCCAATCACTTGAGCTCCCTTTCAAACCCATGGTTCGACACTAGTGTTGCCGCGAGACTCGAGAATTTCTCGTCTCGTCTCATTTTCGAGACAACACTCGAGACGAGACTATTGGGTAGAATTCGAGACAAGACTCGAGACGAGACCCACTGTTTGACGAGACGAGACGATACCACTTCCACGAGACTCTCGAAAGTCTCGAAATACAGACATATGTTTAGCATTGGTATTTTATATAGCTTTATCCCTCAAACTATGTCCTTCTATTGAGATGAAGTAAATATTACGTTTTTCTTAAGTATTACATTCTAAATTGAATTCAACAATAACTTTTAGATATATTATCTAACTATAAAAAAAGAATATTTGCCGAAAAG
This sequence comes from Ischnura elegans, assembly GCF_921293095.1. Taxonomy (NCBI): domain Eukaryota; kingdom Metazoa; phylum Arthropoda; class Insecta; order Odonata; family Coenagrionidae; genus Ischnura; species Ischnura elegans. The sequence continues at coordinate 11,159,435 of NC_060258.1, read as the reverse complement.
GCAATTTCTCAATGCAAGAGCGTGACTTCTGAGCCATGTTTGGGATTATTAATGGCCGTCTACTTTTCCTTTTTTCCTGCGATAATAAACTTGGAAAATTTATCCTGCAAAACTGAATTATTTTCTAAAAAGGAAACTTTTAGCGCTTACCCCTACGACAAAATTATCTCGGATAATACTCGCATATGTGTAAAGTATCACTCAGCGGCACTTGCAATCCTTCTTATAGTTTGCTTGCTAGGGGAAAACGATGCCCATTTCGAATAGCGCAGAGCACATTACCTCGGCAGAAAGATGGATGATATTTTAAATAACTATTTACCTCTTCCTGTATGATATACCTTCCGAGGTTTGTGAGAGTATTTAACATAATATCACTAAATTGTGTTGAGGATGTCACTTTTAAAAAGATAACTACAATTGGATTTCCTTTGACATATTTTTCTAGCCAAAAGTCCATTTAATCAAAAAGTCCATACTGGATCATCTGATCATTATTCATGCAGTCCATTCTAAAAGGGGCTTGAAACCTCTAGAAAAACTCTGTTTGCAGATTTTTGCGAAATTTCTGAGAGGAAAAATCATTCGCCCTGACCGGGATTTGAACTGAGATCTCTGGATTTGCAAGTTACTTATTACTCTAATTTTTGAATAAATGTTTCTTTCTTTCCAATAAAATATTAATAGTGATTTTATGCCTTCAGGTTTTTTTAAAATTTCGATGATATTCCGTTTCAAACCAGCGAGTTGTCCTAAAAATCAACTTCTTTCTTCAACTGTACTATTTTGAAAACTGCTGGCCATTCTGCTTTTGAAACGTCAAGATTGGTCAGCTATTTTAGCTTTAGAGAACGAGATACATAAAACAATAAATATTTATTAAAATTGCTTGAACTTATCATAGAGTAGCGTATTATAAATATTATGGAAACTTGGGAAGGATGACGAGAAAAGACTAGAGTCATGTGGGAGGATGTGGATGTGACGAATAAAGGAGAATGTAAAGTGGCCGTAGAGTGTCGATGAAGTGCTGGACATGGTGGGTGCGGAGAGGCAGATTGTAGATAAGATACGGAGGAGACAGAAGGTATGGATGGGGCGAGTACTTAGCGGGGAAAAGGGGGTTGAAAACAATGTTAGAGGTTAGAATCAGGGATGCTAACTTACAAAAAATATTATGGGGGCCAAACCGGGGATCATGCCCAAAGAAATTTTATAAGTAGTGAGTTTAAAGTTTTTTTTTAGCATTTAAGAAGAGTCATATGATCAAAATAAGAACCCTGATAACTCGAATCTCGATATCTGGACACTCCGGAGAAAATTTGCAAGCCGGACAAATTTTTTCCTCACACCAATTACAAATTTTTGAGGGGGCTCGCGCCCCCTCAGGCCCCATGGAGTTGGCGCCACTGGGTAGAATTTTAGGTAAATGAGGGATAGGAAGGAAAAAAAAGAATTTTTAGATAGAATGAAAGGGAGTGGGCCTTATTGTGAATTGAAGAGGGAAGTGGTTAATGGGGAGGGAGAATCCCGGAATTCTCCTCAAGTACTCAATGGAAACCTATCTTAATCGGTAGGGTACTTTATTAACAAGCGCATTATATTAAGCAAGTTTACAAAAAAATTCAACGATACTAATCATGTGTCATGGAAATTATAAACAATTGAATGATAGCATGCCAAAAAGGGCGAAGTCATCTAAATCTCATCCGCCCACTGGGATAGGATTTAATTAAATGCCGTTTGCGCTTGAGGGTTTAACATTATTTTTACTTTTATTTTCTTAAGCCTTCTTTGGATACATCTGTATTAAATTTGTGTCTACATTCTCATTTTAGAAATTTTTCGTTTTAAGCCAAGGCGGTCTGGCCAGGTCGGCGATCGCCTAGGGCTCCTAGCTCTGGGGACCCCCAGAGTCTTCTGGATTATCAATAATAGAGTACATAGTGCATAACATTCATAACGCTTTGAGGGAGTTGTGTTAAGAACTGCCATTCAGAGGACTTATGTTTCGGCCCTTCGGGGTTCGAACTCCGGGGCCCCTCACAACGCTCTTGAATATCATGGAACGGCCGCCTAGCTTTGAGGCGCTGATAGTGATCTCTTCTCTCTCTTCCTTGTCCCACACTTCGGCCAAATTCGACGACGAGTTCGTGTGAATGTCCCTTGTGAGACGAGACCCTGGTGGCTACCACAAGTGTGACCTTGAATATTTCGGTATATATTGGGGACAGCTGCGGATCATATGACATGCAATTTTTTCCCCCGTCTACTCTTCCCAAAATTTCAGTTCCGTAGCGGAACCCGATATCCTCGCAGGTAGTGGATACCGTAATTCATTCATCCAGAAAAAATATCAGATAATTTGTCTGTGTAAAGTTACACATCTCACTTGTCTGATTTATTGGCTAAGGGGTATCGATTACCGTGGAAATTAGCGCCAATTAGTTCTCCCAGGTCGGGAAGCAGGGAAGAAAGCGTTATTGGAGGGGGAAAGTTGCGCGCACAGCACATATATTCCCTTTTTTCCCTCACATAGATCGCGAAATACTTATGAATCCTTAGTAGTTCAGTGAATGCATGTGGTGAATGCTGGTTTGACAAGTGAGAGGGTTTCATGCTCAATTGAAGTGTTAATATGAAACGCGTTAACAAACGCGGTGCGCAGAAATAAATGAGAAGAAAAAAAATACTTTTTTATGTTAATAATATCTCAAAAATGTCAGTGCTTGGCTGAACAAGAACTGAGTTTCCTGAATCGGTTTACTACACAAGGAGAGTTTAGATACAGATTCAGGTACGTTGTAATATCCGTATTTTCATTTTAATAGTATGAAAAATACAGTCTTTTGAGGCGCTTCCTGTCACCTTCCCGTAGGGTTATTTCTTCTCTTAACAATTGCGTTTATTTTTTAGTTCGTTTTGTACATGCATTTTAATTATTTGTGCGCTTGGTTTCTATTGTCAATAAGTATACGTAACGCAAACAAAGAAAAGAAACGCAATATCTGCCGTGATATACCTGATACCAGAGGCGGATATAAGTTTGGACCAATGGGGAGGGTGGTTAACCGGAACCGGTTAAAATGGGGTCTGCCGAAGGGGTTTGGGTATATAGGATATTCGGGATTTTCGAGGTGGCGGCGGAGATTTCAAAAACGGCGGGTTTTGGCTTATTCTTTGATAAATAAAGATTACTATTCACACATAGTAAGCCGATTCATTAGTAAAAGTTTTATGGTGGTCATCTACATCTGCATACTACCCCGCAAGCTGCCTCAATAGCCGTGTGGCGGGGGATGTCAGGGCACCCGCCGTATCCATTTATAAAGGAAATGTTCTAAAGAAATTACACCTAGCATGTATTTAAATCCTTTGTCGTTCAGGGGAGATAACGAAATCCCGCACCCATCCGTTCGCCTTAATATCTCACTTATTTTATCGTTTTGGTCGTACCTGGAAATGGAGTGGGGTTCTTATATGATGATCTTTGTGCCGCTCTTACTATTCAAGATATCCATTTTCAATTTCTCAATAAATCTAAGTCTAGCGTGCAGCCTCCGAGTCTCTAGCGGCTCCCAACTCAATTCGTTCAACATCCGTGTGACTATTTCTGTACGGCAGCAGCAGTTTTTGACGAGTCCCGAATCCCGGATAGTTTGCAGGGAATGAGGGCTTCAAGAGGACGGATTCCGCGAAAACCTCTGCCACCTATTTTAAATCTATCATTGCAATAAAATGATCCGAAAAAGTTAGGAAATTGATCTCCTGAACTATTCTTCTGGATTTTCTGCGGGCGCGTTGCTTCCCGTTCCTTTGACGTATGGGTCATTCCACATCAATTCAACCAAAGAAAAATCACTTTCTCACCCACCATCTCAGATTTTGATGAAACTTGGCTTGTTTGTTTTACGCATAAAGATGAGTCACCATGCCAAATTTTAACACTCTACCTCTTACCGTTTCCTTTTTATAGCCTTTTAAAGTTTTGCATTTCCGCAAATTCTAACCTATGGATATCGCAAAATGGAGGACGCTTACGTTTCGAAAATTATTTGTAACTTTTTTATTTACCATTAAATCTCCATGAACATTTATAGGCTTATTCTTAAAACAATGAAAAATATAGGAAAAAATACCTCAAACCTCTAAGTTAACCTACTAGGGCTGAAAAAAAATATTTTGTTTGCATCTTTGTATTTTTTTTAAACGAAGACATAGTTTAGCGTAAAATTAAATATCATCGAAAGGGTATGTAATAATCATAAAAACTTTTTTTTCTAAATAATCCTTACTAAATGGGCTATCAAATGCTTTAAAAAAATTCATGGGGTTTTGATTCCTTTGCTGAGTTTCATTGCATTATATATTAGGTTTCCAATTTATTTTTTCCGTCCAATTTTACCGAACAATAAGGATTTCCAGGGATTATAATGATCTTTAGGCTTGCACTATTATTAAGGATATCTGAAGGTATATTTTATTATTCAATTCATAACATCATATTTTAACCTGTATTACTTGTTCAAAGAACTTAATTTCAAACAAACTCAAAAATTAAAAATAAACAATAGGTGTTAACTTACCTATATAAACTATTTAATATTTCAAACATCTTAATTACATTCCAAATTTTACAGGAAACATTTAATGGAGTTTTGAAAATTTCTCTTCAATTGAGCTGACACATTTTTCTGGAAACCTATAGGTCCTTCCGGTCGAAGTGTAAGGAGGATCAACAATTGCAAGTACATGAGGTATCGGCACGGTGCAAATATCCTCTCGCTTTGGCCATATAAATGATGGTGATGGCCCTGCAGGATGCATAAATTGAACAGTCACATCACCTTCTTCTTTATTCACTTCAGTTATGATTCCAAAGTACCATAGATTATCATATTTACAAGCCACGTAGCATGATGGATTCAAATTTTCTTCTGTCACGAATGATGTTGATTTATTCCTCAAGTTAAACGTGAGGGCAGGTTTCTCATCGGAACTGATCCTCCTTGCTTCCAAGTTCCCTGAACTGTCTATCGGCTTAAAGTTATGGAAGCTTCTGGTTCCAGGGACTGTTTCTATGTCCTCAAAGCGTTTTTCTAAGTCAGAACGTGTCTTAAGCATTTCATCTTTAGAAATATAATAAAAATTAACTTTTGTAATGTTTGATTTACAAAACTCGTACAAATGTGATGGAGACAGAATCTGATTTCCAAGAGGTCTCTGAAGACTTTCCTTTCTTGCCAACCTTTTCACGGTGCCTCCAATTCCATCGCATTCAGTCTTCCCATGGCTAGTTGCAAAAAACGACCACTGTGCCTTGATCTTAAAATCTTGTTCATGCAAGCAGAGGTTGATAAAATTAAATTTATTTTTATATTGGCCTGCACAGCCATCACTGAAGTAGTGAATCTCTGTTACATGTGAATAATTTTCTTTAACGTACTCTGTCACAATTTCTTGCATTTTGTAGACCATACAAACATCATGTTTCATGTCATCGGATATTATACAAAGAGACAAGACCAACCTTTCATTTACAACACTGCTTAGGTTAACTATAATAGGGTGTACAGTGCAGGAGTCAGATGTCCAGTGGTATCCCTGGGCTTCATCCTGGATAGTGAACGAGTAATTTTCACTGAAGTCCAATGACACTACAGCAATGTTTCCATTGGAAGATTCCTTTAGTGTTTTGAAAAACTTTGATTGCGACTTAGCAATGAAGGAGTGGGGAACAAGTTTTTCCAATTTGGATGTTAGGTCTTCAATATAGTCTTCAATTATTGCTGTTTGAGTAATCATTTGAGTTCTGTCGGTTGAAAACCACTGATTAAATTCAATTGTGTCGTCTTCGTCATAATCTTCAAATTTTGTAAGTAAAAAACTTGTTAGATTTTCCTTTGGTGGGCATAGGCTACAGTGCCTTAACATACATTCTCGACTTGGGTTTTCACATACCAACATTTTTGTCAGGTCTTTGTAGTTTTCTTCAAAGTGTGCTGCATGAATTAATAATATTACGTTCTGATGAATAGTGCAGACACATACTGAGTGGGTGCCGCTGGCACCTGCTAAAACACACCATTTCGGGCGAAGAGAGCAGAACTTAGAAAAAACAACTTTAATTGCTGGATGCTCTATTTTAAAATTTGAATAAAGTTCACGTAGGTTGCCTGAAACCAACCGTTTTCTTTCATATTGTTTTTTCCCTATGCTCACAACATCTTTCATCCCAGGCAAAACTCTAGACTGCTCATCACTTTGAAAATATTGTTTTACCAACTCAACAACTTCAGGTTTAAGTTTTTTCCCTCTTTTTGAGTCTGGTTCTGCTAACAAGCCTTTTTCATTTAAAAGTTTCTGTGCTTGACGTACCGAATAATCTGAAACCTGAAAAGTGTCTTTAATTTTTTGCCTAGACCAGTCTAGTGATGCTGGTATAGTCAGTAGCTGAATCTGTTTTTTCTTTGTTGTTAAATGTAGATTGTCCTTTATGTTATTAATTAGCTTGTCCATGTCTGCAGCCTTTTCTTTTACAGTCTTTTCTAAATTTTTTTTTATCTAAAGGCACTTCAACATCAAGAACTAACTCAATTTTCTTCTTCACATTTTTCTGCAAATTTTCCAGTTTGACTTTGGCGTAATTTGGTTTACTGTGCTCATTTAGTGCATGAAATTTCAAGGGCGAGCAACCTACTTCTGTTAATGATGTATTTAAAGAAGAAATTGCCTCTTCTTTTTGCAAATCAAGATAAGGTTTGTCATTCTCTTTGCAATGTTCACTGTCACTATCATTTCCATCATCAGTGAGTTGGGTTTTAAACAAGGTTTTACGACAGGAGGCACATAGTTTTTCTCCTGGTTTTATTTTGAACCCCTTTGAAATTGATACTTTGCTTTGCTGTACAGTGACTACTCTCAGTGTTTTTGTTATTGGTTTCTTATGTTTCTTGTATGGATCACAGAATTTCTTTTGTAAAAATTCATATTTCTTCAAGTAATAATATTTATGGTGAAAACAAATTGTCCCCCCATCATCCTCTTTCCCAGTCCTTAGTTTAATTAGATTGATTTCTTCTTCGGATAAATTAATTACATTTTCGGTACCTTTATATTTTATGAAACAAGTTTGGTTGCAGTCAGTTAATGTTAAATCCCCTATGCTGCATTTAGCTTCCATTTAATAAGATATTACGATAATTAAAAAAATATATAAATATGTAAAAAAACTTAGCAAAAATCGGTAGATCAATAATGTGCACTAAACTTAGTAAATAACTCCTACAAGTTTCTATGCACTATTATATAAAATATTTACAGTAACTGGAAACTGTTCAAATCTTGTTTGTCACTTCCATTACAAAATAATAATTAGCCATCCCTCATACACTTGACGAAGGTATCTGTAAATAAAATACACTTCTGTTTCACACACAATATAAAGTAATACTGTTAATAAACCACTCTATTTGGAGAAAATAAGTAATCCTACTGTAAATTCACATACACTATGTTTCATCAAGGAGCACCAGAAACAGACTGAGCCAAGAGCTGAGATAACAAGCTGCTGTAGAGTTGCCTGTTAAGACTTGAAAAGCATGTTGCTACATGCTCAGGAAGCTCAGGCTACAAAGATAGCTGACTTGGGAAGTCTGTTGTTACTTGAAGCCTGTTGTTACTTGCTCAGGAGGCTCAAAGGTTGCTATGCATGAGAAATTAAGTTACTAGGCTACAATTAATTTGTAATATTTGAGATACCCATGGATAGTTTGGAATATTAAAAACAATAAAAAAACCCAATTAAATTTTTTATTATCAAATCTTGTACTGTTATAAAGTTAAAGCTTACTTTAATAGAATGTCTGGCTATTTATCAAATTCTAGTATAAAAATATATACTTCTAGGACATGGTAAAATCGGTAAAACCGAAATGTTACAACTTATATTCAACATAATAAAACACAACAAAGGTGTCAAAACCCCATTAATATTTTTTCATCATTTGATAGCCCATTTAGTAAGGATTATTTAGAAAAAAAAGTTTTTGTGATTATTACATACCCTTTCGATGATATTTAATTTTACGCTAAACTGTCTTCGTTTAAAAAAAAATACAAAGATGCAAACAAAATATTTTTTTCAGCCCTAGTAGGTTAACCTAGAGGTTTGAGGTATTTTTTCCTATATTTTTCATTGTTTTAAGAATAAGCCTATAAATTTTCATGGAGATTTAATGGTAAATAAAAAAGTTACAAATAATTTTCGAAACGTAAGCGTCCTCCATTTTGCGATATCCATAGGTTAGAATTTACGGAAATGCAAAACTTTAAAAGGCTATAAAAAGGAAACGGTAAGAGGTAGAGTGTTAAAATTTGGCATGGTGACTCATCTTTATGGGTAAAATAAACAAGCCAAGTTTCATCAAAATCTGAGATGGTGGGTGAGATGGCCTGGTTGAACTGACATGGAATTACCCGTATGCATGTTCTCCGTGTTGATATTCCAAACCCTAACACAACTGCCACTTGATGGGAGTTCTCGGATAGACTTTTGAATTCAAGGTCGGCATCGAGTCAAATATCAGCAATATTTAAAGAAGGTCAATAGTGTAGAATTGACCTTAATTGCTATTGTTTTATTTCTTATCTTAAGTGTGTTGAATTTGGTTGTAATACTACAATTTTATATATTTATAACGTGTACAATTTTTGTGACTCCCTGAACCCAAAATCACTTAGAAAGGAAATCACAAAATATAATTGAATTATTGATTGGGTCCATTATATTTTACAGTTACTGACAAAATACATTTTTTAAATACAGCTTCTCTAGTTTGAAGATAATAATATGTAAATGGACTTGCAAAAATGCATCCCAATATTTTTCCTGTTATTTTCTTCTCTACTAAACAATTTTAATTAGCTAGCTGATTTATATCGTCGAAACAAGTTGTTACGCATAACTCTTAGAGAAAATAGTTTGAGATATGTTTGTAAATTTTTCTACAAAATTAATACCTCAATTTTTGCACAAGTATTTTATCTACACTTTAAAATAATTATAGCCATCTAGTATGGACAAAATCTAGGTACTTTTGACTACATCTATATGCTATGCAAAAATTCATTAGACATAATTAATGCATAACATCCAAAAGTCTTCATTAGCCCTCAAAATGTCCTTTGTAATATTTTACAAATTTTATTTTTTTAAAGTCTATCTTGTATTTCTGAGCCAGATTAGCGTCAAAATCCCTTTCCGGGCATGCGAAATCCTAAAATTTTCGAGCGGGCGAATCCTCCGGTTAAGGGGGTCCCATCATGAGCTCTAGCCGAGGGCCGCAATTCACCCCAGACCGCCCCTGGTTTTAAACTACGAGTTTATTCATTCCGAATCAATAATTTTATAAGCGTTAACGTGACTGGTGTCCAGATCAATATATATATAAAAGATTGTCGAAAATCATGTTAGTTAGAACACTTATAACTCGAGAACGGCTGCACTGATTTTAATGATATCAGGTTCTTTGGATTATTCTCAGTCCCTTCTAACATAGAAGAGTTTTAAAAAAGGATAATTTCACAAAAGAATTCATCTCTCTCTTACAAGGGGAATATACGACCTTCGCGTCGCCGATCGAGCTCAAATTTTGCGAATCGGTAGTTTACGGGTACAAATGTAATATGCCGAAGCGAGAAGACGCACTTCTCGTAAAATTCCGAGAAAAAAAAACAAATTAAAAATTGTAAAAAATGAAGCTATATAACCCATTTTAAACGATAACAAAACGAAGTGGGCGACAGCCCAGTGGATACGGCCTAGTTCGATGCTCGCTCACGGAACTTTTTTTGTGTTAATTTTTAAGATTTTTATTGTTTAAACTTTTAAAGTTTGTATTCTTATGTTCGTTACTACTATGGAATACATGTTTTTAAAAGTTTTTTTTTTAATATTTAAATCAGGTATGGATCAGTTTGGGATTAGGAACTGAGGATGAAGGGTGTATAGAAACCCGGCGTCGGCATTAGCCTGCTCTTAACGAAAGGCGCCAAGGGCACCACGGCCACCTTCATTTTTATGCTACCCTTTTTTCCACCATTATGTCTTGAGTCAATGGTTGAATTTTCGTAAATAAAAGTCTTCTTTTCGTTTTCTTTGTGTCCAAAAACCTTAGAATTGACATATTGGTAAATGAAATTCAGATTTTTTTCAATCTCAATTTTTTTGACATTTAAACGCCATAAGAAAAATTCAAGTTTTTGGTTTGGACCCACATTGTGAGGTCAAAAGGTGAAAATTGTAAAATTTAGCCTACACTTAACAAAACTACCACATTAAAGAAAAGGACGAAAATAAAAAACTAGGACCAATATTTATAAATAAGAAATTCAGTACCTCTATTCATAGAGAGCCAAGTTAACAAGAAGTTTACAATCTCTATCTCAAACTCACCAAAAATTTCAATGACTTCGAGTTTCAATTTTGGATGGATTTTGACAGACAAAATACACCGCTTCAGCCAACACAAACGTTGGAAAAAGCATTTTGTATTTACAAAACATTTTCCCTCTATCACCATCCAATGAACCTTCTACCACTGGTGGTAGCCCTCCTTTCCATTTCTCCACCTCCTCTCCAACACTAAGTACTCTGAGAAAGAGCTATCGCTCTTAAGTCTCCTTAAAGCTCTCGGTCTTAACTTTAGTGAAGTTCCCAAAAAAGCTTCCCTTGAGGACTTAATAGCCAACATCGAATCATCGACCAAATTTCTAGACATGGAGGCAAATAATTATACCCGAAAAGACTGCCAATAAAGAGAAATAAGGTTTCAAAACACAAACACTCCCCAATTAACCTCTCCCATGGATTAAAGTTCTCAAATCAGAAGTGCGCTCCGACCTGAGATCAGATGAAGGAAATAGCGGAGTGATACTAAAAATAAAATACATACCATCTGAAAATAACATCCCTACAGGAAGGCCACATAAAACTTTCAAAAAAATCTCACACTTATAGCCCGAAGGAAAAAAATTTGCTCAGATACGAATTTGTTTTCGTAATTTTGGCTTAAAAGTGTTATATTTTATCATAAATTATTGAAATAAGTCGTTACGAACAACAATTTTTAAGGTCTTATTTCGAGGTTTAGGCCAGAGCAAATAGTACTTATAAGATCCGGGTCACGTCAACGCCGAGGGCTGAGTTTCTGCTTTTCTTGGCGGCTCCAGGTGAGGGCTGTTTCCTTCCGCCGTGTCTCCTTGATGGGGTAGCGCGGGACGGCTTTCCTTTGGGGACGGAAAATTACCGGTCAGTCTCCTTTCTCCTGTCGCGCTTCAATTTAGCCTGTCCACCCACGTCACATCCCGATAAACCTCCTCCGGCTGCGTATATTGCCAGCAACACTTAAAAAAACCAGGCCGACTTCTTCCTTTAGTTTGGCAATCTTACGCCCAGCGTGACCACGTGACCCGACTCATTCTCCTCCCGGCGGCCAAAATCGCAGTGGTGTACCTGGGTTGGGGGCAGTGGGAGGGTCCGTAAATGGATGCTCTCTCGAGTTATACTACACGGAAAAAAAAGTTTAGTTAGAACTATCGATTTCTGATGAAATTTATCAAAAATTTTGGGTTCATATGGCACATTGAAAAATTCAGTAATAATTACCAAACCAGTTTGATAAATTCTATCAAACTGATTTGGTCATTGTTACCGAAATGTCCACAGCAGTTCGATAAAAACTATCAAAATCGAAAGGATAATAAAACCGATTTAGCGTGCAAATGTGAAAGATTTTCAACCCAGAACACACTATTTTGATTGAAAATCATAAAATTAGGAGTTTAACTTAAGTTTCTGCAAAAGAAATACAAACAAAAAGTGGAAAAATATAAGCCTGCATGAAGCATTGAACTTGGGTTCCCCGCGTGGTAGCGACGGACTCTAACAACTAAATCAGTTGCCATAATAATAAGTTACTCAAACGCCATAATATATTATTATTGTAAATAATCAACCTTTGCTTTGAAAAGTGAATAAAGTGTGACTACAGTTTCCCTTTGTAAGCTTACTTGATGCACACCACTGCATTACGTAGTTACTCTATATGAATATCTAGCGCAGATATGCAAGAAAAAGTTATTTGCAGGCTTTTTACATCGATGTAGAGATAACTTTAACGTGCTGAGTGATATCCTTGCCATAGATTGGGTCTAGTATGACGACTTTAATCACATGTTATTAAACGTGATCGCGAATAGTTTTACCTCAGGAATACCTCTAATTAAAGTTTTAATGTGCCGAAATACACAAACATTACCTTACAGTTTTAATATCCATGATAATACGCTATTCAATCACTGTCTTTGATGCACCAGCTTACGACAACATTGCAAATTAAAGCAGGAACAAACAGAAAAATGAACGTAAACAAAATTAAAACGTTATCGCAATCGCAAATAATGAAAAAAATCATTTATACTAACCTATCTTTTATGTAAGGCCTGTTTAACAATCTTTCAATTGCAAATGTGTATTTGCATAAACAAAAGAGGAACGACAGACCGTTCGATAGATTACGAAACGCTTGGTAAATTCTATCAAACCAAATTTGCATAACAATGTAGAGTTTGATAATTTTTACCAATCAAGCAATCACCTTCGTAAAATTAATCATAACTTCGATGAAAGTTACCAAACTCAGATTCGTATTAAATTAGTTCAGTGATTTTTACCGAACTATTTCGTACAATTGACCAAATTATGAAATATCAAAATGTGTGATGAAATATATCAAGCGCGTTTGGTAAAATAAATTAAGTGCATCATAATTTACATCAAAGTTGAAGTATATTTAACAAAAATACTCCCTATCGCACCAGTTTGATAGTTTTAATCAAATCTTTTTTTTTCGTGTACCATGGGGGAGAGGGGGGATGTCTTCGTTCGTTTCACAAGGGGACTCGGGAAAGCGGGAATGGAAGGTGGGGGGGGGAATGAATCACGCTCACATCGTTTGCTCGCACACTGGAACAATCCACACACACATATTCAATAAAATAAACCTCTGCTTGACCATGAAGTAAAGCTCTCCCTCTCTCAAAGCGTCCATTCAACCCGTAATGCCACCGGCCAGACGGCGACGGTTACAATATATGTTATGCATCCGATGATTAATTTTACCAATCTCGGGTGAGATAAATCAGCTTTAATTTTTTGCTATTTTCTGTAGAAGAATATGCAGTTTTTCTTAGTAGTTTTTGTAAATAAATGATATATTTTACAAAGAGGGAACTCCCTGTGTTTGCGTCAAGTCAGCGGTGACTCGGATGAGCGGTTTCTAACTTATGGTGCCGCTGATCGCGCTATTTTCGCGCAAAATTTTATTGGGGATTGGAAAAATATAGTTAGTTATGAATATGTGTCCCATTTGTACCAATTCAATACCTTTCGAAGAGAGAACCTAATCCACATGTATCCCGACGCGCACTTGAGAATTTGGCTGCGTATATAAGCCGTCGAAAATGGCTTTCTTTCTTGTGGAACAAGGTCGGTGAACTATTTTCAAAAGACTACGACCCAAGGATAATATCACGGACCCATTTGGAGCTTTGAAGACGGGAGCATATTGTTTGCAAAGGAAGTGCAGGGCCATCTAAACACAAAACCCATTTTTTCCAGCAAGGGACATTTCCTCTTCCATTCAGGATTGCATGGCTGACGAAGTATACCCCGGTAAACAAAAATATACTATAATACATTTGATAATGTTTTCAATAATTTATAAAATAGAACAAAATTGCTTCGCTACTTCACGACGTAGTTTCTCAATGTTTTTTGCGTATATTGAAGAAGAAATTATTCGGTGCGAGTGTAGCAAGGGGAAAAATTTAGCCAAGCATTTTACGGAATATTCTATCTCTATTTACTTATATTACAACTCAAGTATACATAATAGATATTTTAAATACGTATATTGCATAATTTACAGCATCATGACATATAAATTCATTTACAATATGAACCAATCAAATTATTAATTACGTGAAATTAAAATATGAAACGCTCTACAATATTTATTAATAGCAGATTATCAATCATTTTCCATATTTAAAATCATTCAAATGTTATCAATTTAAATAAAAAATTAATATAAATATAAATACAACTATTTTACAATAATTTGCAATTTAACGATGACAATGGAGAGGGATCACCGGTAATAATCTCGGAAGCAACAATCCAAGCTGAGGCCAGGTTCTTCAGGACAATCGGTGCAGAAGGTGGTGACAAGTGTTTTATTCCCAATCTTTGAGCACTGTCTGGGTAGTTTTTGGGCGTTCTCTTACTCCTGTCTTCGAAATCATTCAGCATTAATAATAAGGAAGGACCCTGTGATATAGGCTAATTTCTCCTGGTTTGGCCTTTGGCGAAGGTGATTATTATACGCAATTAGAATGAGTCAAAGCTCAGTTTTTTCGTGCCAAGCTTCTGTTCCGGGAGATAGAAATTCAAAAGCCTTTTATGCATTGCATGAATCTCTAATCTCCTGAACCATTTTAAAGGTTTATGATTACAGGGAGAATATGCTATGTGGTCAATGCCCACGTGAATCTAATCTGTGACGAGATAGGTTTCTTGCCGTATTTCAAAGTAAGCAGCCTGCGTAAAATGTCAATCCTGGCGATCTTAATCCGATTTATTGCGCTTTGCACAATTAAATATTTGTTTTTCATCTTTTCAATGAAAAAGTATTACCGAAAACATGCTGAAGATACTTTCCCTCATCTGCAGTTGAAAGATTGCGGCGATGGGGAAGCACTTCTTTCTAAAATTAAATAATCCTGAATTTCAATTGCGTGATTTTAAGTTAGTTTTATTTCTAATTGGTCAAAATTAAAAATCTTCGTGAGCAATTAAAAAAATATTAGAGCAAAAATTTAAAGCTCAATATAATAGAACTTACTTATATCAAAGGATTCCTTTCCAAGTTTCCGGAGACCAAAAAAATAAGAGTAAAATAAAATCATCGGTAAATTAATTCCTAATGAAATAGAGGATGATTAACAATGAATTAGTGGAGAAATATTGGAAAAATAGAAAATAGAGACATTATTCACAAAACTAACAACACAATTAAGAGAAAATTACTTCGTAAACCACAGCGCGAACTTTCGGAGGGCGCCAGTGATAGAGGATAGCTAAAAGCCAGATAAAACACGAACCGTAGATGCCTGAGAACCTACTGCCGACGTCATTGAAGATCCGAGACCACTAAGCAAAGTGAAAGCGAAGAACGGAGCTTTTAAGAACTAGGCTGCCGAGCGCAGTCTTCCATCATCTATAGATGACGCTCGGATCTGATCGGAGTCCGGATCGTCATTTATAGATGACACTCGGTCTCAAAGTGTTAACCGCTTGATACAGGGGGCTATGCTCGAAATTATAGTCGTGCATGACTTCATTGTCGTGTTCGAGTCACGTGGTACGGAGCCGAGCGCTCTGGCCATTTGGTATGCTCGAGCTCCTTGGAAACGAATGCGACTGTCCCGTGCACGACTCCAGCCGAGCGCGGACAGTCGATTGGTCGGCTCTTACCCTTCGAGTGCAGAGTGAGCTCATCATAATGAATGTATAGTTGCTGCATGTGCTCGCAATTGGAGAGCTAGATGTAGCAAAATTAGATGCTTTGGATTCCACGAGGTTAGATTACCGTTTTGGAAAAATAAATTTCAATTAGAACACAAGTAATTCGTGCGTTTATACCGGTTGAACAAATAACTTACAGCGGACTTAATCGACGGCTTACGAGGTTTTGTGCGGGAATCACCAAGATCTTCGGCATTGACGTATGAAACAAAAGGAGTGCTCGTAATATATTGTAGAAGATTGTCTACATGCCATTAGCTCTGACTTTGATGTGATAATTTTACTCTCCTGCAAATAATTTAATTGATAAAACACTATTTCTGAGTTTTGGTCAACATAATTCCAAGGCATTTTAACGCCTAAGGTTTTTACGGCGCTTTGTTTTTTTGCTGGAAGACCTTACCAGTCATTCGTTGGACAGGATGAGTACACTGCTATGCATCAATCTACGGCTGGCAGATACATTACCGAAGTGACTCATGCCATTACGCGAATTTAAGGGTGCGGTTCAAGTAGTGATTATTGTTGGTGGATTTATTTTAACATATATTTATCTTTATGTATACTTGTGATGCTAACACGAAAATACTGAATTTAATGCTGGGTACGATGAGTCACTTTCGACCTGAGTCTACGATTTATGGCATTTCTATGGCAGAGCGAAGTGATTACATTTAAATGGAGAAATAGTTGATCTAAATTCAACTACAGTAAAGGACAGAGGGAATTTCATTCAGTGAAGCGAAAGTCTATAAATCAATGCCTTTAAGGAATATTTTCACGAAATATATGACAATGTTTAGAACTTTTCGGACCATACTGACAATTTTAAATTATAATCAAAGACGCTTGAGTCTTTGGAGCCACTTAGTTGTATGTTCTTTATAGTTAAAATGATTGAATAAATACTTGAAACGTAAAAATTACGTAGTGGGAGCAGTGCTATCTTTGCCAATATTACGATATGCATTCAAATGGTGTTGGGTATAGTACATTATCTATATTCCATCATTTTTCCTAATGTAACGTATAGCTTCGCTTTTAAAGTACCTATTACAAGAGTCGATAGGTATCTTCGGTTGACTCTTGAAGTTTGGTTCCGAAATCAAATTATAATATAATTAAAGTTTCAACAGAAGCGAATGCGATGCTAAGTGGGATTGATGCACTATTATTGAAATATGTTCATGGACATTTTGATCACTTTCTACTTAACTTCAATACCCTTCGTGAGCAGCAGAGAATGGGATTTATTATGAAAGTAAAAAGAGGTCAAGAAAAGATAAAAAGAAAATGTAATGAAAGTAACTTTCCTACCTTCGTAAATGCCCTTTCGAGCGTTCGTTCGTGGGCACAGACAGCACCACTGCAATTGAAAATGCATCTTTCTACCACATTTCAAAAGAATGCAAATGACATCACAAATATCCTCACACTCATTGACGCCGGTAACGGTGATCACGAATTTCGTTTCAAGCAATGCTGAATTTACTTCATCATACTAACCAAACACCTTACCGGGCTTAAAAACAGGTTTCTTAATTTTAGACCATTGAGTACGCACCGTGTATTCCAACGGAAGAAAGTGGTACATAAACAGAATGATTGCTCGAAACAAGGAAACATTTAATGAATTATTCATCATAAAGCTACATACATTTCATTTCAACACTGGTAAACCTTCATTCCTTCAGCGGTATATGACAAATTTACACTGATCCAGTATATTTAGTCCGAGTCATATCAACGCTAAGTTGTTTGAAGTTAAATGCAAATGGTAACAAAATGCAACCATTAACACTTCCATGAGCATCGCACCAGAAATTCATATTAGAAACCGTAAAGTATGTCACACGAGTTCACAATCACAACACTAGCGATGATTCCGTCTATGGCATCCACGTAATTTACGCTTTCGTCGACGAATGTATTATAAATGGCCATAAATGTGATTTCAAGCGACAAAAAGGTTCCCTAATTAAATAATTATCCTTTTGGAAGTCGTGGACTTACGGCGAACAATGAGGCAAACCATGTAAACAAGCCGTGGCTGAAGATTGACGCATATTGTTACAATATTAATAAAAATAATTTTGTCACTACTAATCACAAGGGTAAATTTCATTGTAGGCGTAGGAAAACAAGTAGGTAGAACACAAAATCCTCTTCAAGACAGTTGTACTCTAACATTCCGATATATTGAGTACCAAAAGTTAGCGATATTCCTCCGTCGACGACTGTTGAACTCTTGAATATAAACGCTTATTTACTTAGGCTAGGTAAAATCTAATGGAAAAACGGAAAAATCTCCAAACACGAACCACATCGCACCAACTGGAGTAAGAAATTGAGTCCGCAGTGTAATTAAACACCGTAAATATCTTACACAACTGTTATCAACCCTTTTTAACTTCTTCCCGGGTTGCCGAGCATTCTATGGCGTTTTCGGAGTCTCATTTGTCACAGAAATTTGCTGTTGCTATTTGAAATTAGCTGTTGTTTACTTCTCAAGCGCTCGTTTCTGCGACGTTGCCACGCACCCTTCCTGTCACTCGAGCGACCTATGTCGCACTCGGCCGACTTCGTCTCAAGCATACCGATCTCCGTTCGACTCGGGATACCACTCCTCATCACCACTGGCTTCGTTGCCGAGCGCTCGGATTGCTTCATTAAGACACTAGAATTCCTCAAATTCGGGTGCATTGCTTTTTTTACAGATATTAACTATGAGAAATACTTTTAGCTTAATGGAACAGCAGTATAAACAATGTTCGCATTTTTCTGTTACGTTAATTGAATCGATATCCGGTTTGTTTCATATGTTGTTTTATATGTGATTCTAGTCGTTCCCAGTATAGGATATGTTTTTGTTTTTTTTTACTGTGGTTGAGTATAGCGCTACCTAGATAGATGGCAATGGATCAGTTTGCTTATTAAGCTTCCTTGCCTCATTGTCCATTCCGTCATCAAATTTTCCAATTCACTGGCATGTTTTCTTGATGCAGAATAAATTAGGGTATAACAAGGGAAACATGAATGGCTATCGATTAAATTTCAGTGACAAATTCAATTTTCAGTCGATAATTTCTTCTTTTGTCCGGAAGCTTCACGTCTACATCTAGTGCGCAGATGTAGGTATAATATGTCATAAGCAAGGTTAGCCCTTTGTTTGTGGTGATAAGAATGCATTCGGTTTCATATAAAAAGTAAATTCGCGAACGAAGTTCCGCCTAGAACTTTTTTAAGTACTCAAAGCAAGGGAAAAATAAATTTCCAGACCTATTTGTCCCGTAAAATATATCTCTTTATTTATAAATTCAGTTGATGTCTGGAAATATGGTGGGATTCTGATGCATATTCCCTGTATCGCTCTGTATGATATCTGTTCTTATTCGTAAAGGAATATTAGACTAGCGTGCAGCCTCCGAGTACATAGCGGCTTCCAGCCTTCTTTTTACCCTCATAGTAGCTTTTGAAGAATGCAGCTTTCTTTTGTAAAAATATCTTGCGTCAGTGGAGTTATTCCATTTTTAGGGAAATTTTTCATCAAAAGTATACTTAGAGATATTAATTTCAATTCAGCCATCAAGCCTTCGGCTCTTTCCTCAGACCCCAACAAATAAACCAACTGATTTTTAAACCATGATTTTTTCACATTTAATAATTATACTTATGACAATAACATTTAATCATCTCTGGTCTTTGCATTGTGAAATACAGGACAAGCCTTATACACACTGAATGCACATTGAAACAATCCTCTGAAAGAATGATTCCTCAAGGAACTCACTAATTCCATAAGAATTTATTTTCATGGAGAACTTTAAAATTTAACACAAATGATACCCTCTGAATGGCATTTTTAATGATTGGGGCAAAGAGTATTATGTTAATGCTGCCATGTGAAAGAGGATTTAAGAAAAACCTGAGTACATATCCGCTGCAATAATTGGCACGGCCGCGAACTTGAGAATTGGTGGTCAAATCTTTCGTATTACTTTAAACTTTAATGCATACGTGACATATGTACAATGAAGTTATTATAAGAAGTTTAAACTCCTTGTTAATGGCTAGGATGATATGTTTTAATAATCTACACTTTAACTTAATTTTTAAAAAATGTAATTGAAAACTCCGTTAATATTTTAATGTTTGTGACTCTACCACACGCATATATTGAACCAAGTACTCACGTGCATGAAATAGATGTGTGACATGGATAAGCTTGTATGTGCAGAGTATGAAAGCTCTTTCTATTGTTTCGATGTTTTTATTCCATTAGGTTTTCCTGCTGATGCTGTTCCCCTTCCTTTACCTGCTGGATGTAATCTCTGATTGTTACGTAGCCTATAAACACTGCCACGAAGCCAACTATCTATACTTTGGGCTAACACTGGTGTTTATCTTTGGCCCAATGCTGGCTGAGTTAATCCAGAGAATTTATCTGTAAGTATAATCACAATCACAGTTTTGAACTGTTTAAAAAGTAAAAATTTAAATAGTCGATAAAAAATGGTTCACTGTTTTAGTAAACCTTTGATTCTTATGATTCACACTTAATAATTATCTTTTTATAAATCTATTGAAAATTGTTGCTAAAATTTTTGTTAAAATTTGTTTTTTTACTAACGTCTAAAAATAGGCAAAACGTGCATTTTGAGGTATGCAATCGGTTTATTATGCATCTCTTGGCATTGTCCTTCAAATGCTTCATATATATATATATATCGCTGCTATACGCATTCAATCAGTATGAACTTCTGATTTCGAGCACCTCAACGAATGCAGTGATTGCCATCTAGTTCCCGAGTCTTTAGCTGCCAGCAAATATGCGTCGTCCTATCCCTCCTTTTACCGCTGTTCATCCATTCTAAAATTTCCAATTATTCACTTTTTCCCACATTCTGGATTTCAATGAGTGTTTCAATCTTAGAATACTTGCCTTCCTCTGTCACGAGTCCTGTCTACCTTGCCTACCTCACTTGTCACGAGCAATTTGTCTTCCTAAAGGACTTACCATTCCCCTATCCAGCCTATCTCCAATTCTTCCCTTTTTTCCATTCTTTAAGATACCAACTATCAATCAACATGCGCTATTGCGTCCTTTTCCAATACAATACCCTGGTTTCTCAATACAAATCCCATATTGAATCTCTATTTAATATAATCAACCTCTGCTTCTCACAGTCGCTATCTATTGTCCACAAAAGTCTTCTTTCTGCTCTTAATTCCCTCACTGTGATGCGTCAACAAGCCCTGAAGAAACGGTTCTCCCTCTTCAATTTCTTTTCCAAACACGAAATACCTTTACCGTTATATACCGCAAATCCTACGTCTGCCAGTCCTCCTCTACGCATCAATAAACATGGCCTTGCACTTCTTCTCAATCTCTCTTCTCCCCCTCCTGCTCCAGCCTCTCGAACTCCTCCACAGAGGATCCCACAGCGCGGTATCTCACCTCTCTCCCATTCCTGTTCCCCCATAGT
This sequence comes from Ischnura elegans, assembly GCF_921293095.1. NCBI lineage: Eukaryota > Metazoa > Arthropoda > Insecta > Odonata > Coenagrionidae > Ischnura > Ischnura elegans. The sequence continues at coordinate 11,138,300 of NC_060258.1, read as the reverse complement.
GGTGAAAGGGAACTCATTTTCAAATAAAATTATTTTAGACATTGCCTTCGAAGAGCTTCCCAGGTGCCTAAGGCGAGTATATTTTTACCTGTCTACCCATATCACTACGAAGAATTGCCACCCTCCGAAACCTAGGTTCGATACATTTAAAACATAAGGGAATGCTGACAATATGAGAGAGAGATTTCAAATCAGGGGGAACGAAACTCGACTGGCTTGAAATGATCTATAGATGGGTATTCGATCGCTTCGTAACATTCAGGAGCAGGAATGAGACGGTGATGGCCTGGGCTTTACAAAATTGGCAATATCAGCGTCGTTTCGGAAATATCGCCAGGATTTGAATTCTCCTTCAAGTGCTTCATGGGTTCTATCTTTCAAGAAGAGACATGAAATTGTGAAAAGCAAAAAAAAACAATATAAGTGTCAACAAGAGAACAATATCGCAGAACAATATAACGAACTATTATCGCAGAAATACTGCAATCACGAATGACGTTTCAGAAGCAAACAAAAAGCTCAATCTCCAAATATAATAGGGATTTCGTAATACCTATATACAAAAGATCAGAATGGGTGTGCGTACAGGTGTGATACACAGAGAACGCTCTCTAAGAAGGGAGAGGATTTTTTTAATTGGCTCTTGGGAACGTGAGCAATGTAACACATTCATACACAACGAAGTATGCTATTATTGATTCAGGAAAGCTGCTTCCTACATTTTTTGGGCATGCAAGAACCTGGAGATGATTTTGGTCCGCGTGTGCATGAAACTTAAGAAACTGGGGGCTGAAGATTTAAATGTTTCTGTTGTGTGTTTTAAATTTGGAAAACTTACGGCTGGGTCGTATATCAAGTTTTTATAAACCATACGTTAAGAAATATAAATTATTGCTTGTCGATTCATAGGGGGACAAACAAATAGTGTTATTTATAATGAACTATATATTGACTATGAAGGAGAAACAAATCACAACATAAAAATTAAACCACAGAAGCGCACATCTGTAAGCCAACCGAGCGATTTATATTTCTAATGACCGGTAAAGCAGTTTATTATAAAGACCAGAACTGTACCTTTCTCCATCTGGGAAAAGAGAGATTTCCTTACGTGAAAATGGAATAAAATCATTTGTGCATCATCAATTGTCCTCAAAAATAATTTTTCGGCTCCGAAGGATTTTTCATGTTCCTCCATCCGCTGCCGTTTATTTACTTTCTTTAGAAGGTTAAGCACAGGGCCTATTCTCTCGGAATAGCCTCGACAAAAACTAGAATAATAATTACAGACTCCCGAAACCCCATAGACATCCCTCACGATTTATGGCTGTTGGCATTGTGCGATCGCTGCAATCTTACCTGGGCTGGCAAAAGTACCATAGACACTAATGACATAAGTCATAAAATTGAATTTTTTTTCAAAGAAACGCCATTTTGATAAATTTTATCTTAAATTAGCATTTTGCAAACGTCCAAAGGCATTTATTAAATGGGAAAAATGATAATTGAAGGATCACGAGAATACCACAACATCATGTACATAAGTTGTGGCATAATTTTACATGTCCCTTCCAAGGTTTTCGTCTACTCACCGTGTCAAGGTCGCCCAATTATTTTATAATCCAAATGGAACTCTGCGAAACACGTAGGTCCTGGGATTTATGCAGGAAGGCAGTGTACTTTTGGTCATACTGTGAAATTCAAGTTGCCAAAAGTGATGATATGAAGCCCATATTAAGGAACCAAACAGCTCGGTTAAAAGGACTCAAAAATTCCTCAACTCCTGGCGGACGGTCGTTCTCCGTAATTGCGTTCGAGTTGAGCTATCTTGTATCTAGGCATATTCTCACCGGACCAGTTTTCTAATTTTTACAATGATTACTAAGGGGTTTACGAAAGGTCTTGTGGCCTTCTGAATAATGCTGAGATGCACCATCCTGTCAATCTCTGCTGTTGCGGCCTATTCATACGCTACAGGGATAGAAAAAGTTATCGTTGCATCCATAATTCAACTTTATGCGGAATGTGAATTTTTTTGGATCGGTTAATGGTGGTATACACAAAGTGCGAAACGAGACCAAAACAATTCTCCAAACTCATTTGTTCCTCTTCCCGGAAACCCGTAAGTAAAACACACTCCTTAATCTTCATATCCAAGGGAATACTGTTCGTTCTTAGTAAGCCCACGTATACATTTATCGCCCCCTCTTCAATTTCCTGTACCACTATGCTATCATAATTGTATGGAATTTAGTGGTATATAAATAATGGCTTTGAATGATTTCAAAAAATCAATTCCTAATATTATGAGGCATATCAACTTCTTTATCGCCAAACACACTACGTCACATTCTCGGGTACCCAGATCACATCTACACCTACATAATGCGAGCCTGCGACCCACCTGTAGGGTGTTTGGCAGGAGTGATCAATCACCAGCATACGACATGCAAAAGGATTTCTACATGCACATTATATGGTCCACAGTAATGTTTAACAATTTCGTTACAGGCGACCTCCTATTCTGCTCGTATCCTGTAATACGGGTTCGATTGATAGGAAGCGGGGGTATCTCCATTCCTTGACTCTGCATAGACATCAGTTTTTCCTCAGAAATCATGGATATCAGGCTCCCTGAGTCGATCAAAGAGGTCGTCGTTTGCCCAGAGCATGATATGCAAACCTCGGGAAATACCATACACTCAAGAGCTCCATCCCGGTAAGGTTCTGACGCTGAGGGCTCGTCCACTTGACGGATAGAAAAAAAGGGACCTCCATTATTATGCTTAATAGGTTTGGGCAGGGGAGATCGGTTGGCTCAAACTCCATGCGTTTCCTGACGGAGGTAGAGGTGGTAGTAAGGTAGGAGATGTAGCGTGTCGCCCATTCACGGTATTTACCCCGTTCATGGCCTCGTTTCTTTCATTAAAAGCGACCTCTCTGATCCGATTACAATCTCGAGTCTCGTTCTCCATGCGTCCCGCCCACGGACCTAGGATAATCAGGACTGGGCACTTAAAGCTTCATCTTTCGTCGCTATTGTCGCTGACGAGAAATTATTCTCATAGATGGCAGCACTGTAGCTCGCCCGAAACATCTAGGGAGTTTTATGGTGATTGTACGGGAGTGATCTTTTTTCAGCAAACTTTCGAATACAGAAGCTACTTAAGAACGATCAATTTTCTTGAGATACCAAGTGCGATGTGTAAGGAAATTTTTATCGATGAAGTTTTTTGACTCTTTCGAGGGAAAGGACGAATTCCTTGCAGTAGAATTGGCTTAGTTGACATTTCCATATTTATCCTTTAAGATTTTCAGCCTCAAACTTTTCGGCCACAACACAGTGGAAATGTTTATTGGAAGCCGCTATTTCTGTTGAAATAAGGCACTTTAAGCTAGCATATTAGATAGGGTCTTATCATTTTATCCTGTTCCTTCCGCCTCGATTAGTAAAACAACTATGACGTGCAATTATTTCCAGTCTAGCATTCACTTTCATACCATCATATATGCAATGAAACGGAGTTACCTGTTCACCACTCAGAAGCTGAATTTCACTGATAAACTGTTGAGATAAGTACTAACTGTTTATCTATGCAGTTTGTGTATATTTTTACAATCTTGATTGACCTAATGAAATCCTAGCAGATGATATTCAATGATACGCAAAATGCGAAGTTCGGGGGCCTACACTTAGGTTTTTCCACATTTCTATCGCAGGAAAGAAATAAAGTGTGTTAAAAATGCTATTCAGGGCTTGATTCGACATTTATGGGATTTAAATTTGTTGTTTCGAACCTCTTTTATAACATACGTTGATAAAATACTATCACTTCTAGTCTGGGACTGTTTCATAGCATGATACAATCTCCTTGAATCGGAATTACGTGCTTATAACTCAGGAAGTTGAATTACACTGATAAGCTGTTGCAATAAGTATTAGCTATAATCCCATTCTTTAGAGTTTGTGCTTGATTAACACCGATGATTGATCTGTTTGAAGCCTGGCGGACGGAATGCAATGAGGCAGAGAATGTCATATTCGGGGGCCTATTTCATGGTTCTCCACGCATTTATTTCATAGAACAAAGATTTTTAATTGTAAAAATAAGTTTCAGTGCTTAAGTCAGTATTTAAAAGATAGAAATTCATATTGAGAGCCTTTTCCGCTAAGTCATAACAAGGTAATTGAATAGGAGCACAGGAGCGAGCTTTAGTGCTGCCATCTATGTTTGAAACCATCGCCTGGCGACAATAAGGACGACATCGGTTGGCATTATCAGGGTTCGGGAGTTGCTCTGGGCTGGTCCCGCCGGACCGAACCTACTGCGTGCACCTGTTAGAACAGCGTTTGCATTTGGTGTCCTCTCGCCTGGTTTCCCTCTGTGGCCCAGGGACTGATCTAATTACCCTATCATAAGAACATAACATTAGTTTTTCGAACGATGAGATATCGGCCCCACACAACAAGTCTTAGGCATAAGGAGGAAATTGGCGAAATAAGGGAGACAGCGTTTCTTCCTCGTCCACGGTTGGTTCACAGAGCCTGATGGCCGCTATTTTCCTAGTCGCATTGTCTTGCATACCATTACCGGGCGCGCGTCTTTATTACCCCGTCATCACCCTTAGCCCTTTCGGAGTGGACGTCGGATGGAACCGACGGGCATTTTCATACGCAGAAGACTTGACGTCGGGCTTGGCCGTCGCGGATTTTTCAACGCAAACGAACGGACTTCGGCTCAGGCCGATGGGAGGGAAGGGAAGTGGCTGCTGAGGTAGCAACTGTCGGATGCATTTAGGGTTGGCCTGACAACCAGCTTAGCGAGTCCTCATGGCCACTCCTCGGCAATTAAGCTTGACCCTCGCACGCATTTATGACATCCTCACCGCCGGAATCCATTGGGAAGTGTGTTATATTGTAAATAGTTTTTTTTAAGGTCATGTATTGTTGCATATCACATTTTTTATAATTTTATATGAATTCCTCATTTTGTTCTGTGCGTAAGCAATGTTTGAACGAAATTTTAGCGCTAACATTAACGAACTTCCGGACCTAAAACCTCTTTACCATGTAATTATTAAATTTGGTTTTATTAACGCTAGAAAGACGTTTAAAATTCCACAATGCTTAAAACATGCTAATAATTCTATGATAGCTGTAAATTATTGAATATGAATTAAACGACATTTCTTTGAAAAAACACTGGCAAAGGACTAAGTTGACTGTCAATTGGTGCTATAAGATGGTAAGAGGGTGTAGTCTGGTGGCCGGGGTAAGGTACGGGTGTCCCATTTACTTGCGTCCCAAATCTTAGAGATGAAAATACCAGTGTAACTCTACCCCAAGAAACACCTTCGTACAGAGAGGCTTAAAATATTCTCATGCTACTCGTACCACGGAAAACGTTTTCCAATCGCAGGCGCCTGCAGGAAAGACTTAATTGGTAATTGACTTGATGTTCTTTACTCCATACCGATCGTAGAATAACCTTTACAACTCTTCTATATCCCCTAGAAAAGGGAGTATGGCGTCGGCCCATTCTTTCGCAGAGTCGTCCAACATCTGATAGAATGGAGTGATCTCAACCATGAAGGAATGGCATAAATAATGAGTTCTGCTTTTCATTTTTAAAAAAGCCTACTATTCACAATTATTTCCATAATGTTCACAGAAAATTAAATTTTGTCTGCGTGGAAATCTTTTTCTGCGATACAGCAGCGTCAGATGCTTTTCCATTTTTTCACACAGAATCCTAGGTTCAATTATGTGAAGTCCGTGTCGCAAAAACATTTTTCTCTTTCTTCTAACCTTTGCCATTACTTATTTTGGTAAGTGGAGAGGTGTCCCAGTGCCATCATTTAGTTACTCTTGTGAGCCAAAGCAAAGGGAGTTTTCTGAGCATAATTCCCTGCCAAAAACATAGTAAATCTATGCGTCCTGGTAGCGAAACTGTTATGCACCACTTACAAGTTGGATTGCGTGTAATACTCACTACCAGTCGACCCGCGAGTTTGGTGCCATTCATTCTAGGTTTTGTAATACTGAGCCTACCAGTGGCGCAGCGAGGGGGGGATACTTTATAGATGACTTTGGCGATGAAGCCCTCCCCCAGACCTCAGAGAATTCCTTTTATGAAAATATTTCAGTTTGACAAATTTTGTAACCTATGAATATTTAAAATGATGAACGTGGCATTATGTTGTTCGTGTATATAGCATTAAACTTCTGTAAATAATAAATAACTGGGGAAATTTTATTAATAATGGCCCCCCTACCATGCCCTTTAAATCCTACCATGATTTTTAGTCTTTATGCGCCTGTGGCGCCTTCATACAAGAATTGGAATTAAAACATCGTATGAGTGAGTATGAGTAGGCAATTAAATTGACTTTAACATATTTGGGGATGTATTTTTTCTACTTCCACGAATAAAAATCCATGAAAACAACTCAATATCCTTTTTTTGAGTTTTTTACCATTTTATTCATGGGTTCTTTGTGTTTTCTTAAGTTGACCTTTTTCTAGATGATTTCTACTCTTATTGCCATGGTATTTAACCAATTAGTCTTAAATTTGGCTCACAAAACCTCCTTCTTCTTTCAGGAAGTGGCGTGGTGCCATGAAAACCTGGAAGGCAGTATTCTCTGATCTAGAATCTTTGAAACTACTATTTCGGTAAGAATACAAGCCTTTTTTACATAATGATTCTTTTGCTGTTTGTCAATTTAGTCATTAAAATCATTTGAATAAATGCCATGGATTTGGGCGAGTATGGAAGTGTGCAATGCGTAAGCAATATAAGAGGCAGGTTCTAATGACACATGTGGGAGACGGTGCGCGTGTGTTGTATCAAAATTAGATACAAAAATCTATATACAGCTTTGAGCGTGGGACACTGGCTTAAGATTCATGAGTATTCCAACCAAGTTACAATACAGTATTTTGAACGGTGTATTAAATGATGGAAATTCCTCCGGAAGTCGTAATTCTCAAATGATCTATAGCACGTGTGCATTTCAGTGTTCTGGGCAGAGAATTGCACCCGGCAGGGTCGGAATTCCACGGTTTCCAAGACTGCAATATCCGTATCATGACCCGCAGAAACAAGCGCATTGCGACGGTAAAATTTTTATAGGTTATACTTACCACATAATGAACTTGAAAATTAAATAACTGCTAGCTATGAAGTCATTGTTAAAAATTATATTGTAACGACTAATCATAGCGAACTAATCATTGCAGATGTGCTGATTTTTGACTAATTAAACAAATTGTGTAGGATTTATTATTCCAGCTTTAATATGTAGAGAAAAAACTAAAAACTCTTCAACAGAACTTAACAATAATAATTAATGCAAATAATGAATACGATTAGCAAAAAGTTTCCGCAATTCATTCGTATAGGCTAGAGATGTGCGAGTACTCGAAAATCCGAGTCGAGTAGTTAGTATTCGACTCGAGTGTTTTCAGTAGCATTACGAATGTCGAGTCGAGTCCATTAGTTTCGGTTACAGAGCTGTCGAGGCCAGTACGGCCATAAATCTGCCGACAGGAAGCGCTATCATTAATCTTAAGTAATACTATAATTTTTAAAGTCGTTAATAATTCCTTATGCCTTGGCCTGGGAGTTTCATCTTGATATGCACACTTCAGTAGTCGCCGTGGACTCAAATTTCCTTTTCGTCATCCGCGGCGGCCGATCGTCTTCCTACCCGGCGGCGTGTTCGGAGTAATCGAAGTGGACCACTGCATCGCTCATACTTTCTTTTGCGATACCTTGTAACCTACGCATTTTTCTTAATCAAACGCCGAGAGAATTCGTAACAAATTGTTGAGATCTCTGAAAGAAATAGCCCGGTCAAATTTGCCCAACACATAGGAGTACCCTTACATAAATTCTCTTCAAGCTGAAATTTTGCATGAACCTTAAGGATACAACTTTGATGAAATACTGAAAAGTCTCCATCGATCCCATTTGTACAAAAAATTTTATTCAAGGTCAAAGGTCACAAAATGGGTTTCTTTAATTTTTTCGCTAAAACGTTAGTTTTATGAAAACAATTGCTCTGTGCAAAATTGTACATAAAAAATTATCTACAAAATTGTGATCATACTTTTCCCCTTAGATTTACCGTTTCTGAGAAAAGCCATTCAAAAGTTAGCTGTATTTTACGTAATATGCATTGCTATATTGTTTCGCTCTGCGAACATTATTGTACGCGTAACACGAATATTGGCTACCCGCTCTCACCTGTACCTTCGCCAACAATATGCTCATACTTTCCTTTGCGATATCTCTGCACGCTACCCATTTTCATTCACTCAAACGCCGAGAGAATACGTAAAATGTTTTTTCGATTTCTGAAATAAATATGTAACTTTAATGTTCTAGCGGGCAATGCCAGTTTTTTCCAGTGTTTAAAGTCGCAAGCTTTTAGCCTTTTTGATTACTGGGTACGTCCGATACTAATTTTCTTTTCATTCATTTCCTGCGAGTTTTTTTCTAGAAATTAAAAAACAAGAGTCACTCAGGTTGATTTTACGACCTGAGAAATGCATATATTTTTTCCTTACAAAGCTAAAATTAAGTTCCACAGTTCGTTCACCTCGTCCACTTAAATTACATGAAGATTCAAGACCCATAATAATCATTGATATAATTTTAGATAGGTATTTCCAATGTTCCCGAATCTTACAATTATGGATAGAAAGTATATACTTGTGCAGAAATTGCCTTGCCTTGAATTCTACTTGCCTTTACTGCCGGCAGAAATTTGCCATGAAAGGCAATTTTCAGCAGGCAGTAATATGGAGACGTCAAAATCTGCTGCCTGATCAAGTAGAAAATTTGTTTTTCCAGCGTTAGAATTGAAAGGCTCAAACATTACATGTTTCATTTCTAAAGGTAAATTCATTTCAATTGTGGCTATGGAACTCTTTAAGACAAATTAATGTTCATTTATCTCCTAATTCTGATACAATTACCCTCAAAGTTCCTCATTATCCTTTCCGTTTTACATCAAGTTAAGTATTTAGATTAAAAAACTCATAATGGGATCGGAAAAATAAGAATTAATTAGAGCATGCATGGTTGTATTGCCTGGTCCTGAAATTACCATAATCGACTCGATACTCGCGAGTAGTTTTCAACTCGACTCGAGATAAAAAAGTGCTACTCACACATCCCTAATATTTGCTTAGACCTATAATTTTGTTGTTATATTTTACGTTCGACGAAAAAACCTAAGGGTAGCCTTACAAGTCTATTCATGAATTTTTCTAATATTTGTTTACTCACTGACACAGTTTCTCGCAAAAAAAATTTGCAACTATAAATGAAAACTAAAAATACCACATATTTTAACAGTTGTTCAAGTGGACTGTACATAAATATACAAACTTTGAGTCGAAATTCTTTTACGCAAATAATTCCCTACTTTCTACAAAACCATAATTTATTAAAATATAACGCGAGTATTCGTGTTTTTGTATGCTTGCTTGAAAACAGAGGAAAAGTCCTTACATTAATTCAGTTTCTCAACACATACATTCTCCACAGAAGATTAATGCAAAATCCACGAACAAAATTATGCAATACTTACCATGTGGACTTCCATACAAATCGCAACCCCTAAGCAAATAGTTTTTGAAAAAAATATGATTCAGTTTATCGGCTCAGATGAGGGTCTATAAAAATTTTTAATAAGTATTATAAACTATAAGCGATGACCGTATGAAACATGGTAAATGAGATGGCTGACGGTCATTTTGGCGTAGATTTCAAAATACGTTTAAAATTAATTTTTAACAATTATATTTTAATATGTAAGTAATATAATGGGAAATTTTTCATCTGCTTAATACAATTTGTATTGTCGTCAGGTATTTTTATCTGGAAAATTTTCCATTGCACAAAACGCCGTTGTGGAAGCGAGTAGAGGAAAAGACAGATTAGGGGAAAGAGGAGGGTGGAGAGAGAGAACCAAGGGGGCTGGGAGAGTAAAAGTTATGGGCCCTGCAGTTTATTGGGAGAGAAATGGAAGATGGAATACGTCGGCCACCCCCTACCATTTAATTGTATATTTTTAATAGTGTAGCAGCTTCTTTCGCCTATTTTTTAGAAGATATTTTGGCCCTGTTTAGAATAGAATTGATTTGAATAAAAGGTAGTGACAAGCACTCAGACTAACAGATGTATTTGTGATAAATTGGTTGTAAGTGTACTTATATATCTTTCTTTCGCATTTAGAGCATGTAGGAGCGTGCGGTACGCCGTGTTCTCAATGAGAGAGTTTGACTCAGACCTGGTAGATATATACGTTGAGCTGAACATGTTTCGTGGAGGTGATTACAAGAAAATGGAGGAGAAGCTAAGGTAAATACCGTAGTCATTGGCATATTTCATGTTAATTTTAATGATAGAAATATATATTAATGTGGTTATTCAATAGGCTATTGAATAATTATTAGAACTAATTTATCTAGGATAGCTTTTTCATCCATAACTTTAAGTATGGTATTGCAAAACTTAATCAGATATTGAGCAAATTTGAACTATGTAGCCTATGGTTTAAGGAATTGAATGGTTCGACTGTCAAACTGATTATTATTAAAATGCTCCATTCTCATGAGTAAGTCCACATTGGAACTTATTGGCAGAGAATGTCCGACGCATTGATAAAATAAAAAAAATTAAAATTAGTATTTGAAGTTAGTGTTTCATTATTTATGCCACATCAAGTTGAGCCTATACAAATGTTGTAGTTGAGCTTACGTTAATTTTGGTTATGGAACCATTAAGCTCATAAGTATAAGTAAATGACTATGGGTTTGTCCCTGCTAAAAGAGACATACGTGTTGTTCGAATCATTAAGAGGCTAAAGGGACCTAATAGAATGTTTCTCTGTATACAGTGGATCGACAAAAAAATTCACATTAATTCTATCTCATACCTTTGCTATTTCAAAATTCCGTAGATACTTACTTAACAATGTGTTCGAAAAACGATCTTAGCTAATAATTGGATTGCTTGCGTGTCACTATGTTTCGCCTAAAATTTCTAGTTTGTAAAAATCGATAAAACCCCTTCACGGAAAGTTTCCCATTACTTTCAGCATTTTCCACGTGTACTGCTTCTTTCTTTTAGCGCCACCATTGACGTAGAGCTGCTTACTATCTCCGGGAAAAAGTTCCCTACCGAGACCTTATTGCTATCATGTTCTAAAAACTGGCTTTAAGGCTTGCTTGTAGGATGAAGGTGTTGAAGAATTGCTGACAGGATACTATTGCCCATCAGTGACAAAAGGAGTACTGGTCGATAGAGACGTTTCCTTAGCTTTTGACTCGAAAGTAAATTAGTTCTACTCCATGCCGAATTAAATCGAAACTAGATGGTCGTACGTGGTGCAAGGGCTCCATACTATCAATAATAGACACTTCGTTACTTCCAAAAAACATAAAATTTCTATTTAATGACCGTTTTCAGCTATTACATAATTATCAAGTACAGAGAATGTAAAACATATGTTGGGGACATACACTATGTTTGTTGATGAGGTGGGGTTGGTACCGAGCTGGGATTGGTAATTCCTGGAGGGGAAGGGGGTCGAAGGAAAGTTTGTCAAGAGTAGTACCTTAACGGCGACTATTATTACATGAAGTCACAACATCATGTGCCTTAAATATCTTCCACGTTTTAATAGATAAATTTTTCAAAGAAACGGTATAGATGTTAGCATTTTATTTTCCTTCGAATCCAATCATCAGATTTTCTAAGACTCATTCAATGTCCCTAGTAAGGGTACCAGGGTACGTATTTAACTCCTAAGCCTCCGAAAGTGCATGCCTAAGCTGGTACATGACGTCACAGAATCATCTACCTTAAATATCTTCCACATTTCAATAGATAAATGTATGCTTTATACGGTATAGCCGTTTGCATTTTAATATCGCTCGGTTGAAACGGTTAAATTCCCTTGAGGGTCCATTGCCAGGGTGCAAGAGTACCTCTATTTTACGATACATCGTTTTGACATCTATTACAGAAAATTTTCATCATTCAAGCTAATAATAGAAACCGTGATTTATGTTAACATTTATATTCTCTAACAACAATTTATATATTTTAATATTCCAAATTAGTGTTGAATTCTCACTGTTTTTGAAAATAGGAAGATCATCTCCATCCACCTAATGCAATTTCTAACATAATTCATGGTCATAGATCTGGGCAACTAAATTAAAAAGAAATAATATATTTTTAGTCCATTTTCAATTTTTTTAAATTAATTTATGTACATTAAACTTTTCATCCTCATTTAAATTGTAAAGACATCATCCCCCCATCAGTCATCATGAACATCCGAGGTTATTACATTTTTCTCTCTCCCCATCATCATTAATTTGGGTCAACAACCCTTCCCCGTATCGGAGACTAATCATCTCCATTCGATACTTCCCTTACCATCAACATCCATTAAACCCCCTCCTTCAACTCTTACTTCTTAAAGAAGGTAAACTTCTCCAGTACATCTGGGAATCTTCTCCATAATAATCGCTGCCAGAATAAATGGATAGACAAAATATCAGATGCTTGATAAATTAGATACATTATAATACATTTCATAACGAATATTCCGAATAACCAATAGAAAATTTGATCGCTGTATTCGAAGGATGATAAAACGCTAACAGCTATGCTGTTTATATGAAAAATTTATCTATTCAAATGTGGAAGATATTTAAGGTGCGTAATGATGTGACGTCATGTGCCAGAGTCGCCAAATACGGTGCTACTGTCAAGAAGGGGGGTTTGGGAGTGTGATGAGTAACAAGGGGGTGGATTGGGAAAGGATTGGATTGAAAGTGGAATGGATTGGATTGCGTCGTTAACTAGGTGTTCTTCGGTTGCTATCTTTTGAATTTCTAAGGCAACCACCATCCTTCCATTCCCAGTAAAATGCATTGTTTTGTATCTCAACTGCTTTGGTTCCCCATTTCCAAGAGGTTCCCGGCAAAAGCTGACTTGTCATTCGTGTTCCTCCAGCATGCCTCGTGTTTCTTCATCCTTGTCTTGATGTTTGGTCCCGTTTGGCCGATTTCACATGAATCACAATTATTACCTTATAATTCGTACATACCAAATTTTAATGTGTGTTCAATTTCATCTTTTGTATTATTGAACAATATTCCCACGGTTTTGTCATTATGACAAGTGACCTTGTTTTTAGTTTAAGGGATTGCTTGGGTTACAAAATTGGATAAAAAGCCGATAAAAGGTATTATTTTTCGACGGGTAGCAAGGAACTTGACTTTGAGTAAAATAAATTGCTGAAGGTGGGCATTAGGCCTTAATGTGAATGTTTTATAGAATAACAGTTTTTATTCTTGTCCCTCTTTCACAGACAAAGTCATATGTCCTTGATAAACGCGCATTTCTTCGCGGCGATGGTGAAAAACGAACAGTGGCAGCTCAGTTGGAAGTTGAATGAGGCGCTAAATGAGTCGGCGCCTCAGCTCCTCCTCCAATGTGTGATCGCGATTATGCAACTTGGCAACGGCGAGACAGTCGGTGAGTGGATGTGCATGCATGATCAGGGTTTGCTCTGGTCGATGGAATAGAAAGAAACTCTCCTGAAAGCCTAAACACCCTGAAAATGGAGAATGGAAAGTTAGAAATGGAAATGGAATGGTTACGTAATATTTACTTTTTCTGCTTCTTCTCCCTGTGTCAACTGTAAATGAGAAATGAAAAACTGTATGTGGGAATAACTGGTCGGCTGCAATTGAGTCATTTCTCATTACACGCTTCTGACGGAGGTATGGGCAAAGAGATGGAAGTTTGTAGGGTCGAATTGGTCACCCTGGGTAAAAACATGTCAGTCGACATAGCACTGAGGTCACAATGACAATCGCAGACACTGTTCATTCACTGAATCGGAACACGATCCATGTATTACTGGTATACCCATTCTGGGGTACATTAATAAAGTATGCCAGACGATATTTGCAACTTGGCATCGATCATCTAGTATTTTCCTCGTCACATTGAAGGCTAATTTTCAGGAAATTTAACGTTAGTGATCCCAGTACCAAACGTTTCTCCTTTTCAAATGTGGGGTGTTAGCTGGTTAAAACTATTAACTTTTTCTGGAAGACACGTCTTTTTACCTGAGAAAAATGTTTTCCTTCCAAATCTCAATCAAGGGAGTTCATAGGAAGCATACCCTATCATTTTAATAACTTTTTCTCAAACTGATTATAATTGAGGAATGTGCAGATTTTGGCTCATTGGGCATTCCCGTCACAGTTAGGCTTTGCCAAAAGGTAGGCAACTTGCCACACAATTGTTAGATTAGAAAGAATTAAGTCATCATTAACTGCCTATTTACAATAATTATTGATACTAACAAAACATTGGAGCATCCCTGTTAAAATTTTCTCTTCCGTTATATATGTCAGTGCGCAATGTGGAAATCATTAATAATACCATTACAATCAAACTGCAGCAGGCAGCATAAAATAATATGCTAGAAAAAAGTATTTTCCTAAAAGCAAAGAACAATCCATCCATAATAACGTGTCTGAGGAAATTAGGCTTCTTTGTCAAATAACTTTGGAGACTGTTAAAAATTGTAATCAAACACTAATTATAAACTGGATGCTTTATGCGCTAGAAATGATACATCTACAATTCTTTTTCAAACACAAGTAAACATTGCATTTTGTAAAACTTTGAAAAAATTTCTGAAGCACTCTAGGACTCATCAGGTGATTCTGATTTCAAATCTTCATTGCTGTAGATTTCACAAGGTTCCTTGGGTGCAAAATCACATTTTGAACAACGTCCTTACTCCTTTTCTTATAAAAAGTTACGGGAGTCATTTTTGAAATGCCAGCTGAGTAAAAATTATCTAATACTCCCTTGCTCTCCCTGTCACGTATAATTGTAAGAACTTAGTCATGTAATTGCTTTTTACACTCATTAACATAAATACGACGATATCATGAAGTAAATTTGTGAAATATTAGACATCTGGTTTTGATAGAAATGTATTGTCCTACATTGATTTATTGCCGTATTAGTACCGGGGGACAAATTCTTCCCATACCTATTCTTCCTTCAATTTCAAATGATTTGAAATATCATCATGTCAAGATTACATATTCAATATTGAAAAACCAAAAGGAATAAGAACGTATTAGAAACAAATAAACTTAGCTATGAAAGCATAAAAAGGAAAAACACAGCAAATAGACGTTGTTCAGCGTCGTTAGCCTCGACTTTTCTATCAAAGTCGGATTTCCATCTTTCCTCGCATGGTGTCAACACTTTTTACTGTCGGCAGATACGAACGTGCTGAAAACGTCCCAATAGAAAATAGTGGAAAAATGTACTTGACTAAAGATAAAAATGATTCTGAAGATATGACCTGAAATCGGCACATCTGTCGTTAAAGGTTTAAACTGGAGTAACTAATTACTGAAGCATAATTACACGGTTTGAAAATGTTCTCAATACAGAAGATAAAACATGAAAAGGAACCTGGTCCCTCTCCTTTTCGCGTCCTGCGCGGCAGTAATGAGGGATCCTCTTTGTGCCAAGCAAATAAGCGTAGATCAATATTCCGAAAATTCTACCGTAATACATTTGCACTGGAGATGTTTTGTGTAGGATGAAGCAAGATATCTAACCTAAAGCACGCTTTAAAATGGGTATGAAGAAAGAAAGCATTTTTCAAGTAACCATTCGCATAGATTCCATTTCAATTGTTTCCTGTTGTTCAATTACCTCCCCTTCCAAATGAAAGATGTGCTATTCCCCCCACGAAATATAAGCTTTACCATCTATTGATTGAAATTTCTACGTCCACATGGACGAATAAAAAACTTAATAAAGGGAATAGTTACTCTTAGGAAAAATTATTTATCTTTCTTAACAGGAGACTCGAAAATTGACACATTTTGAGTATTTTTATAAATATCGAAATACTTATTAAATGTCATTATAATCTCATTTAAAATCAGTTTACACTTATTTTTATCGAAAAAAGTGGATTCTACATAAATAAAATTCAATTGAAACATTTTTTTTGATTTTTCTCAATAAAGTTTGATTTTACGCAGCGTTGGCCGCAAATGGGTTAAGAGGAGTATCAATGTGCCGAAACTGGGACAAGGTCAAATTAAGCGTTCCCTTTCACTCCCAGGAATTCCAGACGCGTGCCGAGGCCATAGCTTCTCCCACTCGAGTTGGATATGTTCCCATTGATAGCAAGATCTCCCCATTCGTGGAGGTAACGTGAATCGTATTTCCCCGTCTACGCATCGGAAATAACCGAAATTGCACCTCTTACTACTTTGTTATTGAACATTTTTGAAAATAAATGCTTTTATGAGAAAACGGGGACAATCCAAGGTCAGTTCCGCGTAGCAATAGCAAAAGAAAGGCGTCTCGCTGTACAAGTCCCCATTAGACGCACGTACCGAGGTCGCCTCCGCCCTACACATGACCATACGCATTGCAAAACTTGGTTTTCAAACATAGCTACCGTCGACATAAGAAGTCAATAGAAATTGGGAGGACCACCTCAGAGAGTGAATTGGTGGGTGCCAACCTGAGTCCATATTCTTTTGGCTATATTTTTTAGAAGTCCATGGAAATGTAAGGTCATTAAAACCGATAAAATTGATCTGAGAGCTTCAAAACACCTTACAAGGGAAATTCTGTCAACTAGCATTAATCCCTGATATTTTTCTCGAAAATACCCTTTTCAGGGTACTTAAGGGTATTCAGGGTAAGGGAAATTTAATTTTGTCCTGACACCCCCTATGTACCCCTTAAGGGGTCGATCTGGGCGGGGGGTACTCACTACTACGTATTGACTAATTTCCCCAAGTTTCAGACCGATTGGACCGACGGTTTTGGTCCTATAACCAAAAAACCCGAAAATTTCGGGAATTTTGCTCAATAACTCCTTTATTTGAAGAGATAAAAATATAGTTTAAATTTGAAATTTGTTCAGTAAGTAACTGGTCATCCATTGCGTTTATTGTTTAACACCTTACACTTCGGGTGTGACCCCTACACTCTGGGGGTAGGGCATGAGGATAAAACTTAAACCTCAATATCTTTCTTATTTGAAGTGATAAACGAAAACTGATTTGATCTGAAACGAAAAGTGATTTAGTTTAACTGTCCTTCGAATACACTAATCAAACTTTCTCCGACTCCCAAGGATTCAGGGTCAGGGTAACCATGTACCCTAATTTGTAGAGTTAGCATTTTGACAATAAGTATCGAACTTGTTCGTCTTTCAACTTTATATACGATAAATTAATTTATTTTTCATAATTCCCTCTTTAAGTGCCCAGAAATCGATTTCAAATGGAGTTTGGACTTTGAAAATTTTTCTCGTTTGGGGGAAACTTATAAAACCTTAAATATCTTCCACATTTGAATAGATAAAGTTTTGCTTTAAACGGCAAAGCTGTTGGCATTTTATTGTCCTTCGAATGCAACCATCAAATTTTCTAAGACTCATTCAGGGTCCAAAGTAAGGGTACCAGGGTATCTTATTTGAAGAAATAACGTTTTAATAGTTACTACAAAAAATGTTTCCCCTTCAACGTTATACACGAATCATTGATTATTTTTTACGAATTCAACCCGTAAGTCTCTAAAAGTGAATGCCGAAGCTGACACATGACATCACTGCATCATCAACCTCAAACATCTTCCACATTTGAAAAGATAAATTTTTGCTTTAAACTGCATAGCTGTTAGCATTTTATTATCCTTCGAATGCAATCTTCAAATTTCCTTATACTCATTCAGGGTCCATAGTAACTGTACTAGGGTATCCAATTTGAAGAGTTAGCGTTTTGACAGTTATTACAGAAAATGTTCCTCCTTTGTCGTAATATACGAATCACTGATTATTTTTTACGTATTCAACTGGTAAGCCTCCAAAGCTGCATGCCGAAGCTGGCATATGACGTCACAGAAGCATCTAACTTCTTATTCTAATATTCCACATTTCAATAGATAAATGTATGCTTTAAACGGCATAGCTCTTAGCATTATATTATCTCTCGGATGAAGCAATTAAATTTTCTCAGACCCTTGAGGCTCCATTGCCAGGGTGCAAGGGTACCCCTATTTCACGATATATCGTTTTGACATCTGTTACAGAAAATGTTCATCCTTAAAGCTAATAAACGAAACCATACTTTGTGTTAACATTTCTGTTATCTAACATTAATACTTTCTATCCTAATATTCCAAATAAATGTTGAATTTTTCACTGTTTTAAAATCGAAACATCATCTCCATCATTCTAATGCAACTTCTAACATATGTAAGGGTTATTGTTCTGGGTAAATAAATTAAGAAATAAAAAATACATTTTTCATTCCATTTGTAATGTGTTTTATTAATATGCGTACATAAAACTTTTCATCCCCGTTTTAGTTGTAAAAACATACTCCCCCTTCAGTCATCCTGAACATCCGGGGATAGTATAGATTTCTCTCTCCCCCATCGTAATTAATTAGGGTCAACAACCCCTCTCCATCCGATACTTCACCCATCCTCCAACTCTTACTTCTTGAGGAAGGTGAACGCCTCCAGTACATCTTGTAGTCTTCTCCTTAATAATCACTGCCAGAATAAATGGATAGAAAAAATATCAGATATTTGATAAATTAGATACATTATCATATATTTCAAAACGAAAAAGACATAAACCCTTTTAAATTAGTAGGAAAAGCTTGCCGTGTTGGTGAGGGTATGGGGTGGCGGTCGTGTAAGAGGTACCGGTCGTGGTAGTGGAGGGGATTTCCATCCTTCCATAATAAAATGAAGCGAATAAATTAACATCATATTGAACAATGAGATTTAAGAACTCCGACTCATTCTTCCATTATCTGTATTATTTTTTTGTTGAAGAAGCAGATCTCATTAATTATTTCATTGATTATTATAGCAATAAATTATACTTTTCTTCCTCACAACTCGTGAAATTCCATATATTTCACTCATAATCAACTTAAAGTTTAATCTCAACGTTTACAACACTCATAAATAACACTTTTCACCCATTTCCAGGAAACACCGCGTGGAAACGATAGAGTACATTTCCTCTTATTTATTTTAGGTATTCTAGTTGACATTTTTTCCATTTCCTTTCCTTTCTTATTTCTGCACCTTTTTCTAGTGAGATTTAGGGGTAGGGGGTATCACTGGGGTCATGACTCCGTAACTATCTATGCAGTTATGCCTTTAATTGTTGAAATACAAGTGTCCTCCATATTAGATGAGTATTAATATTTTTTTAATTAGACGAACTATCACTTCACAATATTGCGTCAAACTCGGGTGCTTATACTTATGACGTGGGAAGTTAATGAAGATGACAAATATGCGTCGAAAAGTCGGAAAAGATGTTAAAAAATTGACAATACCTCAAAATAAAATAGAAGCATTACTAATAACTAGATATACGTGTAAATAGCGCCTTCATTTTAATTTTATAGCACCTTCAATTATAGTTTATAGCATTGAGTAGCGTCTATCTTTTTCTTTTTTCATTATACATTATCAGTAGATGACGACAAAATGCGGTGAAACAGTTATTTGAAAAATACGGAATAGTTTTATTAATAATGTGTTGGAAAAAAATAATTAAGGAACTAGATATATACTAAACTAGATCGCCCCGGTGAACTTCGTACCACCTGATAATCAATGAACGGTTTCAATACATCATTTATAAATCAAGAACGGTTGTACTGATTTTAATATTTTTTTAATTATTATAAAAATATTAGTAAAAAATGTGCACTCAAGAAAACTACAAGAATGAGTATTACAATGGCTTGTTAGAAAAACATTTTTATTTATTCTATCTACGCTGGGTAGACGGGAGACTTAACTTGCCCGCTCATGGGACAAGCTTACATAACGCTAGACCGATGCTTGATTGACGTAACAATCTCGTGAATAGGCCCTAATGAAGAACATTAATATGTTATGACTTATGACGCGCTATAGTTTTAACTCGGTTAGGTAAATTGCACCGCGTAAATCTACCCCATGTGCAAACGTACCTCTGTCTACCCTACACATTCGGGTCTATTCCATTGAGCCAAGCACCTTCTGATATACAAGGCAAAACACAAAATGTCATCGTCGTATAGATCGCTAACGATCTTAAGAAAGAAGAACTCAAGAAAACTACAAGAATGAGTATTACAATGGCTTGTTAGAAAAACATTTTTATTTATTCTATCTACGCTGGGTAGACGGGAGACTTAACTTGCCCGCTCATGGGACAAGCTTACATAACGCTAGACCGATGCTTGATTGACGTAACAATCTCGTGAATAGGCCCTAATGAAGAACATTAATATGTTATGACTTATGACGCGCTATAGTTTTAACTCGGTTAGGTAAATTGCACCGCGTAAATCTACCCCATGTGCAAACGTACCTCTGTCTACCCTACACATTCGGGTCTATTCCATTGAGCCAAGCACCTTCTGATATACAAGGCAAAACACAAAATGTCATCGTCGTATAGATCGCTAACGATCTTTGGTAGCGTTTTTAATAACCGTAGTCAAGGTGACAGTCTGAAAAAAACATTCTCAGGAAGAAAGGTAAAGAGGGAGAAATGCTTCTATATTCCGATTGGTGAACTAACCGATTTTGCGCCTTTTAGACGGAAGCATGCGAAAATGGGCTGGCGGGGGCGGTGGTGTAGCCTGTATGGTCTAGTTTGAGTCTCATTCAATTAGCAGTAAGAGTCGGCAGAGCATTTCCACAGAGCTCGTGACTAAATTTACGAATTTTACCATCGAAAAGACAAATTTGCTGATTAAACATCATAAAAGTCCAGTCATCGCGCCTATGTCGCATTTATTCACGTGCATCGCATCAGTATCGCATTTATCACATTAGCAATTTTTACGTATCACTACAAATAACTTATTGGTCATGAAGCACACTCGTTGGTTCAGTCAGGAGATACCCATTTCCTCTCATTTCTCATTGTTCTCTAAGCTCTCATGCTTTCACCTATTCTATTTTTATTTTGCTAACTATGTCAAAAAATTGAAGTATTTTCTCAATTATCATTAGGATACAACTATGCTGGTAATCACTTATTTATTCGAAAATTCAATGGTTTTCATTGCAAAAGTAAGCACGATCTTCTACCATAATCAACGTATTTTAATGCGCATCATCCTAATGAGATTTGTTTATTCTGATATTTCGTACAGATAATTTTCGATCACAATTTTTGTTACGTATCTCCAGCTTAATTTAGCTAATTCCACAAGCAATATAAGTGTTATGCGTCATCAAAATTGTATGTGAGAGTAGTTTCCATTGAGGCAAAGCTGTTTCCTGCTCCGAATTCAATCATTATAATGTAAAATTTTAGAACTCAGGTCTACAAGCTCCTAATATGACTTATGATCCCAAAAATCCATACAAATATATTTTAGACGTCAATTTATGGGAAGAAAAATCTTTCACATTCATTTATAGCGATGATTTTACCCACTGGAGGCGCTCCAAGCCCCTCCCCCCCTCTTGCCCCCCAAAGCTTTTATTTCTTAGCTTACCGTGATCTAACCTTTATGTGATCCGGATGTGTCATGCGTCTTTCAAACAAAAAATTTTTAGAATGTGTTAGCTTTATTTGAGTGATGGAGTCACAGATGGATACCACTCATTTATCTCCAATAGTCGGAAAAATATGGTTCAAACTGGAGGAAAAATATCAATAAAGTTCAAAGCTCATGCCCTAGAGACATAGGAGTAGGAATAATTAACATATTTGAGTAATTATCAAGGATTCTGACTATGGAAAACATAAGTGACTTTTATTCATCTAATCAATGAACAGGTAACATAATTTTTTGTGGTTTATATATTTCAAGCCGTCATGAATCATATGTTGATATCTGCACTCTTTGATTTCCATTTCTTCAATCAAATTAAATAATTATCTCCAAACTTCTTTGCAATACTCTGTGATTAGAATTTTTTTGGTAAATATTGTTGTGTCCGTAAACGCCCAGTCGCTCTCGTTGCGGCTCGTGAGAGAACAGGATGCGTTCCAAGTGTAAAAGGACGAGTATTCTGCTCCACAATTGTCAGTTTTTGGTCCAAAGCCGAATCTTAACCTACTGAGCACTAGCCTCCCAGTGAACTAGAGAGAGGGAGACTAACTCAGACGGTTATAAATTCGTTAAGTGCTTTGACGTCTTGACCCTGATTTCTCCCAAGCTCCTCCGCTTGTAGCCCGGACGGTCCACAACCCCGATTTTCAGGGTCCTGTCCTGATCGTCGTAGGGATGCGACAATATTTTATTCCAATAGATCAGCATTTCTTAGAAAAACAATCTTCCATCACGGTGAAATGCAGGTAATTTACAATACAAATTACTGTAATGAAGTTTATTATGAAGAATACTTAGTTTATCTTCAGCGTTTAATTGCAGGGTATGTTTTTTTCACGGAGCCTTGATATTGAAATTTTCACTTTAACCAATTTGTTATACTTGTAGTAACTTGAGTTTTTATAAACAAAGCTCCTAAGGCACATACCATTCTTATCATTGGAATAAATGGAATTAACAGTGACGGCGATTTGGATTTATCGGTGAAAACTAACGCCATCTATTACTATGTATCCGAACAAGGTCGTTAACTTCAATCGCTTCGTGCAACGTGATTGGTTGGATATTTCACCATCCCCTCCAGGACCAACATCCTATTATTTCCGAGCATAAATGAAGGGGTAAAGGCTAGAACTCCATCAGTGTGTGGTCCAAGGCGTCGCTGATGTGACATCGTCTTGCATACGGTGATAAACAATCATCAAAAACAAGCAAATGACCATTAGAGAGAAAGAACCACTGGTTACTATGTGGTTTGGAATCCTACGGTACACTTTGGCATTTGGCATTTTTGGTAAATTTGAATATTTTTTCATTTTACTGATTTGCCGATACTTCCTGAATGCAAATATTTTTCACTTCATTTGCAAAGTGTACCGTAATATGTTTTCCTTCAAAATTTCAATCAAGGGAGTTTACAGGAAGCATACCCTATCATTTTAATATCGTTGTCTCAAACTGATTCAAATTAAGGTATGTGCAGAATTTGGCACATAGGGCATTTCCGTCACAGTTAGGCTTTGCCTGAAGGTAGGTAACTTTCCACACAATTGTTAGATTAAAAAGAAATAGGTCATCATTAATTACCTATTTACAATAATTATTGATACTGACAAAACGTTGGAGTATCCCTGTTAAAATTTTCTCTTCCATTATATGTCAGTTCGCAGTGGGGAAATCATTAATAATACTATTACAATCAAACTGCAGCAGGCAGCATAAAATAATATGCTAGAAAAAAGTATTTTCCTAAAAGCAAAGAACAATCCATCCATAATAACGTGTCTGAGGAAATTAGGCTTCTTTGTCAAATAACTTTGGAACGTGTTAAAAAATGTAATCGAACTAATTATAAACTGGATGCTTTATGCGCTGTAATTTTTTCAGCAAAACATAAAATACAATGGGGAAACATTTGAAGAATTTCCTTAGATGGTTGTTATGTATAACAATAAACCAAGTTATTTTGGACGAAATGTAATGAAATATCTAGAATTCTTATTCAAACATAAGTAAACATTGCATTTTGTAAAACTTTGAAAAACTTTCTGAAGCATTCTAGGAGTCATCGGGTGATTCTGATTTCAAATCTTCATTGCCGTAGTTTACTTGGGTGCAAAATCACATTTTGAACACCATAAAAAGTCACGGAGTCATTTTTGAAATGCAAACTGAGTAAAAATTATCTAATATCGACGAGGAAGTATATCATGAAGTAAATTTGTGAAATATTAGACATCTGGTTTTGATTGAAATGTATTGTCATACATTGATTATTTCCGAATTAGTACAGGGGGACGAATTCTTCCCATACCTATTCTTCCTTCAATTTCAAATAATTCGAAATATCGTCATGTCACGATTATATGTTTAATTTTGGAAAACCAAAAGGAATAAAAAAATAGTAGAAACACATAAACTTAGCTATGAGAGCAGAAAAGAGAATAACACAGCAAATAGACGTTGTTTAATATCGTTAGCCTCTACTTTTCAATTAAAGTCGGATTTCCACCTTTCTTCGCACGGTGTCAACACTTTTTACTATCGGCAGATACGAACGTGCTGAAAACGTCCCAATGGGAAATAGTGGAAAAATCTACTTGGCTAAAGAGGAAAAATGATTCTGAAGGTATGAGCTAAAATCGGCACAACAGTTGTTAAAGGTTTAAACTGGAGTAACTAGTTGCTGAAGCATAATTACACGGTTTGAAAAAATGTTCTCAACACAGAAGATAAAACATGAAAAGGAACCTGATCCCTCTCCTTTTCGCGTCTTGCACGGCACTAATGAGGGATCCTCTTTGCGCCAAGCAAAAAGGCGTAAATCAATAATCCGAAAATTCTACCGTAATACATTTGCAATGGAGACGTTTTGTGTAGAATGAAGGATGATATCTAACCTAAAGCACGCTTTGAAATGAGTATGAAGAAAAAAAGCATTTTCAAGTAACCATTCGCATAGATTCCATTTCAATTGTTTCCTGTCGTTCAATTACCACCCCTTCCAAATGAAAGATATGCTATTCCCCCACGCTCTTCTCACTCTACATTGTTGCCGTGAAAACTCCTCCCCTTCCACGATCACCGAGAGAGAAGGCGTGAGCGCTCCGTTGTGACGTCACGAATCGCAGGTGGACGGAGGGAGATGCGAAGACTGCTGTTTTGAGCGCCAGTTTGCGAGGAATGCGTACGAAAACCAAACTATACGTAAACAGACATTTATCCGGCGACGATATCCCTCATATAACAACATATATACTTATATTTAAATGATGTCAACAGTATATCCTTACCTCAGAGAAGAATAATATTTATTTAGAATGGATAAACGCCTTCACCGGAAAATCTACTTTACACAGAGGCAACTTGCTCCCAAATGTATTTGAATCCTCGAAAATTTCATCAAAAGCCTTGTATTCAGTAAAATAATTTTACGCATTAGTGGTAGATAGAGCATAAAAATCATTGGATTTTTTATACCCTTCACGAAGTTCTACTTTTTCAGCATCGCTGAATTAGACGATTACATAATACAAAAGTAATGTTCTTATACATACGCAAGATTAGGTTAAAACTAGAATGTGCTTCTGTGAAGTGCCATAAAAGTTGTTTTGAACACATTCATCTGCAAATAAAAATTTCATGGCAAATTATTCATTCAGCAGGGCGAATAGCAACGTCTTAAAAATGGTGAAATAGGATTTGCTTCTTCTAAGTGCCTAGAAATATTATTTTGAATGCACGAATACCATATGCTACCTCAGAACACATAAATATAGCATTCAGTTGGAAAAATTGCTACCACTGATAGGACATAGTGAGGTCGTTTGTGCTGCTGTCAATTGACATAGAGATTGATTTGAATGGAAAAATACCATTTCCTACCTGAGAACACATAAATGTGGCATAAATGAATTTATTTGGAAAAATATCATTTTTAAGTAATTTAGATGTTAAAAATATATTTAAGGACATGGAGAGGGTCAATGATATAGAATAATGGTCGAGAATGATCAGAAGGATGTGGATAAACTAAACTCAGCCTTGATGGATTGTTAAAGAGGGATAATGTTTTTTTGTTAATGGAATTGTTCACTTTTAACCCAAACAAAATTTTCATTTTCCTTCACAAACCACATTTTACCGACTTTTTCCCGACCAATGATCACTTTCTACAGAATATCATATGCATCACAGGCTGAAAGACTACTCACTGGCAGTATATGGGCAACATATTAAAAATGTTGTTCTGTACCCTAAAATATGAGCAATGGAAGCTTAACTGCTGGAGTTATGCATATCTACATCCACATAATACCCCACAGGCCGATTTAAAGGCGTGTAACAGGGGGTGTTAGAACAACAGCCGTTTAAAGATAAAAGGAAACGCTAATAAGCTTTTATTAAATTCCTTTATGGTTTGGGGAAAAAATGAGTTCCCATATCTATCTGTTCGACTAGATATCTCTTTTCATTTATCGCTTCTATCGAACCTGGAAATAGAGTGGGGCTCTAATATTATGTTCTCCGTGTCGTTCTTAAATATATCTATTCTCAATTGTTCAAACTATCTAAGCCTAGCGCGTAGCCTCCGAGTCTCCAGCAGCTCCCAGTCTAATTTGCTTAATATCTGGGTAACGCTGTCTGTAACCCCGTAGAAGTTTTTGACGAACCGTGCAGCCTTCTATTGTATATTATTTAGTTCGCGGATAAAGACTTTCTGCACCGGATCCCATGCGCTCGCTGCATATTCAAGGTGCAGGCGGACGAGTGCGAAATAGCACCTTTCTTTTACTTTCTCATCCGATAATCTTCCCACAGTACGTTTGACGAATCATAATTCATTCAAGACTCATCACTCACGCTCCTAAGACTGGTTCGACGCAGCTCTCCACTCAGCTCTCCTCATCAGCTAATCCTTTCACACCAACGTAATCTTTTCTTTCAAATAGTTCTTTGCTTGATCTATGTATTTTGTTTTTGGTCTTCCTTTTTCGGTCTTTATAAAATACGATCTCAAGGATAATTTCAGCAATTATTCTGGCATCAACAATCTCCATCTCATACAAACTATATTTCGAAGTTTTAATATTGTTTTCTTCGCTTTTGTAGGCAGAGCACTACTTTTACACATTATGTAAGCATAGTTAACAAGTTACCCATTATCGATTATCTTTATCTAAAAATAAGTCATAATTTCCGAAAATATAAAAATATAAAACAACGACAACAAACCGCATATCAATAAGTTTTCACTTGTTTCTACCTTTCTTTCATTAGTGGTGACCGTCACATGACTTCTAACTTAGGATATATTCGGTTTTTCCCTGGTTAGGAAGGAGGGGGAACCGTACCGACTGGCTTGAAACCGACGCGCGCGTCGGTTTCAAGCCAGTCGGTACGGTACAGAATTGCTGATTGCCGTCGTTGGTATGGAAACCGTTGTCGGTACGGAATGATGTCCAGTCGGTGGGCTTGAAAGGCAAACCGATCGGTGCGGTACCAAAGAAGTACAGAATACGGCACAAGATCGGAATGGAGAACTGCAATAATAAAATAACGCAGCTGCTTCTGAAATCTTCCGAAACTCACATACTGAAGTAAACTAAATCTCATCACACTTACTGGAGTAAGCTAATGATTGAGAAGTTTATCAAAGTACCTCTTTTGGGATCCTATCTACCGGTCCAAATGCACTGCTAGAGCAGTATGGATGATCGGTGACTACAGATGAAGGGCCAGTCTGTAACTCCATTTTCTCACGAAAACGGGAAATAGGAGATTCGTGAAGTGCCTGCGCGAGAGTTGTCTCCCGCCCTATGTCTCTAACGATTTTTTGCCGGTGGAAGGAGACAATCTTTCACCTGGAGCCTAAGTCTGAAACTTCGTTTTCTCCGGAGTTGGGAGAAAATAGACTCGTGTAGCTACCCTTTCATCCAACTCTAAGTCTATAACTCGTTTCTCCCGGTAATGGAGTAAACATTCTCCTGGTAACGGAGAAAATGTTTCTCCTAGAAAAAACCTTTCCCCCAACTCAAGTCTGTAACGCGATTGGAGAAACTCTACGCACCCTTGACGGGTGCTTCGGAGTCACCCGCCCGGGACCGGCCGACTAATTTTCTCCCTGGAAGAAAACGAGAAAAATAGCAATGGCGGACCATTGTGGATGATCGAACTCTATTTGTACACATTTATATATTTTTTACGTATTTGTGCCAAAAAAGAACACAAAAATCCTTCCTTCAAATTAGGCTGGCAACGTATGTAGTGTAAGTTTTCACAGGAATTGAAAGTTTTGTGTAGCTGCAATGGGAGGGAACACTCAAAATTAAAAATCGGTTTTTGTTATTTAATACCAAAGAGATATGAATGAAAAACTCATACGCCAAATAACGGAGCTCAAATTCGATTTTTAACCGAGATAAGTAGCTTTAAAAGTCCACTAGCAGCTTCGGCCACGCCCACGACGCGAAACGTATTTCTATTGGCTGACGCCGTGTGACGTGTGAACCTCAGGAATGTCGCGGGAGTAACGCTTGAAGAAGCGGTTAACGCATTGGGTTCGTGGAAATAGTGGCCAAAAGTATATCATCACGGCGAAACTAAACGTTTATTTTGCTGTGGCTGATTCCCGAAATGTACTGACATTATCACCCGAGGCTCTGAACAATTTTTTTTCTCAAAACGAATCACTTCATTGAAATGAAACGTCGTAAAATATTTGCTTAGCAATGACTTTTAGTTTCGGCATGTAAATTATGAAATACATAAAGGAATAAGCTATAGCTATAGCTGTATTCTTGTCCTCTGAAGGGAGGAAATTCGGGGTTCTCTCCGTTCCTTTTAGAAATAGCGTTTAAATTTCGTTGGAAGAGCATTTTTCAAAGCAGAGGATTGACTTTGGTCAACTGTGCTCCTGTTGATTCTTCAAGTCAGTTTCGTACTATAAAAATTGGTAAACAATTGTCTTGAAAATGAAAGAGTAACTCAGAGATGGGGATTTTTACATGAAAATATCCGCAAGATCACTTATATTTATATCAGAGTTACACGCACCGTAACATTCAAAAGTTTTAGGGACAAGTTTGTGGCATCACTTCTGCTCCTCAAGGAAATTTAGTATCCTATAATCCTTTCGTAGTTTTCTGCTGCACTCCGCTAACATTTCGCTTGCGAGTGGATATATATATGCACTCAAAGGAAAAATTATTTATACTGCAAATTTATCATTTCGCTACTATTTATGTAGAGTGTAATGATTATTCCGTGTGCATTTACTGTATACTTGAACCGGTTTTCACCCTTAGTGGTAAAAGTAATTTTTATATGATTTTTATCATGTAACGGCTCGCCGCGGCGGTGGCGTACTGGGCAACGCTTTGAGCTCGGGAAGTGAAGATTGAACGGTCGGGACTGCCTCTCAAAATTTTTGCAGCTCGTTTTCTTACATATTTACAGTTTTTTTCGTAATTTCGCAGTAGTTGTCATTATTCTTTTATTAATGTTGACGCCAATTGTTAAAATTAAAAGAAAAATTGTAGATAAAACTATGGCGTTAACATTAGCGTACAGTTTGAACGAAAGAAGTCACACATTTTATTTTATTATTTGACAATTATTCTGCTTCGATTAATGATAGTTCAAACTATTTGCTAAACTATTAATTCATTCAGTACGTATTTGCCTCCGGCTACTCTGTTTTGTTGTAAGATTAGCAAAGTTATCCGTGTTTATTATTTACTATTTGTGCTTTTATCTATAAATCTGGCGGCACTGGGATTCAAATGTGCTTATTTCTGCTTATTGTGAGGAATACGATATCGTAGTATTCCTGGAGTAAGTATTTGAGACGATTAATATATCCTACTTTATCATTCCTAGAATATTATTGTGTATCGTAGTGGTGACCAGGGAGTTCGCACCTCCCCTACCCCCCTCGAAATATTAAAACATGTTTACTTTGCTTCATAAAAGAAAAAAATCATTAATTTTTAAATTTGAGGGGGTTCCAGCAGACCGAACCCCACATGAAATATAAAATCATATTTACTTTGCTTCATAAAAGAAAAAAAGGAAAAATCATCAATTTTTATATTTCGTTGGGGGAGGGGGTTCGGACCCCCCTCGACCCCCTCCCCCCGAAATCCGAAACATAAAAACACATTCACTTTGCCTCATAAAAGGAAAAATTGAAAAATTCATCAATTTTTATATTTCGGGGGGTCCAGTGGGTTCGGACCCCCCCTCCCCCCGAAATATAAAAACACATTTCTTGCCTAATAAAACAAAATAAATTTGAAATTTGGGGAGGTTGGAGGGGAACCAGACCCCCCAGACCCACGCATTCGCTATTCCACTGATTGAGGCTCAGTAATACACAAAATAAAACGATCATAATGACAAACTGTGTTGAAATTCTTCCCTAATTTTAAGTCATCTGGGTGGGGGGCGCGTGCCCCCTCTCACTCCCATAAATCCTCCTATGTTGGCTGGGATCATTAGCGAATCATTTACCCTGAATTTTCCCGATGGATCCAATTTGAATATGGATGTCTAGAAAATATCTTCTCAAAGATATCTTGTAGATATCGGAAAGGCGGACATTCACATATCTAAAAATATCTAGAAGATATTACAAGATATCTTTTAGGTATCTAGAAAATGTTTATAATGTCTTCAGCTAATGTCTAGAAAATATTTTGTGCTATGTGGGAGGTTAGCGTCAAAGACCCTTTCCGTTGGATAGGTTTGACTTTTAATGCGCCAGATAGAAACAAAGAGTGGAAACCAGGACAAATATGCACAAGGGCGTACCCAGGATCAAAACTAGGCGGGGGGCAAGCCATGGTTGTCGAAGTTGCAGATAAGATTTAAGCATGGAAAAGGTGAATGAAACCAACATTTTAAGGAAACTGTAACAGTTCTTTATTAGTTTTTAAAATTATTTGCTTGAAGGAATATTATTTTCCTTAATGATATTTGCGATTTTTGCTTCTGAGGGGGTTAAGAGGTAGGCAGCTGCCCCCTCCTGCCCCTCGCTGGGTACGCCCATGATTATACAGTAAATGCAGTAAATCATTATATCCAACATAAATTGAAGCAGAATGATATATTTGTAATTAAAGATTAAAATTTCCCATTGAGTTCGTACATATTTAGATACATACGAAATTTTTGCGACGTGTGGCCGAAGACAACAAAAGGAGTAATGGAAACTAAATGTCTTTGAGAAGTAGAAAAGACTTATATAACTATAACAGGCTATCTCTGAAGGAATATGCTGTCTCCATACAGCGTCGTACCACCGGCTTCCTCGGTCTGGGTCGTTTGGCACCATAGAAGAATACTTTTTTGGCGTTCAACGAGAGGTAGATTCACATATCGGTACACAACAATATACGTAAGGTTTCCTCACACACATTTAAAATTCTCATTTTTATCCTTTATTTATTTATACACGAAATAACATAAACGACAATTCACTCCTTAAGCAAGCAATGCAGGGATTTTGATATTCACACGTCATCAACATGGCGTCGCCCGAGAAAACGTTTTTGGAGCGGAATTCAAGTTGAAACTTCAAACTGCTCTAGGGGCGTAATTATTCAGCGCTTAGTGGTAAAATTTTGTGAGAACCTTTCTAACATCCATTGCTTTACAAATCAAACATAGTATTTGGTAGTGTTATCCCATCTATTGCAAGGGAGCTACGTGCTGTGATTTTTCATTGTGACTCTAATGTCAGTGATCACAATTTGTGCCTCTACGTGAATTGATTGCATATAGACGATGAAGTTAATAATGAAGCGATAAGTGTAGTAAGTCGTAGATGTAATATCTTCGACAATTTGTTTTTATTTCTTCCATGCTAGTTTAATCAACCATATACATTTCGATCAAAGGTATCTTACTATTGCGAAGAGGATATGTTTCATATTTGAACTAGTTGTACTTTAGGGATACATCGAACGCAGATAAATTTTCATTCGTTTGTTCGATTCTAAGCTCTGTATGATTTTATTACCTATTGCCATTTCATTGTGAGCTTTCGCCAGTGTTTACAGTTCATGCAATACGTTGCACTGTTTTTTTGTTTTGGTCATATTTTGGTTACGGTAAGAGTGATGGTGAAATTCGAAGTTTTTTTCATGTGACAATAACTGGTTTAGCAATTTGTTTCAGCTTATTCAATTCATTGTCTTCGTAATGCTAATGCGAAATAACGTGATCTGATTCTAAGTCGTTAGTGATGAGGGGGAAGTGAGGTGTGAAAAATCCTTTCGAACATCAAGAAGTACAAATTCTTTTAGTGTGTGCCAAGTGATTGGAAAACTGATTATCATGTTTTATTAGTGTTACATTATGGTGTTTTTTTTAATTTATTGCGAGCCATGTTCTTCATTAAATCAGTTGATTAGGAATATAATATTTAGGAATATACTAAGTATCAAAAAGGCAGCTCGAGAAATGTGTGCGTTGTAGTGCTATTTGAAATATTATGAGCAATAAATATGTACAAGTAAGGGTAATTTTGCCTTGTTTTTATTACATAAATACCTCTAGTAAACTATTTTTTGTATGTTTCCGCACTTCTACACCGTAAGTATTTGAAAATTTTAAATGTAGCGATACAGGTTGTTGTGTTTCCTTAACTCTTAACATTTTGGGAGTTGCAAACATATGTTACTAATTGCTCGCCAGTAGGTATTTGCAATGTATTAAATGTGTACCATTCATACATATACCGTACAATTCATAATACCATATTCAATACATTTACCGTAACGTTATTTTCTTTACAATTCTTTAGTATATTATAAATTTTTTAAATTTTTCTTTTCCACTCCAACACTGTGTATTTCTACTTTTCGAGTATGAATGTATATAATACTGACGTTGCTAATTATGTTTTTCTATACTCATCACTTAAACACCAATGAAAATAAGTATCCTAAGTGCAAAAAATATGCAATATTTATCATCAATGAATACAACGGCCGTATGTTTACAAGAATAACTGCATCTCAAACATAAAAATGCATTGTTATTATGCATTAGTCTCTCCTTTCTCAATGGTTTAATATACTCTTTTGTTTGTAATAATGAACAAATATTTCTGCGACGGATTTAAATCGATTATCCATTACCAAGTATAAATTTTGATGCATCAATTTCATTTATTTGAAAGTTTTCTGTAAGTATGAATGGATAGCCCTTATTACAAGTGAGAATTGTTTGATTTCCAGCTCGTTTTTTATTTGAAACAAAGCATTTTTATTGGTCCTTCACGCTACCGCCGGCTTCGGATCCAATATTTTTCATATCTATCTGCTCTTCCTATCTGATACCGAGAATTTGAGTTTTCTCCGGTAGCGGCCAGGAACTGATCTTTTCTCCGCCAAGTTACAGACTTCAGTCGAGAGAAAACTACGGTAGTAAACAGTTTCTCCGGAGAAAAGAGATATCAAGTTGCAGACTTAGGCCCCTTGGGGTATAGTAGTACCCAAATCCATGCGTGTAAGCCTTCTCAAGCGCCTTCCGGTTCCCTAGATGGGCCCCTCAGTTTCATCCCACTCCTGAGCCCGACGTAGGTATCTCTTCTTCTCATTGAGACAGTGCGCACCTCGATATCCAGTTATAGGTGGTGTCAGTAAATGCGAATTTTCTCGATGATGTCTCTGTTTTGGTGAAAAGAGGGAGCTTCATAATGCACGCCTCAAAGCCGTGTAAGGAGCCTTCAGGAAGCATGAATCGCGCTAAATCAGAATAAAAGCCAATGGGGAGCAAGCTTATGTCGATTTTTAGGGAAAATAATCTCGACAGAAGAAGGAATACTTCCTCACCCGGAGATCGAAGAAGCCATCCGCGAGACAGAAAGGCCAAAGGCAAAAGAAGCGATGCGGCGATTCCTGGGTATGGTTCATTACCACTTAAATTTTTTGGATCACCTCACTCACATGGCTCAATTATTACGAGAATTTATATCTTGCGAATGAGAACTTGCTTGAGCTAAAGTTCACGAAAAATCGTTTGCTAAAATAAAGAAGAGGCTCACCAAAGCACCAAACCTGGGTGATTTTTGACCCAAATAGAAAATTTAGTTTCTCAGCAGATGTTTAAGCCTATGGTTTGAGGGCAGTTTTGGAGCAGAAGAAAAACAACGGGAATGTGAAAGTCTTCGACGTAGCATCCCGATCTCTCACTGAATCGGAACAGGGGTACGCGCAAATTGAATAGAAAGAATATTTAGCTTTGACTTCGGCGTGTGTGAAAATTCATCCCATATATCCAAGGATCTCATTTAATTTTAAGTATGGACCATAAATAATTAGTGCCCTTATAGAGTATGAAAATATTAAGTGATTTATTCACGAGGTTGCTAAGATTTCGCATGAGAGATCTAGGTTACCAGTACACTATTTAGTACGTTCCTGGAAAACTTTTTTTTCACCCTAGATGTTTTTTCAGAGCACCACTGATCTAGAACTCGGGTTGAGGACATAATTATGGCGCAAAAAGATGAAGCTGTGGTTAAAAAACTAATAAAAGCTCTCCCAATGTCAGAAAAAAGGCTGGAAGAAGTCAAAGAAAAGCCAGATTAAAGCGACGTATGAAAAAATAAGCTGATACGTTCGTTATGGCTGGCCTGCGCACAACGAAAACCTTAAGCTGCTATTGCGAAAGTAACATAAAGACAAAGGATGTCTCAATGAGGGAGAATGGTTACTTATGCATGAACACAGAGCTCTTTTCTGAAGGGTTTAACGAAGTTGATTCTTGACAGGTTACCTATGGGTAGAGGTCCATGAATTTCGCGAGACGCGATATCGCGAAATAACGCGAAATAACACGAAATAACACGAAATAACGCGAAATCGGTCAATTAAAACGAAATTTCGCGTTATTTGCGATTTAATGTGGATTAGCGAAAAAATCACATCTAATGAGTCATAATCCTTTGTTTAACGCTGCCGACGTTCATTTGCTCTATCTCATTACGATTCCAAGGTCAATTGGATCGTTTAGTCTCGCGCATGACGCATCCGCGTAATATCGCGCACTGTAGTGATTTCTCCGCCAGAATTTTCCGTTCAATTTATCACAGCCTCTCTCTTTGATTCCCATGCATCAATCCTGAAATATTTAGAATGAAGCGCTTTCTCACCTGAAGAATTAGATATTGTGAATTAAAAATGTGCGGAAAGAAATTTAACGCGGCCGCGGAAGAGCGGAAATACAAGCTCACGCGCCCGTTACGCGTCAATGCCGAGCAGTAATTCCGGTGACTCACCGCGACGCATTAGACCGCATTAGACAGCGTTATTGGATAACATTTTGCTGGAAAACCTTGAGTGTGGGTCTAATGTAACAATTTCGTTGACTTAAACACGGCCGCTGGCTGGGACGGGGCCGCCGTTCACGGCACGGCCCACAGCGTGGCAGAGAGTCGTCTCGTCTGAAAGCGGCCTGAATTTTAGGGCGTCGTGGCGTGAACGGCGGGCGGCGAAAAGTCGTCTCGTCAGAAAGCGGCCGCAATGTAGCACTGACTGTATTTCACGCCTTAGGCGGCGTACCGCCGCACAGTGGGCTGAAATCGAAAAAAGCTGGACAAAACCTCAAAATCGATTTTTTGAGTGCGGAAATTGAAACTTTGCAAAAATGTTTTCAATACATTAGTGCAAATTTTGACGCATGCCGTTTTTCATTGGCAATTTTTTAAAACAAATTACTTGGCCTCAAAGTGGAACAAATTTTGCAAAAATTGCCCTCATTGAATTTTTATCAAAATTCAGCATGTTAAAACTAATGCCACACCTTCTTTAGTTATTCAATAGAAACAAAAATTTACAATATTATTATGTCGTTTATTATTGTTAATTCTTGGCAACTTTCATAACTCAGTTGTATTATTTGTGGCGGATACGATATAAAATGGCGGACCCTGTTTTTCGTCGAAATATTGTGTTCTTGTAGGATTATAAAAAAAGGATCACCGAGTTACCTCAAGATATTTACGTTGAATTACATTAAACGTTTTAGAAAGTTCATCCAAAAAAATTAACTACGACCATTAGCATCAAGCAAAATAAAAATTGATGTTTTGAACCGCGCGCAGTCCGCGCGTATAAGTAGAACCATTTCTTTCATTTAATTTTGTCAGAAATTTTGTACAGTTAAAATTGTGTTAAAGGTTATGTAAAATGCTTAATAAAAGTATAAGTATACATGAAACATGTAGCATAAAATAAGAAAACGCCCATAAACATGGGAAAATTGTTGCATTAAAATAACACCGCCAAGATTTTCTATAACACCGAAATCACATGGTTTTAAAACGAATTTTAGCAAAAAATAAAACCACTTTCACGGACCTCTACCTATGGGGCATATATGAATGGGGAACTGCAGTGAAAGAGCGCGAGATTCATTTTGATGGCCGGGGATATCGGCAGTCATACACAATGCAGTAGAAAAATGAAAGGACTGTCTAGAGAGGCGTCCACTGCGCGTTAAATCCCAGAAACCATTTTCAATCTCGGAAAGACCATGGATGATGGTAGGAATAAGTGTCATAACCGTCCGCATTAAAAACTTTAGGTGTGGAAGATTAATTTTCGAGATAGCTGTAGTTCATGAGGCTGTTAAGCACTCCCGCAGCAACATTAATTGAAAAAAAACAATGCAAATTCCTCTAGGTTAGGAATTCCAGAAGTTGTTAGATCCAACAATGGGCCACGGTGTGGAGGACATTTTTTTGGCATTTAATAAAGAATATAGATTCTGTCTAGTAACGAGAAGTCCCTTATTATCGAGAAGTATTTACCAAGGAAAATGAGCTGTTATAATAGAAACAAATATTCTACTGAGGGAGAAGGACCGAAATTTAGGGTTACTCGTCTACTGTTCAATAATCCTCTAAGCCGAATATAGCCAACAGAGCTGTAAATGGAAAGGAATTAATTACAAATCTTCCTACTTCCTCGGACTCCTTGACGCCATCGTGGTCCTACCTGAGGAAGCACGGGGAGAAAAAAGAAGTAAAAAAAGCAAAGGCCAACAAGAATGGGCCACATAAAAAGACATATCACTCGAGCTCTGCCCGAGCTGAAACCACTGACGTAGTTTGGGCGAATTGCCGGAGACACTACGGAAAAAAATTTAATAGACGCAACTACCCGAGGTCATACGACGTGGAAATTGACGTCTGCGTAACTCGGCGAATTCGAGCGTTCATCGTAGCGGCCCAACCGGCGGTGCAGAGCTGCCGGTCCGGAGCAGGAGAATTCCAGTGGGGTGAAATAAGATAAAAAAAGTGGTCTGTTGGCTAGGAAAATAATATGTAATTGTGAGAGATAAGAGAATAACACTTTTCTTTCTTGTAGAGAGGGGAGGGTGTTTGGATCCATGGGCCGGCCTACGCAGTTGAGTGACAGCAGGTGGATGGCTAATGCAGTGCTTCATTGCCGGCCAGAATGTTCTAGAAGAACCCAGCTATAAGAAGTCCCGTGCCGAGATGGCTTCGCGCCAACGTGGCTCGCGTCCAGACGGCCCACCGTGGGCAGAAATCGAAAAAAGCTGGTCCAAACCTCAAAATAGATTTTTTTGAATGCGAAATTTGAAACTTTGTTTTCAGAAACAGTTGTTTTCAATACATTTGTGCGTTTTTTGACGCAAACTGTTTTTCATAGGTTATTTTTTATGCAGTTTCCTTGGCCTCAAAATTAATCAAATTTAAAAAAAATTACCCGCATTGAATTTTTTTCGAAATCCATCATGTTAACAATAATGCCACACCTTCTGCAGTTATTCAATAGAAACAAAAATGTACTATATTATTACGACGTTCATTATTATAAATTATTGGTTACTTTCACGACTCATTTGTATTGCTTGTGGCCGATACGGTACAAAATGGCGGACCCTGTTTTTCGTCGAAATTTTGTGTTAATTTAGGAGTATAAATAAAGGATCACCGAGATACCTCGAGATATTTACAACAAAACACACGTAAAACTACACGTTTACAACAAAACCTTTAGATTATGATACCAAAAGGAGAATATCGACCACCTGCGATGCTGAAATTCAGATCGATTTTTTGAACGTGCGGCACAGTTCGGAGCTTGCTGCTGGCCACGGGGAATACCGTGCTTGACAGATGTTGGAGAGTGAATCTTCTAGCTAGTGAATTGTGTATTAGATATAATTGGCCTTTCCGCTATTCTTCTTTGGATATAACCTAATTTTTTTGCTGTCTTTCAGTATTTATCGTCGTTACGATAGAAATTGGAAGACCCTGCTTTTCGTCGAAATTTTGTGTTCATTTGGGATTATAAGATTATAAGATAAGAAATGGATTACCGAGATACTTCGAGATATTTACGTTAAATTACATCCAACGTTTTAGAGTGTCTATCCAAAGAAATCAACCATGACCGTTAGTATAAAGCAAAATAAAAATAGATATTTTTTCCGAGCGCGCAGTCCGCGGCAGCTCCCTGATGGTATGGAATGCCGTGACGCAGCGTACTTTACAATTTCCGACGTTAAGTCATATAGGCTTTTTGCGTACTTCGTTAATTTTATTATTTACTTAATAGGAGACACATACTTTAGCCTTTTTTCTCTGTTTCTCCATTTAAATAAAGGATTAGCATTAGTTAGGTTGATAGCTGTTGGACACACCGCACACGTAATTGCATGAGTTGGATTCGGTATTAGTACTGTCCCTTCTAACTCCATGCTGCAGAATGTTCGATCAAGAGTCTAATAATTAGATTTAGTTCATCAGTCCATTCTGCAAGCCTCGGGATTTGTTTGTAATTGTCTTTGGGGTGTTCGATATAAATTGAATCGAATTAGGTGGAGCTTTCGAAATAAGTCTTAATTGGTTGTTATTCTCAAATGGTTTCTGATGACGCTTCGAATTTTTTTTGCTATCAACATTTTATAAAATATCGCTTGAAAATGAAACTGAGACCCTTGCTATCTTATACGTTTCCTAATGAGTGAATTTTTCTGTCATATAATTCGCATAATATCAACCGCAGCAAAATAATCGCATCTTACGTCGATCGATTGAATTCCGGATTCAACAATTTTTACAAAGCATTGGAAGAGTAACCTCGAGTCCAGGAATTTTATTTATTGTTTCCAAACACTTTTGTTTCATTTTTCAAATCACTTCTGGTTCCATGTCAGGCAAACGAGTTGCCAATAAAACAAAATATACTTCGTAATTGAATGAAGGGTAAATTTGAGAGGCACCCATGTTACCTTAAAAGAAAGAAATATGCCAGCTCCACGTATATATAACAAGAAAAATTATTGAGTACTCCAAATACAAAATATTTCACCAGATTAAATGATAGATATTTAGTGAAATATCGTTTCTACAAGTGTTTTTATTTGCTCTCAATATTTGGGCAAGGGCCGTCGTCCAAAGATCAGAGTCGCCCTTCAAAATTTTCATACTACGACATTTTTCTCATCCGGTCAGGAGAAACAGCTTGCGCTACCCAGGTACAGACTCGGGTCAGGAGGAACCTTTGAAAGAGAACTCTTTCTCCAAAACGCAACGTCTAAAGTCACAGACTTACCCCACTGAATGCTTCACCGTGAGCTAACACGACACATAACTGGAAAACAGAAATTATAAATATGAAACATGGCGTCAACATGTCAGTAATATTTGGCTCAAAATTTCCCGTAACTATGAATCTGTTACCGACGTGTATATTCCCATATCCTATCAGTTTGAAAATCTATAATTTCATTGGTATGTAAAAGTGATACAGGAGTTTTTTTTTACAAAGACTATATGAGTTTGACTTGAGGACATTCAGTTGCTACTAGACGGTTTAATGGCTCACTATCATGAGCATCGATGGTTGATTTGAGGGAACACATCGTAGATCATCTTACTCACCCAAATAAGAGAAAATTTGTAGGGACAAGCCTGCTCTCCCGATTGGGCCCCTTGTGATTTCTCTCTCAGGCGATTTTCAATCCCATATTAATGAGAACAATTCAAGGACGTGATGAGCTTTGAAGACCAAAATCCTTGTAGATATTGACAGAAATACCTAAGCTACGCTAGCAAGAGTCGTCGCAAACGACATGTATCAGTTTACTCAATGTACGGGGAAGGAGGGATGTCTTCAACCTGATTTTGTGTTCAAAACTGTATATAAAAGAAATGAAAATATGTGCGTACATTATTTTTTTTTAATCTGGGTCACATAATGGGTTTCATTAAGTTTTGAAGAATGGGAGTTACGTTTCCGTACCCTGATTCTCAACGTGATTAATTTATTGTCATATAGGTGCGATTGCCCAGCATATGTGCTTCCCCTATTGGCAGGGTACGTGACTTGCAACATAAGTGTGGGTGATTCGATCATTTAATTCTTAAATTTAGGAGGTATATGTGCCTTGTGTGAAAATGGCTTTTTCGCTGATTTACAGTGTTGTTAATGTGTGGCGTTTGTGTCATTTTCAGGGCTCTTGACCTACATAGGAATTCTGACATCACTAGCATCTTTTGCTTGGACCCTCCATCTGTTCCACTACGTACAACATTACGATGGACTCGTGAACAACTTCAAGCTGTTACACAGAGCCACTGACTTTCTGGCTCACTTCTTAATCGTGGGTAAGGGCTGCCTTTAAACATTTTACATTATATTTTACTTATTATTTTCTGAATGAGCTTCCAATTTTATCACAATTTATTATACCCTCATATTTGTTTTTCCTTCCGGGAAAAACCTTGCAACTCCATTTTACCACCAATTCTTGATTATCTAAACAGCTAAAATCTTCGGGATTGCTCAAAATTGGATTACAATGCAATGTTCTTATACTTTTTCTACCATTGGAAAAGTACCTCGAGTAATATTTCGAAGTCAACATTACATATGGTGTTCTAAGCATGGCCCATAGAACAGAAAGTTACAATCAACGATTCCTTTAATGGCTTGTTCTGAAAATTATGCAATCACTTTCAAAAGTCTTAGGACAAATATTGTGGTGACAATTCTGCTTCTCGAGAAGTTTTTAGGTTCCTTTACTCTTTTTGTTTTCCGTGGTAACTCAACGGAAATATTTCATTTGCGCGTGGAGAAACATGCTCTTAGAGCGATATTTACATGAAAATTGATCATTCTGTTTCGTTTAATGCCGGATTTAATGATTATTTCGTGTGCATGTACTACGTACTTGACCCGGTTTTCAGTTGGTTTCTTTTTTACGAATTATAATGCCTTCTATGCAAAGAGTTACGGTGGCCTAGTGGAGTAGATGAGCGGCTGAGATTGTGATGTGTGCCGGATTGAATCCCCAAATTAGAATTTTATGGTCATTTTTTTCAGGTCCTCCACTTGTTTTGTGTTTTTTTTTATATATATTAAACGCCATTTTAAATTTCCTGTAAGAGTATACATACTTTTCTTTACCGTAAGGCGCCATACACAAGTTAAGCTATGGGCTAGTGTGGCCTTATCCTTTTTGAGATTGGTCACATTTAAAAAGAAGGTGTTCGAAAAAGAGTGTCAGCCGGTGGTTAAGAGCGGATTAAAACCCGGCGTAAGCGTTATTGAATAGTTCAAAGATTTGCGCGAGGAGTCACACATTTTGTTTCATTAGTAGAAATATGTATATTTTTTGATAATATTGATCTTGATTATTTCTCATAATTCATTTACTTCGCATTATCCTCGGTTGTTTTGATTGTACTATCAGATTTGAAAACTTTTTTTCACCTCAATGGAATGTGTGCATTTTGCAATCATCGCTATTGGTTAACCTACCTTATTGTGCGTCATTATGTGATGTCTTATTTGAGTAAAATAGCGTAATAGCCTTCATTATTCTCACATATTACTTCACTAGGGTTTCGTGCTAAATGCGTTCTATGGTTTTCAATTAATGCAACCATCCAACTTATCTCCCAGGACGGATTCGTCCAATTAATCGGTCGGCTGAAAAAGGAAACTCGTTTAAATCATTTCCAATTGTGAATGCAAAACCGGGAAGGCCAAAAAATCCAACCATTTATTGTAGTGGCACCCTTTTATATCGTAACTGCGTTTGGTCGAGCCCATTTTTAGTATTTCAAGCATCACTATTTTTATAACGAGCTTTAACTAATATATACGTTTCTTTTGTACTTTATAACATGTTTCTGACATTATTTTTAAATTCATAACATTTACTTTATCAATGTTGATCAGTTAAAAGACTTCTTATACGAGTCCTATATAGATTTTAATCATTGGATCTAGCATAAATTTTATAAAATAACCTCAATTCTTCTTTTCAGTGAGCAAATTAGAAAGCACGATTCTTAATTTTCTTTTTAGAATTCTAAACTTTTCCTCGCTTGAGGAAATGCTTTTTGAAAAA
Organism: Ischnura elegans; assembly: GCF_921293095.1. Lineage (NCBI taxonomy): Eukaryota > Metazoa > Arthropoda > Insecta > Odonata > Coenagrionidae > Ischnura > Ischnura elegans. Next base: position 11,096,200 of record NC_060258.1, on the reverse strand, counting down.
AATATGTGCACCATGACATTAGAGCCCGGGTCTATGAAGTTAATCAACGCTTATACCATTTCACCACGTCAATTCAATTGAACGCAAATGAATGATTAGAAAATAATTTTGGAGTGGTATCTGTTGAAACGTGAATCGTGGAACTGTAAGCCATGGCAAAGCGTATGAAAAGGAACATTAAAGTATTCTTATTCACCGTTCTTCCTTTAGCTTTTATTAATTGTTGGTGTAAAAAGTATATTTACCAACCATGCGAAAGAACTGAATAATAATTATAACAATCGATACATAGAAGCAATAAATTATCATGTCCAAAAAAAAACCTGAAACTTCATCACAGAAATCTAATAACAATTCATTCTGTTACGAATTTCTAGTATGTAAAAATGGAAGGTTGATGTAGTTTTTAAGTAGTAATCATGTAACCAGGAACTGCAAACCGTGAAAAATGGAAAGATAAAATCAAGGAAGCATGTGGCTCACAAACAACTTAATCAATAATTCAAAACCAGACTCGGACGCATCAGCTATGGAAGAGCAAAGGAATATGCGGTTGAGCGTTACGGGGATAGATAATAGACACAATAGGTAGAGGGCGGAAATACAGTTGCCTAAATGGATGGGCTGCTGAATTTGTCGCAGAATATTGTTTATTACTGGGCAAGGCGTTTCAAGGAAGGCGACGAGTCGCTGATAGACAGGCGAAGGAGCGGATGATCTCTTGCCATCCATAATTTTGAGGACATCAGGATTCCCCATTTGATCGAGGATATTCATTTGTGTCCATGGAGTGAATGCCTTATCCTGAAAGGAGCAATTTCGATGCAGCTACGCAACAGATAGAAGGCGGGTGATGGAGCTTAGTGTTCAAATCCACAAACCTGCCCTCAAGCCATTCCTAACAGACCGACAAAAATATTCAATGCTGTTATTCAGGGGGAACAATATAGTTAGGGAATATCCTTTTATGAATCTCACTACTTTCTTTGACGTGAAAATTATTCGCAACATAAAATAATGAAGAATAAAACTGTGAAAGAAGAGGAATTCAAACATGCAGAGAATTTGAAACAAATTCTTATATTTCGTGAATTGGTTATATTTTGTCCATTTTTTTATATTATGACACACGTGTATTAGAGAACATTTAATATATCGGTGAACGAATGCATAAAGAGATTGATAATATTGTTCTTTTAAATTATAAAATTAGTCTTTTATATTTTCTGTTTAATAATTTCTGAATAAAAGTTACTCAGAACATAGTGTGGTTAATAACGTGAGGAAAAGAGTGACACTTCCCGTTGGTATGAGTATGTCAACGCCGAGGCCAGGTTATTATCCAATCCTTACCATTGGCCTGCCTTTTTCCGAATACTGAGATTTAGGTTTATGGTGTCTAACCATTTGCTTCTATAACTACCTCACGAAGCGGAAGCGGTGTTCTTTGCGGAAAATCGTCAAAAACCAACAATCAAAAACAATGGAAACAGAAATTGAAAATGTTTCAACAATTCACTGATATGCGGGACCTTTTGTCGCTAGTCTTAAGCAATTATGTTTACACCGACGCTGAATGTCATTCACCCTTTACTCTCTGTTTACGATTAACCTCTTTTGCAAATCCATTAACTTTATGAAATCATAGCCAATCATTCAAATTATGCGTCTTCTCCTACCCAATTCCTAACTGTATGACATATAATCGTTAGAAAAAGTGTATGAAGCAGTTACAGGGAATAAAAAATGATTTTGAATACATAAAGAAACACAAAACGAATTTAGGACCTAAAAAGAATATGAACAAAAAAATCTTCTGCGGAATTAGACCCAACATACATCGCAATCTCTGCCACCCCTTAACTCCACTAGGTCATCGTAGCTGATTTCTATGAAGGCTTTATAATACGTAAAATGGAAACCAACAGTGAAAACCAGGGCAAGTATGTAGTATGGGCGGACTAAATAATCATTAAATCCTACGTAATTTAAAAGAGAATAATCAATTTGCAAGTAATATATCTCTCTGAGAGCATATTTCTTCACGCGCAAATAAAATATTTTTGGTGATTTACCGAGAAAAACAAAAAGTATAATGGAAACTAAAATATCTCGAGAAGCAGAAGTGACGCCACAAACTTTATCCTAAAAGTTTTGATAGTGACTGTTCATTGCCCCAGGGAATTTCCGACTTCGCACATAACTTCTACCGTTTCTATGATCCAATCAACAATTGAATAAACAAACGTCTGCTACAAAACTATTTCAAATTGAAGGAAAACGTTAACAAATTGAATTCAGAGATGTAAAATTTTTAAGAAAGGAGAAAGTGAGGAAATATATAATAATACAATGTGTTACGACATCAATTCTAAGACATCAGACAAGGTTGGTTGGAAAGATGAACAGTTTAGTTAGGATCTATCACGAAACTCTTGACGGCTCTCGATGAAACTCTCCATGAGTGCAAAAAATGAATGAGTCCAAAAATGAAGAGGTAAAATAGTTGAATTGCAAAATGTAGTATGAAATGAAAGAAAGTGAAGTGAAAGCAAGGAAAACAATAATAATGCAGTGTGTTAATACATCGTATTCAAAACATCAGAGCAAGGTAGGCAGGCAAGGTGAATTTTAATAAGAATATTTTATAATATTTACGCATTTAGGCCAATGTGTTTTAATTTATTTTATCATAATAACAAATACAGCGCATGATAATCTTTTTACGTAGTATCCGTTACGAAACCTTGATAGCTCTTGATGAAACTGTTAAATTAGCTCTTTATTCCTCCTGTCCACTTAAAATTGTAGAATTTATAAAAAATGCCACTAATTTTACTGTCAGGTAAATGAAAAGTGAAAGTGAATAGAAATCCATCCACTTCCAAGGTAGATGGAAATAAATGTTCTTTTCTCAATCAAAAAGTGAAGTGAACGAAATTTCACATTTTTTTTAAACTTTCAAAATGTAGGAAACCTCTAGGAAAGAATATTTACCGAGCGTAATTTCAATACGAGCGGTAGTTTTTGAGATATTTAAGGTCAAAGTGGAGAAGAGGGGTGCGAACGAAATTAGTGTGCCCATGAGGTGTGACGTCATTTATCCCCAAGCGGAGTTGCTAGAGTCCAAGGCATGTGGTTTGGAGATCGTCGCGGTAAACCTACGCCAGGAAGACAGCGTGTTTACCCACGTGAAGTGCTGTTTATTATGTCGAAATATAAATACTGCGTGGTAATAATGTGTTCAAATACATCACGAAATGCTAATAAATTATTCGTCGTTGTACCGAATAGTGAAGTGAGAAAAAAGATGTGGGTTAAGGCTATGGAGAGGAGGAGCGTTCTGTCGACGGAAACGACGGGATTTATTTGTCAAGATCACTTTAACGTAAGTAATTACAAGAGAATTATGTTTATGTGTAGAAAATTGAATTTTTGCATTATTTTTGTCGTGATTCACCTCAGTATTGGCTTGCATAATACTTTTCGTAGGCATCGTTATCCCCATTGTAAAAATGACTTTCTTATGAAAATTACAGATGCAAAAAGACGCCGAAAACTTGACGAATCACTACATGGTACGATGTAAGTTAAGGATGAAGAGTGATGTAATACCCCACAAATTTGCATCCCGGAAGAGTTCGTGCGATTTTCTGAATGCTAGGTTGGAATTACCTGCAGCTGAGAGCTTGCCTTTGGTGTACATTAAATGGCAAAAAATGAAAAAGTGAGGCAATCACAGGTTGAAGATAAACAGAATCCGATGTCTTACAATATTTGTATTTTTGCATGGATTTGTCATGATAAGAATATTTTATACAGTGGGCTACCCTCCCTCTCTCCAAAATCAATTGATTCACATGAGTAGTATTCCTATCTGAACTTCCTCAAAAGCATATTTGCTCTATAGGTGTGTACAATTTCTAAGAAACTCACATCACAACCCTCTCTAATCGGCTGATTTAGTGCCACAGGCACCTGAGAAAGTAGTGTGATCCCGAGGTCAGGACAGTGACCTTGTAGGTATAGACAGTGTGAGACGTGTGAGACAGAATACCTGGCTCTTTTTTGGCCTCACGAAAATACCACTAACCTATATTCCTCCCCGCTGAGTAGAAATGTGACTTTATTATACACATAGCCGGCGCCTCTCACTTTCAGGGCCACCTGCATTGCCGAACATTGAAATAAATTAAAACAATTGTATTTTTTATATCATAAGATGGCACTGCTTTGAATATGTGTAAAAACAATATTAATACATCTTTCTTAAACTTTGCATGTGCCTTGATTATTTTTCATTACGATTAAAGTAAAGGTAGCTGAAGATATCTTTTGTGCCCCCTCTATAATTTTTTCGCTACTGTGTTAGAAAAAGTCCTGCCAATTGAAGCCAGAAACAAGAACTGTTGGTGTTAAGAAAAAACTAAAGTTTCTGCCGATGCTGCTACTTCTCATATTAAGTTCTTCCGCCTGGCAAAGCTATATGATATAGCACCTAGTGGGAGTTGCAGTTCAACTGCTGAAGAAGAGTGCGATAAGAGATTCCCACGTTAGCAGCAGCAGCAGCTCTGACATGGAATCAGACAGGGATATATGTAGACAAAGAGCCAGGTATACTTTAGTACGTTAACCGTTTATGATTGATTTACGTAAAGTTTGATTTTTTTGAACGTCACATAGCATCCTAAAGCCCGAAGGAAAATTTTCAGCCGCAGTTCGATCGAATGCTCTTTTTGAGTTCCGCGCCCAAGACATGGCAACGCAGCATTCTTTCACTCCTATTTTCTTAATGCCCCAATATAATTTATGCTACATATAAATAATATATTTTCGGATGATAGAATAATTACAAGAAAAGTAAAAAGTGTTCCAATGCGTTTTATTTTTTCTTTCGGGGTAAACTGTAGAACTAGATGATGTTCAAACATTTTCGTTTACTAACATCAAAATATGCGTTAAAAATACGAAAAAACCATTTCATGGATCCACATATATATTTGCAACTTATTGTGCTAGATGAACGCTGTAGACGCAGCGGTTTTCCCTAGGTTGAGCTTCAGTTTATGAAGTTGACGAAACGGCTAATTTTACGGTGCGCGGAGTCTATTATTTCCCTGCCGTGTCTACATTTTTCAATTTCTCAGAAAACAAAAAATGCATCAGAATTTAGAATAAAAGTTTCGTCATTATTCATCACTTCAATTATTCATTGTTATAGCATTCAAACAAGCTGAGCTATAAAAATGAGATGATTTTTCCAAGATCGCGAGAAAACACGCAAAATTTAACACACCACTAGTAAAATGAAGAAGAAACTTGGAAGATTATCACGCAATACGCACAGAAGAGAGTGAGGTACTGAAAAGATCACTGAGATGAGGAGATCTCAGCTTTTACTTTAAAAGTAAAGAGGACAACGAAGTTATATCATGACCCCCCAAATTCTGTTAAAATAATATTTTGACATATCTGATTTGTGTCCAGATTTTTGTGGCAGCTCTTCATACCACCTCTTCCCCTTTTATATTTATGTAACATAGATCCTTTACAAAAAGGGGGGTGAAGATTATATTCGTTCCTTAAAAACTTTTCTATTTGCTAGCATACATATACAAAAAATCAAATAAAAATGGTCATTTCAATGGTTTCTAAGTTTTTTTTTTCGATTTTCACTCCCTATATATTTTCAGCCTCAGTGTCAAGTTCGTCTCTTTTGTGACGCTGACAGCCTAAAAAGTCAGTTTTTTGATCAGAAGATGATGACTTTTGTAAAAGTCACTTTAAAATCAATAAGTGAAGATAGGGAGTAGGTTTCCCCAATTTAGGGGTTGCTCGTAAAATTGAAGGGCGATAGAAAGAAAAGTAGGTCATTTTGGGTTTCAGCGACCCAAAGAGAGTCAGAAACACCCTGAATTGTAGCCGAGTTTTTTCCCCTTATTTTGCAGAACAGAGATGCTGGTAATGCTATACCATGACCATAAACCCATGAGGCCCTGACGATATTTCACTGCTGAATTCAAGGGACAATTAAAATAAAACATCATTAACGGTTACAGCATACATCTACGTCCTCCATTAATCTAGCCTAAATTACGGCTTTAATGATTGGGCATTGAGGAACGTTGTTTCAAGATGACCCATGGAAAGATTAGTGCATGATCTCTTTTCGCAGTTTCTGTCATGATTCCCAGTCTCTGAGTAGTGCTCGTCGGAGGCCGACGTGCCAAGCGGTCGCTCCGTCCACATTTCACTTATCCCGCGCTAGCCACCCTCTCTTCCTGCTGCCATGCCTGCCAAGCCCAAGAAGGACTATAGTAGGTGTCCCGTCATAGTGATCTTCCCTTGACTATCAATGATGTGATCAGGAAAAAGTCCTCATTTAACCGTCGAGTGGGCGCGTCTGATATTTTTACACAACCGGGCGCGTGGCGTAATTTGTTGAATTTACTTTATTTGAAGAAATTAGCTCAAACTTGTACATTTGTAGGTGATAGAGGTATAAAGGTACATTGGTAGCACAGGTGGTACACGGCTAGCCGCGCGGCGTAATTTATACACCACGGATGTCGAGTTCTTCTTGACGATCTAATAAATTTTTCTACAATATTTTAAGCTTCAAAAACTCACGCTATAAATAGTCACATTGAAGTTTTAAGAGTACTCTAGGCCATTCAAGGAAAGCAAAGCACGAGCTACACGGCCGGTCGCGCGGCGTACTTACCATTAAACCCTCACCAGTAATTCTACTATCAGCTTATCTTTATCTCTCACGTTTTTATACTCCTATTTTGTTTCCCTTATTTATGGTTTCTTAATTCTGCCTTTTGTTAAGGTTATTTTACGCATGATATTACGTTAATTTTCATAAATATTGTGTGATACATCGACTCATGGCCGTTGTATGCAGGGACCGTAAATTAACCCTCAAGCGGGCAAGCCTGATATTTTTTACACGACCGGGCGCGTGGCATACTTTGACCACGATATATACATTTTATATGATAACACTTCATTTTTGTTCAAATTTATCTTTATTTTTAGAAAAAAGTTCAATGTTGTAAATTTATATATGAGACACATATGTAGGTAGAGCGGTGGTATACGGCCGGTCCCGCGGCGTAATTTATATGCCACAGGTGTCGGTTCCTATTGCTGATCTAAAAATAAATTAGCTGTATTACTTCGACCTTTGAACACTCGCACTTTAGACAGTCAACCTACATTGTAAGAATACACGAGGCCATTCTAGACCAGAATGTACGCACAATGCTAAAATTCTTGGTTTTTGAAGATTGGCGTAGGTACTTAATTTATACGCGAGCGCACCCGCTCGAGGGTTAAGGAAGAGTTAGATGAGGGGAAGAAAGAGGACTCTCCCAAAAAGCGTAAAATGTTTCTGCTCTTGAGGAAAAGTTCCTGTTCTATAAGAACGTGGTAGAAACTCATCACAAAAGAGCGCTGAAATGCTTGGAAGAGCTGAAGGAAAAGTAGGAGAACTTTAAGGATCGTCTGAATGCCCTGGAATAATAATTCCGTCAGAACCGCCTTCATATTTACGGTGTCCAGGAGAGAGAGAGCGAGAGAATTGCCTAAAGGTAGTAGAATACTTTTTTACAAACAGATCAAATTCCACTTGGGCGTGCCCATAGGATATGATATTCAGCTAATATATATTAGCAGCCTTGAAGCGGGGCTGAGTGGTTTTCCAGATTCTGATCGGATTGGCGGCACTTCTTACGTCATTTCAATGTTTAACCTTCTCCAATGATCTTATGGCCTTAATGATATTTCATAAACATCAAACGAATTTTCTGTAAAATATGAAGTACATTGGCAGGAAATAGGGTGATAAATTAGGTTGAATGGTCGATCATTTTCAATGGCTCGACTTATGTAGGTTAACACAACGGAAAACGATGTGGTTAGATTTTTATTTGTTTTGCACGTAATCGGTTATTTTTAGAACAACATTTTATTATGTACTACGATGGCGCACATTTAATATTGTTACATCTATTAACATATCTTCTATCTAATACTTCATTTTGCGCAAATTCCACGTAAAAAATCCCCTAGAGCGGATTTTGATCCCGATACTATAAGAAGTCGGTCTAGTTTTTTAGCCTTATGAGCTACTAACGCGTCTTGTCACAATGGGGAAATTTGTGCACTAAGCTTGAAAAGATGATGTGAAGGTGACCTGGCTATTCCGGGTAATTAGGATGTACACAATGGAATCAACCGTATTTAGTATAAGAAAATGTTTGTTAAATTTATCACACTTATATGCAGTACAATGTCATCTTAGGATATAAAAAAGTTATAATTGTGGTTCTGCAATGTTTGGCAATACGGGCGTGCCCGCAAGGGAGGGACGCATGCCCCCATCCCCCAATCAGTATCCGCCACTGCTTTAGTACATAACCACGGGTAATTTCCATGTTACTACGAAGCCAAGTCACGCAAAAAATCATATTGATAAAGTTGACGGTCTTAAACGCCTGTATATTCCAATGCCTATCGTTCCTTAGTCGCCTGTAGCTTGAAACGCCTCACGTTCCTCTCCCGACTCAAAGTGCCCGTTCCGCCGCCCGCGAACATTCCACCGCAAATAGCAGGCAAGGTCACGTCTCGTTGAACCACGGTGAACCACGGTGGCGAGTGTATAGAAGGCCAACGCATATCAAACTACAGAAATTGTTATACTTCCAAAACTAAGCACCTGTTTCCAATACATTATACTACCTACATGTATGTAAGTCATTACGCCATGCATTCCAACATATTTCACTTTTTTTCCAAATTACTCGTTCAAGTTTCATGCGAACAAACTTCAGCTTACAATTATAGTCTGCGCAAATAGTCTAATTTACTCGATAATTAAATTCACTTACATCCATACTACTCTGGCAGAAAATCCAATTATATCAGCAATAATTAAATAGAGTGGTACTATTTTATTAGATCTTAATTGTTAATATAAACAGAATCACAACAGACCAATCTCCACAAAATAAGGCGAGACGACGCTAGAGTTTTATGGCGATCAAAAATTTTTAGGATTGTTTAAGTAAATAGGCTATAGACATAAGAATGGAAAATAGAAATGTCAGCAGACATACTGGATATCCGATCATCAGCTCTTGGAATCTAACTCCAAAAAGAATATTGATTTCCAGAGCCTTTTTTACGCTGGTCCGCGGTCCTCCGCCACAAAAATCGGGAATCAACAAATCCCCAGCTTTTGATGCTAAGTTTCTAAGGTCACTTCTAATATAGATTCAGTAGCCTTGAGAATGGGTGACAAGTTGGAACACGAAACATCGGCGCTCTTACAAGGAGACATCGCGAGAGTGATGCATGAGATCTGGATGCCGATAAATTCCCTGAAACTATATAAGTAAGGCAGAAAAGTTGTCACGGCTTTCATCCACATAGGCCAGGGTTCGAGAAATGTTGGAATGTAAAGATTTCGCGCATGGTGACTTCGCTTGAGTATTTTATACATCTCAATCACCTCTGTGGTGTAGCGCTCAGGTGAACTTTCTCAGGGACTCTTAATGCCATCCTCCCGGGTTATAGTGTTGGTGTAGGCTGATATTTTTCTCTCTCTTAGAAATCAGTGTCACAACTCATCCCCATTCGTTTAATCCGTATTTTTTTTCTTTTCATATAAGTTTATGGATTGGAAATGAAACTCCAAATTGTGCCTCACCACGAAAATTTTGAGGACGCATATAACTACCCCTATGAAAAAATTGTATAAACCTGTTTCAAAATTTTATACAATCTTATGCATTGCCATGGCAATTGTATAAATTGTATAAAATTTTGAAACAGGTTTATACAATTTTTTCATAGGGGTAACTACACGTGATTCTCCGGGTAATGTAATCATCATGGCTGGGGTTTTAAAACTTTTATTCCTAAATTTGTATCTCTTGTGTCATTTTCTAAGAATTCGTCCACATTGCACCGCCTGTCTGCCCTCCATGGGAATCTACTTAAAGTAAAAAAAAACACGCCACACAAGGTAAGCAAACTCAATGGAGCTGTGAGTTTTTCAGATTTAGAGCATATCACCAGACAAAATTTACTTGCTGGATCTCTCATACACAAAAACACTTTTGGCAGTATTTTTCTGGACGCAGTTATCGCATACTGCGTCGTGCAGGAGTGGGTGAGTTTTTTAATACTCCCAATTACCATCTGCACAGAATTTTTCCCTTTTTAGGCTAGCGCTCTCTTCATGTCTACTCTATATGAGCACCTTGTTTGATCAGTGATGATGAAATCAGCATTATATTTCGTCATTAAATTTTTCGTATGCATTTGAAAAATCTCCGCGGATTTTAATGCACTCTCTATTGAGCCATGCCCTTTTTTCATTCATAGCAGTTTTAATTTGCACAATACGATATGTCTTTACTTTGTAATTACAAACGTCCTGAAGTTCGCGTGGTCATACATAATTCTATCCATTTAAAATCCATAACTAATATGAAAATTGTAAAAATATGGAAATCTAGGTAATTAATCTAAACGAATTCCTCTTCCTCTTTCCTATGAGCTTTCTTATTTTACAATCCCTACATCTAACTTTGTCTCTCGCACCGTTTCTCATGCACATCTATTTGTATTTCTGGTTCTAACTGGTATGGTTATTGGTGGTAATAGGAACCTTGATCTCTTAAAGCGAGTAAGCGAAGATTACTCAAACTAAGTCATGGTGTACGAAATCTTTACATACGAAAATCTATCGACCTCGGGCCTACGTGTAAGAGAGCCGTGATATTTTTTCTACCTTACCTATTTAGTTTAAGAAAATACCATCGGCAACCAAATCCCGAGCATCATTTCAACCTCGCCTGAATAAAGGCATTAACCATTATTATACATGTGCCCTTCGGCACTCCTGGGCGTTGCAAATCAGTGTTGTTTACGAACTGAAAGTCAATCTTGCTTATGATAATCTCGGTCAGTTGGTTCATGTAGCTGGTAGATGGGGAATGCGGGGTAGATCCCCGCGAAAGAAAATAGTGAAGAAAGTCGAATGCCTTCCTCGTGGGGGATAGATGTGTAAAGGGACACAGCATCAATTGTTTCCATAAGGATGTCGCTGCCGCTGGGAATGTGGGAAAAATTATGAGTATGAAGAAAGTAGTGGCCTTTAATCAAAGAAGAAGAAGCATTCCATATCCACTCACAAGGTATTATACCATATTGGTATCTGTCAAAATTCACTTCTGTGTTCGTATCAGGAATTGATTAACTAATCTTAAATAATGCAGATAGAAAGATAAGAAGGTAAGTTGACCGGGTTATCTTGTCACCAATAAAATTGACAATCTTCCTGAAAAGGGTTCGAATTGCGTCTGAGTCGTTGGGCAAGTCTAGTCACGTTGCAAAGTATGAGCTCCACACCTGTGTTGGAAGTGGATGGTGGTGTTGCATCAAACATCAATTACGCATTTCTTTATTGAGCGACATGCGGAAAAGGCATTTTAATGTTTTTCATCGTCGCGCGTTTCGGCCGGGCAACGAGATTACCTCGGAATGTGCTATGGCTGGGTTGTGTTGTAACAATCCGCACGTATTTTCGTCGGTCGGACCTTGTGCTAAGACGGCCTTTTATACTCTATTTTTTTATTATGGCAAACAAGAGAAATTATATTGTTGAGCAATAAATGTGTCATAATATCAAATTTACAGAATTTTCACGTTCTCTTCCTGCATTTACCTGTGGTTTTCTTTCGTATCCATAGGTTGCAGGTTCATTGTACTTTCCATGGTCATGGCCCTCTATCCACTGTGGTTCGCTGTGGCTGCTTTTTTCTACCATGTATTCCGCTTCCTTTATCTCTACTACTGCAGTTCCGACCGAGTTTTATACTGGTAAAGTATTTTTTGCAAATTTAAATCATTATAAGTGTCAGAATCATTTCGTTTCTGTTTCTTGTTCCATGGTCAATCCTTCATTTAGTGGCATTAATGGTAAAATTTAGATTTGTATTGGATGTAAAAAATTTAATTCAACTTTTTGAATCAAATCTTGATAAAATGAAAACCTATCCTTTCCCACGGTGAATTGTGTACCTTGAATAACCTAGGCAAACTATTTTGTGTCCACACATTGGTATCAAATTCGATGTGGTTCAACAGGATTGAGCAGGTACTACATTTCCATTGAAATGGATTAAACCAACGAATGAAATAAAGCCTCTTGTCTCATAGAACATGAAACAATTATCGCTTCTTTCGTCGCGTGGTGTGGTCCTGAAACTGGAAATGAGCTAATATTGATCGCAAGATGCTATGAAAAATCTCATTAAGGCAAGCCGTATACATAAGTTCTTATAAATTACGTAGGAAATTATATTTTATAATCAACATGCAAGAAGAGGTATTTCCGAAAAATAAATGAAAAATAAAGGAATCGAGATCGAATGCTACAGGCTACCTGTTCCTTACAAAATATTCACTTTATTTCATAATATTCGTGGTTATTTCGTTTCGTAGATGTCCACTGCCGTGTTAAAAGATTTCAGTCAATTAAAAAAAATTAAAAGCACTGCAAATGGCAACCATGGAATTTCACGCATATAGAATCTATCCGACCCTACGGTAATTTTTACCGTTATTTCACCAGGTTTTCATACTTATTTTTCTATAAGCGTTCACTACAACACCAGGGCACTGTAATATCATCATTAGTTTTTCATTTATTAAATTATAAATTAGTGCTCTATCAAAAAGTTAGAATAACGTAAGCTTGAGGAGTCAACAATAATGACATAACGCTTTTTAATTGTGCACGATCCGATTTGGTACGACGTAACTGCATTCCAGTTTAAGCTTCGTTTAGTTATAATGTTTGACTGGGAAAGCAAGAGATGCCACAAAAAATGCATGTGCATTCATACAGTTTCATCTGTTAAATCTCTGTAATATCCTCAATAATTCTTTAGCCAATACCTAGTGTGTGACATGAAACTAAGTAACAAGATAACCGAGAAGGTCTACTTGCATGGAATGGTATAAGATATTTGTGCGTAATCCCCTTTTTTTCTAATCATCTCTAAAAGAAACATTTTCCATTTTTTTTCAAATTTTCTGCTAGCCGAATTGATGGAAATTGAATGTTAAAAGTTACATTTATCACTGAATTCTTCGATGTTTCGGTCACTTTAGTAAATTTGTATTTCCCCTACGTTTCATTTGATAGCCAAGCTTCATCTTTGCCATAATATGGAAAAGCATTTAGGCAGTACTTTGATTGAAAATCTGTCAAAACCTAGTATTTTATTCCCAATCTGTCTGGTTTATTTGGCATGTTCCGCAAAAAAGTGCAGCGACGTTTCATTGGATAGAGCTATGCATTGGCTGCTACGCCGAAGTCTCCATCGAATTCATTATTTTGACCATTGCAACTGGAATTGTCGCTTCCATCACACGCAGATGGTAATAGAATAGGCGGTCTTTGGACTGATGTTTCCGATTTACTTCCAGAATTCTCATATCACCAATAAAACAGCGAATCCAATTGTCCTACGGGCTTTAGATGGCATCAACCCAGCCCATCTTTGGAGGCATCACCCCAGATAACACAGCATTTGTATTACATCTGTATTACATCAATAATACACAAAATATACGTGACCAAATGCATATGTATAAGATGGAATACGATCGTATTACGTCTGAATATTTCACGTAAGAGTGGCTCAAAAGTCCCTCAGGATGTATGTATACGTGCGTATTACAAATTGGAACCCTGAATACCCATACATGAAATATACATATGTATACGATGGAAAATTACCATATTATTTCTGTATATTTTACGTAAAAGTGCTTCAAAAATTCCTCAGGATATATGCATACGCGCGTATTACAATTTGGAAATCTGAATTCCCATACATGTAGTATTCATATGTATCTGTAGACCCTCGTACATGAATTGTGCATATTGATTTTCTGACCCACATCCACTTAATATACATATTCATAATAAGGTGAACATCTGCAAAATTTAAAAGTTACACTATTTATTTTTTAAATTCAGAGAAAATTTATTCTGTTCAAAGGCGCTGTGAAAAAAGTAAGTTAAATGAACACTTATAGAAATGAGGTATTCAATAGCATTGATTAAATGGATGAAAAATATAAGGAAACCAGAACATACAGATAAAAAAATATATATTCAAAGAGAAAAAAAAAACTTTCGCACAAAGAATAAGTGTGGCCATGAAAATTGCTAACAAGCATTAAGGGCCAACTAACAGGAGGTGAAATTTAGTTTTAAAAATGGCACAAAGATAAATCAAGTACAAACAATGATTTGAGTTGGAAAGTAGAAAAAGTGTTAACACATAACAAGCGTTGTAACCAATTGCAAAAGGTGAAACTTAAATTCAGGAAACCAAGGCTGCATCATCTGCTACTTCCTGAAAGGAGAAAAGAAGTAGTCTGTTTAAAATTCAAGCAATAATATATCCTTTTGTAAGATCTGAGTAGTAGCTCCTGGCAATTCAATTTGACCATGACTCATATAGGCAGTCAGTATTCTGTGAAGTTTGTAATTTTGGTACTAATTCTGAATTCTAATTAGTATACGGCGCATAATCTATTATTTTTACGTACAAAAATGACATTATGACGTTTTATCATATAACTTCAACAGCCACTAGTCCCCTATATACATAACTCAACAAGAAAGGAAAACAATAGCCAAACATAAATAAAATAATTACCTTGGATACAACTATTAAGGCAATGTGATCAACACATGAATATACTCAAATAACATAATTGAGTCTAATCAGGCGTGCAACATAATTGCGACGTATTTTTGCCAAATTACTTAAAAATAGAATATTTTTATCGTGTAGTAGCACATCTTTAGTCAAAATATTGAAGAATACGCGTACGAAAATATTCTCATGAAATATAATGGAGAACTACGCGCAAGGTTTACAGTGATATCAATCATTTCACCCAAAATAAAGATAAAACATACCTTCCCTTAAATATCCAGTGACAGGAAACCGTTGGAGTTGGCTTGCACGAGTCGCAATAACGTGCGGGATGGAAGCAGATTTCCAAAACATAGCTCCGGGTTGAGCATAAACACAACGTACCGGTCATCGAGGATTACAACACAATGTCAATTCTGCCAATACGTATAATACAACAAACAAATATAACCACGTAAAATAACTAAACATCAGTAGCTAGTCAAGTACGGATTTTATTTTGGTATTAGGATGGATGCCAGAGTTCCTCCAATAACACGTCCTCGTAGTCTCGAATGAGATGCCGAGCTTAACCAGACTATTACTGTATCACTCCCGCTCACTTCCCTTACTTATCGCCACTGTGGAGCCGTAAAAATTGAGAATTTGATTTTTTGTTTTTAGTTATATTACAATATTGTTTAAAAAATTTAACTTCGCTTTTTCTTATGCCCTGTGCAAGAACTTTTTTTTAAATTCTCATGTATTGAGAACCATTTTTCCATGTGTATATTTCGCGGATGGAAATTGAAATTTACGCATAAAGTACGTCCGTATTTCGTGTGTATTTACAAATTAACATAACTATGGCCGCCATCTTCACTGATCTTGCTCACATCGACCAGTATATGATTTATTTTTCAGCTGTATGGGTATGAATTAGAATGGATGAATGATCATTAAAATAAGGAAATCTGGTGTTTACCGTGAACGTAATTATTTTTGGAAAAATAGTTTATGAACATTTCACAAGACGCCAGGCAAATCCACCTCCCAAAAATTACAGTAAATACACATAATGTATTTTTGACCACATTTGAAACATATGAAAGACCTCAACTCCGTCCTCACCAATTAAATTCAGTAAAATGGCATTATTAACTTCCCTCGGCTTCGTTTCAAGTCCAGAAGCCAACAAATATATCTCCAAGTTCTGTTTAAACTTCTAGAAATCATCATTCACCTTGCCTATAAGACTTACGGATTAGGATGCCTTGCTTGCTGCATCCTCAAAACTTTCTCTTGCACTTAACTTTCACATTGTCGCGTCGTCTGACTACAATGTGATGAGTACTATCTGCGCCATGTCATGTTCTTACGAACGTTCATTCAACAGTGAACAAATGAATACATGAATGAAGAGAAGAATACATAGAATACATATACAATAGAATTTAACAATCCATTCAATTCCTCCACTCCCTCAAAAGGAGACAGGATTTTGCACTGGGGCGCAGCGTGCAGTCCGCCCACCACAAACCCCGACGGGGTCAGGCGGCACTACGGTGGGACATCTGGCAAAAGCTAAGATCGAGTGATAATGCCATATGACCATAAAAAGAAACCGTCATTCGTAAACATGATGTAGCATTGCAGAATAGTAATTTCTCTAACACCTCTGAATCTTTGCTCAAGGACAACACACATTGGATACGTGTGATTTTCCGGTGTGGGTAATACAATAATAATTAAAAATTAAAAATATCATAACTGTATATATTTTACGCATAGCAACGATCGAGAACGTTTAATTTCCCTTCGCTTCCTGAGAAATATCGAAAGACTGAGTATAATAAGTCACTATGGCCGTTTTCCAATTCGCAATTATTCACCCTTCGTGCACTTTTCGATCGTCAACTTACGGATGTGACGACAGCAAGGGTGGATCCAATCGGTTGAGGGCGCAAGGGAACGAAGGGTAAGTGAACTAGGGAACGGGGATGCTCCCTCGCTCCCTTCCCCTCGTAGGAAGTGGACGTCAAAATGGCGGCAATGGAAAACTCAGAAATCTTGAACTAGAGTTGTAAGTAATTTTGTGTTTATTATGTGAGCTCTTCTACGTTATATTATATCGGCATTGTGAATTCTTGCTCTTCGCATGCAAAAATATAAGTATAAAGGTGAAATTGATTCTTAAATCAACCACCAGATATTCTAACACTACCCGGTGCGTCACATTTCGTTACTGCCAATAGTTCGCATTATTTCCGTTCACACTTTATGGCGCCAGTAGAGCATTAGTAAGGGAACAGGGTGCAAGGGAGAAAGGGATCAAGGGAATGAGTGCATACTACGTGGATTGGAAAACGGCCTATGCCTAGATTTTGACATTCAGGCGGAGCCCATGGGGTGAAACAGTTATTGAACCGGTTTCTTGCTGGTTCACAATCAAGCAAATCATCTGCCACAGAAGCCTTCTTCGGGAAATAAAATATATATAGCACAAAAGAGCCGAAGGGAAAGAAAAAGAGTAGGAAACACGAAAACTAGTTGTGAGTTTATTGGCCCCCAGCTTTCCTTCAACGTGTAACCATGTGTCATAAAAATTATAAAACAATTATATTGTAAATTATACGCTAATTTTTCAAAATACAGACCAAAATGAAGATAATATAAACGTTTTAAAATTTTATGAAATATTTTAACAAGAGAAAAATTTATTTGAATTCTAAAAATGGGTCACATAACCCCTGCCAACCTTCTAGTGTTTAGCACTATATTTACCAAGAAAACAAAGATTTCATTCATTAAAAAAGTCTATATATAACTCTGACGATGAGACGGTTTTTTATTTTTCAATTGCGAAATATTATGTCGAACCACTGATCTTGTTTTACCTGTATTACTCGTATAGGAATTTTGCTAATCTCCCTACTTCATGATAGTCACTTTCTCCCAATACTTGTCTTTTGCACTTCTCACCACTGCCTTCTCTCCCTAAAAAAATCCTCTTCTTTTCAAAGAGCTTTCTTATAATATCATTCCTCCATCTAACTTTGTCTCGCACACAGTTTCTCGCAATAATCCACTTGTATTTCTGGTTCTAACTGGTATAGTGAAAGTCGCAACCTAGATCTCATAAAGCGATTATTTAGTACTTGAGAGGGTAAGTCTCCTAGACTTATAATTGGACTATTATTGTATTCAATGAGGACTTCATGAAAATCAAATCCACCTTCAAACCGCTTTTTTAACTACTTTTTGCAAACACTTATTCCTTGCTTAGCTCTACCATTGCTTTGATGATAATGAGGAGAACATGATTTTAGAGCTATATCCATTTCCTGGAAATACTTTTCACACAATTGCGACGTGAAAGGCACATTTTCAGCAATCATAGTATTTGGAAAACTTGACCATTTAAATATTCGTCAAAACGCTGTAATAACGACTACGCCAACTTATCCTGGATACGAGATTCTATTATCCATTGTGAAAAATGATCTACAATGACAAAAAAGATTGTTTCCGAATTTTAATAAATCTGGTCCTACCTTTGCAAATCGAAATTTAGTGAGAGTGAGGGGTCATGGCTCTTTGGTTTGATATGGCCTAAACTTTTCATAGGGTCTGCATTTCTGAATGGACTCAGCAGTTTGACTTGACATGCCAGGCCATCAAAATAATTGATTCGCTAAGAAAATACATTTTTTACTCTTGTATGTCCCTTGTTGTCAATATCCAATGCATATTTCAGGTTTGATTTATCAACAATGATTTTATTACCTAGGTAAACCTTTTTCATTTTCAAAAATGAAAGGAAATTTTCTTCTGTAAGAGGATATTCACTATTCTGTGTACCATAGATCTGATGCTTGCAAGTTTGTGTGCTGTGAGATGTTGTGAGTCTGCGGGGATCACTATGCCTGTGAATGTGTACTTTCTGTAAATAGGGAAACCATGTTTCCTCCCCACCCGTTGATTGTCAAATCCAGAAAATTGATAAAATTTTCCTCCAATTCAATGGTGTAAATATTGCTATGCCCAATTGTACTAATATTAAGAAATTCCACCATATCATGCCTCACATCATACGAGATATAATTAAAATGATGGTATTATGACCTGATTCGTAAATGGAACATACCGTTTTACATAATTATATGAGCATAAAAGTCGTTGCAACTCTATTTTATTTTTTGGATTCTTCATTGAGTTTAGAAATTCGACTCTTTGAGAATCAATTGGCATCCCTTGTTCAGAAATAATTGGTCCCATATATTTCACCCTAAATTTCTTGAAGTGCATTGTCTCCATTCAATATTGCATTCACCAATTTGGCATTGCTGATCACATTTTGCAGGGCTTGATCATGTTCCTCTTTCGACCTTCCCATTATAAGTAAATCATCTTTACTCACAATAAAATTAGGATTGTTACCAAAATAGCCTGGAATCCGTTGAAAAAATACGGGAGAACTGCGTAATGCACGAGGCAAATATTGACTGACTTCGATGAAGGTGGTTCCCCAGACTGGTTTGTACATCCGGAGTCTTGATAACATGGGCGGAATTCTGTACACGGCTACCGACGATCGTTGGTGACCTCACTGAGAGAAACGCGATTTGTGAAACGTCCCTACCGATACTCGTCGGTGCAACCGGCAACTTCGTTACGTCATGTTTTTTGGTAGGAAAGTGACACCCGCACGCGAGGCTAGGCGCATAGACCAATCACATTTCTCAATTCTTCGCAGTAAAAAATGAGTCCCCAGTGGCGGCTCGTGAGTCAAATATTAACGGGGCACTTTAGCGGGGAAAAATTTTATATTTTTTTTTTGTATTATAGTGAGTCCTCAAGGCAATCTAGGTATTAAATTTTTGATGCCATATGTTCCGTTTTTTTCAACAGAATGTCTTGTTTTCCTAATAAAGCTTCATTTATAAGTACTAAATGCAGTAGACTCTCGTTCATACGGATGGGCTTACTCTGGACTCTGGATTGTACGGATCAATAATCTTGAAAAATAAAAATATTTTTGCTATATTATATTTTGCAAATACAAACGAAAATTCGTAACTTTACGTTTTAGTGTCTACATTTTTCTCGCGGTTATGCCCTCATTACACTACCGTTGTTCGTTTTGCAATCATAATGCGTTATTTGCAAAAGCTGTACAATATTTGCAATGCTTTAGGTAGCAATGACACTTGTTACACCTGAGGAGTGAGGGGAGAGTCAATGACCTCCACTAGGCAACAAACACTTCTAGAATGCGCGCGCTTTGTTATTGCAGATTTAATCTTTAACTGCTGTGTAGGCGTTGCTTTTTGACTACAGTATGATTTGAAAATCAATAATTAAGCAATTCTCTTACATTTTTAACAAAATCTGAAACACTCTACTTACATGCCTTTAGTTATATAGCTTGTAGCAGAAGTCCATTCTTTCCTTTCGTCTAGCGAAGTGATTAATTACACATTCGTTGAAATCAGCCCTGGACAACAATTTCTTTTCGATTGAATACTTGACAAGGCCACTGATTCTATCTTCTTTCGTCGTGCCTCTTGTGAATGTCTTCATTCGTTTCAATGTCGAAAAACAACTTTACTTTCTGCTGTTGTCATTGATATGGTGCAGATATTCTGAAGTAGTTTAACTGATTCTGGGAGAACTTCTTTTAGGTTGTTGTCATAAATAAAATTAAGAAGCCGCAATGAACTGGTTGCCTTTGAAAAATCTCTTCTGCTGTATACAACTAGAAGTTCTTGTTTCAGTTCCGCCTTGTTTAGTTTAAATAGTTTAGCTGCGGTTTAAGTTCATGTTCTGGAAAACTCTTGGTACGTTCTCGAAACAAAATTGGCTGGAATAATTTGTCTTCAGACAAATAGTCCAAAATATTAAAACGATCCTCAAATTTCGTCATAATTATATCGCAAACTTCCTTGGCCACTACATTTCTTCTATCTTCAAATTCTTCTCGGCCTCTGAAGTCGTATTTTGGGTATTTTAGGAGTCAAGTTCTGAAGAGTTTCTAATAGTTTATATCGCAAACTTATTTTCTTCTACATACTTCAAGGCTTTTATGCAATTAATTTTCTATTGTTGTAGTTCATTGTACAAAATGTCAAAATGAGGCATAAATTTATTGAAAAACATTAACCAAAAATGGAAGTCGTCGTCTTTGATAAAGTGATGCAAACCAACTGCTTTATTTACAGTGGAGTAATAATTGCTCAAATCATCAATTATTTTGTTAAAGCACCCTTTTATTTCATTTTTATATTTCAATATTGAGATAACAGTTCTTGATATAAAGTTCCAACGAGTGCTTGAGCTTTCAGGTATTCATTTCTTTACTACATCATCAAGCACTGCTATTCTTTTAGTAGATTGAGAAAAGAATGAAAAAAACCTTCAATATTGCTAAAAAATATTTTTACTTGCTTGTTTTGAGTTGCACTTCGTTCAATAATGAAATTAAATGTGTGTGCATAACAGTACACAAATAATGCATTTTGTTATACGACTCTCATTCTTGCCCGTACCTCTGTGTGCTTACTACTCATAACGGAAGTGCCGTCATAACTTCGAGCAATCACTTTTTCAGGCGTTTTATCAGACATACTTTCAGATTTTTAAGTTCGCCAAAAATAGCCTCACTCACCGACGCTGGATAATGACCTTTTCGTATTACAAAACTAATAAATCTCTCATTTACTCACCCACTTAGTTCATAGCAAACTGCAAAAACAAGCTGGGATAATGTGCCACAATCTGTTGCTCCGTCTGCTTCAATCGCGATGAACTGTGCTTAGGCAAGCTCATCACGAATAATCTCTAGGTATACGGCATTTATGGATTCAAGAAGCTCCTTTTGAATGGTTTTGGAAAAGCCCAAAAAACTCTGTTATTCATCCTGTGAATGTGCTGTTTCAATGTTGAATCCAATTCAGCCATTAGATTCAGTAAGCCACGAAAAATGCCAGGATTGTCACAAGTTTCCCTTTCGTCATGCCCCCTTAAAGCCATTTCAAATGCCCCACAAAACTTAATTGCATCTCTCAATTAACGTAATATGAAACGGTGTTTTGACACTTCTTCTTTTAGTTTTTGAATTCTTAATCTGTACGCACTATCTAATTGGACTCTTATGTCAACTTTGCCTAATACGGCATACTCAATGCAAGCATTAATATGCTTTTCACTCGATTCATGTTTTTTTATTTAATCTTTTAAACGTTTTAAATCAGAGACACCATCCACCGTCCATGTACGATCTGCAACTCCCATTGTCAGAAAAGGATAAAAAAATATTGTATAACTTTTTACCCACACAACCAATCAGAATAGTAGCACAAATTATTGGAAAATTTCCGTACGAAACTATTTCGTGCTATAGAGGCCTTTTGCTGTTGAGTTATATTTAGCACAGGCCTGGGGGGGCCTAAATTCTTGAGCTCGACCGTATGTTCCATGCCCTTAATTGCATTACTAATAATAATATTTACATTGTTGGAAACAGACGAGGCCATTATGAATCGCTGATACACTAAACAATCACTTACACTAAAACACAAACAATCACCATTTAGTTTAACTCAGCAGCAACTAAGCCTATTTTCATACCAATCACTCATTCCATGAAACAATTTACACACAATGCGTCAACTGGTCACCAAAACAAGGTATACAGCAACAATGCAACACCATAGAATAGGGACCAACTTTTTCCCTAAGTGAGGAGGTACTAGTACTCATAGCCTTTAGAAAAGAAAAGGACTCTTGTGAAATAAACAAGGGTTGACACAATATAGGCCGTCGAAAAATACGAACAAAAGAACAAGGCACCTCGACACAGAATTGGGACAATTTTTCCCCATTAAACTACAGTTTCAATGCAAAATTTTAGGTTTTCCCGGCGCATGGATTGAAGAAAAATTTCTCGGGATTACCACCGGGTGTGGTGCTGGGTTAATTCTCCCAAAGTTTCAATGGCTAAGTCTGCGATCGTCTTCATCGGTTCACTTGTAATGGTACTTCTTGTGGTACTTATTTATTTATTCATTGATATCCCTGGTTGACGTTATTGTTGAGTGCGGATGTAGCGATTGATTATGGCATTCCAGGTACTGCTCAGTTGGAAGCCTTTATCTTTATTTAAGCTCTTCTCCTCAAGGCTAATAGCAATTGCCTCCTGTACAATTCTTCCCAATATATATTGGTGCGGCACAAAACCTTCGTATTTTTAAAGTCCATTCTATGACCGAGGTCCAAGCAATGCTCCGCTACCGCCGACTTAAGCGATTAAAACAGGCTCCGTCAGACGTTTATCGATAGTGCGGCCAGTTTCCCCAATGTAAACGTGACCGCACTCACACGGGACGCTGTACACTCCAATGAAAAAAAAACTGTTGATTACTTCAAAACTGTCTTCTTGAATGTAAGCACACTAAAAAACTTCTTGATCGGCAAGTACGCACAGTTACCTCCTTGAAGATGATGTCTGAACTCATTTCACTCCGTTCTTTTCGAGAGTCTTGCCGTTACTCTTGACGTAACTGAAGGACGACTCAAGGGAGATACAAGCCGTGGTCCACTAATGCTGATTCAGCTGAGAGACGAATTTAAGGTCAGCAAAGGCATTCACGCAAGCAAAAGATGTCACGTACCATCTCCTTGAGTCTAAGATTCATATGTGGTAAACATACGAAACGCAAACGGGTCGTTCTTGGAATAACCATGGCTTCGAATTCATTGCCACGATGAAATAGAAAATAAATTCTCGATCGTAAAAGAAAACGAGACTGAGCCGCAGATGGGATCTGTAAGGATCTCCGCACTCATATGAAGTCTTCGAAGCCACTTAAATCAGACCCAAATGGACATTTACCGTCAGACTGCTACCGCTCTGCTGCTGCGGAATTCGGTAAACGTTAACTAATTAAACAAGGGCGGCTACAAAAATGATGAATCTGTAAACAAAAGGCACGTTTCACGCGGCACTTCTTGTCATTCATTGAATGCCTCTATTTAAAGCCACGTTATACGGGTTAAATCATGTTCAATCCTTCACCGTATCAAGCATGCACCTATTTTTAAAATTATAAATCAGTGGGGAATGTCATCGAATTTTTCCCAATACTGCAGGTCTTTTAATAAATTCGTCTGAAGAATAGGTA
Source organism: Ischnura elegans (assembly GCF_921293095.1). Taxonomy (NCBI): domain Eukaryota; kingdom Metazoa; phylum Arthropoda; class Insecta; order Odonata; family Coenagrionidae; genus Ischnura; species Ischnura elegans. The sequence goes on along the minus strand of NC_060258.1, from coordinate 11,072,280 downwards.
CCGCATTTCTAATCATCTAGAAGATAGGACTACATTGTAAAGGCCTAAATAATGTAATATTAGTTTCCTCAAGGTTCTTGAAATTCGAAATCATGACAGAACTGTGGGAAATACTCAAGAAGAGTTTTTCTGCGTCACCATGGCCTTTAACCTATTGGATTTTATGTGTTCCGAGATTCAAACATCCGAAAACGCAAGCATAATGGTATTTTATTGTTATTATTATTACATAAATTGTTAAAAGTCGACCATAATGTCGGGTGGTAACATAAAATCAGGAAGCACATAATACAGAGAAATAGAACCAGAATATATATCCATGATAAAAATGACACCCTAATTCTAATCACATACAACTAAGAATTTAACAATATCCCAATAAAACAATTTTAAAACAATCCATTAAATACATTAATTCTAATATAATACAACTAAAAAATAAGCATTGACCCAACTTCAAACTCTCTTTTTGAACCATTATGTACTAAATCAATAGGTCAGTGCTTCACACTTCTTCCTAAAAATTTTGGCATTTGAAGGGAAGATCTTAAAAATCACTTCAGGTAGGTCATTCCACTCTTTAATTCCTCTATGCAGGAAGGATTTTCTCAAAATGTCTGTTTTCTGTTTTTTCAATTGAATTTTAAATTTATGGTCTTTCCTTCCTATGTAGCAGGGTGAGCCCAGCTTTAGACCTAATTCTTTCCAACCCTGCTCTTTTGTGAGGCATGGTTTATTTTCTGTTGCAATTCTGTACCAACCCGTGATTTAAAATTAAAATCTTATAAGTGCACCCAGAAAAGTGACCATTCTGATTCCGTAAGTCCCTATTCTGTGGTACACCAAGTAGACGCCAGATTACACTACAACTAACTATACACGTCGCTCTGCGCATGCTCCGACGGCGTTCTAAGACTTCCACAAGGCAAAAGCTTAGACGCGTCATAGCACCAGCAGCCCCCACTACTACCACTATATCATATAACTGCATGTGAATATGGATTGGGACGTTTAGGCCAGCGCCCCACGGCTACAAATACGAACTTCTCGCGCTATTTTTGCGTGTTTTTTTGTACACTTTGAAAGGGGCTTGAAAAAAATTGATTAATTAGATACATAATTATAAATTAATGGATATTAATTTTTTTTCCATTCTCAAATCTTTGGGAGTGGCGGCGTCCGAGAGTCCTTATGGTCAAGCCGCCACTGTGAGTCCCAAAAACGCCATAGCAGCCCGTGAGAAGGTGAACGGAGTTGATTACTACTTTTTGAGATATTTACCATGTTAAATTACACTGCAAACTCAGTTCCTTACTCCCGTTGGTGCAATGCGGCTTGTATGCGGACATTTTGCTGAATTTATATATCGGATTTTTCTAGACGGTACAACCTTATAGGCCACATCTAGAGACATGATGGCCTGACGGAAACAATCGTCGAGGGACAAGTTAAAGGCGAGAACGGAAAAGGAAGACCTCGAACAAAATATATGGAACAAGTGAAAAAAGGTGTGAAGGAAAAGAAATACGTAGGTGTGAAAAGATAAGGTGATGGGAGAATTGAGTGGAGAGCTGCGTCAAACCAATCCTTGTTGACCAATGATGATGAAGTAAATAAGCATTTATATTCAAGGATTCAACCCACACAGCACAAACCGTCACATAATGGCATATAGGCCGTGTATTACACGTGTTTTATCTCGCGTAGAAACCGTTATTTCACGGATTAAAACGAAATAAACCTGGTGTATAAATGGTGTTATGTCCGCTAGAAACCGAATAATACACGTGTATGCTCAAGGAAACAATAAGGGGACCGTTGTAGTACTTCCATTCTCCGCCAGCGATAGGGCTTCTTGAAATATTATAATTAATCATTGGAAAATGGCAGAAATTGCGCAAACGGCGGCACATTTAAATTATGCTAAATACGTACTAAGACACACGAAACATATTTAACACAAACGTTTAATTTATTGTCTCAGAAAAAGGTTACTCATCATGAATTCATTGATTCAATGATACATCAGGAATTACTTAGAGTACACAACACGAGTGGTGATGATGTGAAAAATGAATGTGAATGACCTAATGGACAGGATGATAGTGAATATGATATGATGAATGAAGCTTTTAAAGAACTGATGAATAATTATTACGGAGGCTTCCGCGGTTAGTTGATTGGTGATGGTTTTCCGGGTTTACACCGCGTTGATTCATGTTTTGCGGACGACAGTTTCGGGCGCGTTCCAGCTCCCGTCTTCGGGTCCAAATGATTTGCAGATCTGTGATCCTTATTTATTTATAGCTAGTCAGGCGGATGTTGATTTTTAATTAAACAACAATGGAATTCTGATCTGCAAATCATTTGGACCCGAAGACGGGAGCTGGAACGCGCCCGAAACTGTCGTCCGCAAAACATGAATCAACGCGGTGTAAACCCGGAAAACCATTGGAAATTACTCAGAATTTTTAATTGTAAAAACCATAATTCTAGTTGCAATTAATGATTAATTCGTTTATACCTCGACAGGAACATATATATAGTCCTATGAAAATATACACATGTATAATACATATAGTATGTTGATTCGTAAAATGATATTTTTTTAAACTTTCTTTTAAAAATTATAAAACTTTCTTGAAACTTTTATAATTTTTAGGTTATTGCTGAACACAGCATATGCAGTACTAAATTTTGCTCCAAATTATGTGCATATAAGAGTCAAGGAAGTTAACCCAAATTTCCACACCAAGCACACGTATAACAATGGGCGAATTGTCGACTTACTCCTTACACGAAATTTCGACTTAGTATACAAGAGTAAACTTCTGGCTGGAAGGGAATGGAAGAATATCGGCAACTTTTGTTCCTCATTTTATCGAAATTGTCATTTTTAATAGAAGGGATTCGAACGAAGGGGAGCGAACTATCAAATATTATGTTTGATTTATAAGGCAATGGGTGTAAGAAAGGCTCTCACCAAATGTTACCATTGAGCGCTGGATAATTTCGCTCCTAGAGCAGTCTGAAGTTTCAACTTGAATTTCGCGCCAAAAACTAATTTCTCGGGCGACGCCACGTTGATAACGTGTGAATCTCATGATATCTACATTGATTACATAAGAAGTGCGTTGTCGTAGGCGTTAGTTTGAGTATAAATAAAGGAGAAAACGGAGAGTTGTAAATGAGTGGAAGGAAACCCATGTAAACCGTTTGGTGCCGAAATGATGTGAATATACCTCTCGTAAAACACCAGAAAAGTACTAGCTGTGCCAAACGACCAAGACCGAAGATGGCGGTGGTACAACGCTGCACGGAATCAACATATTCCTTCTGAAATAGGTTGTTATGGACTATGTGAAGACCATTTTAATTTAAGTCACACCTGCTTCTCAAAGAAATTTAGTTTCCATCACTCCGTTTGTTGTGTTTAGCCAAATATCAAAAATATTTCTTGTGTGCTTAAATTTATACGCACTCAACGGGAAAAATTCCTTTGTAATCACAAACATATCATTCTACTTCAATTTATGTTGGATTTAATGATTATTTCGTGTTAACTTACTGCATATTTACCTCGGTTTTCACTCATTGTTTTCATTTTGTGCATTGAAAGCCAACCACTGCAACGGAAAGGTATTCGACGCTAATGTAATGAAATTTCAAATGGCAGAAAGTTACGAATGATAATCTCAAATTTATAAATACTCCAGTAAATACAACGGTATCGTAATACTCGCAAAAATCGGAAATAAGCTCATTTTACAATAGGATGAACAGCCAGGTTGATAAATAGAAGCAAAAATAGTATAAAAAAATTAACGCGGATAACTTTTCAAGTCTTGCAAAAAACAGAGAAACCGGAGGCAAGTGGGCAAGGAATGAATGCTAGCAAATATTTTGAACCATCATTAATGGAAACAGAATAAGTATCAAATAATAAAATATAAAGTCTGACTCCTTTTGCTAGACTTCAAACTGTGCGTTAACAACCTCGCCAGGATTTTATCCACCAATTCTCACTCATTTTAAAAAGCTGCATTACCATTAGTAGAACTATAATGGCAATAAAAGTGAATTTAAGATTATAGAAACCTATAAATAAGTAATAAAACGAACTGATAAAAAGTTATGAGAAACAACCCCGAACCCTCAACCTTCACTACCTCTGCTCAAAGCGTTGGCCTTTATATGCCACCGCGTTCACATAAAAAGTACCGTATAAGCTTGTGTAAGAGGCGCACACGTGTAAGAGGTGCACCCCTATTTTTGAGCATCGAAATTATAAAGAAAAAAGTTTTGTGACAATTTTTATCCTATCGTGCGGTGTGGCAGGCGTATGCCCGGAATTTCGACAGTTATCGAAATTTCCTCTTTCAGTACTATTTGAAAGAGGAAATTTTGATAACTGCGGCGGTAATAGCGGCATAAGAGGGAGTAGAAAGAGTTCCGATCCTCTCTTCGCATACGCCATCGTTCTACGTTCCTTGTCCTACTCACGAACAATTTTGTTTAAAAGCTCTCGCAGGAGTACTGCAATAGAATTGCATCCGTGAAAAATTTTAAGGCAAAACACGACAGGCACATAGCATGAACCTTCCCATGAGATTGGACAACAATCGGGGCAATCTCAGTGCCGTAGGATAATAACCACGTCGTAGATTTAAGGTCCCTTGCACACACACCGATTTTTGACGGCCGGTAAAATATCGGCCGTCCACATTCCAATAGCGAACAATCGGAGAGCATTAGAGCTTGCACACATACTGACCACGCGCCGGCACCGGCAAAATGCCGGTTATCTGCCGGCCATTGTCACTGTGGATCGCCGGCGCCGGCTCAAAAACATAGATAGCAACTTATCGTTCGACCGGTAAAAATCCGGCGTGTGTGCAAGCATCGCTTTGCCGGTTAAATGTCGGCCGATATTTTACCGGCCGTCCAAAATCGGTGTGTGTGCAAGGGGCCTAACGGAACTACACTCGGCCCTCCATCAGCCAATGCCTCTGCCGTTTTTTTCCTTTCCGAGACTCCACAGGAAAATAGGAAAATATCAAGTTAAAGGGGGACAATGTAAACGTGTTTCATCCCTACCCCATCTCACCAACTGACCTTTTTCGGTCTACCAGGTTCAATTATCCGAGTTTCTGGAGGTCAAATGCTAGGTGAGTCACCTTCTGAGCTCGAAGATATCTCAATATCTTTCACCAATTGTATGACACGCACGAGGTTCTAAAAAGAATTAGACCTAACGCGATGTATATCTGACAGCATTTAAGTTTTTTGAGCTCTAATTGATTGACACAAAGATTTATAGCTAAAACAAGGCTACTAATATTCAACATAGTCCAAACAGCACAATTTCGGAAGAAAAAAGCGTGGCATAAGCGCATTCAAACAAGACGAGACGGACTGGAAACTTCAGGCAACGCATACTGCGTATATCACATTGCTGCGCCTTCGCCCCTTCCCTTTCAAGGCAACGACGTCACATGCAAGATCAGACGTGTTCTTCCCTTGCTCCCTCGCTCATAGCCTCGTAGCTTGAAATACGGAGGGGAGGAAGCGCGCTCCTTCCCCTCGACCTCTCCTTCAGCGCTCTTCACTTATAAGCATTTCCGATTTCTTCTATCCACCATTTAGTCCAACAATGAACACACTCGTTCGAATTTTTTAACCGCAGGTTTTGACACCAATATAATTTTCAGTTGCAAAAATCCTAATATTAGCGTCTGAAGATGAATTTTGAAATATCAGGTGCTCAGCGTAATGTAAATTGCTCGACAAGACAATGTTGACTATTAACTAGGTATGTCCTTCAAAACTATGCGTTTCTATACGTTTGATAAGCGATTACTGTATACAGTATAAATGCCGCGGGATGCCCACTCGTGGCAGTGAATTTAGCGCGCGCTCCGGAGCGAATCACCCCGCGCGATCTTTTCAATGTTCACTTCTGGGGTACCGACGTGACGGCGCGATAATTGCAAGAATTTCAAACAGGAGCATTTTAAAAATACGTCACAAAGGGAGAAACTCCGCTGCCTGCCGCTTGATTTTGACCCAGGGTTTCAGATGACTGACTCACGCTGAAAACCAAGGCCACTCAGATCCCCTTGGACTTGCGACCGGTGAAGGGGAGGGGGGAAGATAAGAAGTTTGTGTAAGAGGCGCACCCCCATTTTCGGCTGCAATGTCTGGGGAAAAAGGTGCGCCTCTTACACGCGCTTATACGGTATTACGTTATAGGTATTATAACAACTGGGGGTGAAAACTGGTGCAATTATGCAGTAAATACACTCGAAATATTCATTAGATCCGACATAAATAGGTGCGGAGTGATAAATTTGCAGTTAGAAAATAATTTATCCCATAGAGGGCATGCACGAGGGTTGTCCATAAAGTAACGCACCATATTTTTTTCTTCGACATATATTAATTGAAAGTTATGAGAATCACGCACACCAAAGATAATGTTTCAACTTAACACCTTATTTTTCTACGTAATCTCCGTCCATTTTTATGGCCCTTTTTTCAGCGGGAAACAAGGGCATGCTTGCCCTGTTGGTTCCATTCCTATTCTGGTCACGGAGCCATTTCTTCACTGAGTGAATCACACCCTCGTTGCCCTCAAAATATCTTCGATGATTGTATCCCGTCATGGCCCAAGCAAGTGGAAGTACGAGGGAGCCAGTTCAGGGCTGTACACTGGATGGGATAACACTGTCTAACCCTATTTTGCCATGTGTTCAGCAGTCCTTGAACTTGTGTGGGGCCGAGGGTTATCATGAGGGTTCTCCTACGCCTTTAATATTTTGCTCTTGTGATAAGTAGTAGCGTTAATATTTTTATTAGCATTGTAACAACGTACGTTAATCTTTACCCACTGCTTGTTTAATTCGTTTGCCTCATTTTTGATAGCAAGTTTACGACTTCCACAGGGGTAATTATGTAATTAGGGAACTTCTTTGTCATTTAAAATCACATTTAGGGTTATTTAAATTAAATTCCTCGAGAATAGTCCGGGAATACACGAATTTCATGGAAGTAATCATCGCGAGCGTTGTGATTGTGAACTCGTGCGACCTATTGTACGTTTTCCAAAGTCAATTTCTTGAGTAAAAATTACGGAAGTGATAATTTTTCCATTTTGATAAAATTTGCTAGTTACTTCGAAAATTGCGATGATATGACTCGGACTAAATATACTGGAACAGTTTAAATATGTGATATACCGCTGAAGGAATGAAGATTTATCCATGCTGAAATGAAATATATCTACTTATATGATAAATAATTCATTAACTGTTTCTTTGTTTCGGTAAATCACTTTGTTTATTTGCTCCTCTCTTCCGCTGGAATACAAAGAACATGCATACTCAAGGTCTTATAATAATGAAGCCAATTTTTAAGTTCCGTAGTTGAAGTTGGTATTGTAAAATAAATTCAGAAATATTTGAAACGAAATTCATGAGCAGCGATAACGGCACCAATGAGTGTGAGGATCTATTTGATGCCATTTACATTCTTTTGAAAAGAAGTGGCAAGATTGATTTTCAATCGAAGCCATACTGTCTTTGCCCATGAACGAATGCTCACCAGTTACGAACGTAGGAGAGTTATTTTCACTATACGAGGTGTGTTCAAAAAATATCGCGACTTTTGTGTTTTTTCAAAAATTATTTATTTATTCATGAATATCTATTTTGTCCCCTTCAAAGTAATCCCCATGAGATATTATACACTTGTGCCAACGGTTTTTCCAATCTTCGAAGCACTTCAAAAAATCATTTTTTTATCTTGTTCAGCTCCTCCTTCGATGCCGTCTTTATCTCGTCAATCGTAGCGTAACGTCGTCCTTTCATGGGTCTCTTCAGTTTAGGAATCTGGGGAATACGGTGGCTGCGGCATCATTAGTGTGTTGTTTTTGGCCAAAAAGTCGCGCACAAGCAACGATGTGTGAGCAGGGGCGTTATCGTGGTGCAAAAGCCAATTTTTGTTCTTCCACAAATCCGGGCGTTTCTGGCGGATTGCTTCGCGCAAATTGCGCATAACTTGCAGGTAATATTCCTTATTGACCGTTCTACCCTGTGGCAAGATTTCATAGATATTCATGAATAAATAAATAATTTTTTGAAAAAACACAAAAGTCGCGATATTTTTTTAACACACGTCGTAGATCCCAACATTTGCTGCTAACAAAGGGTATTGAAATGAATAAGAAAATAAACAAATGAAAAGACAACAATGGAAGTTTAAAATATTTCAATAACAGTGCATCAATCCAAAATAGCAGCTCGTCAGCTTTCGTTAAAAATATAATTAGAATATATATAACTTGATTTCGGATCCAAACTTCACGCATCAACCATAGATGGCCCGGCTCTTGTTTGACTCATTTAAAAGCGAAGCAATACGTTACATTCATAACATGTGAAGATATAGATAATTTTTTTCGATACATGGCACTATTCAAAAGCATAATTCAATTTAAGTGCAATATCGGCAAAGTTAATTACCGCTCCCACTACTAAAATTTTACGTTTCAAGTGTTTACTCAATTATTTCCACCATGAAAATCATACAATTAGAGCGCTCCCAAGTCTCTTACGTCCGAGATAATGATTTAAAACCGTCAGCTTGGCCCGAAAAGTGTAGAAAAAAGTCCGATTCTTGCTTAAAAGTGTCGGTAGATCCTACCGAGCTTTTGGAAATCGTCGGTGTTTACCGACGGGTTTACCGACAACTATCGGTATGATTACCGACAATCGTCGGTAGAACGTGTCAGCGGAATCGCTCGTACTGAGAATCGTCGGTAGGACACGCTACCAACACCGACAATCGTCGCTGGCGTGTACAGAATTCCGCTCCAGAGAAAGTTGCGCGAAGGATATACAATGAGATTTATTACTTTTTCTGGCATTATATGTTTTACAGAAATTTTCTAAAAAAAACATCTTATGTGATCATTCATATATATTTCCTAGTTTCTAATCACCATGATCAATTCACTGTACCTTACTGCCCTCTTTTCCAATCCATTCTTTTTTCACTAACTTAAATGATAGCGTACTATAAATTTGTGGTGGCTATTTTTTTCTTTGGATTTACTATATAGATCTCATCTCATGGATCTCATTTTCATAAATTTCTTTCATTTTTAACGCTGCACCCATGTTCAGCACTAATGATTTGATCTCAACAATATCTTTACTTTGGACCTTTATCTAGGCATCTCTTATATCCCTCTAGAGCTTCTTTATTTCAAAATCGTTGAGCCCGGGGTTATCAATGTTAAGATCTTTTATTTTAGTTTCGCAGTTAACAATTAAGTCACAAAAGTTTCATCTACAATTTTTTACTGAATCTAGAATTAAAGTAAACCATATTTATCACAGAGAGACCATACAGACTGACTTCACATAAATTATCACAGATTCTCGGGTTCTCCTCTCCTTCTTCAGACTTAGTATGGCAATAACCGGGGTACTTCCAAACCTCTTTGTTTTTCTTGAATATCACCCGGTACCTATATCATCTTTTTAAACCAGCGCGTTCACACTGAATATCATTGGAGCAGCTTCTGAATTTCAAGAACTTTCCATCTCCAGGCAATATTTCTCTACATCTTAAGCATATCACATACTATTATAAAATGCAAAAGGAAAAATGACGTTCGAAAAACCTCAAATTTTCAAAAACAGTCTTCTCGATAAAACACTACGATTGAGTGAAATTCCTTCAGAGCACAGATAAAAAGTACTCCATCATTCAAGAAACGTAAAAAAGTGCTCCATTAACTTGATGATTGTTGAAGAGGCACTAAAATGGTAATTAGAAAACACTTAAGATTCACTTGAAGAATTGGCGAAATAATATTGTAAAAACAGTAGTATTCAATAAAATGGCATTTCATTTTTTAATAATAATAAATTGATACATAATCATATAACTATTTCGTTATTACTAATAACTAACTACCCGTTAAACTTCCTATCTATCTATGTATGCTTAAATAATTGCAGTTAGTTCTTTACGTTTAACTCGGGAACGGCTGAACCGATTTGGCCATTTTTGTTAATATAATATCTGTGGAAGTCCAACCATTTCATTCTCGTACCGTATTTAAACCACATTTATCTAATCACGGTGTTACAGATAATTATGTCATGATATATGTAAATACTGAAAAAAATTTTGGTCCATCTCTATTAAATGCGGTCATTAAATAAAACTTCCTTGAAATTCAAATGAATATAATATCTTCATTTGAATAAAATACACCACAGTTACAATAGATTTCATCACTTAAGTTCATTCTGATGGACTACTTTTTCGGAGTTAAAGTATACAAATAACACGGAGTCATTTGAAAACAACTGTTATATATTTGAATCTTTGACAATTAGGGTTCAGAATCATTTCCAATTACAGGAATAATGAGCGTATTGGGGGCACCAATTGTGGAAATTTTACTTTTTCATCAACTCAACTTAACCTTGTAGATTCACCGCTGTATCTTAACGCCTCGTAAAATTGACAAATGATTTTCCTTTCTCCTATTGCTACTGATTTATCGGCACAATAATTCACAAACCGATCGTAGTTGAATGATACTCGTTCAAGGGTCGCAGTAGCTCTACGTCTTCATCGATTATTTTTATTGCGTTCTGCTCGCTGTTGCTGTGTCTCATGTTCACTAACTCCTTGCATTCTAAGCTTATCACCTTCATTTCTAGTCGTTCTATATCGAAATTCTGCCGCACCAATACGACTATTTATTATCATCTGTCTCTCGCTGCTCATCAGTGCGGTTATCTCGTCGCACATTTGATTGAATTCAACGACGTAAGTTTGGTATCAATCTCCTTAGCATTGTAAACAATCAAAGAATAGAAAGTTCTCGCATAGTCAGCAGTTAATAGTGTGACTATGTTAGACTACATACACAGCTCAAATATCTTTACTAAGCGTAAAGAGGATACATACGAAAATAGCTTAACGTAAGTACTAAATATTTACATGCACAAAATTTATTAAGAAATTATGAAATGCGAGCATTTTATCCACTAAATACTACGATATTTTCTGTGAATAAACATAGAAAGAGAGTCAAACTACATAAACGGTACTGATGGTCGTCAAGGAGATTAAATCAAAACTTGAAGCATTTACGTGGTGGAAGGGTTCCATATTAACAATGAAAACACTTTGTTACTTCCACAAAATACACAGTTTCTATTTATTACCGGTTTCTATTTTTCTACCGATTTTAAAGAGGAATGAAATACCATACGACAAATTGCCCATAATAAAGGATATGAGCAATCTTTGATCACAAGAATTTTAAATAGGAAATTAAAACATATTGCTCACACCTAGTCAAGTTCCTTGCTACCCGTTGGACCCAGAACTCCAACTAAATGGTGTAAAATACCTTTTATAGGCCCTTTGTCTAATGCTGTATCCCAAGCTATCCCCAAAAACAAATACAAAGTTGCTTTCTATAATAATAACACCTTGTGTAGATTGTTAAATAATGCTAAAGATGTTATTGAACCAACATTAAAATCTGGCATTTATAAATTAAAATGTAATGATTGTGATTCATGTTACATCGGCCAAACGGGACGAGACTTCAACACCAGGGCAAATGAACACAGGGCATGTTGGAAAAACAAGGACGACACGTCAGCTTTCGCCCGGCATATCCTGGAAATTGGGCACGGAAGTAGTTTCGACCCCGAAATACTCCATTTCACTTGTAAAGGAAGGAGGAGGAATGCCTTCGAAATACGAGAAATAGTTATAAATGAAAACCTTGTCAACGACATAACCTTTCCCAACCCATCCCCCTTATTACTCATCACCCTCCCAAATCCTCCAGCCCAACAACCCACCTGACAAACTGTGTCCCCCCCCCCCTATTCTTTTCCACGAATTACCAATCCCAGCTTGATTCCAAAACTTTTCCCCCCACCCCCAAATCAACAACCACTATATATATACCTGCCCCTATCATATATTTTTTGTATTTGAAAATTGTGTAATAGCCGAAACCGGTAATAAATAGAAACTGTGTATTTTGTGGAAGTAACAAAGTGTTTTCATTGTCAAGGAGATTGTTAGCCAAAAACGCTAATATTCCGCCATTTTTATGACTGTTTTTTTTTAAACTCACAGTAAATGGCGTGGAAAAAGAAAATCGAATGCAAGAATAATGTTCATTTATTTTTTTAATCAGATATCTTTGCACAATATATGTAACAATTATCTCTGATTTAAATATCCAAAAGAATAAGATCTGCAGGCATTGACAACGCACTTTAAGTGAGTTTCTTATGGAAATGATTCTCGGCCTATTACAAGGGCTCATGGGCCCTATGGAATAATAATTTAAACACATTTTAACCAATTCTGAACTTACGCAAATTTTTGAAAACCGAAACGAACGAAATCGTTCCAGCCATTCTTGTGTTATAGTGAGACTGACGAACAGAAATTCATTTCTACTAAAGACATTATTATTATTTCCTGGTATTGAACTGTCTTTTTTATGGGAGAGTGGTATTGCATTATCAATCATGAAATATCTTTTATTTTCATTTCGTTTATTATTGGCAATATTATCATTTTCATCAACACTTTGCGATAAAAAGAGTTTATATGAACATTTATCAAACATATTTTATCTATTGGTATGGGATCTTGGCGTCTATTAATATGGAATGATTGGCCAGTTTTTGGCAAATATTTTCTTGACATGATTATTTCTGCTTTGGTATTGTTTAACAGGGATATCATTACTATTAATATATATTATATTAAAGGTTACTAATATATACTCGTTTTCCAGTTTTTACAAGTGCTTTGCCAAAAATTACATCTACAGAGTTGCCACAAAGTTTAAATGATAATCTCTGGGATTTCCCTAATTTCAGCATTAACATTTACTATTTTTCCTCATTATTCTTAATAATAACTTCTATTTTTTCATGGGTATTTGTCAGGGCACAAATGAGTACCTATCGATTTTGAGCTGAGCCATGTATGCATTGTTGCACAAGTCATGTGTTCTTCATATGAATTCATGTCTTTTTCTCCCAACAGGTGGTTAACGAAAAGAAGCACTAACACACTGTGGATGGTCTACCGTCTGTTTATCACGCCGTACCTTATGAGAATTTGGAAGATGAATACTTATGACGACCTCGTCTTCCATTTGGAGACCTTTGCGTTGGCCCTGTGTTGGCCATTTCTGTTGGACGGCGGTCATCCGTTGGCACACTACCGGTGGAATATCACGGCGACCATATTGATCCTCAACTTAATCGTCTTGCCACTTCTACTCAAGCTCAATGAGAGAATATTCAAAGAGGCACCGCAATGTAAGGGCCATGACCCCTTCCCAATCAGATCGGAACTCTGGAATGATCTGAAAGCGGGAAAAACGAGGGTGGAACATTTATTTGGAAGAAGTACATCCACATCTACATCTACATAATACCCTACCACCTTTTGGATGGTTGGCAGGGGTTGATCAAATAACCCAAATGAAGCGTACAATAAGGTATCCACATGAACTCCATGCGGTCCAAAAATGTATACATGTAGGAACTTAAGACAGGCATCAAGGGACATAGACCCACTATCGAAGCTAAAAAAACAATAGTTTGAAAAATATTATGAAATTCTTTCCCAGTGTGTTATTTTAGAGAAGTCTTGTCGGGCTTTTAACTTGTGTAATTCGTAGTATAACACTAGTGTTTCTCTCACCAACACATTTCCACGGATACCAGTCTTAAATTTTGTTTCCACGGTCTTTCCCTGATGTGGCAGTTTTGGATGAACAAGGGGTTGGCACAAAGGTTCAACAAAGGCATTTGGCCATACTTAATGGATGTAAACTCGTCCGTGGTCATCAGAGTGAATGATGACGATTCGTGATCAGTTTCACTCATAATATGGTGAACGATTCGTCCGTTGAGACGAAGGTGATATAAAACAATTTAAACCGATGACAATACCCAGAGGACTTAGAGTAAACTATTAGAAAACGGAACTTACGAATTAAAAAATAGTTAACCCTAACTTAGATAACTAATACTTTACCCTTTCTAACCCAGAGCGTCAAAAAAGCTGGGAGAAAACAAATTTCAACATTTTTCATTTTGAAAACTTGAGAATTTCGCCCTCAACCACAATAGGGTGGTTTCCTATTATTTTTTTATTGCCTATATCGGAAGATTATTACTCCTGGACTACGTATTTCACGCTTTTAGATTTTTAAATGACGATATCAATTTTTCACGATTAAATGAAAAGTGAAAATTTTCAAGCGCGCGAAAACGCGACGGGTAAGGAAATCTCTCCGTGTGACGTATTTCTGGTTCCTCCTCCCGACTTGTGCGGTGACCTTGATCGAAGCTCTGAGCGCTGATAGGATGCAGGATGCTAGCGGGTAGCTGAGTACCTTGCTGGCTGGTAGCGCTTGGCTTAATAAAGGTTTATTAATACCTTATCAAACGAAGAAAACTTTCCGACCTTAGCTAGTTTTAATAGGTGATTATTAAGACATCTTTCCCTGAGCTCTGCGCCTCATGCATGCATTGGTAATCTCAGACGATGCATAACTCCTATCTACTCGTATAGAAACTAGGTCCCTGTGACGTCACGTGGAGTGGCATCGCATGGGCGCCAATCTGGCCCTTTTCAAATGAGGATAAAAATGGATCATTGCCATTCGTCTAAACCGGTATTTCTAAAACCAAATAATTTGCATGTCATGAATACACTAATGGTGGGTAATAAATCTCAATCAATGCCTTTCGGTTTCTTTGATGAAGGAAACTACCCTATTATCAATGCAGCTTAATATTTCAACATTAAAATTTTCACCACAAAATGAAACATTGGGTTTTAATGGTTTAATATGGCGGACGAGCCGTTCGTCGAAACGTTGGAGATATAAAACAAATTAACGCGGTGAAAATCCCGAGAAGACTGCAAGCAAAATATTAAAAAACGGAACTTATGAGTTCAATTGTTTTTTTCTCTGCAGACGGTGGCCGAGTAAGCCCCAGAATCATTGACGTTCGCGAAACAATTGACGAAGTGCGAAGCTCTAAATAACTTCGCTAATTCCTTTGTTTACCCTTTCGTTCCAAAGCAATGTATATCCTGCCTGTTAGTGTCACGTTGAAGAAATATTATGCAGATAAAATTAAGAGCTAGAATCCATAGAAATTTGAGGGAATAATTTAGGTGTTTAACACTAGAACCGCTGAACTTTCCAATCCCACCTTAACCACGGCATGGGACTTACTCGTCCCATTGACAAAATACGTTGATCCTGTCATGTTGACGTATAATTGACGGTTATTTTGTGGTTTGTGTGGACAAAAAACGTGTTTAGGTAATGTTTAAAACGTTTTATTAAGTATAAATAGGGATACAGTAAACTTATTTTGACAGCAAAAGTGTTGTTTGTCAAGAGGGGCGTAGCGCCGGGCAGAGGTGACGCGGCTGGCGCTGAGTGAGTAGGCGGCCGGCGCAGTGCACAGATTATTCCCTTCTGAGCTTCTAACTGGCAGAATAACGGTATCTGTGCATCGATCCCCTTCGTAATAAACTGTTATTATGCTAAGTACAAAAGAAGTGTACAAAAAAACTGAAATTTTATGTTCTCCCCACATAGGACAAAAATGTCCCATCCCGCGGTTCTAGGTAAATCGTCATTTTTCTCGCGAACCAAACATCGTACAATCTTTTCAATATAACCATTCAAAAGGACATAATAAATGAGTAAAGGTCAATATATTTCAAAGGGATCAAACCACTAGTGCACGAATGGCAAACATTTGCAAGGGGCGATGGGACAAAAAAGTCCCGTCCGTGGTTCTAGTGTTAAGGGGAAAACTCCAAGTTTGCAGCGAAAAATGAAATATTTTTCAGAGGAAACGTCAATGGATAAAAGAAAGGGAGTTATGCGGCAAAGAACTGTGTCAACAACATCCAAACTGGTCATTTGACGGCCATAGACAATATGAAAGATGTTTTGAGTGATAATATCCCCTCCAACTTAGGTGAATTGGAATTTGAATTTGAAATGAGAGATAATATCGCATCGCTCTCTCCATCTCACGCACGCATGCACCAACATTAAATGGCGGAGTTTTCCCTGGATTGGCTGTACATTAAAAGATTTTAATTAATGCCCAGCTTAGCTGTCTAATTTATGTTCCACCAACCGGGCCAAATCCCAGGCAGCAATCAATATCCCAACAAATGTACACAACGTGGTCGGCGTTAACGTATGACATCCGTACAATATCCAGGTCAATCAATTTAAATATTTACGGTTTTCTGTCAAAAATCCTAAGGAAAAGCCAAATAACGTTGCAGCGATGTGAAGGAGTGGACGCCGAGGTCCAAATAACAAATCCCTTAGGTAACTTAATCACAACATCATATGAGCGGAAAATGGGTGTGCTTAATGTGGTTTTTGAATGACAGAGAGAGGACTTGTGGTAGAGGAACACAGCAGGAAGGTATGAATATTATGCCCAGTAGGTGAAATAAGCGATAAAATTGATTAATGTCAATACAGTGATATTTAGGGCCGTATTTTAAGACGTTCCTAGAGGAACGACTCTTCCTGTGTGACGCGTTACTAGGGGGAAATCAACCTCCAAACGTTTTTTAAACGTACCTCCTTCTTTGTAGGATCAACTCCATCTACAAGCATACCGATTTTCTCCCTACTATTTTGAGCATGGATCAGACTACCCTACTAAATTGTAGGAACTGTTTCAAGGCCTAATATGGCGGAATGCGTTGTTAACCTCCGGATTTTGTCATTTTTTTCCGGACACATTTTGCAGCATGCGATCAGAATTCCATAAAAATTACGCTTTTTTAACGTGATGATATTTATTTATTTCATAATATATGCCTGTTATGAGGAAACGTATAAAAAGAACGAAAAAAGCGGTTAAGTCTGTAAGTAAACAACCGTTGTTATGAAATGGATGCTGAATTTTCAAGGTATGTATTGAAAGAGTCGTATATTTATGTTCGACGAATACACTTAAGGGATAGGTAGAATATCATTGAGTACTACTATTCAGAAAGGAATTTCTCCAGAGGTATCGCTTCACAATATGAACCGTAACAGACGTTATTTTACCCTCTGAATGGAGCGAACATTTAAGCAATCGTCTTCTGACGATTCCGTATATGTTAAAACTGCTAATTGCCTTAAGGTTTTATGCCTCCGGGTCATTCCAGGTATGTGGTATTTTTACGCAAGATTTATATTATCGCTTTGATTATGTAACGCAGTATTAAATCTCGTTTGTGGCGATCTACCCGGAGTTGCTCAGGGGACGGTGTTGAAAATAATTAAGGTATGATTCCTCCTTAGTTTGGAAATTGTATGAATGAAAATTTTCCATTTGGAGGGGAAGCGTTATAAGGTATTGAGTTTAAAATATTTGGTAACCGTTACAGAGCATCAGTAATGACCTGGTGGCATTGATACCTCGTTACAATTGTAAACATAAGTTGCCAATTTCAGAGGAAGATACTGCTAGATGTAAGACATCTTTTTATGACAAAGGTCGATTTCCTGGAGTATACGTATTGGGTGGTATCGACTGCACCTATGTTCCGACTGTGAGTTCGGGGTGAGAGTTAGGGTAATTGTACGGAAACCGCAATAGATCATATGGTTTTCATTAAACGTAAATGTATGCAAATGTTTGTTTACCAAGTTTATCACAACGTATCTTATGTTGAAATTGGCAGCTTCATCTCAAGGCATATTATGGTTTGAAAATATCAAGCTGAGGCAAACCGTGGTTGCTGAGTAATTCTACTTCTGAATAAATGGGATTCTGCTTATCCCTTTAGTGTATTTCTCTAGCTGATATATAAAGGTCTTCCGAAACACACCTCCATACTGTACTGTACCATCGTAATGGGTCTTGTTTAGTCTTGAATAAAATTATATTATTCCAATGAAAATCCATGTAGGTAGTTCCTTCATTTTCCTTTCCTGCCAAAGACTCCCACTCCCTTTGCATGTCCCTTACAATGTATAAATACAGTTAACAAAATGAAGATAGGTAGAGTTATCTCTTGTCACGGGTACTTCATTCTCCTAATTTTATACCCTATCTCATTATGTTAGGCCCTTTCAAATTACCCATTTCATATTTGTAGGGAAATACATACAATGGTATGCATAAATAATCATTAATAATGCATAGGTGATAATAATAATTATGCCAAAAAATTGGATTTTAGCAATGTAATTTCAAGAAATAAATTAAATAGTTCTATTTTAAAATCATAAATATTTGAACGAACCTTAGCAGAATCACTTTTAATTAAAAAATGGAGTGGTAATCAGCCAGATAATGAAACATGACTGTCTGATGGAAGGGCTGATAGAAGGAAGGAATTACAGAGTAAGGTAATGGAAGGCCTACCCCTGTTATCCATATTCTGAATTGGCTATTAATATCTTACAACATGGAGCAAGTAATCAAGAATGCAAATAAGGAATTCTATGTCAGCAATGGAACACTAGTACTTACATAGGAGAATCAAGTCCGCAGGCATACTCAATCAACCTTCATATTCACTGACGATTGATATATGTGACTGATACTACTTAATTTTTAAAAACTTTGATCCTTTAAAGGCAGTAATGCCTTGAGTAAGCAGTGAAATTACTAATTAGTGGAATTGTTCAAGCATACTACTTGATTAGTACTAAATTATTTTCACTCATGGATGGTATTAATAAACGTCTTTTACAATTTTACATGAAAGCAACTATAAAATTGATAAAGCAGCAATTATTGGCCTGGAGACAGTAATAACTTACACGTTAACATAAATATTACTCACTTAATTTGCTAAACGAAAGTTTTTCCTACCATTAGTTCGTGTTACCTTCACCAACATGGTAAAATTATCCAAAAAAATTGCTTCATTTTGAACTTCATACTGCACGTTTGATGTTGACCACTCACTGTATGAAAAGAATGCATACAATTGTCAACAATTACATATTACATTACATCTTGCCTTTACCTATGTCACCATTTTACCTGAAAAGATTGAAAGAAAGATATACATAGGGATTGGGAACTGCAGCTAAATAACATTATACAGGATCAATTGAATTTAGCTTTATTAAATGAAAATTAAACACATTAACAAAAACAAGAGAAATTTACAAAGGACAAAGTTGTTGGCTGCCACTGAAATTAAAAGCACAAAACACATTTCTGAGAGCAAGAAGACAATTCAAAATCTAATGCAAAAAAAGAAAAATTGCTAGTTGGATGTGCAGAATTAGATAAGGAAGAGTTGGATGAAAGGCAGGAGTAATGAAGGCAGGGAAATAGCCATGCAGGTGCAGAAGTTCTCATTCCAGTTACAGAGAGGGCACCATCACCACAGGAAATAGTCCAGGTTAAGGCATAGAAGCAGGCGGGAGTCATGGCATCTTTCATGACACCGAAGTATCCAGCAGTCCAGGAGAGAGAAGCAGGAGCAGGAGCTGACCAATGCCAAGGTGGAGGAGGAATTCATAGAGGAGTATCTGAAAGCTTGCAAAGAAGTTGGCATATAAGCATATGATACTTATAAACTCCATGCAATAATACAGGCATAATTAGGCCCCTCAAAGCATGCATTAGACCTTCATATCCATATGCAAACACAATGATCATTCACATGCTTTTAATATCTTCATTTGTAGTAATTAATTTCAGAGAGCATTGCATGGATTCAATTTTATCACACTGGGTTTCAAAATTGAAAGCCTCCATAAACTGAGCCTAAGGCTAGTACCAGTATTTTAAAGTTTGAATTCCCATCACTAATTTGCCTATTCTGCAGAGGTTCAAACTGAAACGTGCATCAAACTTAAACATTTCTAACTAAATTAATTTTGTTTTCATTATGCCTAAAATTAGGTAATTGCAATGAATATATTTTCCCTGAATAACCTTTGGCAGATAACCCTTAGCAAATGACTTTAAAAACATCAAGATAATGGAGAATTTTAACATGAAAGCACAAGCAACACCAAGCAAAATATATCATAACAAGTACCACACGCTTCAACTTCGCCTCCTGTGTTTGAAGCTGTATGCTTTGGATACACTTCTTAAATTCCTCCTCCATCTGGATGATGTTTCCAGCAGCCTTGGCATTGGCTAGTTCCTGCTCCTTGATGGCACAAGCAATCTCCGCTTCCCTCTTCCGGATCCGCTGGATGGCATCCTACTTTTCATTGTAAAATGCCATGAGTCCCAGCCTAGCCTCCATCTCCTTCTCAATGGCCGCTTCCCTGATTAATTATGCCCTTCTTGTATTGCAAGAAGTCCCTGCAGATTGCATCCTCGGAGTGTATGCTTCCTCTCGATGTTGGTCATTTAACTCAGAGGAAAATAAAGTATACCGTTGATTAATGAAAATCATGTGATCTAATTCCTGGAAATAGCATCAAGTAACTCAACTTAACTTTAATCATGATGATTATATTTTATATGCAATGACATTTTATAAAGATAGCAGAAAAATAACCACATAATACACAAAGGCTAGTATGATGCAGGTCAATTTCTCTTTAACGAAGTTGTATTCCTTTAAACACAATCATGGTACTGTGCACATTTAATATTTTTTGACTGACATATGCAATATGATAATATTTTACTTGATAATAACCTCAGTGTGACTCTAAGGAATTCCCTTCAATAATGATAGGAATATACCCGCTTTTTTAATCAACTTGCCTGATATCTCAGAAATGTTGAGAGGAAGCAAACAACCCAAGGTCCCATCCCTATCCACCGGGGAAACGCTAGGGACCGCCAACGCATCAGAGTCCCCAGCATTCGGCGGAGAGTAGGAGACGGACGGCAAGGCTATTTCCATCTCTGGTGTCAAATCTTCCTTACTGGTGGATGTCATTGGCCCGCCACCACTCTTCATCATCTCCTGCCTTTCATTCGCCAGCTTTTCCCGTTTCCTCATCTTAATATTATACCAACTCTCCCTCAATTGCTTGGCGGTACACTGTGAGATAGAAAAATTATCCGTTACATTGAGGTTTACGACAAAATATATCACTGGATTTGTAACCAAACCAAAAATAAATATCCATCACTGCAGCCACAATTGATAATGCTACACGTACACTACGAATATACACGAATTTATTTACTTTGCCACGAAATAACAATTACAGCAACTCCGCCACCATTACGGAGTCGTTTTAATTGTTACCCCTACCCCGCCGCTACAAGCCGAAACCAAAAGCTTCACAATAATAATTCCATTAACATTCCATTAACTTGGAATTATTGTTGTGAAGCTTTTAATTTCGGCGTAGGAAAATAAGATTTACTTGTATTGCATGGCGCGAATCACGTCTCATCTTGTATTGGAAATGAAGGGAAATACGTTTCGTGGAAAATCTCTGGCCGCGACATAATCACGAAGGTTTTTTGCAATCTACCACCAAAGTGCACTTTATGACGATTTCAGCAAAGAATTTAAAAGAAGTTATAGCTTTTCACCGGTTTTTAAACCCCAAAACCAATGAATGATTGCTATCAACTTAAGCTACGTCGATGTTACCAACAGACTTCCACGAGTTATGTTAGATTTTTGTTGAAAATGAGCAAGTTGTCTCGCGAACTGCCGAGCATGGATAGTCGCAATCGCAGAATGGCTCTTCATGAAAATGTCTCCGAATTTATAGATAGTTTTAAAATTATGACTTTGATAAATAGTTAGCGATCAGTCAGCAACCATTTTTCATAATTAATTGTTCATTGAAACAAAAATCTTTTCAACTATCAGACAATACATTTATCACCATCATACTTCCAAACATACTTACCTTCCGAACAAATTCGTTTGAATTAAATTCGTCCTGCACATCCAACCAGGCTCTCGCCCTCTTCGCATTCGATAATGCATCCGTCTTCTTGCTTTCCAACACCTCCAGACGCTAGTTATGACGCCAATCAACAACTTCGTCTCTTCCCTTGTAAGCCTGTCCATCTTGTTTTCCTCCAGTTTTATTTATAAAAGCGATCTTCTTTTTGTTGATGCGTTCTTGCCGCAATGAACTGTGGGCAGCAAACGTCACACAACGCATGACGAAGATATGAGAATTTCAGCGATCAACTCAACACCCACTACTTCGAAGAGGAAGAGTTTGGTGTTGCTGTAGGAACGTTCTTGACTGAGAATAGTAGGTGGAGATACAACTCTTTCTCATCCCACTCCGGCGATAAGAGTATTGTTTAAAAATACGGCCCTTAAAAACATATTTAATGTTCTCATATTTAAACGATATGAGCTATATGTATCCTACATTAATATGTTACTCGATAAAGTTAAATGGTCGACATCGTTCGACAGATTAAATTTTTCATGGATGGCGGTTGAATATTTTCTGGGTAAACTCTTGTCAGATCTTGGTAAATGATCCGTGATACTTTTGAAAATTGTATTTGGAAATTTGGCATCATAAGACTTTTTCATAAAACAAACATTTTAGAAGTTATGCATTTGACGTCGGTTTTTACATAGTGTCTTTTGGGTGGAGACCTAATATTCACATGTAAAGTTTTAGTTTTACGAGCTTATTTATTATAAGATATTATCGAAAGTAGGTCATATAATTTATTGAAGCTGAGAAGCTCCTTGTTTTTCAGTTATGCCCAAGTTTTTTCAAATTATCTGATCGATTTCAGATCACTAATGGAGTATTTAAGGGTTAAGGTTAAAAAAACCTATTTTTAGTCATAGTTTTGGTATTTCTTGGGAAATAATCCCTGATTATTTTAAGTCTCTGGTATACCGCATTTAAACATTAGGGCATAGGTCCTATCAATAGAGCAAATATTAAATCTGGTGGAAATTTGTTTACGGATACAGATTATATGATTGTGTGCGTAATATGTGCAAGTGAAGTTATTTTTTGTCTTTGAATAATACATATTCTGTGATATTATGGGTGTTTCATGGAGTAAAGCTCTGTTACTTGATCTCATTGTGTGATTCAATGAAATAACATTTAAAGAGTTATCTGGTCGTAATCACGTCAGAAAAAGAGTTCTTATGGCTGCAGTTAGAATGTTTGTGCGTAATACTTGAATAAGTGGATGGGAAATTATCCGTGATATTATACATACATGATTTTAGCATAATTTGCATCATTCCTTAAGCCAGAGCCTACTTTTGGGCACTTGTTAGCATATAAACAGCGTGGAGAGTAAAAGTAAACAATATGAAAAGGGCAGTACGATATGAAATTCCAGGATTCCCCTTGCCCTGCCGTTATATTATACATACACGATTTTAGCATGATTTGCATTATTTCTTACGGTAGGGCCTACTTTTGGGCACTTGTTAGCATATAAACAGCGTGGAGAGGAAAAGGAAACAATATGAAAAGGGCAGTACGATATGAAATTCCAGGATTCCCCTTGCCCTGCCGTGATAATATACATACACGATTTTAGCTCCCACCCCGTATGGGGAAGAATTAAGAAATATTCTTCTCACCACCCTTTCCGAGTGTCTCACAAGGAGTGAACCCTTATATAATCCGGGGCAACCCTTTCTCCTTTCTTATGAATGGGCCTACTTTTGACCTATTTTCGTATGCAAATTAGCAGTCTAGAGTGGTAAGGAATCAATATAAAATGTGCAGTAGGATGTGAAATGCCTGGAAAGGTCGGCGTGTTCTCTCTTGAGGGATGTCCGTGGGGGTAGAATGAAGCCGCAATAGCCTATGCCCACAGTCAGGGAGAGTGGCAGTGGGTATCAATAGAATTGGCCAATGGAGTCAATGGCGAGAGGATGGAATGTGTCCGATGACCTTGAATAAGAACTAACTAGAGGGACAATGTCACACTAAAAGTAGAATCGACATATACAACTAAAAATGAATATTTTATATCGACCGTAAGATATCTACAGAAATGGCTGGCATTTAGTGACTTAATATATACGTATAAGTATCCAACACTAAAGATCCTACAAAAATATTTGTTAACCCTACTGTTTTGATATTCCATTTTCCTAAATTAAATATTTGTTGTCCCAATAATGTTTTATTTACTCATTTAAACTGTGATTGTAAAAATGAGTAAATAATCAGATGGTATTTAAAGTATTGATGGAGTTATAATTTTTTCAAAAGTATTAAAAACTGAGCATTTATTAAATTGTTCACTAGAATTTGACTCATGACATATGTTACTTAAACATAAAGTGAGCTTCTGTTGAAGAGGCACTGTTCCTAGAGCAGTATATTTATTTGAAGTCATTGCCAAATATTTATTGTGATCATGTTGTTGGTGGATGTGAAAAATGGTGATATCTTCTATTTTCGGCTGAGAGAGTATTATTATTATTCAAAGACATCACTGCAGACGAATGGCCAGTGGGATACCTTTATGGATTCCTGCATCCGCGGTGCCTTTACTCTTTCTTAGGGGTTCATTTTGTTAATTTTTCTATTGCTTTAAAGTAGAAAGATACGTGTAAATATATATAACTCAAGATCCAACTGAAAAATATTTTTCTCACACATATATTTGCATATTCTACTTTTTCCTTAATGAAAAATGTGGTGTCATTGGAGTTGTATTTATATATTTAAACTGTGATTGTAAGTATGAGTAAATATTTAGACGGTGTTCTAAGTTTTGATAGAATTAATACTACTTCAAAACTACATAAAAACTATGCATTTATTAAATTATGAGATAGAATTTACTCATCGATGATTAAATTCTATTGCAGAATTTAATAAAGCATAGTTTTTATATAGTTTATGTAAAGAACACAGTCTAAATATCCACTCTCAGCTACAACCACAGTTAAAATGATCATATTTATACTTAATTATAAAGTGAGCATTTGTTGATGTAGCCTTATTCCTAAAGTAAGATGTATATTTCCAATCACTGCCAAATATTTATTGTGATCATGGGTGGATGGGAAAAATGGTGCTAGTTTACATTAATGCCTCAGATAAATGTTATTATTTTAAGACATCACCAAAGATGGATGGCCAGTGAAATGCCTTAATGGATTTTTTCATGTATTTACTCTTTTTAAGAATTGGATTTTGTACATTTGCCAGTTTTTCTAAGGAAAAAATATGTGTATGCATCCATCACTGATGATACCTCAGAAAAATATTTTGTTAACAAATATATTTGGATGCTTCATTTTTACTTAACGAAATATTTGGTGACTTTGGAGTTGTATTCAAACATTTTAACTGTGATTGTAAACATGAGTTAATAATCAGACGGTTTTTAAAATTTTGATGAAGGTATTCTTACTTCAAAATTATTTAAAAACAATGCCTTTATTAAATTGTTCGTTTGAATTTGACTCATCGGATTTGTTACTTAAATAAAAAGTCTGCATTTGTTGTTGTTGCAGTATTCCTAGAGTAAGATTTGTATTTAATCTCACTGCCAAATATTTATTGTGATCATGTTGTTGGTGGATGTGAAAAATGGTTCTAATTTATATTATCGCCTCAGATAAATATAATTATTCTAAGACATCATCACAGATGAATTACTTGTGAAATGCACTTATGGATTCTTTCATATATGGAGTGTTTACTCTTAATCAGAGGTCTCAGGGAAAAATTTATGCTGTGTAAGTCATTTGGAACTGTCATCTATCTGCTTTGTACCACTGATTTGTATGTGCTTTCGAACTGCTGTGGAATTGAAACACGGCACTCAGCAGTTCATGACGTTATAGCATCCTAGCATGTCATCAACTCATTTGTAACACATTTTGAACTGCTTTGGATTTCCATTGGAAACTGCTATGGAACTCATTTGGATTTAAATTTGGAACTCGTTTGTACCACCCGTTCAACCGTTTTGAAACTGATTTGTACCAGTTGGACACCCATTTGGAACTCATTTGTACATCATGCAACCTGCTTTGTAGCAGTTCAAGATGGCGTATTCAATTTCCTTGAAGTTTTATTTTAGTCTGCTTCGGAAGTTTGGACAAGATGAATATTGAGAATTGAAGTGCGGCAGTGTCATCATGGTCATCATTTCGCAATAATTCCATTGCTTTTCAAAGCATTAGTCATAAGCGAAGGATCTTCAAGCTCGACAAGCTTAACACAAGTTTCATATTATCATATTGCGGAATGAGGGGTAACTCACTTTGGTCGTCAAGAAATTCCTTATCGAGAGCTTAATTCCGATCTTACGTGGTTGATGTGGATCATTCAGTGTCCATTTTTGAGTGAAATGCCTTCGTTTCTGGATATTTTTTCTTGACAGTCATGTTAAATATCGGAAAATTCAATGGAAAATGCGAAAAAAGGCCTTTCGGGGTAATTGAACTTGTCTACCGCGACACTGAAATATATTTTCGAAGGAGGGATTCATGGCGAAAAAAATCAGTTCTAAAATACGGATCCAAATATGGAAATAAACCATTTCCTAGGGATCGTGAAGACAATACATCGGTATGTTTTATGTATATTAATCTATGCAAAATACTACTTTTCCGGTAATATTAAAGAACGGAAGCATTGAAAAAAAGGTTGCAAAAATGCCGTAAAATTCAATATTTATAATTGCGAAGTATATATATGTACTTTGAAAGCATAGAAATTTATGTTTTTTCGATAATAATATACTTGGAAACGCAAAAAAACGCGAGCGCTATGAAGTTGTTATGGAATACCTTTATTATACGCTACCAATATTCTCGGTACGCAGTGAAAATAATCTTGTCGCATTTCAAATCGGACCCAAAAATACGATTTAAGCAACAAGGAAAATAGAATAATTTTTAAACTCATTCGAGTGAATATTTGGGAGTTCCATTTCTATTAACTGACTTGCGATTATTTCTTATTAAACCACTTATGCATTTTTATTTCATATATATTAATTAATAATATTCGTTTTCTCGACCAAACGTATCACACTGAACCTGGCCATGGTACGTTGGCGCGTAAAAGACAGTTCCAAAACAAATGATGACGTATATAAATCGCATGGATTTGTTCACAAAGAATTGCAAACGTATGGAAAGCAGTAACACATGAATCGTCTCCGTATACAGCTGTTACAATACGAATTATGGCGTCTGAAAATCCTTTCGAATCGTTCAACGAGAATTGCAAACGTATGGAAAGCCGTTACACATGAATCTTCTCAGTACACAACGTGTTACAATACGAATGATGACGACCGAAATCCTGTCGTCTCGTTCAAAAGGAGTTCCAAATGAATCTTCTCCGTACACAGTAGTTACAATACGAATTATGACGTCTGAAAATCCTGCCGATTCGTTCAAAAGGAGTTCCAAATGTGTAGAAAGCAGTTCCACACGAACACGCTCTGTACAAAGGAGTTAGAAATAGGATCAAAAATGAGTTACAAACGTCTTCATATTTCTAATTTTTGGTACAAATGAGTGGAAATGAGTTTCACAGCAGTTCCAATGCAGATTTTGGTGTTCCAAAGCAGTTTCAAAAGGGTTCCAAGGCAGTTGCAAAGCAAAAATGTTTCCCTGAGGTGTACATTTTATACATTTTCCGATATTTTAAATAAAATGGTATGTGTATGTATTCACAACTCAATCACTCTGAAAAATTTTTTGTTAGGAGAAATATTCCGATGTGCTATTTTTCCTTAACGAAATATTTGGTGTCGTTAGAGCAGTATTTATACATTTAAACTGTGGTTGTAGCCATGGCTGTAATTCAGACAGTCTTTAAAATTTTGATGGAGTTATTATTGTTTCAAAACTATTTAAAACTATGCATTAATTTTATTTAATAAATTTATTAAATTGTTCACTTGAATTTGAATCATTAGATTTGTAAAGGGGCTCCATAGTGCAAGGGGCTCCTTCAGGGGCGGCAGTTCATTCAGTTACAGCAGTACCCAATGTTTTATTTTTGAAGTAGCACTTCTGTTTTTATTGTATGAATTAAGGGTGGATATTGTTTTTGGAAAGGGTATACAAAAAGTGTTTTAGTTGAATAAAAGTTAAACTATTTCATGTTGTTTTACTCCAAGCTGTTTTTCTTTAATTGAATTGTCAATGTTTTCCCTGTGTAAAACTTCGAGCATAAATTTATGATGTCAGCCATGTATCTGTTTATTCCTTTTTCCCGAATCGTACCTCTATCGAGTGGCTATGCCTTATCATAAAATCGGGGGTGGGGGCTCAAGTGAGTAGGGGCGCTAATTTGAGATGTGCCTATAGCGTAACTTTGGGTGAATCCGACCCTGTGTACATTGTCTTTCATTTTAATGGAAAGGAAAATTCCTGTTTTTGCATGCATTCTGGAGTGCGTAAATTACTTAGGATTTAGTCGTCAGATCAAGTGTAGTGCACTCCCGATTATCCGGGCTAATGATGGGGAGAGACGGCACGAATAATCGGAAAATACGGATAAACTAAACTTTCACTCTAGTGTGTTGTAGTGTTCATAATTTACGTAAAGCAAATTATGAACATTACAAGACATTATGTACGAATTACGACCGCTACCGGTCCTTCAGAGGAAATACAGGGAACGGAATTGAAGGATTTTGTGAGGTTAAGACCATTCTTTTATTGATCCCCAAGTAGATATTGCTCTGTCTACATTCCGCGATCGCTGCCAAACTGCTTGCTCTCCCAAGTCCATCTTAGGCGTCCCCACGTGATCGGCATTCACCTCTCCGATTCGTTGCCATCGCCGTGGCGTGTGAGGCTCGTAGGTCGCTGATGTTGCAGTACCTATTGGTGGGAAAGGAGCGACCGGAAACCAGAGGGATGAGCAGTAGGGCGGATCGCAAAAATCGATTTTTTTTACAAATCCATCTGGACCAATGAAAAACAATTTGTGGGACCGATAAAAAATAAGGCCTGAAATTTTTGAGACATCCACATGAAACCCTGACCCTAGCTCAAATGCAATTTAGGGGGGTAGGGTCAAAATTCGAAAAATATGTAATATTTTATGGTCATTCCCTATAGATTTTGTCGAGTTACTGCCCTTTAGGGCCAAATATTTCATGTATTTTGACGTATCTGCCACCGTTTAGCCAAATAAATGCCTAATTTGAGTCCGCGCCCGCAAAGAAAATATTCCGACGCCCGCGCAGCGTCGAGGATACAAGAGCAGCAAGCCGATCTCTTCCCCCTCCCGCTCGCTTCTCCCCCTCCCACGCCTTGAAAGCAGCAAAATTCATACCGCGTGTGCTGCTAGGAGGGCGTTTATTTTTGATAACATAAATTGGAAGATGGTAGAAGGTAAAATAGGATGCGTAGTGAGACGACTTGTCCCTTATTTGGCGCCTCGTCGACGTTAAACAAATCAATGCTGTGCCGTGCAGTCATTTACCTCTCTTTTTGTTTATTACGTCCGAGTCGTTTTGCGAAAAGTATCTTAAGTCCACTATTAAACTCGATTACTTTTATCTTGTTTACGAAGACCGCTTCAGGAGTCCAACTTTAATGCAAATTTCAATAATGTAAAAATCACGGAAGTATATTCCACACAAGAATGTGAATTTGAAAGTGTCTGCCGTACTCGAGAAAAGTTTTGTTAACATTCGGTGGTTTAGTATAAATATTTTTTTTCCAAGACAATCACAAGATTCAACCAGACACTTTAATTCACGGGTTGGTTAAAAAAATTCTATCGCACCTCTTCATTGCATAGAGATATTAGAAATTCATCCATGAAGATGTAGCAATGAATGATCATTTATCAAATTGGAAGATGAAAATCTCTTCATTGTTAGATAAAATAAATGTGCTAATAATGTTTCATCTGCTACGATTTGGATCGTAATTAAGACTTTTGAACCTATAGCGACAAAAGAATGTGCCAAGTTAGTGGACACTGTTAAGTTCTAGGCAGGATTCTCTTTCCAGTTCATTAATGAAACACACGAAGATCTTTGGTAAAGGTTGCCCGCCATGCCACGGGATGGTTAGAAAATAAACCTTGGAAATTATTATTGTCATCGAATACCGGGAAAATGAGCCGCATCGCACTTAAAGTTTTGAAATGTTGGTGTTTCCGGATGCTTTTTAATCATAACTGAAGATAATGTCACTCCCGGATTATTCTATCACTATTTTTTTACGACTCATTGGAAATTTTTCTTGCACACCTCGAATACCTTACATTCCCACCCTATGTTTCCCAAGGCATCCCACCGACGATGAACGCACGCCACCCCAGTCGGAAATTTGAGGTGGCACGCGGGTTGCATACGTGCATCTTGGATCTCACACTTCCCCTCAATCCCCTCCAAGTACGCTCACTAGAATAACTTATGAGCGTCCGCAAATTTCCTTCATGATAATTTTTCTAAGTCCAATGAAATTTTAAAGTCCACAACTCCATGTAAATTCCCTATGGTGACGTCAGTTTCCGGTTCCCATCCAACTGGCTGCCTCGGCGCTTACTCGTTACATCCGGTTTAGATAAGAGTCTACTCTCTCTCTCTGAGAGAGCTGAGTGTTACAAGTGACGTCAGTGGTGGTACAACATGTGTAAGTGTCGATCTGTAAGAAGATGGGCTCCTCGGAGACCAGTGGAGAAAATCATCAAGGATTGTACTGTGTTGAAGGCTAATCATGCTGGAGCTGTTAATGTTATGGTTGCTTATACCATTGGAACTCTTTTTGGATTTAAGTCTACCTTTGCTGTTTGTAATGATCATAATGCTCAAGGTTCATATTGGCTCACTATTTGCTTCGCAAGGATACCTAATAATGTTACAATGAATATTGGTGGCTTGGAGAGTTTTCCTGCATCTGATGTTTTGTGTTATAAAACAATTTAAATGAATAATTTTCAGTCTTATCAAAAGGAGCATTGTACTACTGTTTCTTCTAATGTATAAACTTCTATCAGGTGTATGAAGTTTAAGCCTGAAGATCGTTAGTGTGTAATATTTGTTGATCATTCTCACCCACCATAAAATTCTTTTGATTACCTTGACACTTCGTCAATATAAGCTTAAATGCTATTATTATCACTAATTATTCCACATCGGGCTTAGTAGCATTGGTTTATTCTCAGGTGTGAGCCTCTATCTAATTATACCTCTACATTATTTCTACTTTATAGCTACCTTTTTCTCATCTTATACGCAACCAAACTCTGCAAATGAGGTTCAAAAATGCACAAAATTTATCAGAGAACATGCGACGGCATATCTTACTTCCTAAATATTGCTATTGTTTCCTTAAATTGGTTTTTAAATAATTAAAAAAACAAAAAAAAACTAAATATTCCTGACGTTAACGGCGCATAAACTGAAACATTTGTTCATTTGCAAAATAATCTCGATTTCTTTAAATAACTTTTATCAAAATGTGGCTGATTCCAGATTCAAGTCTCCTGTTGATACGTAAGTATGAGTCATCATGTGCGTTTAATAGAGGATAGTGTAATTACTTCCAATGCTGTGTTTAAAGAGGTCCTCTGACCTCAATTTGTGCATGAACATTGCAATTAAATTTGTACATAAGACCCTGCCTTTATTTCTACATTTTAAAATTAGAAACGCGCCTATTCCTCTGTGGACCTGCATTGAAAAGAGCGGGGGAAGCCCTCTGGGAGCGGGCGCAGCACGCTCGTCTATTTTTATTGCGCATTATGGTACATAAAAATAAAATTTTAACAGCTTATTTTTTAAGATGGAATATAGGAACCCCTGTGGTAAGGACCAGTGTTGGGGTTGCCGCCTCTTAAATGAACCAACTGACGGCTGCCTGGTGCGGCCAAAACGAAAGAATATGCCATAACTAATGAATCAAAGTAAGCTTTTCTTTAACCTGAGTTCCTTTGAGAATATAGGGACGAATTGAAACATAAAGCATAGAAACAAATGCATTCGCTACCATTACACATAGAAATATTCCATACACAGTACAGAAATCAGACTAATGATAAACAATGTTAAAATAATGTACAAAGATAATATTTACAAGAAGTCTTCAATATTGTCTATGGAGAACCACCATATTTTCAATTCACGTGAAAACAACGTGAAGGACTTGAGGTGATATGCAATGGACAAAGGTTAAACATCTTAGTAGCAAAACATAAATAAGATTTTCTAAAAGGTTCGTTAATCGGGTTTGGAATAGGTACTCTATTCCACCTGAATGTTTCAGTAATCTCTAAGTTAAGGGCCCGGGCGGTGGTGATTAATAATGTCCAATTTTGAATAATTTCGGATCTGAGCGCCTGATATAAGTTGGCAACTTTCCCGCATAAGGCATATTTGCATATTTTCATCCAGAAAAAGGCATTTTTCGACCCAGCATAGACCAGCCCTGTTGGCGGATTCCTTGCCTTTTGTGGGATACTTCCAGATCCCTTGAAAGGGTGTCAACTGCTAAACGGGTGTGTACAGTTCTTTGCGTTGAGATTTATGTTGGGCAGAATTTATACTATTCATAGCATTGTGATCTATTTTCACCGAGTAGAATATTTGTATGTTTGTTGCAAGCGCAAATATCTGGTACACTTTGGTTTAAACTTTAATGACTTATCAGATCTTGTATTTGTTTGCGCAACAATCAAAAGCTTTATCAAATTAAGTGTTAACTGTGAAAAACTACATTAAATAAGACCGGAATCACTACAATGGAGAAACTGTTGCCTATTGTAGAAATTCCAGACTTTAGGCTTCGCGCTTTCGCAGAAACATAAGGCGAAACAATAAGGTGTTGTATTTAACACGTGCACAATATCTACTTTGTTCTGCAAATTTGAGTAGGAAGACAGTTTTCGTCACGTGGCGCCATGTTCCTTAAATAGCGAGAATAATTAGTTTTGTAAACTATGCACACTACTTTGGCGCAGTCATTGAATGTGAAGAATGCCAACAAGTATGAGCAGAAACCTTTTGAAACTTAAAAAAACTTAAATAAAAATTTCGGGTCTAATTGGGCTAAAGACTGGTAATTGAATGAAACACTTGGGTCAATAGGAAAGAACTATGGGAGATTGAGCCGCATTGCGACATGGGCCTCTTTGAGACAGGCAGCATATTTAGCTTGGAAGTTGTGAGACATGTTCTATAATCTTTTAGAAATAGCAGAAAACCCATTATTAACCAGGCTTCTACTTTATATGTGGCATCCATCACTCTGTTGCAGATTGAGGTACTTTCACAGATCTGATTGTGCAAAAGTTAAAATAATGCCGTATTTCATTTTCAATAACCACTCACTTTAGATGGGTATTTTGAGTTTTCATAGTAAAAATTAAAGAGTGCTTCAGATGTGACATTTCAATAAACAGTAGATTCCGGTTAATTGGGACATAACGGGACTTGTGCACTTTGCCCCAATTAAGCGGCTGCCACAATTAGTCGAACTATCCTGTGTATGGGCATAAACAAACGTTAAAATGATAGGAAGATGACTAAAGGATGTTTAAAATGCAAACATAAGGTTATTAAAATATTAATTTGATTAATAAATCAGCGGGTTTAGTTAATTTATTTTAATAATGATTTGTAAAAATTATAGCAATTTAGTTAAAAATATTTTTCACAGCCTCGGGCGGCGCTGAATGAATGTCTTTTACTAAGTCCTATTAAAGAGAATTCCTATCCTCTTGTGGATAGTATAACAACAAGAGCTTTCAAAATAGGGCAAGAATAGGAACATTTGTGAAAAATAAGAGTAAATCAAAGGAGGTAAATATAAAAAAATAGTATTCTGAAAATAAAATTAATTTGGTCGCGAGCATAGAGTCTATGTCGCCGACTCATGGCTCAATAAAGCGGCATGCTGTCCCAATTAAGCGGAGAATACTAGGACCGGGAAGGTCGGTAGGACACGCTACCAACACCGACAATCGTCGTTGGCGTGTACAGATTTCCGCTCCAGAGGAAGTTGCGCGAGGGATGTTCAATGCGATTCATTATTTTATTATGCATTACATTTTCCGCCGAAATTTTCTAAAAAAAAGCATCTTAAATGATTATTTATATATATTTCCCAGTTTCTAAACACCATGCTTAATTCCCTGTACCGTACTGCCCTTTTTTTCTAATAAAATCTTTTGTCACTACCTTAAATGACAGCGTGCTATAAATTTGTGGTGGCTATCTTTTTTCTTTGGGTTTACAATACAGCAATCATCGACCTCATTTTCATAAATTTCTTTAATTTTTAACGCTGCACCCATGTTCAGCACCTATGATTTGATCTCAACATTATCTTTACTTCGGACCTTTATCTAGACATCTCCTATATCCTTCTAGAGCTTCTTTATTTCCAAATCGTTGAGCCCGGGGTTTTCAATGTTACGATCTTTTATTTTAGTTTCGCAGTTAACAATTAATCCACGAAAGCGTAGTCTACAATTTTTTTACTGAATCTAGAGTTAAAGTAATCATAATTATTACTGACAGACCGGCTTTTGTTGACTTTTCATAAATTATCACAGATTTTCGTGTTATCCTCTCCTTCTTCGGACTAAATATGCCAATAACCAGGGTACTTCCAAACCTCTTTGTTTCTCTTAGCTATCACCCGGTACCTACCTCAACTTTTTAAACCAGCGCGTTCAAAATGAATATTACTGGAGCAGCTTCTGCACTTCAAGAACTCTCCATCTCCAGGCAATATTTCTCTACATCTTTAGCAAATCACACACTATTTTAAAATGCAAAAGGAATTCGACATTCGAAAAACCTCGAATGTACAAAAACAATTTTTTTGATAAAACACTACGATTGTGTTTAATTCCTTCAGTTCGCAGATAAAAAAAAGTACTTTATCAGTCAGGAAACATCAAAAAAGTGCTCAATTAACTTAATAATTAACGAAGAGACAATAAAGTGGTATTTAGAAAACAATTTAGATTCACACGAAGCAATTGACGAAATAATAATATTATTATTGACGAAATAATATTATAATTGTTGTTCAAACAAATTGTCATAGTCATGTTTTCTTAATGGATTCAACAGAGTAGATCATGACGGAACAATTATTAGATATCAATTGGAATTTAAACGGCCGTAGTCACCAGCAAGGAGCTATCACGCTGTATTTAGCTTGTGATACAATTGACGGGTGTGTGTTACGCTAATCTATGCACCTCTGTGATTGTAGCCTCATCTAGGGTTAACATTTGTCGACTTTTTCGGAAATATACGAAACATCGATCCTTTAAACTTCAAAATAATATTGAATAGTGAAATCAATAGCATTTGTCACTCCCATTAGAGCTAATCTTGGGTATTTGCATATCTTAGCTTCCCATAAACTAACACCAATTCGAAATCGCCTGCGTACTGCCGCCTTGACTAAGAGAAAATCCAACAAGATCAGATTTTTCCGCGACGACGCAGTGAGCTGTAGACGTGTCAGAATAGAATTAAATGTGGCACACCTTTGTTTTGAGAACTTTGCGATAAAAGTATTCGTCAATGGTATTAATTTTTATTATTACGCTTCAATGACCGAAATTTCAGGTTTAAAAGGATCAATAGCAATTTTCAATCATCACATACATTATGAGAAGCTACGAAATAGCTTAAACATAGTTAAAAATGGATGGAAGAAATTATGTTTTTCCTTTTACATTACCATTTCTAAATTTCGACTTGCCCCTGGTAACCATGGTCCCCGCATAAATTTTCCCTATTTTTAAATTTTATTGCCCTCGAAAAACATTGTTCTGTACTAAATCATCGTAAACAAGTTTCATTGTGTTCATACAATACCAAATTCGCAAAAAGTTTCATTAATTTAGCTGTACTTAAGACCACAGAGATTTTTGGCCAGCTATTTTCGATTTCAGCCCACTGTGCGACGTGGCGTCATTAATTCTTAAAGACGGGTTCTGATTGGCTCGCGAGCCGCGGCGTCAACGCTAAACTAAGAAGGCATCTTATCTTATCTTGCGACATGTGCATGAAGCGGAGGAAACTCGAACTACTGGGACTGTAACTTCTTCAAACCCATGAGTCTCTGAGTTATAGTATTATTGTTTCAGGCTCCTTTCTGAATCAGGAATCAATGGGGAAAATAACATCACAGTGAAATTATAAAGAAATAGTTAATGAAAAATATTTCACGGAGCGGTAAGTACACATGCAGTGGCGGCTCGTGAGTCAAATGAGCACACTCCACCGGGGGGTCAACATTTTTTAATATTTTGTGTATTTTAGTGAGTTGTTCAGGCAATCCAGAGACCTCTAATATACAAAGCAACCAATAGCACTAAAACGCTAACAATCACTAACTCGATTAACTCAACTACAACTAGACCCATTTACATTAAAACAATTTACACATAATAAGTCAATTGGTCCCCAAAGCAAGGTACCTATTCTACACCAAGATTTTAAGGCCACCGGGCGGCGCGGCAATGTCAACTCACTAGATACGTCGCTCTGCGCATGCGCGGGCGGAATCCCAAGACTCCCATAAGGCGCAAGATTAGACGCGTCATAGAACCAGCAGCCGCCACCACTACCACTATATCATATAACTGCATGTTAACACATTGGAATCTGACTCGGTATTTGCTGTTTTAATAGCCTAGTCTGCATAAATTAACGAGTTTTCAGATTTTTTTTTGGAAATTTGTTAAAAGTAATGTATATGATGTTATATTTTCTTGAAAGTTCAATATTTCTTCTTTAAATTGATATGTAAAACCTTTTACCTCTAAAATCTATATAATTTTACACTAATGTCTAAACTTACCTGTTTTGAAGAAAAATAAAAAACTCCCGCATGTGTTGTATTACTTGAAAACTATTTTTCAATAAATAGAATAAAACATTTCAATGTTTTTTCAAATAAACATTTACTATATACACATTTACAAATAATGTCAACTGATAAAAATTTTTTACAAAAAATCACACAAAATCCTTTTTAGTATGGTACTCTTGAAAGCAGTCAGGTACGCAGAGTGCCACATCACAGTCCTTGCAGTAGAACCTACTCTCTTTCCTCTTCCTCTTCCCAGTGGTGGCTTTCCCCTTGTCTGAGCAGACCTTACAATATCTTGTAGGGTTTTCTTTCTTCTCTGTTGGAGGAATTTTCATCGGGAAGTGGCGTGCAGTGAGTCTTGAAGCTGAAGTCGACGGCTGGACTGTGGAAGAAGACTCTTCACTTGCCCCTTCTACTGCTAGTCGGTTGCCAATAGCCTTCAAAAACTTGTCAAATGGCATCTTCTTTTCATGCATCTTGTTGAAAATTATGAAGCTGTTAGCTGTAGCCATCATAAGTAAGTGAAAGAAGACCTTCTTCCACCACTTCATAGATTTCCTAGCAAAAGGGTAGTAGGACAGAAGCTGGTCCATGTGGTCTTCCCCTTGTTATAATCCAATATAACATCTGGCTTTACCTTTTGCACCATACCTTTTCTGCTTCTTACTTGTACTGCTGACGATTTGAACTGGTGCCTAGTAGATAAAGCCAGAACGTCCCTAGTGTCTCGCCATTTCACCGCCAGAAGTTCATTTTGTCTTAGAAATAATGTTTCACCACTTTTCAGTTTCTTTGTTTTGAAAACTGGTGGCAAACCTTTCCTATTTTTCATGACAGTTCCAACTGCTAAAGTTTTTTTTTGAAAAAGGTATTTGAATAGTGAGGGGCTAGAATAGAATCTATCCATAAAAATGGTGTGTCCTTTTCCATAGTAGTTAGTTGAAAGTCTGTCCACGATATCCTGAATGGTACTTTTCCCTCCAGATGAACCAACATACATTTCAATATTCAAAACATATCCAGTTTCAGCATCGGTAATAATGTAAAATTTTATTCCGTACTTATTAGGTTTGTTTTTCATATATACTCGAAAATTGATTCGACCCCGTAATGGACACATACCTTCATCAATTGTAAGCCATGCTCCTGGTTTGAGAAAACTATTGCACTTTGTGACAAAGAAATCAAAAAATGGTCTTATTTTGAAAACAGGGTCATAATTTGGATGTCCCTTTTGCACATACAAAGAATTATTATTTAGGTGCAACATGAAAAATATTGCTTTGAAGCGGTCACGACTAAATAAGCCAGAAGCAAATGTGCTATGCACCAGGGGGTCAGTTGACCAATAATCATTTATTTGTGGTTTTTGAACCACACACATGTGCATAATAATGGCAAAGAATTTGTACATTTCAAAAAGTTTGACTGGCTTCCACTTATGCCACAGTGAATTTGGTTTGAGTTTATTAGATCGCCTCAGTTTCTCAATACACTGGCCGGCATAACGATTAGTTTCAGTCTTGACTAATTTGATCATTTCTTTTGGGAAGAAAAGAGAAAAACAGTCAAACTCATCTGACTGGGCATCAACAGTAGCGCTGACTCCAACGTCCTCTTCAAAGACTGGTAGTTCTACAGCCATGTCCTGGTCTGACCAGCCAACATCACCATCAGCCTCACTTGCACAGGATCAGGATCTGGACAAAAAATATATATTACAAATCTATAGAGTAGGCTCTATGTCCATAGCAGGTTTAGAAATAAACAAACCTAACACATCCATGTAAAAATAAATGCAGGCATAAGTATAATTTATAATAAAAAATATTTTAGTATTGGTAGAAATTTTATTTACCAATATCTAGGGGGGCTTCATGTTGTGCTGTGTCTTCTATAGGGATGTCTTCCTCATTCTCCTCTGCACTACTGTTCTCTGGAAAGCACAATATGGTTATTATTGGATTTAGGCCCCTACTATAATTATTGAGAAATGTAAAAGTAACTGATGACATAGTAGGCCTATAAATTATATTATGTTATGTGTGAATTGAAGAACCACGTGTAAATTCATACCCTAGTAATAAGAATACCAAACCTCTCAAAATAAGTTTTCAAAACAAATATTGAATAACAAAATACTATTTTCCAGTTTGCTAAGTACAAACAATATCATTTATGAACACTAAGTTCTTATTATGGCCACCAATACTCGGTTTATAAAAATTCTAACACAATTGTAGTAAACAATTCCAAACAACATTATACTCAATATAAAGTTTGAAAACATAAATATATTATTTACCTATGTCGTCAATGGTGAAATCCGGATCTTCATCAGAGTCATCAACAATATCAGAGTCCGTATCTAACGCTAATTCAGCTAAAATATCGTCCTCTTCCATTGTTTCTTGAAACGTGTTCCTCACCATGCTTGATGTAAACCAGAGTCCTCTATATTGCCATATAATAACTACGAAGTTGAGTCGTCGCAACCTGCCATGTTTAGTCATAGCATTAATGGCGGTCTGTGTTGTTGCATAGGAGGAACGTCGAGTTGGTGCAGTTTTTTCCATTTTTGTAATTGATAAATAAGAGAGATGGGCGGTTCTTCTGCACCAAAGTCTTCCGTTAGTTGTAGGGATGTGTATCGTGCTTTTGTTTTTCCTTGTAATCCTCAGGTAAGGGCTAAATGGCTACAAATGTGGGGGATGGATAAGTGGCAACCATATCCGTCTTCCACTATTTGTGAGGTGAGTTAGAAGTTGATGTTATTCAATGTATTGGGTAAGTATTCATATGAAGATCAAGTTCTTACTTAGTTTCGGCTTAATTTGATGAAAGGCTGTGATTTAATTCAAAGATTAATACCTTTGCAAATCAGTTTTACGTTGTACGTAATGTAAACAAAAAAGTGCATAATAATTCCTGCTATTGTTGAGAGTTTTTCATGTATAGGTATAAGGTTATTTGTGTCAATGGTTTTTAAACTTTGATAGTGCCGTAATACTGATATAAGTAACCCGTGCTACATTCAATTGATTAATTTAAACAATAAACTAGAATACGCAACTTATTTACATGATGGAATGTGGTAAGTTGTTATTATTTCGTTACGTGAAAGTTATGCTTGTAAGTGTCCTTGAAAGTTATACCTGTAACATATAACTGCTTTCACGTTTGAAATATCATGAGGAACTTTACGTGTGATACAATCAATGATACCAGTTTTTATTAAAGACTTACTGAAATCATGTAATATTCTGAATGTCCTTTTTGGAACTATGTTGTTGGTAACGAATGTTTGTAGGTAATTGCATTCGAATCCATGTTGGATTGATTTATAAGCCGCGAAACATTTCTTAATTAATATTATAGTCAACATATATTACATGCATGTATTTATTTAGCCATTTGATCATAATGAAAACATTTTCCTGCGAGTTTTCCTTGCCACAGGTGCACTTATACGAATCAAAATTTGAATCCGCTCGGAAGAGAGGCTGGAAAATATTAAAAGCCCAATGATGTTCCGACGATTTTCGGCGTCGCGAATTGTCCGAAGCCTATTACACCAAAGAAGAGACCTCTAATATTCGATTGCCAGTCTTGAATTGAAAGTCTTTTCCTTTGCTGAAGTTGAAGAGCTATCAAGTGTGGTACGTACGTATTAAGGTTGTTCTGTTATACTATTCTTAGCATTTGCTGAGAGAGTGTGTTTATGATGCTGTCAGTGCATTGTGATGAACGGTATTATTATTGGTGATAACGAAGTATTGTGGCACCGTTCAATTGGGTTATTGTTTATCAGTCATCTGGTTGTTGGGATTTGTTTTCTGTTGTCCATCTTGAGTAGCATTTTCAATTCCATCGTCCTTTGCTTTCACCAACATACCTTACCAAGTTTTATCTCTTCTTATGACGACTAAATTTTGAAATTGTTCAAAAGTAGCGCTAACGGCTGTCCTGTTTAGATTATTAACCAGCCTGAGAGGCAATTAGATCTAGGCTGTAAAAATATGATTGAACAAGTAATATCGATCCCTTTATAAATTGGTTAATTGGAAATGTTTCTTACAAACAACTGGTGGATTGATAAAGTGATGCCAGGGCATTTTTTAGGAAATGGCATCAACAAAGCATTTATGTATCCTCATCATCCATTCAATAGTTTAGGTTCTCAATGTCAGGCGCTGCCTGAAGTATTATTATTAAAAGGAAGTGGTAATAAAACATACTCTTTAATTATTGGTTCACGTTTGTACAAAGTAAAAAGTGCCAAGCATGCACAAGCAAGTGATATCTCTACTTTCCCTTCATAGCTTCATTGTATTCTTGGGTCTGTGAACTAATTTACAAATCAAAAACATTGCTGATATTGACAATTCAAATGATGTTGAAACTACCTTCATTTTGTGATACCATATTTGAACTAACTGTGGCTAAAAGTAGAAAAGAAAGAGGACTTTTTAGTAATTAATTAAGAAGTACCTAATTGCTATTTTCATTGTTAAAGTCCTATTTGTTCTCTTTGAGAGAGTACTTCAATGTTATATTAAAATGTGAAATGATGCAAATTTTTTGTTTGAAAGCAAAATCATTGACCAGTGGTTTCTCGATAGTTTTCCTTGGAAAAAATCACCTGTGTGTAATTCATGTTTGGCATAGTCGAAGGCTGGATGAATCCAAGGTCTCGTTTCTTGGAGAGGTTTAGTATTTTTTGAAGACTACATGCAGTCTTAGGAGCTGGAGATATTGAGCATGTCTTTATTTGTGTGTTTATTCATGTCATAAGCACCTATTACCCTGAGTCATGGACTTCTAAAATCTCTTGTACACAGTTTGTCTGTTTCTATTATGCCTTATTTTAGTGTCTTTAGGTGGTGTTAAGTCATTTCTTACTTATCTTCCATACATGTCACCTGGACTTGGTATTTTGCTGTGATATGACTACATGTGTATATTTTTAAATGACATATTTGTTAACATTCACATACATGTATTATATTTTGAGAAATCAGCACATTTGTTGTAAAATAAGCATGCAGTCTTTGCTAATGCTTATCATCTATCAAATAAGGTAGCTGTGTCGGATTTGCGAACTACCGTCGTGTTTGCTTAAGTCATTCTGACACTTTGATATTCAGTATCGTTTCTTGATTAATATACTTTGGATGCCATTATAATTATGCTTCTATTGCATTAAACTTGAGTGTCTTATTCAATAACGTGCATAAAAGTTTCTTCATATCTGGGCTCATCATCTTGTTGCATCATTTAGAGGAACAGGGTGAGCAATATCTTGCATTCAGATCCTCCTAAATTGAGTGATTAAGAATATTTTGGCACTGAACTTGGCCCGTAATATTGTATGGATTAGCTTTTATTATTTTCTAAGTGGATAGTCCTCTTACCAAGGTGTTCTGCAGTGCATATATTGTGCATTAAATTGAAATGCATGTTATGTGAATACCAGTGGTGATTTGTTTTATTCTTATATGTTACTCAAGTTCACTCAGTTAATGTCACCAAGATTATTCCTTTGTTCCAGATTCAACGCTGCCTGTTGCATCATGTTTTTTATGAATTGATGGCTATATAATGGAATGACTTCTACAACGATAAGATACAATTATTGCATTTCATGTCCAAATAACCTAAGCAGAAGAAGCATGTGCAGCGTTATATTCACAGCAATCATCTTCTGCATTGGCTTTGTGGTGTCACCTTGTATTTTGCTTAATGAGAGAATATATCTGGAGTAGCAAAATGTATTTTTTCATTAATTTTCTAGCTTGTTGTCTGTTTTTTCTATATTCAAGTTCAAAGCTAACTAAATGATATTGAACTTCTATTATGCTAAAACTGATTCCATTGGGTGTCATCCGTATTATTTATTTATGAGTCAGTGTTTGATGTTGCTCCAGATAGCTAGTTATTAGAGAGTCACCGCTGTCAGTGTTTACCTGGCCTTGATGTATTTTATATTGGAGTAATTTTTTTATGATTACCTCTGAACTACCTATTCCATTGCTTTACTCTGGTAATTCACATAAGTGGTTACATTTTTGAGTTCTTTACACCAAATTTGAAGATGAGTTGCTGATATGGAATTCTCAATCTATTCAATAGCATGGAAGCACCTTTATTCTAATGCTCTCACATAGGTATATTTGGCCTGGTTAAGTGGTTTTCCCTCTTGGTTTGTTGTGTGTTGATACGATGACTAATTAGTTCTTATTGCATATATCCCTCTTTGGCATATACACATTTTATCATTACCAATATGTGTAATGTTTATACCATGAATACTTGGTTATCTGCCAGTTGAGTCGTGGTTAATGTGGATTGTTGATGGCTTTACACATTCTAGTGAAACATGTTTGCATTAAGTTGTCTTCTATAGAGATATAAAATCAACTGTTATATCAGATATTTCATTATTTTGGCATAAAAATATTAAATTATGGCATAAAAATGTTTAAAAAATATTCTTACATCACTTCTAAAAGGTGCATGGTTCGGTCTTTAAAAAATTTATTTACCTTTGCTTAACATATTGTCAAGATTAAAAGCCATTTTTCACATTTATTACCATACAGTTCTACTACTAATGATGACTTGTTTAGAGAGAACACATGAGATCACATCAAAGGACTCATGAGTAAACTTAGGTGATTCATGCATGTTAAATTTTTGTAACTATTATGCAGACGTATGGAAATCATTCTATAATTATGTTAATTATCCTAAGCATATGATGAGGATGTAAAAAATGACTACTAAGGTATGGATGTCATTCACATTAATCTCCAATTTAAGGATATTGATACCTAAGTGTGTGGAAATAGTAAATTTATTCCATGACATATTTCAGTTAGGCTAACAGAGATGTCCTGTTGTAAATCTTTCACGGAATTGAATTGAGACAAGAGTGGACTAAATGAGGAGCCTGCCGTTGACAAAAGTCATATCAATCTAGCTGACTTGAAGCTAACTAAGAAGGAAGACTTATTTCCATATCTTATCATATACTTTTGAGTGTTTTGTTACAAAATGCATGGGCATGCCATTACAGGAGTTGTGTCCTGGTCATAAAAGACTTCAGTAATCTTTTTTGGATTAATAGCAAAATAGTTCATGTCATATATAGATTGAATTTTATTCCTACATTAGTGCCCCGGTATATTTTAGGCATTTTGGCCTTAATTTGAGCACTTTGGTTCTTCTTTATTTATCTTATGTTTCACTTCATTTCACCTTAAGCAGAGATGGGAATTGCTCATAATCACGAATATATTATCTGGGATTGGGATATTATGGGAGAAATGATCTCTTTTTCAGTCATAAATAAATTTTTTACCAAATGCGTCTGCTTGGAGTTTGATAGTTAGTACCCTTGTGTCAACTCAGATTGTAGAAGTTAATTTTATATGTCTAGTTAAGTTTTACCTACTGCTGTTATTAATCACAATTAACTGTTGTGTTATTAGGTGTTCATTCATTGTATCCCACAAATTTTTTATGTTGATTTAATTGCAAGAGTGCGTCTTAGTGTACGTACTAGGTTTTTTGAGAATGGTCTGACATGATCCCTGTTAGATTTTGTTCTACTTTTACTTTTCAAGGAATTGTATGGATGTTCATTTTAGAATTGTTTTCTATTGCTTTGTGTTCTCTATTCCAAGGACTTATTTCCCAGGAAAAGACCCCAGTGGTTCACCCAGGCTTGTAGTTATTAAATTTTATTTCAATTAGTAATGCAGTACACAGTGGAAGGGCTTGCATAGGGATGATAATAAGCAAGTTGTTAAACCGTGATTCAAGTTTGTTTTTTCTAGGTTGCTGCAAGCCTGATTCCGGCTTGCATTGTTATTTGGGTACAAGGGCGGACTGGCCAGGTTGGCAATCTCTGAGTCACCTAAGCTTAGGGGGGCCCTGTTCCATCTTGAGGGG
This sequence comes from Ischnura elegans, assembly GCF_921293095.1. Classification (NCBI taxonomy): domain Eukaryota; kingdom Metazoa; phylum Arthropoda; class Insecta; order Odonata; family Coenagrionidae; genus Ischnura; species Ischnura elegans. Next base: position 11,027,502 of record NC_060258.1, on the reverse strand, counting down.
ATATTAAAGGTGTTATTAAAAAAAGATATTCATTACTTCGGTTACTTGCACCAATATTTTTTGTAATTATAAAATGTTTTGTGTTCATTGGTTGCTTTCTTTACTGTATACTCATTGTAAAGTAAATGAAGTGATTTAGGTGTCCAGAAGGTTAAAAAAAAACTGCAAGTGCTTATTTGGAAGGGTTATTTGGAAAGATTGTATTAAGTTTCTTTTTTTTAGATTTCAGTGCTGTTTCTGGGACAAATTCATTGAAGAGATATCAACTCCATAATAAATTATTAATTTTCTCAATTTTCATAGTATTTTTTTATTAACTTTATCTACTATTTAAGAGCGAGAATATTGTCAAAATCCATTTTCGGGCATGCAGTTCCATAAAATTTTCCAAGGAAGACCTCCGAATTCCCCCCATCAGGACCCCATTCACCCCAGACCGCTGGATACTACCATCATTGGAACAGATATGCCCTCTGTCTGTTTCTATCATTGGCGTTTGGTATTGAGCACATCCATCCATATGAGTACCCTGCAGGGGCCCAGGTAGTACTTAAGGCTGGGTGGGGTGGGTTTAGGTGCAACTAATCCCGGGGTGTGTGGGGGAACGGAATACCCTACAGGATAAGCGGTAGGTGCGAGATTAGTAAATTGGCGGATTTTAAGATAAATGGTGAGTTTTAAGGCTTTCTGAGGGATATTTTATTAATCCTTACACTATTCTATTAGTAATATTAATCCAATTTAGTAAAATGGATTAAACTTAAAAATTTCTCTGATCTCTGGGGGAGGAATTTATCCCTCATAACCCCCATCGCTGCTCCATTGGTACCCAGGATCAAAACAAGGAGGGCATGTCGTGGTCTTTCAAGTAGTAACATTTTTGCAAAGAATGAAGAAGCCAAAATTGTAAGTAAATTATGACAGCGTTTCATTGGTCTATACAATGAAGAGAATGACTTAAATTTGTTCCATGTCTTATGCGAATATAATTTTTAAAATAATTTTAAAATTTTCGTTACGAGCTTAATTTCTTTCCGCTTCTAAGGGGGGGGGGGGCGTAGCCAGGAATTTCGTTCGGGTTAATGATCGAAAAAACAGTATTTGTCAAAGAAATCTTTTGTAAACTCGTCATTTCTCAATATTTTGTTTTTTTTTTTAAATTAATCAAAGTAACTGTGTTTTCATGTTGTCCGGGGACAGGGGGGTCCTATCCCACCGCACTACGCCGCTGAAAGGCCGTCTCCAGCTGGGTACGCCCATCTACCCGCTGTCCTACTACCAGATTTCCGTCATTAAACTCGCGGCGGAATTGCTTGTGTCAGTACATATTTTGCAAAGAGCCTTTTTATTGAGGGTAAAAGTTTCCGTTAATAGTATTTTCAGTGATTATTTAGCGCAATTGGGTGTCAACCCATTAAAACAAGGGTTCGATCAGGTCGTAATACGTTTAGCCTTTACCCTGGTTTTACCTTTATTTTCGCCGTTTCCATTGTTGTCATGCCTAGAAAATTTGTACTTATGTTACTGAAGGTTTCGAAAATCAATATCACCTATCCGAAAATTACCAACATTCTTCGCTTACCAAAAAAACGAAGAAATTTTACCACATCTCCTTATGGGAAAACGGAGTATTTGTACTAAAAATGGCGGACGCCGTGGTTGCCATAGTGGAAGCCTATGCGACGACTCGACATGATGAGAGAGTAGTGTTGAGAGAGCAATCTAGAGGACTCTGATGTAAACAGACTGACGACGCCAGCTGACAGCAGTCGATAAACAAAAGCCTCAAGCGATCGTGTGACGTAGTAGCTCCAAGCGGAATTTTTCCGAACTAACCAACAAAACTGGTTTTGTAATGCAGCAGTCGGCACTCGAATATCACTCGGGCAACGCCATTTATAGACTGACTGCTGGACGTTCTGGCCAGCACCACACGGCTATAAATACAAACTTCTCGCGCTATTTTGCGTGTTTTTCCTACATTTTCGATAAATGCGATTGAAAAAAAACACTTTGGTTAAATAGATGTATAATTATAATTGAATGGTTAATAAATTTTTTTTCTCCTTTTTCAAATTTTTGGAAGGGGCGGCGTCCGAGAGTCCTTATGGGGAAGCCGCCACTGTAAACATGTAAACAAAGGAATTATTCTCATCCACATTTTTTTATTATAATTCATTATTTTCAATAGATATAATCTTTACCTTGTAGGTGACCTTGAACGCGCTTCAAGCCCCTACCACTCTCCTAGCCACTCACAGAAGAGTGGCAGGTGAATAAAATAGGAGGCCGCAGCCTCTATCCTACTATGTACACGAGCGTGCTGAGCCCGCTCCCGGCGGGCTTCCCCCGCTCTTTTCAGTGCAGGTCCACAGAGGGATAAGCGCGTTTTTAATTATAAAATGTAGAAAAAAAGCAGAGTCTTATGTACGAATTTAATTGGAATGTTCACGTACAAATTGGGGTCAGAGGGCCTCTTTAAACACAACATTGGAAGCAATTACACTATCCTCTGTTAAACGCACATGATGACTCATACTTACGTATCGACAGGAGACATGAATGTGGAATCAGCCTCATTTTGATAAAAGTTATTTAAAGAATGCGAGATATTGTTGCAAATGAAAAAAATATCCATTTGTGCGTCGTTAACGTCAGAAATATTTACTGTTTTTTTTGTTTTTTTTTCAATCATTTAAAAACCAATTTTAGGAAACAATAGCAATATTTAGGAAGTAAGGTATGCCGTCGTATGTTCTCTGATAAATTCTGTGCTTATTGATCCCTCATTTGTAGAGTTTGGTTGCGTATAATTTGAGAAATAGATATCTATATCGTAGAAATAATATAGAAGATGGATGTGTTTTTCAATAGAAATGGACTTTTTTCTTCTTATTGAATGAGTTAAGTAACATTTATTATTGACTTTTAAATATATTTTTTATAATGAAAACCTGCTGTTTTCAAAAAATAAAATATTTGCAACAAATGATGTACCGCCATAAAATGCATAATTATTTTAGCTATATCACGCTCAATTTGAGCTATATAAACCATGGAAATCATACAAAAGCATTGTTCCAAGCAAATCATTCAAAATCCTGGATGACAAAAAGGATCACTGCACCATCAACGAACGGTTTTTTCCTCCAAAGAATTTTGACACTGAGTAGCCTAAGATGAGAGTGCCGGTAGCTGCAGAGGACTTTTCGTCCTCAAAAGATTAAAAGAACTCTTTTTCTATCGAGCAGTTGATTTTTGAAATAAAAGAACCACTAAGCAGTAAACTGGAAATGTACCACGGGCGAAATATTACAGCTTCACGCAAACAGATTCTATAAAATGGAAAGACGTAATATTACGTCCATGGCAATCCTCAGAAGGATTAGCAGGACGTAATATTACGTCCATGGCACGCAGTGTGTTAACCTGCTGATTTACTTATTTCTTCCTTCTAATAAAATGAGAAGTTCAGCGGATTCCGTTTAATGGGTGCACCGGTAACTCGGGGCAGCCGCTTGATTGGGGCAGGTCTTGAAGAACAGAACCCAATAGAGAGGAACATCCCAGAGTATTCTCCGCTTAATTGGGACAGCATGCCGCTTTATTGGGCCATGAGTCGGTCACATAGACTCTATACTCGCGACAAAATTAAAATTTTTTGTTATCTGAATGCTATATTTTATATTTTCCTCCTGTGATTTACTCTTATTTTTCACAAATGTTCCTATTCATGCCCTATTTTGAAAGCTCTTGTTGTTATACTATCCGCAGGAGGATCGGAATTTTCTTTAATAGGACTTATTACAAGACATTCATTCAGCGTCGCCCGAGGCTGTGAAAAATATTTTCAACTCAATTGTTATAATTCTTAAAAAATCATAATAAATTAACTAAACTCGCCGATTAATTAATCAAATTAATAGTATTATATGCCCTTTTGTTTTGTAAAGGTAATTATTGTTTTCTACATGTTATATTGCGTCTTCGTCCTCTAATTTATATATTGTTACCTGGCCACTATAAAATGGCATATGCTGTATGTGGTTATATTCCTTTAAAATAAAATAAAAATAAAACATGAACTCACGTTGCATTATAAACATCCTTTAGACTTCTTTCCATCATTTCAACGTTTGTTTATGCCCATATACAAGAGAGTTCGCCTAATTGGGGCAGAGTGCACAAGTCCCGATATGCCCCAATTAACCGGAATCTACTGTTACTAGTAATTTGAGTGTGTTTAGTGATGTGAACCTGCTAACTCCTCCACCGAGATCATTAGACTTCAAGGAGCTGATGCAACCATATAAGACAGGTAAACATTTTGGGATGCATATCTCCAAGGATACACAGTACGAAACTCGACCGCCCATAATAAATCCAAGACACCTGAGTTTGAGAAGCTCTATGGACGAAACGAGGTAATCAATTTCAATGCAACAAAAACCGTATAGAGAATTTTTTTCTACGCTGGACCATTTACTTAAAAAATCTTGTCCGCTTCGTAGTATCTCCTGAACTTACTTTTTCTAAAAAAAAAGTAACAGTTTTTGGCGCGTAAATAAAGATACCAAACTTTGAGCACTTGGTAGTCCCTTAGGTTACAATGTTTAAAGAATTTTCATATAATAGAGCCAGATCCATTATTAAAAGTTTTCAGAAAACAAATTGCTAATATGTTTAGCAGATAGATACCCTCAAATAGGGTAGTTTCCTTCATCAAAGAAAACGATAGGGATTGAATGCGATTCGTTACCCACCATTAGTGTATTCATAATATACAAATTATTTGGTTTTTGAAATACTAGTTTAGACGAATGTCAATAGCCAATTTTATCCTCATTTGAAAAAGGCCATATTGGCGCCAACGTGACGTCACAGGGACCTAGTTTCTATACGAGTACATACGAGTTTCACATCGTCTGAGTTTACCAATGCATGCATGACGCACAGAGCTCAGGGAAGCATCTCTTAATAATCACCTATTAAAACTGCCTATGGTTGCAAAGTTTCCTTCATTTGATAGGGGAATATAAATCCTTATTTCTGCCAAGCGCTACCAGCTAGCAGGGTACTCTGCTACCTGCTAGCATCCTGCATCGTATCAGCGCTCAGAGCCTCGCCCCGAGTTCACCTAACTTGCTGCAGCGGGAAACAGAACGACGTCACACGGAGTTCTCCCGGCATTCATACTTACCCGTCGCTTTTTCGCGCGCTTGAAAATTTTCACTTTTCATTTAAACGCGAAAAATAGATATCGTCATTTAAAAATCTAAAAGCGTGAAATACTTACTGTAGGAGTAATAATCTTTCGATTTAGGCAATAAAAAAATGATAGGAAACCACCTTTTTCGGTGACCTGCTTTTTTTACAGACAGCAGATCGGGGGTTTCCAATTTTTCTAATGTAAGGGCCACATTACATATTTCCCACGTTTATGCGGTCCGAATGAATAATAAAACAATAAAGAGCAAGTCATTGCCAGAAACGTAATTCCCTCAAAAATTAGAGTATTATCATGGAAAAATAAGAGAATGTCTTCTTTGAAAAAATTAAGGTAAACTAAATAAATTCCAGCCTTCAGTTTTTTGCAAACAAAGCAACGTGACGGTTGACACTGTCGTTTTGACTTCAAAATTTCATTTGAATCAGGCTCCAGATTATGCGAGTTGAGTTTTAAGAATTGATTTCAAATGGTCATCAGAAAAATATTCCCGATAGAGAAATTTTTAATGGCTCTGAAAATTTCCCCAGTTTGTAATAATTCAGCTGTACAAGCCGTACGGTAATTATTTCCTCAAGGCCAACACACTGAAGGATTTTGTTGGGCGATTCCAATTTAAAGCATTTTTGAAAGAGTACTTTCTACTACCTTGATGAAAAATATCAGTCACCTTCTAAACTATCACAAGAAATGAATGTGCCACAGTTTATTGTACACACTTAGACTTTATTTATAAATTTGATACTTGGTATCAATTTTGTTAAATTTAACAAATTTGCACATAATAGGTACTTTGCTCATAGACAATGTGAAAAATATTTCAGCCAATTATCAACACTCAAAAATATATATAATACAAATAACACACGGTCTTAACAATATCTTGGCAACAAATAATCGCAAATATATTGGAAGTCACACATTCAATGCATGTTAACAGTCTTAAAAATGTGGAATAAAAGAGAACAATAGCACAGTCACTAAAATACATACACATGTAAATTCTCTCCATAGGTGGACAAAAATACAAGGTAAATCTCCTCGAAACAATAAAAAATATATATTTTTAATGAGTAAATTTTTTTCTGCAATGGTGGAATTACGGAATATAAAAGCAGTTGACTCTAAACTATCCCGCTTTGCTCATTTCACAGCTATTTTCCCTTCCCTGCGCGTAAAATATCAAAAATATTCTAAAAGCAACAATAATAAAACTAAAAAAAGTTCAATTCATCACAATTATATGCATAAAAATACATGGGTATGTTAAGGCATGGATCCTGAACGCATTTCCAAAAACACTCAATAGTCAAAGTAAGTTGAATGAAATTTGACATGGTGGCGAGGAAAAACCAACCTCCATCACATTTAACTACAGCAACTCCCGATTATCCGGGCTAATGGTGGGGAGAGACGGCACGTATAATCGGAAAACACGGATAATCCAAACTTTGACTTTCATTTTTTTAAATAATTATAATTTACGTATATCGAACAATTTATCATCATCTACACGAATTTCATGTCATTTAAGATTACCTTCCGGGTTCACTAAGAGCTTTCTTCGCGAGACCGCCATTTTTTAGCAGTACTAACATGATTGTACTCTTACTAGTCCATATAAGACCTGGAAATATGATGCTTGTAAGAAGTAACACTTGCGTGAAAGCAGCTAGCACACGATCGCATCCGTTTTACGAAGGGGATTCTAATGGAAAATAATAACCCCGGTGTATCTTAGCATTCATATGCAGTAATTCTGGTGATTTTGCGTCCCATTTTGTTTTTTATAGATTTCGCGGAAAATATTATGCGATAGTGAAAGTCATGCACGGATAATCCGAAACACGTATATACCGTAGCCGGATAATCGGTATTCTACTGTAACTACCACCAACGCAGGAGACATCTATATCAGGGTTCCCAAACCTAATTTAATTAAAAAATTTACGTTTTTTTTCAGGTTTTCACGATCTTAACGAGGTCAAATTCAAGTTCTGTTATTAAGCCATTAACATAAATACTGATCACGTAACAATCACGCATGTGAACTTGGAACTTAACAAGTGCAACAGATGCCGTGATTGCAAACGGAGCAAGGAAAGTGGTATCTCCCATGACGTCACCTATCGATAGCAAAATCCAGGGCCGGCTGAAGTGTGTGCGTGGGAAAATGGAGGGTGGCAGGGAAGTGAAGAAGTAGTGCCCGATTTTTCGCCAGGGTTAACGAACACTTAGGTTACCGGCCTTCTTATCACAGGGTTAAGGCCAATGTGTCGTCGTGACAAACGGACCAATACATGCGCCTCGAATATACGTGTGTAGATACATGCGAGGACAGTGTCTGCAAGTGACTGACCATGAAACATGATCGACACATCGATTTTTCTTTTCATCCGTCAGTCGTACTTCTACAATGAAGTTTGAGTTATTTTTAAGGTTTAATGACGAAATTCATGGCTATTCCTAACTTTTTCATGGTAAATGAAATTCATCCTGCCCTGAATGGATTACTGACAATAATATATTGCTTGATTTACCTAAAATTACATGAACTTTAAGTGAAATTTTGATTATTCGTGTTTTCCGATAAATCGCGCCGCCTCTCCCCATCATTAGAACGGATAATCGGGAGTTTGCGGTCGTACGTAAATTGTCATAACAGGTCGTAGTCCTTCGTCGTCGAGTGAAATCGAAATCAAGTCATCTTGACTAATGGTGCACTCAGACAAATATATTGCATCCCACAAAATAAAACGTCCATATTCCGGCCACATATATTCCATTCTTGAGATTCTTTCCTTGGGATTATTTGCGCTTCACTTTGCATTCATTAAAATGGATCATTAAGAGTTTACGGCAAAGAAAATATCACGTCACCCTTCCTACACATATTGATAAACACACTTCCTCAAAACGTGATAATCTTTACAAATTATTTAATTACAATTGGGTAAATAAAAATCTACCAATCTAATCAATCTATCTGTCGTCCTCAAAATATGAGTCAACGTGGAAATAACCCGATAAACAATCACCAATCTACAAAGAGTTTACTGCAAATAAAGGATCATATTGTTGGTGGTCACCTTTCCAAGACACATTCATAAACATAATTCCTTACACGCACATATCATGGTGATTCTTTGATCACAAGTGTGTAAGAAACTATCCGCCCGGACCTGATCACATGGTTCCAATTAACCTCCTTAACGAAACCTTGGCTTTGGCAAAAATTACTGAGACAAAATATGATCTTTGGCTTTCCTGGTGACCGAAATTTGTCAAATACATAATAAATGCTGGGTCATCGACCTGAATAGATTGCAGTGATTGGTAGAGGCTATGGGGTGAAAAAACAAACTTAATTAAGACTCTCAACACAACAAACACCCTAAATGAAACCGTGGCCTTATTACCCACACATTACAAATAAAAATACAATCCTTCTTTACTCTGTAATTACTTATACAGGGTGTCCCATCTATCTTGACCACCCGAAATAACTTCTTGTCCAGATGCAAATTCAAAAATGAGTCAAGCAAATGTTCATTATCTGTCAGGGGGACATTAATCAGCACGATTGCCTGCCTTGTAGCTTTGTTATTTACAAAGATATGAGTAGCGGAATGCCTCTTTTAAAGGGCACCCTATATTTTTTATTTGGCAATTCATTTCCTCTCCCAAAGACTTATCCAAAAATGTAGCACAGTGGACCATTCACATAAACAGAACGTTATAAAAACATAAGAAAACCGTCTCCTTACTGGAGTTAGCAGTAAACAAATGACAAGCATGTCAGAATGTAACACAAAAGTCACGTTGAGCCCGGAACCACAACCGCGTCCACGTCTAGGGTGCCATTTAAAAAAGACATACCGCTGTTCCTATCTTTGTAAATAACAAAACTACAAGGAAGGCAATCATGCTGATTAATGTCCCCCTGATGGCTTATGAACATTTGCTTGACACATTTTGGAATTTGCATCTGGACAAAAAGTTATTTCCGGTGGTCAAGATAAATGGGTCACCCTGGATATCGCTCCCACACTTTTGAGTCACGCTTTCAAAGTCTCACTTAAAAAGTTCAAACAGACCTATGAAACACACTCAACTAGGGGCGCAGCTAAGAATTAAGGCTAGGAGGGGGGTTTAGGTGCAACTATTACTGGGGTGGGTGGGTGGGGGTATGAAATATGCGCCAGGATAAGCGGAAGGTGCGGGGGCAATCCCCCAGAAATTTTTTTACAATAAATGGTTCTAAATGGTGAGCTTTACTGCTTTGCCAAGGCCTTTTTATTAATCCTTACACTATTCCCATAAAATTTAAAATTAAGTAATTTGGATTAAACTTAAAAATTACTCTGGGCTCTAAGGGGGGGGTTTACCACCCCATAAAAAACCTCCCTCACTTCGCCACCCACCACTCTCAACCACACACATTTTTTTGGCATCAATTTTAAAAATAGATCGCATACTGATTACAATTCCTGTACATTTTCCTGACACGGCATATTTTATTATTCTGAAAATACTTAAGTTCATATTGACATGAGAAAATTGTGATTGCAACAGCAGATACCGCACTACCGTACTTTCTTGGACATGAAAGTCACTCTTTTCTTCAACGGGCAAACTTGTCGCAAAATTAGTTAGCATCCAATGAGCCGAAGATGTAACTTGATCCTTTAGCAACAAAGCTAGCTTGCCTAGAATTTTGTTGTACAGCCAATATATATAGAATAATTATCAGCTCTTGGCTCGAATCGAGCTCTGACAAGAATTACAAGGATAATCGCGCCGATATTCGGGCCGATAAATTGGCCACCGGCAGTTTTCACTCAACCAGCGAGAGCTCATATATATCAGCCTGGTGGCAGTGAAAGGGTTAAGCATTCATTCAGTAGCCTTCAGAATGGGTGACAAGTCGATGCCTTAAATGCCGGAGCCGCTAGAACATCTTGTCGCAAACTTGTTGCAAAATTAGTTAGCATCCAATGAGCTGAATATATAACTTCATCCTTTAGCAACAAAGCTCTTACCTACGCGCGGAAGAGAAGAGAAACATTCACAAGAAGGTGTGAGCGTTGTTGGCCACCCCCACGCCTCTGTTGAGTCTGTCCCTCTGCAACTGCTTCTGCCTCTCGTACACTTCTGGCATGTGCACCTTCGCAAAGTGATTCACATACTCAGAGTGCATTGCGAATTGGAGGTTACACATCCGGCATTTGGTGGTCTTGGCCTCCGCTCCTCCCCTCTCCGCCCCCCCACCAGCGTTCGTGGCTTTCAGTTCGCCTCCATTCAATACCGTCCCCGTCACTTCTGACACCTCCGAGTGGCTCCGTACCACGTGACTCTGCATTTCCACAACGGACGGGAAACTCAGAGGACACATGGAGCACCTGACCGCTTGATTTTCCGAGACTTTCGAAGCTTCAGACTTTGAAGTGGACGGTTCACTTTCACGATTTTTTACCGTTTGTTCATCCGCAGAGAGCGTTTCGCCACCAGTGTTCGTTGCGGCGGAGCTGCGGGATCCGTCCGTTACCTGTCGCTGCCAGCCCAACGAACCATCAGCAGGAGAGATTTTTGCTCCTCCATCCTCCATCAAACCAGAACCCTCACCGCGAACATTTCCCAGGGCGTTCGACTGAGACGGGATGATCTTCACTTTTTCGTCTTTGGCCGCCGAGTCAATGAAGATGCCACGGGGTGACTTGTACACCTTGGTACTGGTTGCTGGTTGCTTCGCGTCGTTGACGGACAGCCATCCTCCCTCCTGTCTCGACTTTGTCCTCTTCAAGCGGAGGCCCCTCACGCTATGAAACACCTTCTTGTGTTCCTTCAACGCACTCTTGTAAAGGAACTCCTCGGGGCAATACCGACACTTGAAATTGCCGGGTTCCGGAATGGGAACCAGTTTCCGCTTCTCTTCCTGCTTAACACTGATGTGAGTGCATTCCACAGACTCCAGCTTCGGCATCGACCCCTGGGCTTTCTTGGGGTGCGACTGCATTCTGCAGATCAGATCCGCATGATTCTTCTCCATGTGCTCTTCGAGAATGATCGTAGACCTGGCCACGAACAAACACCACCTGCATTTAAATTCTAGACACGCGGCAGAATTGCTCGACAGGGATGTGCTTCCTTGCGTCTGACGTCCCGATAACTCTTGCATACCCACCTTGTTCTTGTGCACTTGGAGCTCCACCGCAGACGAGGCTGTAAGCTCACCCAAACATTTGCTCTGCTTGAACTGTTCCGGGTGCTGTACTCTGATGTGAATTTCGAGTGTGGACAAAGTGGGGCACACGTTCTCGCACCAAGCGCATTTGTAGTCGTAGCTCAGAGGAGTCGGACGGCTCGCCGTGGGCGACGTGTCTGTCGATCCCACCTGCTGCGAGGATATGAGCACCAGCAACTCCTCCCGATGCTCCTCGTTCATGTGCTGCGTGAGGTCCATGAACCTGTGAGCGATCTTCCCACACCAAACACACTTCACCAACATGTTCTCGCAAGCCTCCTCCTCGCCTCCGCTGATCGAGATGCTCTGGACAATCGCTGGCTGGCACGCACCACTCCCCACCACCTCCACCATCCCCCCGCCCTTCGACACGTTCACCACGATCTGCTGAGGTTTCCCCTCACCCACAGTCCCTTTAGCACCCAATGGCGCCATCGTGAACTCGGCCACCACGTCCTGATGGTTGTAGTGAATATGATGGATGAGCGCCGTGACCCCAAGGGGCATATCGCTGCACCACAGACACTTGAACACCGCCTCTTCTTGCCTTGAGTCCCAATTGAGTTTAGCGACGGTTGAGGAGGCTGTGCAATCAGACCTACACCCAATGGGAACTGTCTCCTTCTGGGCTGCCTGTGGTATTGTATTGTTCCCTGCAATCGTGCCATTGGGATTGATAACAACTGAACAAGATGGTCCATGGACGTCCTGCAGATTCCTGACGGCTGCAGCATCTAAACTGGGCCTAACTGAGCCTGAATTATTCTGCCCTTCCAGCATTATCGTATTGTTCCTCGCGGATGTACCTTCGGAACTTTTGACAACCGAGCAAAGTTGTCTCTGGCATTCCTGTGGTTTTCTGACAGGTGCTCCATCAGAGCTGTTACGAACAGAATCTGGATATTTCTGCCCTTGCCGTTGTATGTTGGTGGTTTCACTATCCAAACTGATATCCACAAATCCGGGGCCTTTCCGTGGATTCATGGTGGGGCCAATGACTGTGCCTTCACAACTGTGACCAGTACTGCCCGGAATATTCCGAACCAGCCTCGGGATGCTCTTCAAAGCCTCCTGATCGGACGGCCTCACTCCCTCCACTCTGCCCAGACTCTCGGAACTTCCAGCAGCGGGATGGTATCCCGTGAGAAGGGTTCCTTTGAAGACGGGTGTGTTAGGGATCCCCCTACCCCGGTCGCTTGAAGGGGAGCTATCACTCTGGTAGTTGTGCGCGGATTCAAGCAGCGAACCGACCTCATTTTCACCCAACGACCTCATCCCTTCCGAGGGCACCGCTGTGCCGTTAGAGGAGACAGCCTCTTCGCTAGGGCCCACAACTTGCGGCATGACTGCAGATGGATCACGTACATTACCACCGCCAGAAACACCTTCAGGAGCCACATTCTGTAAAGCGGTACTGTATCTCCCTGTGCCATTGTGAACCAAAGTGCTGGAATCTGACCCGCTTCTCCCCATCGACTTTGTCTGGTCAACAATTGGGCGTATTACCGCTACGTTTTTCGCTGGGGTCCTGCTCGCGGGTTTGGCTGTGGTGAAAATGGGGCACTCCACCACGGCTATGCCTGTTGGGTTCCCTTGAGAGCTCTGCAATAAATTATGCAAGGTAAGATCGCTGTGCGGGGTCGCTATTTGAACTAAATCCCTGACGGAACCCCCAGGCTTCGGATATTGTTGTCGGTGGTCATTCTTTTCGACGGCAGACAAGGAATGGATCTTCCCTTGACTGCCGTCTGTTGATACTTTTGCTCCAGGAGTCACTGCACTTGGTAGCCTTGAAAGATTTGAGCTTGTGCTGGGAACCGCAGTCGAACGTTCTACGGTGTTCAATGCATGGCAATCCTGAGTGTTCACACATCCAACGCTCCTCAAAGATTCAGATGGTACGTTCACCGTTTCCGAAGGTTTAGTGCTTAATGAAGTTTTCTCCTCCGAGCTACCACTAGTTGGAACAAATCTATTCAAAACTGCAACACCTCCAGTCACTTCAACATCATTGGCCCTTGCATTCAAATCATCGCTAAACAAGTGTTTCGAAGCAGTTTCCCTCGTCATCAGCATGGAGGCAACTCCCAAATCTGAACTGGCGCCACTCTGAGAGCCTTGCCTGCCCGTTCTCTCGATAACACTCTTGGTCCTCACCGGTGACGTTGACGTCCACCCAAAAATTGCACCTACAACATCTTTGCAGAGGCTATCCGACGATTTTTCAACTTCAGGACCGCCATCGGACCTTATCGCAACAGTATCCACATCAACGCGATTGTTTGCCTCTACTGGACGGCCTCTGCTAATGACGGAAGATGGTGATTCCGATGGCGGAACAGCTAGAGGGACGTTGGCCACATCGTTCGACATTTCAGCCCCCGGGTCTCCGCTGAGGTCATCGACCACCGCAGGAGAAGTGTCGACTCGAGCGACCTCCGGGAGGTTTACGGAGGTTTTAACAATCGTGCCACCTGCTGCTTGGTTGCGCAGCCTGCTGACAGCCACGGATGCTGACCCTCCGTGGTCCTTGTATCCATTCAACCGCATGCCGTGGCTTGGGACCGCTTCCTGAGAACTTCTACCGGGATTCACAGGCACGGAGCCGTTCACGGTGCCCGCCGTGCTGCCACCGGTTTGGGAAACAAAGCGCAATTTTTGTGTGGGGGCTCTCCCTGGGTTCACCATGACGATGTAACCTCCGGAAGAGGACTTCTGCAGTCGAGTGATGAGGTTCCCCACGTCCACACCAGGTGATGCCGAGGTCAGAAGTACGTTCCCGCCGTCCGAGGCATCTCCGCCCTGCCTCGGCGACGGAGGCGACGCATCGCCGTCACTCCCTCGATCGGCCTTACGGCGCTTGTGTCGGCTCTTTTGCCGCTCCCGGGCCAAGACGCTGGGACGTTTCCTAGAGGACAGCGAGAAGTCGTCGTCGTAGTCGTCCTCAACCGAGTTGCTCTCACCCGACCCCCAGTCCGACCCCCAGAAATTTCTTGGAGTCCACTCCTCCCCATCGGACTCGTATCTGCCGGCAACTGAGGGCTTCCTCTGAGAAGAAATAATATTAAAATAATATTAATACATATATTGTGGTCTCGATGAAATTTTAATTTTTTTTCTATAAAAGTGACATGTAGGTGACTATAGCATTTCTAATATAATAAGAAAAGGTGTAAGTAGGTACTCGAAAAAATTGTCATTGCATGAAATAAAGAAGAGTGAAATAAAGGGACAGCAGACAATCGCTAATCCCGAATTCTAAACTACCGAATATGTATCTAGTAAAAGTGAGGTTTTCTGGAATTCTGCCAACTTAACGTTTTCTGTTGCCTCGGTGAAACGAGGGATTTATGAGCCTTTAAAAAGCCTCCTGTGCGCACATTTTGGATTTCAGGGAGTAGAGTTGAAAGGGGCATAAGCCATCAAGTGAAAACATTATGGGAAAATCATCAATGTAGCGGCCCTCTGAGAATAAATCGTCTCATCAGTTGTCACGTATCATCGAAGTCAAGTTCAATAAGTTAAGGATAAGGTAGTTTGAGGTTATTAAGGGATGACTTAGCTCCATTAGATCGGATCTGATACAAAATGTGCCTGGTGTTTGGATCAGAAGGGGTGCGAAACTTAACAAGAAGACAGATCACCCAGCTTGCGAGTTGAAGGTCCCAGCAGGTCCCAGCGCTGCATTCTCGGAAGAAAGCAGTTGAAGAAGCGGTCCCCGGTAGATTCTATTGACTCTTGGTAAACTTTCATGAGAGACTTCTTATTGATGAGCAGAAATTCGAAGATTTGGATAATCATTTGCATGAGCCGTCGTGAAAAAACGTTAAATCGGACAGAAAAATCTTGTGTGGGAAAAATTTTCACGACCATAAATGCGGAAACACTAAATACGGATTATTTTTACATTGTGCTAGTAGGGAATGAATCGGGACCCCAGAAAGTAAACGTTAAATGTTGAAAAACGTAAAATGTGAAGACGTTAAATCCGGATCCGACTGTATTACTAATACCACTTCTTTTTTACATAGCTCAACCCGGGTTTCGATGAATAGCATTGAATAGCATGAGCAGACCGATTTAACAATCAGTCTGCTCAGAGTGGCATAAGGTTTAAAACAATGCGGATTTTGCCCTTGGGTAAATGACGAGCCATTTTCAGAGAAAGTGCATCGAGGTCCGTCACTGTGCACCACTGCTTCCTGAGTTGAGCTCAAATTCAATAAATATCAAAGTGTCAAAAAAAAAAAGATATTCAACATTAACATAATTCAGGGTAACGGACTAAGACTCCACGGTCACACAAGCATTAACGAGGATGACATCTGCACGTACCCTATCTACTACTCCTATCTAGTACGTACTCCACATCTATCCAATTGGTCCATCTGATCCTTACACTTTAACACTGGTTTCGTGCAAACTCTCCCCATCATTAGTCCGGATAAAGGAAAATATAATATTTTCGTAGTACTGGCAAATCTGGCAAAGGGTTATACATGTACAGCTTAAAATTGTATGTGTGTGTGGAATAAATATTATTGTAATAATTGCATCGACAGGATGAATCTGGCCCCAGCGCTCCCGACTCCGTTAAGCAGCGAATTTGGCGAGAATGCTGAAGTTGGAAGAAGGATTGATATGGGCATGAAGCAGTTGGAATCGGTGAGTACCAATTGGTCTTGATGTGTGATTCATAGTAGAGCAAAGCAAAAACTGAGTACTCTGCCACAAATAATTGTTTACTAGTCTCAATGGCTTAGTGCCACTATTAGGGCTGTGCCAGACTCTTTGACTACCCGAGAGTCTCGGCGGTCGAGAGGAGAATTTCATTTCTTGGCATTGTCGGGACGAGACTCTCAGCATGGCGAGAGTCTTGTCTTGGTCGAGAGTCTTGACAAGAGTCGAGAAGTCTCGCCCCCTCGAGATTTTTCGAGATCCCCGAATAAATTAAAACTATTTCTATTTTAGACATTGAAAATAATTAAAAAAAAGATTATGTTAAGGCATCCTATATATTAATAATAAAACGTTATTGTACTTTTCCACACGATTTAATTAATACGACCGGTTTCGTCGCAGAGGCGACATCATCAGGTACAGAATCCGTTGAATAGCAACCAGATAAACAAGAACAAAGTAACTGTTATTTTAACGGATTCTGTACCTGATGATGATGTCGCCTCTGCTACGAAACCGGTCGTATTAATTAAATCGTGTGGAAAAGTACAATAACGTTTTGTTATTGAGAATGGATTTTCACAAAGTAAAGCCAGAAACAATCAAACAAAAACTAAAAATATTTATAATATAAGATTGACATTGACAACTTAAGCATATTTTATTATTTAATTAACCAAAATTGACAGGTAACCATGGACCTTATTTACCATGAATAAACATTGCTAAAAGATATGTAAAATTCTGTGGAATTAGACTGTGATCTCTTCTTTTTAGTTAATTTAAAAGTGAATGTTTTTTTTTTATATTACTATAATAAGAAACATTGATATAACCCTTTAGCATGCATCAAAATTATATGCTCAATTTCATTTCAAGCCTTGATAGTGGTTTGTAAATAAGCGGAAACGTTGGCGAAATTCACATTTCAATTTAAACACCTACACTCCAAGATTCAAATTTTATATTAAATGATGAGGTCAGGAAAAGGAAATAATTTTTTTTCCAAATCCCTCGTCGGGAACTCTATTAGCATCGTGCACACTCCTTAAAAAAATGGACGCAGAGGGCAGATTCATTAAATAAAATATTTTTACAAAGTGAATATATCCATAAAAGTCGTAAGGAATACCTTAGTAAACTTTATCATCGACTGAATGCGGTATTCATGGGAAATTCTCACCTTGCCCGGGAGTCTCGACCGGTGTCGAGAAATCTCGAAGGGGCAAGACTTCTCGACTTTCGTCAAGACTCTCGATCCAGGCGAGACTCTCGCCACGCCGAGACTCTCGCCACGCCGAGAGTCTAGTCCCCAACAATGCCGAGATATGAAATTCTCGTCTCGATTGCGGAGACGAGAGACTCGAACAGCACTGATTGTCACTCATTCATTTTATGATTTGTTGAGTTGAATGTTCACAAGTGGGGTGTGGCCACTCAGTCCAGCTAATAATTAAGCTAATAAATGAATCACTCGACAGATTTTATCATCACCATTACATAATGTAATAGCTTAGCCATGTGGGCCTTAATTTTCTCTTCAATAAAAATGGTTCAATCTTCAAGGTTCAAATTTTGTGTTTAATATCAAACTCAGGAAAAGGAAATAGTTGAACCAATTGGTCGTGACGTGTGATACATTGTAGAGCAAAGCAAGTACAGAGTAAAATCTGATGCTTTCCCAGGAAATATACTCTAAATGTATTATTTATTATATTTGTTCCATCATCCGGGCTATTAGCCCTCATGATGGAACCTGACTCGTGTTCCGAAACTTCGGCAGAATGGAGGGAGACCACCCGGCTGGAAGCCGTAATAGCCATTTTCAAAAACGGAGTAGTCTACCACAAATAATTGTTTACTGGTCTCAATGGCTGAACGCCACTATTAACACCCGCTGAAGAATGTCTGAAGGGAAGCTATACCGGGTAGATTCATGTTATTTCACTATTGATAAAATTTCATGGGAATAATCTTTTTTATTGTGTAAACATTATAACCCTTTCCACCCAACCCCACACTGTTGTGTGGGTTTGTTTAAAAATTTCCTCACCTAAATAGGGTAGTTTCCTTCATTGAAGAAAATGAAAGGCATTGATTGCTATTTGTTACCCACCATTAGTGTATTCATAATATACAAATTATTTGGTTTTTAAATTCCAGTTTAGACGAATGTTAGTGGTCAATTTTAACCTCATTTGAAAAAGGCCAGATTGGTGGTCATGCTATGCCACTCCACGTGATGTCACAGGGATCTAAGTAGTTTCTATGCAGGTAGATATGAGTTTTACATCGTCTGAGATTACCAATGCATGCATGAGGCACAGAGCTCAGGGAAACATGTCTTAATAATCACCTATTAAAATTACTTAAGCTTGGAAAATTTCCTTTGTTTGACTAGGTATTAATAATCCTTATTTAAGCCATTCGCTACTTGCTAGCAGGGCACTCAACTACCTGCTAGCAGCCTGCATTGCAGTGAATCACATGCCCTCGCCCCAAGGTCACCTCACATGGTGACAGCGGGAACCAGAATGACGTCACACAGGGTTTTCCCAGCATTCATGCTTAGCAGTTGCATTTTTGCGCTCCTGAATATTTTCAGTTTTCATTTAATGGTGAAAAATAGATATCGTCATTTAAAAATCTAAAAGCTTGAAATGTGCACTCCAGGAGTAATAATCTATCAATTTAAGCAATAAAAAAATAATAGGGAACCACCCTATTCAGATTACCTAAGTGCGTCAAACTGGACTGTAAAGACCATGTGAAGTACAAGCAAGTTCTGGTCTACGCTCCTCTCTTTTTTCAGTTTCGCTCAGTGACCTACAGATGGTAGCAAGATCATGTAAACATCAGTATTTTGCTGCGGCAGTTGCAAGATTAGTTACATTGTTAGCTTAAAAAAAAAATCTGAACACAAGAAAAATCTTAATTTTGAAATATCCCAGGTCCTTTATGTTCTGGATTATCTATGGTATGGTATTTGGAAGGAGGTAACGAACTGCTGGGGTCATTTGCGCCATGAGGTGAGGGTAGGGGGGATAGAAACCCTGTGTTGGCATTATCCAGATTGTAACGATAGGCGATAAGGGGGGCAGGGCTTAACACATTCAGTGCACTTAATGCATTCATTCTCTCCCACCTGTCCTTGGATCTCGATACGCAGTTTCAGGCATGAATTTGTATTACAGTGGAACCTCGATTTATTGTTTTTCAGGGGGATGGATGAAAAAAACGATGAATGCGGGAATGTTTGTCTGGGTTGCCTATGTCCCAGGAAAAGCTGGATTTGGAGCGCCCACTAGAGGGTTAAAAGCAACAATTACACCAAATGTGTCTTGTGCTCGCCGCTTCCCAAAATCTTCCGTAGCCCATCCTATATAATAACAAGATGCCCACCAACAAATGTAATTTCTTCAAAAAAAAGCCACTGTTTTAGCCCCCCGTTAACCTTTCGGTATGTTTTTGAGGAGAGTAGAAAGTGGAGCCTTCACTTATCCGCGTTGAAAATGACACTGCTTAAATACCTAAACGCCATTATGATGATAAAAAAATAGTCTCATGTCTATGCTTGTCGCAATAAAAAGTTGTCGCCGTATGATTACGATGAAGACAACAAAATATACCGCCATCACGAGGCCTCGTACCCTGGTCCCCCGAGTGGTAGCCGTAAATGCTACCCACTTCCCCACCTGACCCGCCAGTTGAATGGTGTGATATCATGGAACTATAGGCGGCTTGTGAAAAGTACCGCATTAAATTAATTAATCACAGCCAAACTAAGGCCCATTCAACGGAACCACTACTAGTTCTAGGATGTGTTCACCATTCCGAAGGCCAAAAAAAAATGCAGCATTGAAAAAGGCGGAGCAAGTTTCGTGGTCTCCCCTTGTAAGTGTAAGACTTTAAATTAGGAACGTAAGATAATGCAGGAATTAGAGATGGGTAAATACATATAAGCAATACAGAAGTTGACCGATGCCACAGGTATGGCGGTAAACCCAGAAAGGAGGGAGCACAACTACTCTCGGAGTCTGTGATAATGCGGAGTCCTCACTGGGAGGGGTCGTAAAAGGTTGGAGCTGAGAGTGTGATTATCTGCGAGATCCTTCCTAATGAATGTCCTGCAAAAAAGCTCCGTACCACGATAAAGAAGAGTCTCTTGGGGCTCAGTACAGCAGTCATGCTAAGACGAAAACTCCGCCATCTCGAAAGGGTTAAGAAACAAAGCTCCAGTGTTGATCCCATGGATACTGGAACCGCTTAGTATAGGAATTAGAGATGGGTTGGTACTTGGTACTGCGGGTTCTTGGCCTGTGGAACCGTTATCGAGAACTGGTCGCTTAAAGTCAGTACTTGGGAACCGGCTCGGAACGGTGGTGAGGATTTGAAATTGGCACCCAAAGCCGATATGGTCTGCAACGTATTCAAGGCCAAAAAGAGATTAAAAAACGCTTATAATACTTTTTGATTGCATGGCTTCCATGTTATTTTTCTTTTGAGAGTCGCTCGCTAACTTGCACATTTAAGTGTTTATCAGTTTGTCGCTCTTGCTAACATTGTAACATTTCTGTAGCCATGGCCACCCTTTAAACAAGCTGACTTTTTGCTACGTTTTGCTGCCATGGCAAGGCGCGTTCTTTCAAATTACCATCGGACTTCATGGACGTCTTCAAACGAGTCAAATCACGCCTTTGACGGCACTTCGCCCATTTGGCCCAGCAGTGTGCCGTGAAATGCTACATTGAGTCCGCTTTAAGGCAAAACGCTTTTCCGGTGGAAGCCATTCTCATGAAATTCAGGTGGCTTTCAGACCAGACGACCAGAGACGACTCTCTACAATGCCGTGTGCCGTGCCATGAATGGCGACCGGCGGAAAATCGTTTCGTCTGAAAGTGGTCTCACATTTGAATCATAATGTAATTCGTTGATGCACGAAAAAGATGCATTCCTGCGAAAGATCCACAGAGAAAACATCATTCGCCTTGACCGGGATTCGAACCCGGATTGTGCTTTAGCCTGTTAAGCTACCGAGGCGTCATTCTTCCCTGTGGATATTTTTTGGACACTCGACCGGAAATCGGGGGATCCGGGTTCAAATCCCGCTTAAGGCGAATGATTTTTTTCTCTGTGGATCTTTCACACGATTGTGCATTGCGGGTGACTCCCGTAAAAGTTATCACCGCGGCTAGTACCGGTATACTTTAAACAAGATGCATTCCGTTAGCTTGTTCGTAAGTTGATAAACCTATACAAGGCATCGAACACTTTGGTTGTCCAGCAGAATGCAACACTGCCTCACAATTTTGCGTTAGCTTATGGCTGCCCAGTTTATCCATGGTATTGCTCTACCCGGCATGTTGAGCAGTTTATTGTTGAGGTTATAAGAACTGTGACAGTGGAGCATGCAAATAAGTTGTCAATTGCAGTTACTATTTAACCTACGTTGCAGAATACAGAATATATTTTGAACTGACTCGCAAGTTACAACAAATTAACGGATGATGTTGTCAGAAGTTGGAGGAGTTTCCCTATTGATCAAGATGCTATGCAGTATGTAAACTGCGCTCCAAGCATATTTTTTCAGGACTGCAGGCAATATTTCAGTTTATTAACAATAGATTAGACCCGAATGGGGTTAAAATGATGAATTTTTAAAATAAAAACCTGGAGAAAGAACCGGTGGCTGCCTGATGCAATGTGACATATTGGTCGATCATGTGTTCTTTAACAATGTGTTATTTAAAATGTTTTGCTTGGCAAATAAAATTACGGAGTAGATTTAAGGATTTTTTAACAGAGCTCTCATGTTAATTTACGTATTTAGTGAAATTATTTTCATTCACTTATTGTGGTTGTATGTTTAAATTTGCCATTAATTCTGATAGTAAGGAGAGTTCATGCTTGGAACGGAGTATCGAGAACTGAGAACCGATTGGGGAGAACCGGACCGGTATTGAGAACCGAAAAAATTTAAGAACAGACTCATCCTCAACAGAAATATAATATTATTTGGAAGCGTTGAAGTAATTTTTGGGTTTTTTAAATTTCTCATGTATCGTAGTAATCAGGTGAGATTAAAATTTTGTCAAATTTCCCTGCAAGACATAGAATTACAGTCTGGCCTCCGAGAGTTGTCTGGTGACGTGTAGAACAGGGAATCGCAACAACAACAGACAACCGCAACAAGAACGACAACTGCAACGTTAGTAAACTCTCCATTAGGGTGGGCCGAAAATAGGTTTTTTTCCCTCATCAAATTTGCCCTATGTGGGCAAGTTGCGAAATGATGTAAGGATCTTGCACATAATATCTTTTTCAAATTGGACTATATTAACCACTGCCGTCCGTGCCCTAAAGTTAAAAATTTTGCAAAAAATCAGGCTGATTTCAGAATCAAACTGCTATGGAGACGAATTTTATGAAAATGTGTAATAGTGGATAATATCAAAGGGTGAATACATGTTTTTATAGTTAATAAAAATGAAACTTGAAGTTTATTTGACAAAATCTATGGTTCAAAGAATGTCTATTAGAGGCAGCCATCGAAACATTGGCCTACTATGTAGGCCTCTGTGGCGGAGGGGATAAGTCCACGCCGACCATACCGAAGATCACGGGTTCGAGTCATGCCCGGATAGGTTGCCCCGTCTAGGACATGGGTGTACGAGTGATCTTCTGTTGTTTATTATTTGAGCTCCCGATGTAAAGGCCTCCTTGTGCTGTTTTCGGGAGTAATTGAGATAAATAAATAAAAATTAACTCTTTTACTGGCAGCTCATTTGAGGTGAGATATTCGAAGACTGCCGAGGATATTTTCCGGAATTCGCAACATTTCAGATTTAAAAAATTTCAGCTATTTAATACATGCAGATTTTTTCCCAATTCTTAAGATATATACAGTAGATTCCGGTTAATTGGTACTTATCGGGACTTTAGCACTTTGCCCCAATCAAGCGGCTGCCCCAATTACGAAAACCATCCTGTGGATGGGCATAAAAAAAACGTTGAAATGATAGAAAGAAGACTAAAGAATGTTTATAATGCAACATAAGTTCATTAAACTATTAATGTGACTAATAAGTCAGCGAGGTTAGTTAATTTATTATAATTTTTAAGAATTATAACAATTTAGTTATAAATATTTTTCACAGCCTCGGACCACGCGGAATGAATGTCTTTCACCAAGTCCTATTAAAGAAAAGTCCTATCCTCTTGCGGATGGAACAAACAAGAGCTTTCAAAATAGGGCATGAATAGGAACATTTGTGGAAAATAAGAGCAAATCAAAGGAGTAAAATATAAAAAATAGTAATCTGAAAACAAAAAATTTCAATTTCGTCGCGAGTATAGAGTCTATGTCGCCGACTCATGGTCCAATAAAGGGGCATGCTGTACCAATTAAGCGGAGAATACTCTGGGATATTCCTCTATTGGGTTCTGCTCTTCAAGATCTGCCCCTTTTAAGTGGCTGCCCCAAGTGGACCCATTAAACGGAATCTACTGTATTTATATCTTCTAACCATAGATAGAGTATGGGGGTTTGCATAAATTGCAGCCATTGAAAAGGCCACAATCATGAAAGAAGAGTGAAATTAGTTGGCCCCCAGTGGCAGTTATCGCTCAAACAGTGAATGCCGACATATCTACAAAATACCCTGCAAGCCGCCTAAAAGGCGTGTGGCAGGGGGTGTTAGGACAACAGCTGGTTACAGCTAAATAAAAAAAAAGTGCTCAAACGAGGTTGGGACTAGCGTTTATTAAAGTCCTTCATTGTTCGGGGGAAAAACGAATTCGCATATCTATCCGTTCGGCAAAACATCTCTCTTAATTTATCGCTTCTATCGGACCTGGAAATATGGTGTGGCTCTAATATTTTGTTCTCTGCATCTCTCTTAAAGATATCCATTCTCAATTGTTCAAGCAATCTAAGCCTAGCGCGCAGCCTCCGAGTCTCCAATGGCTCCCAACCTAATTCGCTTAACATCTGGGTAACACTGTACGCCCGTAACAGTTTTTGACGAAACGTGCAGCCTTCCTTTGTATTTTATTCAGTTTGCGGATTAAGTCTTTCTGCACCGGATCACATACGCTCGCTGCATATTCAAGGTGCGGTCGGACGAGAGTGAAATAGCACCTTTCTTTAACTTTCTCATCCGAAAATCTTCCCACAATACGCTTGACAAATCCTAATTTCTTCAGGGCTATGCCGCAAATATTCTTTATATGTGTTCCTCATGTGAGGTTCGAGGTTATCGTAATTCCCAGGTACTTCACTTCGTCTGTTGCCTTTATGTTAATACCATCCACTGCATAAAAAAGATTAGAGTTGGACGAATTTCGCAAGAAATGTATCAAACAGTATCGACCCGTTGGCAGTGAAAGGTTTAAACTCACTCGGCTGGAAACCCAAAGAAGACCTCACCAGCATCATACGCCGGGAAAAAACAAGATCATGATTCTCTAATGTCTTCTGCAGATAATCAGGGAGCAAATAGTGGTTCGTGGGGTTGAGACGGTGACGGAGCCGCTGCTGAAGGCAGAGGGTGGCAGCTCGGAGGAGGGGAACCGCTGGACGGAGTCTGGCGAGAGGCAATCGCTTCCCATGAAGTACGACTCCTACTCTGCTGGGTACAACGGCTACCTCAACAGACAGGACAAAAAGGGCAAGTGCAGTTCCTTCTTTCTCAGAGGTTACTCGTGGAAAATGACGATGACCCTCAGTATATTAATCGGTTGTCTTAAAAAATCATAAAAATTGTGCTGCATTTTCTTACCATTATTCCCAGCAACAGCCATACACATTCATGCTCGGAATGAACCCATATCGATGAATATATTGATTGATATGATGATTAATAAGGCACTAAACCCGTTCACGCCTAATGGTACCAAATGGTATCAGCTGGTAGTGCAGTGTTAAATGTAACTTTCTTATTTTTTATCGTAATTTATTTGGGTTTTTGAGAGTTTTAAATTGCTGAGAACATTTCAAATGATATTTTCTGAAAATTTTGGTATTTTAAAACTGTATTTAACGCATTTAGAGCAGTTTGAAATTTGAGAATTATCAACTAGCCCAAAAAATAAACAGAATTTTTTAGAGCAAGCATTTTTTTATTTTATTTAGTTACACCCTATGTATTGCTAATGCAAAGGTTTTATTATGTAATTATGATTTTTGTAGCCTGTATATCTAGTATAAAGTATGATTATTTGATATGAGCCTTATATCTGGGATTTTATGATGCACAATATGTTGGTGGTACCATATGGTACCGCTAGGTGTAACTCTTAGGGGTGAAAGAATAAATTTTGCACCTAATGACTTTGAATTTGGCACTAATGAGTTTCATTGACATTTAGGTAAACGATTGCCACAAAACTTGCAAAAACTTTTTAATTCAGGCGTTAGCGGGTTAAAGATTATTATAAGGAGATTTTTATATTCCACAGTTGAAATTCTCTTAAAAAAAATTGTTCAATGTAGCCTGCTTTCTATTTCTTAAACAGAGATAGAGTACAGAAAGAGGTAGGATGCCATACACGCCACCATTCACCGTGACGCCATGCACACATGACAAGATCACAACCTCTCAACTACATTAAACCACTACCTTATCAACCCCTGTCTGAGCCGTCACATTATATTCATAATCAGCGGTTATTTCTGTAAATCAAGTGACTTAAAGGTACCCTAGGAGCACTAAAAATGATATAAGTCTAAAATCTGACTATTTAGAGTCTAAGTGTGACATGACCTTTTATGTATACCAAGATTACATATGATAATTACTAAGATTCTCCGCAGGCATACATGTTTACCTTATTTGTTCCGGTTGAATAACCAACTAAAAATGTTTCCAAACGTCAGAAATAATGCAAATTTGAATATTTACAAAATAGGAAGACCCCAAAGAGCCTAAGCTACCATGATCAGTAATAGGAAATTATGATCAGTATCATTGATTTTTTTTCAACTACAATTTATGCCTGAAATTCTCGTAGGATCACCTTCCTGAACTCTTTTCACGTTTAAAATCAAGAAAATTAGTGCTAAACTGCCAAATTAAAACCATGTGAACGAAAATAACAATTTCTTCATAGATTTCCCAGAAGCAACTGCTAAAAAAGTCATCCTCCTCCCGTGATCTGTCGTATATGTTTTAATAGGACAAGTTTAGTTGGGACATTTCTTCTTTCTCAGAGATTACTCATAGAAAATGATGTGAATACCAATAGAAAAAATCATAAAAATTGTGCCACATTTTCTATACCATCAATTCCGGCAACAGCCGTACCCATTTGTGCTTGAAATGAACCCATATCAATGAATATGTTGATAGATACATCGATATTAATGTGATGATTAATAAGCATTTAAAGATCATTATAAGCAAATTTGTGAATTCTACAGTTGAAAGTCTCTTTATAAAATTGTTCAATGTAGCCTGCTTTCTATTTCTTAAACCGAGATAGAGTATCTTTGCGTTAAGTTTAGCATGGCAATCCAAAGCATCGTCTGCTCCCGCAATACATGTCAAGTAACGACGTGCGTGCTCTTCGCGTTGAGAAATGCATTTGGATGCATTGGGGTCTTAGAAAGAGAGATGTGGGGTGAATGTAAGAAGGTCAATTGGGAATGAGAATAACTTAGTAACTAATGAATTTGAAGGTTTACACGCTCTGAAAACACTTGGAAACGACTTGCAGGTTGCTTCATGGCCAGCAATTGTGCATGCTACCCAGGAAAGCACTACTATTTCAAGCGTACCTACCGAATAGTTTTACCTGCATTTCACTTGGATGGTACCGGGACCGCAAGAAATCGTCGTCCAAATGAGTAATGTACTAACCAAGTTCCACTGTATAACAAAAGTCTCACAAAAAACATTTTCAGTGGAAAATATCAAAATAAGAGAATGATCACGTCAATGCACTGATTAAGTACTTAGAAAATTGGCTTCCTCGGTTGTGCATTGGCATAATGATTGACAAATCAATGCCTTGCATGATTTTTTTTCAGTACGGCGCTTATAAATTGTTTGAATAGTTTTCATTAAAGTGAGGAAGGAAGTGATGCAAAACAACTTCGCCTCTCGTCTGGATTTATGCTTACGTTTATCGGATAGAAATTTCTCTGTCCCTGCACCAATCCTGTTCCCGTGTAAGTGTTCACAATAGTTATATTGGCTGTTATTTGTTCCACCTCAGGTAAAGAGACTATTCGCTATAGCGAGTGTTTATTTGAGCACCGTGGGGTCTCATTTTATCGAGGTTGCACTCTATGTATTAACAAAGTTTATTTCCATTTTACTCTTAACCGGTGATTTTACTCTTAGCGTCTGAGAGACCGCTGTGTTTCTAAAATTGTGAATATTTCCAAAATTAAGATTTCAAAATATCTATAATTCTCGTTAGCTTCATATTTTTGCATAACAAGGACATCCCACTCTTAAAATTTAACGTTCCTTTTATTAATTTCTGTAAATTTGCAATTGAACTCGATTAGCGGTCTGTGAGACCGCACGTCACTTACTAAGAATGCATCGAGAGAAGGAATAAGCAGGATATATTTCATGGCCACTTACTACTTCGCCTTCCAACTTTAACATTTAAGGCCTTTTTTGAATCTGGCAAAAATATTGATACATAAATATAATATTATAACTCGAGTGTTTTTGGCATCATTTTATTTTATCCTGCTTCAGATCGCAATTTTTTATGACAAATTGGTTCTTATTGGGAGTGTAAACATTTTAATAAAAGTTTTAAAATAGTTAAGCATTCAAATAAAAATTAAACAAAACAATAAAAATGGCGTAGCAATATTTTGTGAATTTTTGATCTATTGCGGTCTCCCAGACCGCACGTCACTGGTAGTGTAACAAGAATTGCACGTCACTGGCTAAGGGTTAATATCCCAATTGCAAATCAATCCAAAGAACAAATATCAAGTAATGAATCTGTCTAGAATAGCCATAATTTTTGGATATTACCAAAGGCTCGGGAAGGGTAGGAGCCGCTGGTGACAGCATGGGTGGATAGCGATGCGCTTTGGTGGCACGGGCACTTTGACTCCCACTGATGGCTGCATTGTGACTCACCACTGACGAAAGATGAGAGACCAGTCTCGTCTGATGATTAAGTGCTTAAGTCAGTAACTTATTGCCAATAGCATATCCACCAAGCTGTTATATAGGGAAGGCATCAAACCTATCTCCTTACTTCCAGTTCTCTCTTCTGTTTGTGAAAGAATAATCTTATATCGACTACTTCTTCACCTCCCCTCATCTCTCTGTCAATCAACATGGTATTCTTCCGGGCCGCTCATGCATGACCAACTTATCCGTTTTTCAGCATAATGCCATAAACTCAATTAATAATAAATCACAGTTAGACACCATTTTCCTGGATTTTTCCAAAGCTATTGACTCTATCAATCCTCCTCCTCTTCCCCCACAAATTAGTTGAACTATTTAATGTTTCTGGTAGTCTCAAAAGTCTCCTGACTAGCTTCCTTAGCAACTGAACTCAAAGGGTTATTCTTTCTTGTTTATCTTCTCCTTGGTCTCCTCTGACATCTGGGGTTCCTCTGGGGAGTGTCCTTGGTCCTTACCTGTTTAACTTGTACATTGATGATCTTGCCTCTCTGCTACCTTCTTCCCCAGCTCAAACTCTCCTTTATTCTGAGCCTAAGTCAATAACTTGACGATAGCATCTCCACTGTGCCATTATAAATTGGAAGGAGAAACAAGGATGTTTTCAACAAAGAGGAAGGTGTAGTCGTTTTTAAAAGTGACAGGTACAAATCCCGAGAGATACTTAGCCTGAGAGGTCACACAACGACATACATATAATATGCATAGAGCATGAAGGTTTTCAGGGTTACTACCGCGTAGATTCACCTCTGCAGACGACAGTTTCGTCAGCATTGCAGCAGGCTTATTCAGGTCAATGAAGTGGAGATAGCCGGTCTCTTATACACCCCGTCGGAGGCCGGTGTTTTCTCATTGGCTGGTTCAGGAGGCCCGGGTGGCTTCTCATTGGTCCGCATCTCCCGGCTCCTGTCTCTCCTGGCTTACTCTTGAGGACTCATCCCCATGTGTTAGGGATGTGCTGGTATCCGTCCTTCCTATTGAGGTTATTCGGTGTCTTCATTATCCCTATAGCTTCCCTAATGATCCGAGGGAACTGTCGTCTGCAGAGATGAATCCATGCGGTAGTAACCCCAATAACCTCCACGCTCTATACTGACCACACCGCGAAAGTCTACACAAAAATATTTATGCATATTTTGGGAGATAGAAATCTTCCATTTCTGCAGTCCACCATCTCCAAAAGGGTTGAGTCGTTGTGAATGGGGTTGTAGCCACTAGTTGAATTCAGAGGATTGAAGTTTGTGTCTTTCCACAGATGTTCACAATGTTCGCATAGTGGTCACCTTCTGCACTTTCATCATCACGGTGCTGATGGTCTACGGTGCCGTGAGGAATAAGCCGTCGTACCTCATGCCGTACTTCTGTCTCCAAGTATTTGACTTCTGCATTGCATGGTAAGTGAAGAGTGTATGTTGCTTTCAGTCAAGCCTGTTTCATGTCTCAATGTTCCTTATTTTCCTACAGCAGTTGTGTAAAAACCTCTCATACTTGATTTTAGGTCTACGATTGATGGAACAAAATAAAAATTGATGTGTCGATCGTATTTCAAGGCCAGTCACGCGCATACACTGTCCACACATTTATTATCGACTTGTGTGAATGTGAATTTGAAATGTTCATGACCTCGATGGTTCGTTTCCTCTTCTTGGGATCAGCGTTCCCCGAAACGCATGTGCTACATCTATCCTACTGTGTGTGTGATTGTGACCATCTTTAATTCCATTTCTTCTTCTGTCCGCATTGAATTCTTCGTTCGTGGCGGGACCTACGCCCAGAGCCATCTCTTGGCCAAATCATAGAGCTAGACCTCGGGGGATTTGGTTGTATAAACCCCCGCCGAAAACACTGGAGATTAGATTAGCCTGGATAGCTCGGTGGTCTGAGCATCTGCCCGGAAAGCAGAAGGTCCGTGGTTCGATTCCCGGTTCAGGTGAACTTTTTTCCATGTGTTTTCGGCCTTCATTCCATCTCCACGCCACAGTGTGTCATCGTCCTGCATTTATGTTTCTATCTCTTTGTTTCAATTTCTATTATATGTTGTTATGATTGTATTATCTGCACACATATATTCGAAGCGCAATTATTGGTCCTTGTGCCATGACGACGCACAGACCTTAAGGCTGTGATTGGGAGACCTTTGACCAAAGTGATCATTAACCCTGGCGAGAAATCAAACGCCTCTTCACTTCCCTGCCTGCCTTCCATTTTCCCACTCACAACCTTTAGCCAGACCTGAATTTTGCTAACGATAGGCGACGTCATGAGAGCACTATCGTTGCTGCGTTTGTATTCCTGGCGTTTATTGCGTTTGATATATACAGTCGGATCCGGATTTAACGTCTTCGCATTTAACGTTTTTCCGCATTTAGCGTTTATTTTTTAGGGTCCCTATTCATTCCCTATTAGGGCAATGTAAAAATTATCCGTATTTAGTGTTTCCGCATTTATGGTCGTAAAAATTTTTCCCGCACAAGATGTTTTTGCCCGATTTAACGTTTTTTCATGACGACTCATGCAAATGATTATCCAAATCTTCGAATTTCTGCTCATCAACAAGAAGAGTCTCATGAAAGTTTACCAAGAGTCAATAGAATCTACTGGGGAACGCTTCTTCAACTGCTTTCTTCCGCGAATGCAGCGCTGGGTCGACCTTCAACTCGCAAGCTAGGTGATTTGTCTTCTCGTAATGTTTCGCTCTCCTTCTGATCCAAACACCAGACACTTTTTGTATCAGATCCAATCTAATGGAGCAAATTCATCCCTTAATAACCTCTAACTACCTTATCCTTCACTTCGTGAACTTCGATGATACGTGACGTCTGATGACACGAGTTATACTCCGAGGGCCGCTACAATGATGGTTTCCTCGAAATGTTTTCAATTGACGGCTTATGCCCCTTTAAACTCTACTCTCTACGGGTAGTCCATTTTTAGCCCAATATTTTTCCAGTCGGCTACTTTCTCTTTTCAAAAGAGGCCCAATATCATTTGCGCAGTTCACCAGAAGATTCTTTTTATAATCCATTCCAAGGTCAGTTTCCACGGAGGAACAGCGAAAGAACCGAGGAAGTGTTTCCTCTGTCATGATCGTGAGTAAAAGCATTCTTTCCTAACGGAACAACATTATTTTACATCGTAATTTAGATATCCCGGAGCCCATGGGCTATATGCATATACCGACATGCGGCTGGTTGATATCGCTGCCGATTCAAAGATATTTATCTGGTGCTAATTAATGTCAAAAGAGAATGACAATCGGAGTTTTGACGAACTTTCACGGTCCATGACTCTAAATAAATCGCTCATGCTGGAAAAAAATCACCGCATAATCAAGGTAAAATAGATGAGTGCATAAAAATACGAAAATCCAGCAGGAATCCCTTGGTGGTTGACTTCGACATCATAACTTGCCAAACTCCGGAGGCACTGAAAATTTTTCAGATGAAATCCAGTTCTATTGAAGATTAAAACTTTTCACTTAACAGAGTTTAGCTAATCGTTATTCAAGATCCAACCAAATTTTATTAAAAGCTGCCGAGAAACGGTGAGTCGGAGTCAAGGTGATCAGCGCGCCGCGTACCTAAGCAACTTCTCCCGGCTCCATTCGTACTGTATGAGGCCGCGGATATGACAACGAATCTGGTGTTATCATCGAGTTGAATCACCATCGACTTGTACACATACTAGAAAAAAGATTCTCCATTTTTGGATGACCTCGAAATCCAAAATGTGCACACAGGAGGCTCATAAATCGCTCGTTTTGCCGAGGCAACAGAAAACGTTAAATTGGCAAAATTCCAGTAAATCTCCCTTTTCGTAGATATTCGGTAGTTTAGAATTCGGGATTAGCGATCTTCTGCTGTCCCTTTATTTCACTCATCTTCATTGATGCTATGACAATTTTTTCGAGTACCTATTTACGCCTTTTTTATTATATTAGAAATGCTATAGTCACCTACATGTCACTTTTACAGAAAAAATTTTAAATTTTCTTCGGGGCCTCTGAAATATTCGTAAAATGGAATCACTAATGTCCATAATAATAATCTGTGTGGGAATGCTTTTAAGTTGATGAATATTATAATTTTCTTAAAATATTTCATTGAAACAATTGTCATCTTCTCATTACTTATTTTTACTACCCATTTTTTTAGCTGATTCCTGAAAAGTATTATCCAACCTTAATTCGGCAAATAATATTTAATCAATGAATTTGTTGCTGCATGCAGCAACTTTTAGTTACTTAAAATAATATTTTTTATTCATAAAAAGCCATTCCAATCATTACAGACCCTAAAAACTGAAAAAAATGGCAGGTCCTCATTTAGTGTTTTTCCGCATTTAGTGTTTTATATTTTGTCCCCCCTGAAAAACCTTGAATCAGGATTCTATTGTATTTAGTTAATGTGCGGTCTGTGTTTTTTATGTGATCAATATTTATTTCTAAAATGGCCCGTCAGCAGACCGTGAATTTGATACAATTTAGACCGTGAAAACCTGGAAAAAAAATGTGAATTTTATAATTTAGTTAGAGTGGGAACCAAGTTTTAAAACTGAGCATGGTACGGTAAACTCTCGTTATTACGAATTTCACAGGACCAAAACTCAAAGGTTTGTAATAACGAAGTTAGTATGATCGTTTCTTTTAGGTATTGTAGAAAAACATACCTTACCTAAATAGGGAAGTTTCCTTCATCAAAGAAAATGAAAGGCATTGATTGCTATTGTTACTCTCCGTTAGTGTATTCATGATATTCAAATTATTTGGTTTTTGAAATACCGGTTTAGACGAATGGCCACGGTCAATTTTATCCTCATTTGAAAAAGGCAAGATTGGCGCCCATGCGATTCCACTCCACGAGACGTCACAGGGACCTAGTTTCTATACAAGTAGATAGGAGTTGTACATCGTCTGAGATTACCAATGCATGCATGAGGCACTGAGCTCAGGGAAACATGTCTTAATAATCACCTATTAAAACTGGCTAAGGTTGGAAACTTTCCTTTGTTTGATAGGGGTGTCATTCCATGTCAGTTCATCCAGGCATGACACCCACCGACTCGGATTTTGATGAAACTTGCCAATTTTCGTCCTTCCATGTTGGAATAAAACAGTGTAAAATACAGTGGAACCCCGATTTATCGTTCCCGCATTCATCGTTTTCCCGCATTCATCGTTCGCCGCTCCTGGTCCCAAATTATGTTCCATAAAGACAATGTAATTTTTTCCCGCATCTATCGTTCCCCGAAGTATCGTTCTCCCGCATTTACCGTTTGAAGATCGCGGTCCCGGCGTATAATTTTCCCGCATCTATCGTTTGACGTAAATGAGACGAAGTGTTTACAACGTGTTATTTATGGCTAATAATGACAGACATAGTTTGAATCTTCCCCAGGAGATTGAAATGCGATAGGGAGAAGCAGAGTGCCGTGGGATGGTTACATTAGCGATTTCCCAAGATCCGGTAACCCCCTCCATTCAGCACTCGAGGCGATCGCCTCCCCCCCGGTTGAAGCTTTCTTCTTCTCCGAAATAAAAAAAAAAGGTCCCAGCTCAAGCAGGGATCGTATTACGACGACCTTAGCTTCGAAAGAAAATATAAAGTTACTCGAGAACAAAAGAAACCTTTTTCACGCCACCCCCTCCCTCGACCGCTGACTTTTTTTAGCCGACTCGCTTCAAAGGTGGAGGTCAACTGCTGCATGAATCACCTATTAGCCCAAAAGGTATTTAAAAATGAATTTCGGCAATTGGTATTATACTTTTATTATTTTGAGATATTAGTGATGTGCACGTAATTTAGTAAAGATTGATACCAAACACGACATATTTCTGACGTTATTTAAGCATTTTAAGCAAGGAAATATTTGGAATAATACGATGGTGATTTCTGGCGAATAACGATATCCTCGTAGCTGATAGTGAGCTTCACGGCAGTTGATGCAATTGTTTTTCGTCTGGTTACAATTTACGAGTTATGCTACAAGTCTCACTTGTCTGAGTTGTTAACGAAGCGATGTCTTCTCAGGATATTTTGTTTCTCTCTACTAGCAATCTGAATTCATCTGCTCATCTAGGGCTACGCTACTTATTGTTAGAAATGAGTGGGTAAGTTGCCTTCTCTATAGGATAAAAAATTTCATTGCGCAGTCATATGGTCATGCTTCACCCTCTGCAGTAAGCTCTGCCTACGCCGTATGGGATAGCAACCCAAATTAGTGCCGAACTTCACCTCGTACGAGTGGTTCCATACTTTCCGGGGTGGGTTGACTTAAAACTAACGAGTTTTTTCCGCGTGGGTTCAATGGAGTCCGGTTTCATTTTTATTAGTTTTATTCTTATTCGTCTTCGGACCGTGGCCCTTCCGAAGACACAGGTGAGAACTTTAAAAGATGGACTGAAAATAATTGATGATGGAGAAAAGAATCCGGGCTAGAAATACGTGAATATTGAAGAACGTCTCGGTATGTCCGGTAGCACATGGCGGCAGGGGTGGGGGTAGAGCGAGATCCCTGGTGAAAACAATTAGTGGGATGAAGCCGAGGATCAGGTGGGCGTGCCGCTGACGATTAACGCCACATTGCCTCAATCATATCAAAAATTAAATTGCTAGAAAGGAACATCTCAAATAATAAACTATTTTTGGCCTTCTTGATCCATTTCATAACCAATCACTGCGACGGCGAAATCAGTTGTTTGAGGCATAACACGCACATTTCTCTCGTAAATACGTGTACTTGAAATGGCATTTGATAGATAAGAATTTTTACATCAGACAGAAATTCATAATAGCCGTGAAAATTCCGAGTGGAGTGCAAACATTTTTTAGCAAGTCGGCTTTGTTCCTTTAGGATTTTAGAAAGAGAGATAAGTCGAATCAACAATATGACCTAAGTGTTTCGATAAAGTAATAATATTTCTGTAATCAACTGAAATCTCGTTTGAATCCATTAATGAATGTCATAATTTGCAAAAATCCAGCGTATCCTGTGACATAGGCAACCCGCACGAACATTCCCGCATTGATCGTTTTCCCGCATTCATCGTTCTTTTCATCCATCCCCCTGAAAAACGACAGATCGAGGTTCCACTGTATTTCTTGGCTATCTCTAATAGTTTTTTTTTCACGACCATTTGAAGTTTGGGTGAAACTGCAGTTTTTCAATGAATGCGGTCTCCAGAGGCACTTGTACCTCCAGAGGGAAATAATTTGTCTCAGCCATAGTTTTCATCCGATTCTTATGAAAATTTGCAGGTTTACTAAAGAAGTCATGGGGATTCCAAAAACTAATTGAAAACTGTCCTAAGGGAAATATTGGAAATTCTCTAAACTCATATGTTTCATAAGATTTTAGAAAATTTTGCGTCAAAAACATGGTTCTATAAACCACATCAAAACTGTGACTTTGGTGACTGTGCGGGGTAACTCAGTAATCCCAAATACCGTTGATTTTATTTGATTTTTTTATTTCGTCTCTTTGATGTTTTTTGTATTTGAGCTCAACCACTATATTATTAGTCTCTACTTAGGCCAACTGCTGTGTGGAGTTACTGAGTTACCCCACACAGCTCTTGGTGGGAAGAAAAAAAACCTTGTTTGCTATGAGAGTGCAGGAATAAAAGTTGTATTCAATAAATTTTATTCTAATACAGCAGACTCACTATTAGGCCCAGCGCACACGGTGTGACTGTTTTACAACTACCGTTGCAAACCAGTTGCGCGCGCAACTGTTTTGTGACCTCGACAATGTATTTGAGTGGGGAGGCGCACACTACGCGACTGGTTTTTGACGATCTCAAAACAGTCTGAAACCAGTCACATGCAACCGTGGGCCCGTGGTTGCAGTTGCGTTGCAGACTTCTGTTGCACGGGACCACGTGGTGTTTAGGTGGTATTTTGACGGCCGTGTAGTGTCGATCTCAAAATGAATGATCAAGAACTCAACATGAAGCTCGTTGGAGCAATACAGAAGCATGAAGTCCTGAACAAACACAAACTATCTAACGTCTTTGGTATTGATAATAGCTCACAGCGTCTTCTTCGCGTGACTCAGCGATAGTAAGCGCTGACGGCCGATGCAAGGGCTAAAAAAGCAACACGTACCGCACTAAATAAACACTCCACTGATTGTAAAATAGACGAAACTGATTTACAACAGCCCTTTGTCATTACTCGCGTGTGCGGACAGAAGTTTTGTTTTGGTTGCAAACTGGTTGCAGATGCAACTGATTCCCAACTGTGGTTACAAAATAGTCGCTCCGTGTGCGCTGGGTCTTATCCGGCTGCGTTGCATCAGTGTTGCGGATTATCCATGCGTGATTTTCACTCTCGCTCAATATTTTCCGCAATCTTTGTTAAAAAGGATGACGTAAATTACCGGATTTACTGCATTTGAATGTTTGGATGCACTGGGCTTATTATTTCTATTAGAATCACCACCGTAAAACGAAAGCAATCACATGCTAGCTGCATTCACTCCGTGCTCTTGTTGTCCAAGCCTCGCCGAGCGCGACCACACTCCTTGATCACGGATACACGTCCCGCATTAGTTGCAACCAGGGCAACTTGAGCAAGATGCGACTGCGTGGCGTGGTGCCTGAAAGTGTTGTTTCCGACATCGCGCTGTGGTTTTGAAGCACTCGTGCAAACCACTTTTCGGTATGCGTGTTCACGCAGCCGCAGATGCGTGGTTTTCGACGCCAGGCCTTACACGGAGCATTAATAATACGAGTAAAACCGTCAATTGAATGGTTTGCGGTGTAACTTCGTGAAATTGCCACATCTATATATATATATATATAAAAGAAAGTCTAAAATCGTGTTAGTTAGAACACTTATAACTCGAGAACGGCTGCACCGATTTCAATGATATTAGGTTCTTTTTTGGATTCGTCTCAGCCCCGGAAAACATATAGGCCATTAAAATAAGGTTAATTTCACATAAAAATTCATCTCTTTCTTAGGGATATGTTTTTAGGAGTTATAGTAACACAACAATTGATAAGTCGGTCAAAACTACAAATTAAATTGTTTTGTTTTCACCAATTTAGTAACTGAAATTGGTGACAATATAACATTTTAATTACTAAATATATTCAAAATATTGAAATTGCATTCAAAAAATTTAATTCGATCTAATAAATCTAATTGTAGGCCCAGCTCGAGTTGACACTTCACTACCGTGTTTGTAAACAAATCTCCAAGCAATTGTTGACAAGCGGGAATTTCCGTGTTCCTGTCGAGTAGTTTTGCTACGTAACGATGTAATTTTCCTTTCCCACTCCCCATTACTCAACCTACCTCTCACACCAATCATTACTGACCACAATCCTAACCTTTACCCCACCCCCCCACCTAACGACTTAGTGTGACACACCGCACTGCCTTTCCTAGCCTTCCTCTTCCTGGGTTTTTTCCCCCCACCTTCCCTCGCTCTCACTCGACCACCCCCTCTTGTCCAGCATCCACCCCCATGTATCCCAGGGTATTTAAGACCATCATTTCCTATATATGCACCTGATGAGGTCGCGCAGCGATGAAACTGGTCGTGTTAATAAAATTAATGTGAAATTTACAAAGTTTTTTCATTCTAATATGAGTAAAACCGTGTTATCGCTGCTAAAAAGATCGCGGTCTGGCAAACGAAGATCTCAATGAGTCCAGGAAGCACTCTAAAATAACGGAATGACTTCAGAAATAATAATATATTGTTTGTTTTATGTAAATTATGAACATTACAAGACATTTAAGTGAAAGTTTGTGTTATCCGTGTTTACCGATTATTCGTGCCGTCTCTCCCCATCATTAGCCATTAGGATAATCGGGAGTCTACTGTATAACTTCAATAATGTCAATATTCTATATGAAGGCTCCTAATGCACTTGTTTTTTCATAGCTTATTAGTCAGTGTTCAGTTACAATAGCTAATTACGTAAGATTACTGCCATTTTCCACAAAATCAATGTAAAAATCTAAATATAGCATAGAATGTATTTGTAAATAATACAAAACAAGTTATTATATGAAATTCACCAACGGATGAAGTTTGCCATGAAAAGATATTTGACTTAGCCGGGATTCGAAAAAGGCAATATTCGTGACAAAATAAGGGTTTTTCACCCCGACAGTGGCTTAGTAAGCACGACCCTTCGCCAAATGTACCACAGTGTGGACTTGTCACGTCAACATCTTGTTCAGTAAAACCCATCCCGAAGTTCGCTCTGAGAAAATGTCTTGGTGGTGTAACTGGTTAACACAACTTACTGTTAACCAGGAGATTCGAGTTCGAATCTCAACTAATTGTAATTCAAATATTTTTTCATGTTGAACTTCATCCATTGGAGTACATATTTAACTTGGCACCTGTGCGCATGACAGTGTACAAAGTCACTTGTTCCTTCAGTGCTTTAAGATATTATACGATTAAGAAAAGAATTACAAAGGAGTTCGAAAGGGGATCACAAATGAGTGACAAACGTCTTCAATTTTCTAATTTTTTGTACAAATGAGTGGAAATGAGTTTCACAGCAGTTCCAATGCAGATTTTGGTGTTCCAAAGCAGTTTCAAAAGGGTTCCAAAGCTGTTGCAAAGCAAAAATTTTTCTCTGAGTTGTTCCTTCAGTGCTTTAACATATTGTATGATTAAGAAAAGAGAGCCATGGTGTTGAATCACAGGAAATACTAAAATACAACATATAATTTATGAATTATGAATGGGGTACTTACGATACCCCACGTAGGAAATGAAAACACACAACCTTGGTAACTTTTCACAGGAAAGGCCTTAACTGCGTTTTACGGAGCTTCTCAATTTCCGTAAAATGACTAACCTTTTTCTCCGAGCGATGTCATCACTTCATTGTCGTACATAGTCGTCGAACCAAGTCCATTCAGTCCAATGTAGAATATGACATGGTTCTGAGTG
The DNA here is from genome assembly GCF_921293095.1 of Ischnura elegans. Taxonomy (NCBI): domain Eukaryota; kingdom Metazoa; phylum Arthropoda; class Insecta; order Odonata; family Coenagrionidae; genus Ischnura; species Ischnura elegans. Next base: position 10,988,261 of record NC_060258.1, on the reverse strand, counting down.
TAGCTGGAATTTGCATTGTGCGATGCTATCCCTCCTGGAATACCATAATTGCAGTTCCTTCTTCATCCACAGTCTTCTGGGCGACTGGATGGCGTGTTTGCCCACTGCCTATGTGCTCCTGGTTATAATTTTAGTGTTGTTGTTTCCAGTGAAAAGTTACCAAGGTTGTGTGTTTTCATTTCAACATGGATTTTCACAAATGAAAAGCCGAATCGATTGAATTCACCACATAGGCTTTTGTTAGTGTAAGCTTTCCAGCTTACAGAGACCAATTAAAAATGCCTTGTTTGCAGTTTACAGTCACTGAAGGGTGGAGACGCTAATCAAAATGCCTTGTTTGCAGTTTGTCAATCCTGAGCTTCCTGTGTCGTGTGCAGGACAAGCAGATCGACTGTCACTTCATTCCCGTGCCATTGGACCACGTGAGCCCGCAATCGTGCGCATTCCTCCTGGTGCTCATCACAACCATCTCCATTGCGCTCAAGGTGAGTCCAGTTCTGTCCTGTTCTGTTCTCTCCGGATGGACGGCCTACAGCCTGGAAACGTGAATGAGTCACCGGTGTGCGTGCAATCCGGCCCACAGTCCACCCGGCGACAGTTGTCCGATGACACTTAAAGAGGAGGGGCCAGAGGAGAATCCTGCACCAACATTGTTTGCAACAAATCGCTGTCCCCCTAACGCACCTTACACCATCCCCTAGTCATACGACATTGTCACATGCATATGGAGTACTGAAATAATCCTGAGCCACCACAACAATCCTTTTATTCGAATCGCCAAAACAATGGATTCTTCCTTTGGATCCTTCACGCTTGTCGTCCCTTCTGGCTGCTTTCTTTACGGAACCCTTTTGTTTACATGTGATGTGGGCTAAGATAGGGTTAAAGTGTCTAGTCCACTTGCTGGGGTAAGGGACGGGCATCCCGTTGAGTTGGGTTCCAGATCAGAGGGACTAGAATACCAGGGTAACTCCACCACAAAAAAGAGCTCAGTACAGAGAGGTTTCAGATATTCTTATGCTACTCGTAGCACGGAAAACGTTTTCCGATAGTAAGCGCTGGCAGGAAAGGTTTAATAGGGGATTCAAGGGTCCTTCGCCAGAAAATTTTAGGAAATTGCAGGCCCAGAAATGGATGTTGTCAATATTCAGGCTCTAAAAAACCTGGATAAAAGTTAATAAAAAATAGCAATTTCTGTCCTCCAAACGCACCTTACACCATCCCCTATTCATACGACGTTGTCAAATGCATATGAAGTACAGTTGAGGAACTCAAATCCGGAAACCAGGAAAACCAGAAATCTGAAACAGCTCACAGCTCTCTTTGCTACACAAGCATCTACGTAGAGGTGGCATAGGTGATTACATGTGCACCCTTAGCTATGGAAAAATACGAGTAGTGGACCTGCATACATCAAATTGTCCAAATTTTGGTCCCCTCCATTACGATGTAAAGAGGTTTTGCTGTACGTTTGTAACTTGTTAAGTAATGCAAGAAGTGTTAATTCAAGTCAAGGGAGCTGGTGAAGTATGTTGACCTGTATAATTGGTTATTTGTGGAATTTTTTGAGTGCTGAAGTCAGCCCCTAGGACATATATATAGAATAGACTCAGAGTGTATTTTTGTGTTTTAAAATAAGAAATTGATGAAAAAAATAACGTTTAACACTACATGGGTATTGGCCAAGACTGAAGAATATCATCCGCGTCTCATACGTGAATCCGCGGAGATAGCCAAAAGGCCTAATAACTTTAATAGGGAGGATGGATGTATAACCTCAGTCGTATATGGAGAGGGTTACTGGCCCAATATAATGACCAACGGCAATTGCCTTCCGCAAAAATTCAAAATCGGGTCAACAACGGGTGAACAAAACCTATAACATAAGCTCGGGACGAGAACGGTTTCCCTCACATTCTCTCTTGATAACGCTCCTAGTAGGAGGAGTGAAACGTTGAGTGTGAAAATGTTACCTACGCAGCAATTCCCGAAAACCACCACCTACAGTAACAGTTAAAATTCAACAGTAACTGTTAAAATCCAACAGTTTTTTTTTTCTAAAGGTTGGTCCCAATTTACTGTTGGATTTTAACAGTTACTGTTGGACTTCAACAATTACTGTGGGATTGTTTACAGTTACTGTGGGATTGTCTACAGTTACTGTTGGATTTTAACAGTTACTATTGGATTTTGACAGTTACTGTTGGATTCAACGGTTACTGTAAAAAAAAAAACTACATGAAATTTTCAACAGTTTTTTTTAACAGTTTCTGTGCTAAGGGTGGCACCAAGACAATTCACCTACTAATTAATCCTTTTAACAGAAGCCCATGGCATCGTCAGCTACCACGCTGAATGCGGCACTGTTGGTGGAAGGAATACTTAGACGAAATACGAGGAGAACGGGTGAGGTTTTGGCAACACTGCTCCACAAACAGATTCGCTATGTTAACCCTTTCGAGACAGCGGAGTTTTCGTCTTGGCACGACTGCTTCACTTCGCCCCAAGAGACTCTTCTTTCTTGTGGTACGGAGCAGTTTTGGAGGACATTCGTTAAGAAGGGTCTCACTGAACCTTTTTCGACCCCTCCACACAGGGACTTCGCATTATCTCGGGCTCCGAGAGAAGTTGTGCTCCCTCCTTTCCGGGTTTACAACCATACCTGCAGCATTGGTTTGCGGTCAACTTATGTATTGGTTATAAGTATTTAGCAAATAGATAATTGTTGCTTGCACGTTAATTGCAGACTATGAATTGAATTCCTAATTTTTTTCTGAGCATTGTCAAATTTTAAGCAAAGTTCTAAGGTCAATATTTACGCATTTAATGCAGCAACAATTTCCATGTTGATGTTTATACAGAACTCGACATATAAGTTAATATTTGTTGCACAATTTCATTTAAAAATTGTAAACACTGCTCAAAAGACGAAGAATTCAATTCTTAGTTTATATTTCTTGAGAAATGAACAAATATTTATTTCGAAAACTGACTGGATAAACAATTGTATGACCGCTGTCCTTTACCGCTAAGAGGGGTTATAAAAGACGAGGGGTCCAGGTACATGCTTCTAGATTCTGAGGGTGAATCCTAAACCCCTTAGGGTTGGGTCCCCAGACAAAGACGTCGTAAACCCACGACCGTCCTAAAAGGGGGGGAGCTGGATAGCGTATATGTACGGCTTTCAATCTCCTGGCCGGGAAAATCTCACACGTATATATATGCCCGTTGTCTCCCAGGTCAGGAATTATCCACACGTATATATACGTGTACAGTAGGGAAAAGGTTAACTCGACAGAGGTCGAAGAGCGACTGACTGAGGCCACGCCCACTGTCTGCTGATTGGTTATGATAAAGTCACGCGTCGAGAAACTCTCCCTCCCCTCACCTCCACCTGATTCAGCCGCACCAGCTCACCCCCAAAGATGAAATGGAGAGAGTATAATGGGATGGTTTTCTTGTCTTCCAGGCCTACTTGATCAATGTGGTGTGGCGTTGCTACAAGTACCTTTCGCTGCGTCGCATTGCTCAGTTGAGGACGGTCCACGTCATCGACTCTCCCCACGAGGCTATGCCTGTGGCTCCCGACTCTGCGTTCTCCCACCAGGAGGCTCTGCTGCTTCTGCCCGACTACGAGACGGCCATCAGTGACCCTCGCTATGCCGTGCCCACCGTGAAGAAGGCTGCAGGGAAGAAGGCTGAGGAAGGTGGAGGAGGAGAGGCGGCCGTTGGCTTTGATCCGCTTGTCCTGATGGCCCCGCCTCCCGCCTACTCCTACGTCATGCAGGAGGCCAACCAGGTGGTTCCCGACAAGGCTGAGAGCGGTGAGTTCACCTGCCATGCCCTTTGTCTAACCACCAGTTAACATGGAGTGCTCAGTCTCAAATTCATGTTGTAAAATTGTCGTTTGATAAATAATGGTAATAATATATTTATTGGTACCACAAGGTATGTAATACATTTGTAGGACCCGTCAAGAATATAAATAAAAGAAAATATATATACAGTGGAACCTCGATTTATCGTTTTTCAAGGGGATGGATGAAAAAAATGATGAATGCGGGAAAACGATCAATGCGGGAAAGTTTGTCCAGGTTGCCTATGTCCCAGGAAACGCTGGATTTTTTCGAATCATGACATTCATTAATGGATTCAAAAAAGATATTAGCTTATTACAGGAATATTATTCCTGTATCGAAACACTAAGGTCATATTGTTGATTCGGATTATATCTCTTTCAAATATCCTGAAGGAACACGCCGCCTTGCTAAAAAAAAAGTTTTACTCCACTCGGAATTTTCACTGCTATTGTGCATTTCTGTCCGATGTAAAAATTCTAATCCATCAAATGCCATTTCAAGTACACGTATTTACGAGAGAAATGTGCGTGTTATGCCTCAAACAACTGATGTCACCGTCGCAGTGATTGGTTGCAGTTGTCCAAATTTTGTTCCCCTCCATTACGAATAAAAGAGGTTTTTCTGTATGTTAAAGGGATAAGTTACTTGAAGCTTAAAAGAACGTGTATTCTCCGCTGTGAAGATTCTCGCACTTAACTTTGAAATCATAATTCAACCCAAGACAACAATGCATGTCGTAGCTCAGAGAAATAAACATTGAAGTTGCACACACTGAAGCATTTTTCACGCTACTCGAGATGTCTTGAACAAGGAACGTGTAACAAGTCATCTTGAATGCTAAACTGAGGTTCAAGACCATTCAAGATGGTCTTTCAAGAGCAATTGTTCAAAATACAGTAGATTCCGGTTAATTGGGACATATCAGAACAGGCACACTTTGCTCCAATTAAGCGGCTGCGCCATTTCGGCGAACTGTCCCATATATGGGCATAAACAAACGTTGAAGTGATAGAAAGAAGACTAAATAATTTTTATCATGCAAACAATGTTTATTAAACTTTTAATATATTTAATGAGTCAGCAGGAATAGTTAAATAATAAAAAAATTTCAAGAATTCTGTTAACCTTAGTTGAAAATATTTTTCACACCTTCAGGTGACGCTGGATGAATGCCTTTTACTAAGTCCTATTATAGAAAAATTCACGGGTAGTTATTTAAGAATATGTGATTCCTAAATATTTCATAAACTTATAAACATGCAAGTACATACTGTTCAAATTATATCTCCTCATCGGAGGAATTTGTTGAATAAATTCGCACAAAATGTAATGAATTCGGACAAAGTCGGCCCAGACATTGATACCTCCACTGCAAAAGCGCTCAATAATCCCCCACCGAATCAAATCTGCTTATCTAGTACTATTAGTACTACTATCCTAGTAGTACTAGATAAGGTTTCCACATTCAATGATGACATTGGGTGTTAATGCATGTACCAGAGCATCACAGGAAGGCAGTGTACCTTGCCAGATTCCACAGTCACTGCAAGTGAGAAGGCCTGGGGGGGTGCTTAATATCAGGCTTAGAAGTCAGAGGTATGTACTTATCCTTCAAATAGGTACATATTCAACCAGTTTTTGCCTAATTGCAAGTATCTAGTAAATCCAATTATTTGTTAAAATGTTGCCATTTTATACTATTTGGAAATTAAAAATAGCTTGGCTGCTAAATTGAAAGAATGATATGAGTTTACAGGCACCTCAATACTCAAATACAACTCCCCTTTTGAGGGAAGCCCTGAAACATAAGTGCTGTAGCCCACCATTTTACAACCATCACTAAAATAAATCATAGAAGCACTATATACCATGGGAGCAACTTCAGGTTCACTTTTCCTGAAATAGGAAGGATACTGCAAGTTATGTCAAAATACTCAGTCACCTAATTGGTGTCCCTTTTTTGTAATTAGAATTTGAAAAAGTGGCATTTTACAACAAAAAACACTAGCAGAATGATCATTTTCATACGATTTATTAACAAATAAATTCAAAAATGCCCAAAACCTCGATCTATATTAAAGTTGTTGGTCTTTACCACGCTTACAGAGATTTTTATGGCTTTCATTTGATGTATGTGATTGTTACATGTATTTGAAAATGTCACTTATTTCTCGAACTTTTTCAAAAGTGCAATTTTTGAACAGTTATAGAAAAAAAGTGTTCAAGTGAAAATCGTTTTGATAACATTTTTGAAAACTATAGCAGCATGTTTATAGCCTCTAAAAGTTTTACTAGCTTCACTCCTTTGGTTTAGGTTTTACAGGGGCACAAATATGATAGTTTTGAATAATTTGACCGGTGTGCAGAATTTCTGTATATGCCTCATTGACTTCAAACACTCATATCTTGGAAAATACTCGCAAGGGTCTTTAATATTTTGGATTTTTCTTAACTAAGGTTGAGGCTAACAACAGGGAAAAAATGATAAAAATCTGAGATGGTGGGCGTGGGACCCTGGTTGAGTTGACGTGGAATGACCCGGTTGATTTTGTGTATTGTTGCAATTGTCGTAGTCATTACTTACATCTTTACACTTACCACACAGAAGATCACGCAGAATTCGCTTTAAAAACCAGAAAAATCTTAACACTGCCTTCTTTATACAGTATACTCTCGTTAATACGAACAACGTTGTTACGAAGTTCTCGTTATTACGAAGAAAACCGTTGGTCCCGTCGAAAAGGCCTACCCAAGCTATAGTAAAAGAAACGTGAAAAAATCAATGAAAATGGTGTGAATTTAGGAACTGTTCAACGCTTCGCCCTTTCTTCGTCACCGCGGGGAGCTATTTTTTTGGCTCCGAATGCATCGCAGGCCCCGCTAGATCAGTTCGCCACAAGCGTAAGTAAGCGCATACGTGTAATGCAGTGTTGCATCCCGCAGGATAACCTTACTCTGCGATAAATTACATACAGTCCGGCTGGCGAGGGTTGTCCGATTACGGCACAATAGGAGGGGCGGATAATCCTGCGCCAGCACGGTTTAAAGCCAATCGCTGTCCCCCAAACGCACCTCACACCCTCGCCTAGCCATACAACGTTGTCAAATGCATAAACGAGCACCGAAATAAGCCTGATCTACCAAAATAAGCCCATTCTTCGAATCACAGAACAAGTGATTATTCCTCTGGGTCCTTCACGCTCGTCGTCCCTTCCGGTTCTTTTCTTCACGGAACACTTTGTAAGCGTTTCCCTTTCTTATCTGGCAGCCTTGCCCCCTCCCCGGACCTAGACCATTTTGTCTGTAATTGGACAACTCTCGGTGGCCGGACTGTAATTTTATCAACCTAGGAACAAGGTCTTGGAATGCATCTAGTTTGAATATCGGACTTAACGTATTCGGAAAGATATCAACCCTCGATTGCATCCTGCCGCATTCTTCTGTTGAAAAACTGAAACGCATTTTCCTGTTTATATATATTTCCGCGTAATTTAATCGCGTTTATAATACACTATTCCTTTCGACGATTCCTAAAAGAAACGTTCTTACGAACTTCGTTATTACGAACATTCGATTTTTCGGTCCCGTGAACTTCGTAATAACGAGAGTCTACTGTACATGTATAACATTCTGGTATTTATAAAAAGAAATGTAAACTTTTTTGTTGTCATGGAATGACCCTAAAACCCATACTATGCCACACGCCTTTTAAGCGGCTTGTGGCATAGTATGTAGTTGTAGATTTGATGAGATTGATACAATTTTAAGAGGTGTTATTACCTAATAATGTTTTATCTCCTGACATCATCACTGCTTTTTCATATTTGGATGGATGACCATTTTTTGCATGGTGCCGATATATATCGGCTACCAGTTTTCACCTTAAAACTCAAGGTGCTATCATATCGACATTGTGTTTATTCTCATGTAAATATGTTTATTATTTACTTTTTTTCTTTTTTTGCCTTATCTTGACCTCGTATACAGTGAGTCCAAGAGAGAAAATATTGCTTCAAGAGAGTGTTGTTGGGGATCGGCAAGGGGACGAGGAACCACACGTACAGTGAGTCCTCGTTCTACGTCACCCCGTTTAACGTCATTTCGCGATAACGTCAGGACAATTTGGAGACCGTCATTCGTTTATCGCACCTACGCTTCGCGATAACGTTCGCCGTGTTCACAATAATTTTGGTTCCTGTAACTGCGACGATGTTTCAGCGATGATGATGCACAGGCAACGCTCGCCCGGGCGACCACCATAGCGAAGCCGAAAAGCAAATGCAGGAAGATACAAAAATGGAGAAGGATTTACGTCACTGCAGCTATTGTCGTCAATGAAGACAGGAACTCATATTTATGCGATAGTTTGGCATTCCCACAGTAAAAAATACCCCAGTTATGATACGCTAATATTTTTTTCACGTAAGAATTGTGAGGTCTAGGAGCCGATATTCACTTTTTACATTGTTTCTTAAGGGATATTATGCTTCGATTAACGTCATTTTGTTTATCGTCACATTTTTCAGGAACGGTAAGTGACGTTAAACGAGGACTCAACTGTACGTTGGCATACACTCCAAGAAATATTTTAACGTAAATATGTTTGTACATTATGTCTTCAAATTTTACATATAGTGTTCCCAAACGTGAAGCGACTGACAGATGGTTAAATTTTTCTGCAGCAATCCTTACGCTGTTGTTATTGTTGTCTTCTGTTTGCAGTGCCGCATTCCACTGTCTCCCAGGAGAGGGCAGTTCCGGCCTCTCCCGCTGCAAGTCCATCTCGGCAGGAGCCCGTGACTCCCCCTGCTGGCGCTTCCGCCCCTGCCGTTGCCGGGAGCAGTGACGATGCACCACCACCGTCTACATAAAGAGGGAAGGGGAGGCGAGGGGCGGGCGCTCTGGGAGCCAAGGACGGGACTCTCCCGTGTAAGTTCAACACGGTGAATAATAATGCAGTAGAATCCTGATTTAAAGTTTTTCAGGGGGGACAAAATTTAAAACACCAAATGAGGAAAAACACTAAATGAGAACCTGCCATTTTTTTCAGGTTTTAGGGGTCTGTAGTGATTGTTATGGCTTTTTATGAATAAAAAATATTATTTCAAGTAACTTAAAGGTGCTGCATGCAGCAAAAAATTCATTGAATAAGTGTTCTCTGCCCAATGAAGGTTGGATAATACTTTTCAGGGATCACCTGAAATAAATGCATTGTAAAAATTGGTAATTAGAGGATGACAATTGTTTTAATGAAATATTTTAAGAAAATCATAATATGCATCAACTTAGAAGCATTCCCTCATGGAATATTTTTATGGACATTAGTGATTCCATTTTTACGCACATTTCAGCGGTCTCGATGAAATTTTGAAATTTTTTTCTGTAAAAGTGACGTGTAGGTGACTATAGCATTTCTAATATAATAAGAAAAGGTGTAAGTAGGCACTCGAAAAATCGTCATTGCATCAATAAAGATGAGTGAAATAAAGGGTCAGCAGAAGATCGCTAATAAGTGTAAGTTCAACGCGGTGAGTAATAATGATAATTAAATTGATAATAATAATTTTATTTACTTCTACACTTTGATTTTACTGCTGAATAACAAAGATAACAAAGAGGAGGAGCTTTAGGTGGTCTCCGAGGTCATAGGACTAGAATTTGAGCCACCATCAAAAAACAAAAATGTATGCCATTAAAAGAAAGTAAATAACACACGAGTGTTTTAAAGATACATCAAAGTAAATGTTTCGTCAGGATTTTGGCGAGTATTTGTGATTTCCTTTAAAGGATTTAAACAGGAATTTTGCTGATTAATGGAGTACAGTAAAACTTCGATTTTAAGCACTTTGATTTTACACCAAGTCTCGTTTTTACACAGCGACACTCAAGTCCGACCGGAAAGCACAGTGAATTGCAATGGTGAAACTTCGATTTTACATCTTTTCTTGATTTTACGCAGTTCTTCGATTTTGCACAGCATAACCCCAGCCCCAAAGAGGCCGCTAATCTTGATTTTATGCAGTTGTCTTTCAGCTTGTTTTACAAAATCCGACTGGAGCAATATGGAGTTAGGTTATTATTTCGTCTCAATTAGTTGCAAAAATGAATACAGGAATGGTTGAAATGACGTCACGCTGTTGAGCGTGAAACTAAAAACTTCGCGAATCTAATTATTGCTTTCCCGTGGCCCCTCTCAGTAATATTCCAGGCACCTTAGGAACACGAATGTTGCTCTTATTTCAAATTAGGTAAAGTAAAAAAAGCAGTAAAAGGATATTGAAACCTAAAACACACGACAATCGTATGCGTAACTACTTTTGATTAAGACAGATGATCGCCGGAGATATTAATAGTATCACCTGTCGTTTATTATTCGACTTATTGATCGACGCTGTTTATAACATATTTATTGTAATTACAGTAGATGGTCGTTAACCCGGAATATTGAACTACGGAATATCTATCCCTGACGGAAGTTTTTCTAGAATTTTTCCAACGCTATATTTTCCGTCACCCCAGTGAAATATAGCGGCGAAATGAGTCGTTAAAATTCTTCCCGTGCCAAAATTTTGGCTTCCAAGTTGATCCAAAAAAGATAGTCATTCTTCTAGTATGGACGTAAGTTGATGGTGATTCAACACGATGGTAAAAGCAGCATGCATTGTCTCATTCCGCGGGCTACCCCACATCTGCTTATTAGAACCGACTCAACTTGTACCTCATTGTCAGTGGGTTTAAATTAAACACGGTTTGAACTTGAATAGCTATTAGCTTAACTCTGCTTGGTGGCAAGCGTTTATTTTTAACGGAACGGGAGTTTATGCCCTCGGAGAATAACTCGCATCGTCAATCGTCATGTAATCATTGAAGTCAAATTCAAGACGTGAGTGATAAGGCAGTCCCTTTAAACTTAGGAATGGCTTAGTACCATGAAATCGAAATACAAAATGTGTCCGGTGTTGTTATCAGATATGGGGAAGCAAAATATTACGATAAGCTTGTGAGTCGAAGGTCCTGGCACTGAATTCGCGGAAGAATGCTGACTTCGTTTAAAATTTTGCAATGTGCTCGTTATGTTCAATGAAAACATATTTCAAAGCATCAATTTTTGGGTGGTCTCAACGTTTCCCCAAACGATGCCTGTTGCTTTTTTCAAGGGAATATGTTGAATCACATAAGCTGTCATGAAAGTCTGAAACACAAATAAGTCTGAAAAGTAAACTGTGCATTCTCACTTTGTGATCTAGTATCTGCAAAAAATATTAAATCTAAAAATTCTCCCTCGACACTCCTATCCCTGAGGACAATGGCCGAGTTGGGCGTCGAAACGTCGGCAGTTGTGCATTTCCTGACCCGGTGGCGATCCCGAGAGCTCTCGAGTGAGTGTATTCGCAGGGAAAACACGAAATCTTTCTACTTTAAGAAGGCGGTTGAACTCGATGTCCGTCAAAAGCAACGCATTGTCATTGAGTTCCTTTTTGTTGTGAGAATGAGACAGTAGGAAACATTCACGAAAGGTTGAAGGGGGTGTATGGAGATGATGATGTCGATCGAAGTACAGTGGGCACGGCGAGTATCCGGTGAGAAATGGGCACGCCAATACAGTGGAACTTGGTTATAACGTCATCAAAGGGACCAGAAGATTTTTAACGTTATATCCGAGTGACGTTATAAAAAAGCAGCCTTAAAATCTGAGTGGAAGGACAAAGTAAAAACGTAAATTTTGTGCTATATTTACAACACTGTTTATTGAAATCTACTCGTACATTGGAATATGCATAATAAAAAACTTAAATAAAAAAATTATATTCACAATTAAATATTTTATAGCCTAATAAAAACCTTACTTTACTGTCGAAAAAAATCTGTGATCTTCTTTTGCACGGTCCTTTCAGAAATATAAATTCTCTCCGTTGCGCAACAAACGTCTAGAAAGCGCGCTGAGTGTTGAAGCAGTGCAGCAGTGAAGCACTTTTGCAACCTAAGAACCGCAAAATGTTTGACGCTATACCCGAGCATCGCAATATTTGTTGACGATATAAACGGGTTTTCGTACAACATAAAATGTTCAATTTTGGCTTGTCTGTATAAAATGTGACGCTAAACCCGAGTTGAAATTACAGCCGATGCCATTATAACCAAGTTCCACTATATTATATAACGTGGATGCAGCGGTAGACCCCATACTGCACTTAAACACCTCTCATTGTTGGGCGTGCATAGTCAAAAGAGTTTTACGGAACAGGAATGCAAGCCTTAGTTCCAAGGTGGGGATCGGTTTGGTGTGGTGGCTAGAGTGTTGGCTTCCCTACCGGCAGGTCCAGGTTCTAATCCTGGCAGCAGCGGAGAATTTTCGGAGACTGCCCGATCCCTGCTCGAGTGTTGTGTGGAGGACATTTCAAGCGCAACACTCCGTTCGTCGGATGGGACATCAAGCCATGATCCCCTTGGCGCCCCTTGTTAAGAGCAGCCTAATGTCGACGCCGGGTTTCTCTCCACCATTCCTTCCATACCCTTCCCTCATGGTGCAAATGACTTAAGTTGTCCGTCGCCTCCTCCATATATCATGCCACCAGTTTGAAGGTGGTGTGAGGCTTTTGAAAAGGACGTTTATGTTGTAAAGTGACATGGTGTTCCTAAGGTTTGCTTTAATACACTGTTAAAATTCGACGTGGTAAGAACAAAGGTTGTGGTTTCAGGAAATTAACTTCGTCTACTTGATAATAACTTTGTCTTTATTATACAAGCGAATTTAGGACAACATTGTCCTCTCTTACTATTGACTTGATTGGCGATCACAAACATCCATGCCCTGGGTGGTGGGCAATCCACCCAGGCGGGATTGTGAAAATCGGGCATTGAATGCATTTAATGTGTAAAAAAGTGTATGAAATCAAGCAATATTTTTAAGAATTTAACTGCTTTTTTATAGTTATAATAACATTGAAAAAGTAGGTCTAATGAAGGAAGATAATGGGGATTACTGTTGGTACTTCACCGAGAAGTTCAGCAAGCGATTCATCGCAGAAAAAGCTACGCAAGAAGCTTCAAGGAAAAAAGGGAAAGAAAATGTAGATCAATTCCAGTTGACAGGGGAACCCTGTATTATCATGCAGTAGTAAATGGAAACAATTTTATCACGATGTAGGGAACAGTTAATACGAACAATTTTACGATGTGACAGTGTTTCATAGATTTCCCTATATACCTTATAGGGGTATTAGACTAAATATTAGATACGTATTGCTTGAAAACTATGGGTGATACAAAAAATCTAAGGCCAGGTTTGGATTCGGCACATAAAAATCTGTAAAGATCAGCTGTTAAAATAGAAAAAGTTTTCAAACAAAATTTTTTTGTTGGCCTGTGTATTCTGCAACACGGATAAACCGCAGCCCCATAATCGGGGGTCAGCAGTATAATGAAAATCGGGCATTGAATACATTGAATGCATTCAATGCTGCTTTGAATGTGTAAAAAAGTGTTTGTATTAATTGATGCTGGTTGCCTTTTCAGGTGAGCGTGTTGGATGGGGTGTGGTTTGTGTGTGAATTGCCAGCGTCAGAGTCGGGAGGAGTGCAGGTGGCGTGCCGCGGCGTGGCTGAGTGAATTGGTGCTGTGGTCATCGTGGGGAAGCGAAAAAAAATCCAAGAGAAAAGACTGTCGGAGGGATGCAGGTGCCATCTTTGAGCAGAAATATATATATATTGGAGTTGGAGGGACAAAGTTGGAACAAGGTTTAGAGGTTCATTTAGGGCAATTTTCACAACTTAAGTGGAATAAATAAAAGTGTTACTCCTGTATTTAACACTCTATGCATGGATGTAACGGGTGAATGCATCGGGCTACGCACTGCGTACAAGGGGGTTCCCACTAAACCGTGAAAAAGCCGTGAATTTCGTCTATAAACGTTGAAAATCTCTCATACTTGATTTTATTACTACGATTGACAGATCAAAAGAAAAATGGATACGTCGATCATATTTCAAGGTCAGTCAAGCGCACTCTGTCCACGCATTTATCTCAACACGTATCCTATGTTCGGAGCGCAATTATTGGTCCGTGCGCCATGACGACACAGTGATCTTGAGCCTGTGATTGGAAGACCAGTAACCCAAGTGTTCATTGACAGTTGCAAAAATTCAGACTCTCCTTCATTTCCCTGGCAGTGTAGTCCCTCCATTTTACCACTCACAACCTTAAGCCGGAGCTGTATTTTACAAACGATATGTCCCAGACAGCACAGAATCCTCCGTATCTAATTCGTATGCAGATAGTATCCATTGACGAAGAGCGACGGAGTGGTAGTCAATGGATACTATCTGCATATGAATTAGATACGGAGGATTCTGTGCCGTCTGGGGTGACGTCATGAGAGATTATAGCACTTTCATTGCTGCGTTTGCATTCACTGCATCTGTTGCATTTGTTAAATTTTTAGTTAACGTGGGGCAGGTGATTGTTACGTGATCAATATTTCCGCCTAAAATGGCTCTTTGACAGAACGTGGATTTGATGACATGTAGACAGTGAAAACGTGGAGTAAAAAACAGTGAATTTTGTAATGTAGTTAGAGTGGGACCCCTGATGAAAATCTCTCTTGAAACTTATAATGCTGCTGTTTAATATATTGAATCTATATAAATATATATAATGTGTACATTAAATATGAAAAGACAAATGAAGCGTTTAATGCATTGAAACGTATACCAAAAATGTTTGTTGCTAAAATTATAATTTCCGTAATATTGAAGGCATTGGTACCAGCAGGATTTTTAGGATTGGTGCCAATATGAATTGAAATCGTTTTTATTTAGGAGATGCGTCACATTACCAATGTTCTGGTCAAGGATTTTACGTAAGTTTATCACGTGAGCGCTGGACAATTTAAGGAATCCATGTTTTAAATATATATTCTATGAAAGATTACTAAGAAAACAATTTCTTTTCAAGTATAAGTGTCTCTCCCAAATCCATGCTTCATTCCATTTTTAAGCCATCTTTTTTTTTGTAAAAAATAATAGTCACAATTGATGCACTGCAATATTTGACTGAAATTAATCCATGTTAATGGTATTTTGTCCTTCAAAACTGGGTTTAATGTGAAGGGCCATTCACAGCACCATGTTATGCTACATATTAAGTCATTGTCCTCGGTATATTTCTGGAGTCAATTAAATTTTTGCAATAGCTTCGATTTAAACTGTAACATTACATTGTCCTGTCCGAATATTTATATGGGCCTCCGATTATCTTTTTCAACTATAAAAATGTATTTTACTCATTTGCTTCAATAGTAATGTTTAGATCCAATGAAATTAATTGAAGTTTTAAATGTGTAAAAAAAATGGTGTATTTGCCGACAGCTTACCATGTTTTTATGATTGTTTTGTGTTGTTTAATTCTAGTTGTGTAATTTTCATAATCTTTACTCCAAAATATGTGTGATTATTTTGTATATTGTGGTAATTTTGTAAATTGATAGTTTGTTTTAGTTTTATGTGAAGCATTAATTTAGGTTACAAATAAATCTTGCCACCTAGAGACTGTTATGATTCACATATTGACCTAAAAGCATGACCACGAGTGTTACAAAATAATAATAATTAAGGTTGAGTCTGTTCGTAAATTTTTCCCGGTTCTTGAACTCATTGAAAGAAATTTATATTCTATTAATGATGCATATTTTCTCCGAAAACAATTTAATGAATGAGTGACTCTTTTTATGAACAGATCGGTGTTGCCGATTCAATACAATTGATGAAACAAGTCGATGATATAAGGAGGACAGAAATACAGTTGAGTAATTTGGATTGGCGTAATGCAGGCAAACGTCATTGAAAGTAAAAATGGAAGCCAGTATTCAAACCAAAACGATGAATTTGGTTCACTTGAGTGCATTGGAGATTACTTACCAGCCTTCAACAATCACTTCCTCGCGTTGGCAACCCAATTCAATGCAATGTGCACTCTAATGGGTGCTTTCCTTTCATGCGACTCACACGTCGACTAGTGTCGACTCGCGGTAACTGTTTACAACTCTCCCATTCTTGCGCGTAATCGTTTGTTTGACTTGTGTCACAACAGTCGGTGACACACACAGAAGGGAACAAGAAAACCGCGCAAGTCGACTTGCGTCGTGTGTGTTGTAAAACACCCAATGTGGCTATGTATTCACTTTGACTCGAAATCTCAAATATTGTGAGATCATTCCATCAGTGGATGGGAAAGAAAAGTTATTACAAAAAAGTTTTTCCCATTAAGTCATTTTTCTTATTGCTTTAAAATGAAAAAATGTACGAGTCCCACTATTCCTGAGTTTGTGACGTCATTTGAGCTCTGGTTCAAGTCGTTCAGGGAGAATCGATTCCTCATGGGTAGAATCGTTCAGCGGAGTGTTACAGCGAGCCACGTTTGAGAGGAATGTGCGAGGTCCACAAGTATCGGAGCAGGGGTGAGCTACGCGGTAAGAGCCAGTGACGTCATGAACTCATCATAAGAGCCATTTAGAATACACCCGCTGACATACTTTACATGGAAAGTTCAAAGTGTTTGATGCAGGTTATTGCCCGCATTATGTAGCCCCTGGCTGGGGCTATGTGCGTAATTCTGACTCGTCCGTTTGGGCAAGAGTGTCTTCCAGGTGTTTGATAGTGAATAGCTGTCCTCCCTGTTGAAGGTGGATGTTTTTCGCCATTTCAATAGCCTCTCGTATGAGTCAGGGAAAGTAATGCGATTCGCCGGTGAAACTGTCGTCATTGAGATAAATGGATGCGGAGGTCAACCTGAAAACAAATTGCTACGCTTGCTGCACCACCCGTGAAAGTCTACATCAAAAAGATCTAACGAAGTTGTAAGTATCTAATCTTTTCCTGCCTGAAAAAAAAATCGATCATCTTCTTAAAGGTAACTCATACACAGTCCAGGATAACCAATGCAAATTTATTTAGTTACCCATAGTGTTGGAATTGCATATGGAAAAGCTATGACTCCTGTTAACATTTAGGCTGGCTTGAAAGAAATGAAGGAAATAATAAAATAAAAAGTTATGGTTTTTGTATTTTCCTCTTATCTTAGTTATTTAATTTATTAGACTTTTAGATATGATGATTGTGCCAAAAACTTTACCAATACAGCAAGCCTCCATTCTTTTTAAAAGTTTAGTGTTAAATTTAACTTTAAGTGCTATAACCTCATCATAAGTATTTTAAAAGAGGTTTGTTTATAAAGTGAACTTCCTTTATCTGTAAAATTTACAAACAAAATGTCTATCATAATTTATTATTGTTGCGTTAATTACCATATCTTTTTTACCATATTCACCGGCCTCGGTGGCGGCGGGGTAAAGTCCTCGCCTGCCAAACCGAAGGTCGCGGGTTCGAGTCCCGCCTGGGTAGGTTGCCCCTATCCAGGGCATGGTTGTGTGTGATAGTTGTTGTTTCATGTTATACCCTCCGATGTAAAAGGCCTTGTGAGCTGTTTTCGGGGCGATTGAAATAAATAAATAAATATCTCATTGTGGGCCGACATTGGGCCACGCTTGCAGGGATATTTGAAGTTAAATAACTTCGGATCCTTTCAAATTTACCTTACATCGTCGTAAGTAGAGAAGGAAGTGTGGTAAATAGAGAAGTTACCTGCCGACAAGATAGTAATACATTATATAAATTGGAGAAAATATGAAAAATGATAGTGGTTTTTTTCTCACTGTGGCCCACTCTCCACTAACTACAAGATAACATGAGATATACAGACAGATAATATAAGGTAACATAGGATATGGTAGCATGCAGCACAAAAATATAAATTCCAAACCTTGATAAATAAATATTATTAATATTTAAAAAAATACAAAAACCTCACATTTCAATTTTTTAGCCTCGTCATAAAAATCCGAGTATTTAACTTTGAAGGGCTCCCATATATTTCCTCGGGTAAACAATTCCATTCTTCTACCCTCCCAAGCAGTTATGAAAATTTAAGCATATTTGAGAGCTGCTTCAGAGACTTTATCTGAAGAGTATGGCTACGCCGAATAAATAGTTCTTAATAACTCGTTTCATAGGTTTTCCACGAAGGACCGTTTTTTCCAAAAGAAAAAAGTCCAATTGGAAAACATTTGAGAAGATTGTTTTTATGTACGTATTTGGGTCTATTGCCATTTTTTATATGAATGGATATTTATAAATCGGTATCTATGCCAGGGCATGAGTAATAGATTTGGCGGTTTTGATGATGTAATCGCAAGATGCAAAAGAACATTAAAGTCTTTTGGGCTATGTCGCCGCGTCAATTTTTCACTTCCAAAAAAAAAATACACCCCTTCAACCTCCCGCTCCCCTACCCACTGTTGTGGGTTCTTCAAGAACACCATCAAATTCCCTTGAAAAAGTGACCAGCATCGAAAACCAGCATCAGCACCGGAACGAAAATATTCACTTCATTGCGGAAAATGAAATTGATGTTTCCACGTCAATTTCGGTGGCCTGTAAATATCATTCGAATAAACCCACAAAATAGCATCCGATTTCATGCAACGTAGGCCCCTTGCAGGATTACTTTCACACCGATGGGATGGGAGTTGACCCAGTTCCTCCAACTATGATGCGGCGACACTTTCTTCTGGCCGCGAGATCACAAATATGTATGCATGGGCATTCGAGCCGTATTTACTAGTTTGTTAAAACTTGTTTCGACCATTGTTACCAGGGAAGTTCAAGGATAGGGGAAATTTTTCCGCAAGCATTTGCGACACCCCTTCCCCCCCTATAGTTACACGTCTACTTCCATTTTTGTCTTACGTACAGAACTGATTTTTGTGGATATCGTCTAAAAATTGTTTAAAAGTGCAATACTCAGTTATGGCCAATTCACTTAGCTAATTTTGTTTGAAAGTCCTAGCATTTCTCATAACTTTCTTGTGTTTTTCATAGGGAGGTGTAATTCTCCTATAATTTCTGAAACATTACAAGTGATGTACTGTGATTGTGTTTCTTGCTATTCTTTCCTTATCCAGGAGTTCACGAATCATTCTTCAGAACTTCATCATGAAAAAATTATGTAGCACAGAACTAATCTGCTAAGTTTGTTATTCTCATGAATAATGTACTTATTGGCAATTAATATTATTTTGTCTTTTTTATATTCGATTTTAATTTATGTGCAATAACCTAAGATAAAAACCTACTGCCCTGAGGCCTTGATGGCTCTTTCCTCCAAATAAAAATGCTATGAAACTACCCATCAGCCAATCCACATAAAAGGGGAATTTGAGAAAAAAATTAGATTTAATACGAGAAATAAATAATTTATGTTCAACTGTAAAGTATAAGTTTAATTTAATGAATCAAAAGAGTAAATTTTAATATTTTTATTTTTTCCCACTTTTTTGAAGATTTGAAGTTGCATCATTCAAGGTCTGGATTGCTAGTGTGTAAAAATGTTTAAGTTTTGAGCTCTGTGGTGGAGGCACAATTCACTAGTTCACTAAACTGTGATTAGATTGAAGAAGAGGTTATGTTCAAGTGACATCACAAAAATGAAAGATCAGGTAAGATTCTTTATGCATTTTTTAAATGTTATACAAAAGAAGGTTGCATGTAACATCCGTTACACGAAAACATGAAAAAGTTATTTATTTATATGAATGGTTTTAAGGAAAACAATGAAAGTTTCCAAAAGTAAGGTTAAGGTATGCATCTGTTGGTATATCCCTTTAAATTTACATATTAATGTCAAATTACACTTTTATAACAGTTTTAAATCTTGTAACATCCGTTACGTAACGGATGTTACAAGCATCAACCTATTAGTTATAACCTTATTTACAACATTTACCACACATATTTTTATCTTTACTATCACTATTTTCACTGTTTAGGATTTGAACAAGTTACCAAATACTTCTGAATGGTATTTAATCATTAATACCTATTAATTAATATAAATAGCTTTATTTTAGCCTACATCCCGACCGTTTTTATTTATACAAATTTCAAAAGAAATGTTGGCCTAAATTGTTTGTGCCTATTATTTTAATTAGGCCTAGGCCTGATTAACAAATAAAAGTAAAGATTTAAGTTGATACAAATTTGCCATTAATTTGTATAACTTTGTACAACCAATTTTAGTCTTAGTTTGTTTGGCTACAAAGAGTGGTTTTGTTACAGGACCTGTCAATGGCAAGTCACGAAGATGCTTCTGAAAACCCACCTGTGTTTAAGAATAGGATGGCAAAATATCGGTATAACAAGAAAAAAAATGAACAGAAATGGAAAGAACATCTCGAAAAGGACGCAAAAAGGAACAAAGATAACCGGAATAAAGCAAAAGAAGAAATGACGAACAAAAATTAAAGAAAAAAGAAGAGACCCGCTTAAGAGTAAAAGCTTGGCGGGCAAAGCAAAGACCTGCTCAAACGCACCATAGTGAGTCTACTCCTACTAAAGTTTTAGGCTCTTACAAGAAAGAAAGCACTCTTAAGAAGGCGGTGTTTAAAGTGCGGAAGTCGCTGCCTTTCAGCCCTAAAAAGAAAAAAGCTGTCATCCGGCAATTATTGAAAGTTGAGAAGTTAACTGATTCAGACTTAGTCCAACTAAAACAAAACACCATACCTAGAAAAAAGTTTTGTGAGGAAATGAACGAACAAGTTATAAAATGGTACGAAACCGATGATATCAGCTGGCAAGCCCCGGGGAAAAGGGACTGTGTAAAAATATATGATCCTGAAACACAGAAGAAAATTCAAAAACAAAAAAGATTTTTAGTCATGACTATAGACGAAGCAAGAGAATTGTTTCAGGAAAAATACAATGTTTCTGTATCCAGATCCAAGTTTTTTGATTTGAGACCTAAACATGTTCTACCAGTGGCTAACACACCACACAATGTTTGTGTGTGTGTGAAACATGCAAATTTTGCTTTCTTGGTAGAGGGGTTAAAGACTGCTGCTGGTTTAGGATCAAATTTTAACCATCGCAGCTTGTTGGACTTAGTGTGCTGCAACACTATGAGCGAAAGTTGCATGACTAATAAATGCAAAACTTGTACTCAAGATATCAAAACTGTGTTGAAGGAAAACATTGATTTGTCAGCAATTACAAAATGGAAAACTTGGCAGAAAATTGAAGGTAAATACCAAGTAGTTGAAAAAACAACTGCATTACAAACAGTTGTTAAAGAAATTAATGAAATGCTACCAAGTTTTAAATTCAATTGTTTTGTCCAGAAGGTGCAATCAGCATACTTTGATCATGTAAAGAGTAAGATCAACAAGGGTACAGCTATCATACAAATCGACTATGCTGAAAACGTTTCTCTTACGCCTCAAGATGAGATACAGAGTGGACACTGGGGCCACAGACAAGTAACTTTATTTACAGCTTGTATTTGGTATGAGAATGGAGTTAAGTCCTATGTTGTAGTAAGTGATGATTTAACTCATTCTAAAGAATCAAGCTGGGTTTTCTTGAAAACTACTATCAGCCATTTCAAGGCATTTTGTTATGAGGATTTGACAAACCTGCTAATATTCTCAGACAACTGTTCTGCTCAATTTAAGAGCAAATTCACTACTTCAAATATCTGTTTCCTTGCTAACGATTTGAATGTAGAGAATGTTGAATGGAGCTCATTTGCACCTGGTCATGGGAAAGGTGCTGTCGATGCAATCGGAGGCCAACTCAAGCGACAGATCTGGATTAAGATCAAATCCCACTCTGTGATAATAAACACAGCACAGGAGTTTTTTGATGTCTGTGAGAAAACCTGTGAATCTGTCCAAGTATTGTTCGTTCCAAAACAAGATGTAGTCGAGACTGGAAAAATGCTACAACAATGATGGGAGAACGCAGCAGAAGTTATAGGAATCCAAAAGTATCATCACTTTAAAAAGTTTGATGAAAAGCATATTCTTGCTGCTTTCACCAACCGATCTTCGATGAATAAACATCAAGTTGTTGTCAGTCCTGGGGAGAAAAAAAAGAAGACGACGAAGCAAACCCCCCTTCGATATTCCGATGTATATTCCGGTGACTCGGAATCCAGCGAATCAGTCAGTTCTTGTATCAGCGGAGTTGGGGCTCTTTGGCAACTGGAGAATGAACTTGATAGAGATGAGTGTGCAGAACTTGTTGGAGATGAGTGTGCAGAAGAACAAGTAATTGAAGAAAGTCAAATCGTCCCTGACACACATGTGCTGGTGAAGTACAATACGAGTAGAAACAGTTTTACATATGCGGCAGTGTGTCAAACTCCGGTTTGTGATGATGGAGAAGTTGGTGTTTTGTTTCTTACTGCAGTTGGTAACGAAGGCTGTCTTTTTAAAATCAATGAAGATGGTGAAAAGTATGTTGATTTTGAACAAATAGTAAAAATTCTACCAAACCCTGATATAACGTGTGCAGGACAGGACAGGGTACATTATAAGTATCCATACCCAATCCTTGTAAATAAGTAACTTATCGTAGGTATGTTAAAACATGAGCTAGAACGATAATTCTTTAGAGGAACAGTTTTAAATGGAGTTGCATTATAGTATTGCTTTGATATTTTGATTTAAGTTTGTCAATTAACTAATGAAATTTCAGGAGAGGAATTATAGGCTATATACCTAACTTATACAATTTGTATAAGAAGACTATAAATAAATAGCGTAAAGCCTAAAGAAAAATAATTTAAGTCTAGATTTCATTGATGTTATTTTATAATATTGCTTTGATATTTTGGTTTAATGTTTGTAAAAGTAAGTAATTTAAGTTTATGAGATGTTATATAGGCTATACTTGAGTTATTCAGTTTGTATAAAAAAATAATAAGCCTAATGTGGTTCAACGTATGATTTAACTTTATTTATGTAAGAGTAAGTGAATTTTATATGATGACAAATCAATAAATAAATAATTTATTTCATAAAAATCATCTGCATTCTTTATTATATACCTTAATTTGTGTTTTAAATCTGAAAATTTTCAAAGGGGTTCATTTTATAGGCTATTTTACCAAGGGGGAAAATTGTGTAACATCCGTTACAAAATCGATGTAACATCCGTTACAAAGGAAAATAATTTTTATTAGTTATTTCTAATATTTTAAGAGTTGTAATTTGTAGCTCAAAGTAAAGTATATACATTATATAAAGCTAACAAATATTTAATATTTCCACTGGTATCTTAGGTGGGCTGAATTTTAGTTAGATATCCATGAACTAAAGTAGGCTGTTCCCCTTTGTGTAACATCCATTAAGCCCGTATGACACTTGCCAATTTATTGGCCAATAAATTGGCCCAATATTGGTAAAAATATTGGGCTTTACGCATCGTATGACACGTACCAATATTTACACCAATATTGGCCGTTATAGTGTTCTAATACCCCACTAGAGAACGCCACATAACATAAAATGACAAAAGAGCATCTCAAGACGCAGATTGATTGCCAATGAGCTACAGAATGGGAGGTGGCATAATAATTGTAAATTTAATAACTCTTTCGAGGGGCTGCAAAGATATTCTCGAATTGCTCGAAATTTCATTCGGGTGAGTTCCTGGAATGATGAGAGATAGGAAATATTGTGATCTCATAGGTGAGCCAAGATAACGTAGCGGCTCGTTTTGGCTGGAATATGTTCATCGAATAAACAGAGATTGTGTCATCAATTGGGACTTTCACCCGAAACTTTAGCGCTCAAATCATGAAAAATAGTTTAATAATTGTAATTTAAACAAAATATAGACGCAATCGAGGAGAATCACGACGTTTTTATTCATTAAATATCCGAAATGTTATTTCCGAATTACCCACTTTAGACAGTTGATGTTTGTGAATTTATATTCTCTCAAAGTACACATTAATTATTTGAGCTATTTCATGGGTTGCTATGCTTGTAAAGTTTATTTATATGATATTAAAATTCCGAGGTGAAATGTTTTGCAAAGAGCTTCTAGTTTTGGCCACTAGGAGTCAACAAGACTGAGTTCTGATTGGAGATTGGCCTCGAGAAAATAGAACCTGTTCTAAATTGTAGATTGGCCAAGAAATTGTGCCCAATATTGTGAAACTGAGATTGGGCTAGAAATTGGCGTGTGTCAGTGGGTACACAATCCAATATCCAATGGATTGGCCAATAAATTGGCAAGTGTCATACGGGCTTTACATGCCAAAACAATTTATAACTCGTTTATTAATTTATGAATTGTGACCAAACTTGCACTGATAATCAAAGTGAATCTTATTTACCTCCTGAAAGTCTTAAAATGTATTACTGATAATATTTGAAGACAATACTTGCAGTTTTATAGTGAAAATGTAACATCCGGCACATATGGATTGGCTGCCATTCGCTCCTGAAAATCAGTAATTTTGTGCGTACGAGTTTGCGGGCATTTTGAGTTGAAGCAAAAAGACTTGAAATAATGGAATGGGAAGGGAGGTCTTGTTTTAGTGATTTGAATTTGGCGGCAAATGCCGATGCTGCTGCCATCTGAACTTACAGTAGTAAAACTCTTAACTGTCAAGAACAGTCAAGAAGTTTTGCGTGGAGTTGGACATCTATGTCTTTATCTTTATCTTTATTCATCCACGGCATCCACTCTCTCTCACATGGCGCGTGTATTTGGTTGCGTTCGGTTTTCTTCTGAGTGTGGTTCTTCTCACTGAGCTCATAAATGACAAATTTAGCGGCGCGTGCTCGAAATGGGATTGCGGATGAGACCAACGTCCTTACTGGAATATTATAATACGTTCCCAGTGAACAAAAATTTGAAAGCCTTTACCGTCGTCGCCTTCTCGTAAGCGTTCTTGCCATCTTCTCTCGGTCACCTTCATAGCCATTCCATTGATGATCCAAAACATTCTTAATATTTAATTAACGGAGTCATAATATACCAAATATACATTTAGGACTCTTTTCGATGTAAAAACTTCAAAATTCTCTACTTAACTTGTAACAAAACCTGAGGAAGTATTATCGCCCTAGCCGACGAAAAATCATCTGAATTATTCTAAATTCATCTCCTTCCGTAGAAGTACCACAGATAATAACTCGGGAATACACTGATCTGCCAAAATAAATCCGTTAATTATCTGCTTTGCTAGAAAATTTTCCATAAAATACTTCAGCGCTCGCGCATTCTCAAGTGTTCTTAGACTTTCAGTCATTGCCATCAGATGGCGAGGGGTCGACTTAAGCCGACTTAAGCCTCTCGTTAAGAATGGGTTCGCGCTGAGCGATTTGGCTGAGCTAAGCCGGATGAGCTGATCCGAGCGTGTAGAACAGGCACTGCATATATGGTCTATGGTCCACATTGTCCACATCGATAACGCTTGATATTACGTAGCAAATGTGTTGTCAGTGGCTGTCAATGAAAATGCAGCGAAATATTCCGATTTCCGTGACCACTCACCAGGTAATGTTTTGTTGATTTTGTCAAACATTCATTTGATCTGTCATTTTATGGGGTTTTTGTTGCTAATGTTGCCATTATTTCTTTAAGGGATACTCAACATTGTAATCCGAGGATATCTACCTTGAAGGAAATGGCTATGTTGTTTGTGCGGTTTGACTGCTCTTACTACTCAGACGGCTACACAGGCTATGAAAGTGGCTGTAAACGCCGTGTACGCGGTCATTTATGTCGTGTAAGTATTTGATGTATGTAGTGCTCAATTTCTGGATAAAAATATTGTCTGAAATGTTTTACCTTGCGCGATTGTACGTAGATGTGTGTTTTCTTTTGCTGTTGGATGTAGTTGATTACCTAATGCGGTATGTGATTAATGGTCACTGTGTTATAGTTAATTGAGTTGTCAGTTTGAGTTTATTTACCAATGAAATGATAATGTATAAAGCCTTGAAAATAGAGATAAAATTTCCGGTATTAAAAACTTGAGAGCTATATTAGGTGACGGTCTCAGTACAACTGCATTCTGTGTAAGTGATCATGACGGTTAATTAACACCGACGTTAAGGATATCATTTTCATTGTGCTGATTTGTATGTATTATGCTAATTTGTTGGCAATTTCGTGTACAGCGAATTGCCAGGACTATTGTTTTTATGCCGATATTCTGCATGACTTATCTTATTTGTATTGCATTGATTTGGCAATCTTCAGAAACCATGTTATACCATAAATGCTGATAGGTCTTTAAAAATAATTTTTTGCCCTCTCTATTTAAATAATAAAGATATGTCAAGGACCAAGTTACAGCATACCCAAGTTTGTGCGGGTCAGAGACTAATTTTGTGGTGGCATTGATATGGACTGACTTGTATTTGGTATTCAGAATACCGTTTTGTTTTGTACATGGCTTTCTATGTGACATCAGAAGAAGTGGTGAGAATTATGTGGCAACCCTAATTTGTTCTTACAAGATTTTGCTAAGCTAAATAATAACTTCATTATTTGTGGAAGACATTTTTTCAGAGAGTAATTTACAAATGAAACCCTCAATCAAATTTTAATGCCGTGCCATCTCTGTTTTTTCTGTTGCCTCTTATAAATCCATTGTTAAAATTTCCTCTGGTGTGAATATGGTTGCTTCTACATCACATGGTAAAGAAGGTGAAAGCTCTTGCATATCACAAGTAACTTTGTATCTACTCATCCACATCGATGCAAATTTATATTGTGCATGAAATTCATAATTAATCATTTAGCTTTGCCAGTATTTTTTCTAAGCAAATTATGTCCATGGTATTCTATGAAAGGTTGCATTTCATAACAGAATAATCAGCAAATTGCTATTACATATGCATTCAATGCTTTCATTTGGCCATTATCATCAAATTACAGTTGCCTTTCACATTTTTTGCAGCTAGCTGTTCGATGCATTTTGGTGACCTCGTGTTAGAATTCTCCTCACAAGGATGGTGGAAGTGTGTTGCTGTTTAACTAAAGGTCATGTAATTATTATTTTATTTTTGCTTACATTTAGATTTTATATCTCTTGTGGCCCTATACCACACGGGAATTTAAATGACTCTTTTAAAACTCTGCTGCATCTTGAGTGCATTTTAGTATGTAGTGATATTTATGCAGTATTTAAATCTCTGGTGGCCATAATAATTTAATGTGTATCACCTTCATGAGGCCATTGGCTTGTTCAAAATGTCTCTCACCTACATTTTTTGTTTCAGTATATTTTTAATTATTTGTTGCCTCAAGATGGATCAGAGACACAACGTGAAGTACACTGTCTGTGCCCAGTTTAATTTTTTATGATAATATTGACAGAGTTTTGGGCCCTTTACGTATATTTACAGGCATATGGGAATTATCATACAGGAATATTTTTTACACTGTGACAGTACCAAATATCTTAATGTGAATCTTCATTGGTGACTACATATTACAAGAATAATGAAATTACTACTGGTATCCACTTGATTGGGAAACTTACTTGCCCCAACTACCTCCACACAGACTAGGTCTTATCAACTATGCACAAATTCATTCCTATTTAGACTACAAAATTTTCCTCTGGGGAAATGCTAGTGTAGCTAGAGATGGAGCAATTTCTATGTGAAAGGTGGCTGTTAAATCATTGTTAAGGGTTTCAATAAGGACACTCACTCTGCCATGTACTTATTATATTGTCATGAATTTTTTTACGTTTGTCTGTCGTAATCAACATATGCTGATGCCTAATTCTGCTATACATAGCCATGTGAAATGTGGTAAAGAAAATGTTCATCTGGCTAATCAGCCACTGAACATAAGCAAGATAGGTCCTCAATTCGGCCTCAATGACTGTCAATAAGATTCCTAATTCAATTAAACATTTAGCCTGCCAAAATATCTTTAAAAATAAATTAAAGCATCTGCATATCCATAAATGCTACTACAGCGTCGTTGAGATTTTGAATGATAACTTTTTTGTAATCTGCATTTTACTGCTTGTTTCTTCTTTTGTATGTATTTTTTCTATGATTATGCCCTATGTTATTCATGTTAACCTGCAGGACATTAAACGTTGTTATTATTATAATTTTTTAATAAGGATGGTGGCACACTTGCCTTTTTTTAATGCAGATTCATTAATGTTGGTAATTTCTTTCAGGGTTTCTTTGTTGGAGTAAATATCAAGGATCATCACTATGGAGAAAATTATTGGCTTTTATTCCTCTAAGCAATGTACAGTAAAATGTATTTTATTGGAATGTGTGATGTATTTTTAATCATCATGGATTAATGTTGACATCTGCTGTGTTTGACTGCAATTGTATTGATTTTGCTGTGTTTACTGCTCATCATTTCGTTAATTAAATCTTTATTAGGAAGTGCAATTTTTTTTATTTTCTATCTCCCAGTATACCAAAGCGTGCAACCCGTGATTTATTGCAGCAATTTCACTAATAATCTCTAAGCTTCGCAGTACCCAGAGATTATTTTGGTAAATATTTGATTCTACATAATGATCAGTAATTCTTAGTGAATAAATTCCTATTAGGGTGAGATGTTCGAGTTTCAAGATGCTTCAAACAATAAATAAGTATATTATGAAGTCCAGTTGTATAATTAGTCTTTTAATTTCAGGGAATGTTTTTTTCTAGGGAGGTTTGGTCTATTGCAATTAAAATTATCACTTTTACATATTTGATATGTTGGTGTTAATTTGAGTTGTAATAAACCAAGACTCCTTGGAAAAAAATATCCCTTTTAAAACTACTGGAATAAATGGAATAGGCAGTGAGGCCGATTTGAATTTCCCGGTGACAACTAACGCCATCTATTGCTGCGTATGAGCACTAGGTCGGCCGGGCCACGAATTTAACACACAGTCGACACTCCTTGGTCCACATGTTAACGAAGCCCGTATTCGGCGGCAACAGGTTTTGTCATCGTTGCGGCAGTGTTTCCTGTGGTTTCCTGGCAGTGTGTCGAGGTGGGTCGTCTTTTTCTTCGTTAGCACCGAAAGCAAAAGAGGAATACAAACGATACGAACCTTAGAAAGACATTACTGCAGTGATATTATTCCATCGTGGTTGTTGGTGAGGATTACATTCGCCCGTTGCTGACATTCTGACGCCTTGTGGACTATCGTTGGGTCCTTTACATTTATCTCCTTTGGATCCTGGTTTTGGCATCTTGCAAGCAGCGTGCCACCAATTTAAGAGGCGTCGCCTGATAACTGCTTCGCGCCCACACTAAAGGCTAGCTCGACATCGCTACTTGAGGTAAGGGTACGGGATTATAATATAGGAATGCCAGTATTTTCCCCGCGAACATAGAATTGACTTGACAATAGAATGTGAAGGTTTCGTGGAGATTTCACATGGAGGGAGTTCGGCCCATCGATGTAACCACCCACACGAGGAAGCTATTAATCTTCGTATCTACATAAACTATTTGAATGTTTCGGATTTTTTTCATGCTAATCACTCGCAAAGATTGGAGACAATTGGCAATAATTCAATATTAACATTCATACGACCCACAAATTTCGGCTACGGTATACTTTTACCGAATCTCCAATTTTCGTCGGATATTCACCAAAATTAGTATACACAACTTATTTCACATACTAAACAATCCTAGGGGTGGGCGAAAGCGGTTCGAATACAAATAAAAATTTAATAATTCATTACTTATCTTGGTGTCGGATGGGTAACTTTTACATTGCAGGAGCTATCATAGATGAGAAAAGACGATCGAAAACAAACTGTTGCTAAGGTTTGGGTTTGG
Organism: Ischnura elegans; assembly: GCF_921293095.1. Classification (NCBI taxonomy): domain Eukaryota; kingdom Metazoa; phylum Arthropoda; class Insecta; order Odonata; family Coenagrionidae; genus Ischnura; species Ischnura elegans. The sequence continues at coordinate 10,958,716 of NC_060258.1, read as the reverse complement.
GTATGGACGGGGCATGATGTGTCTTGTAAAGGATGCAAATTTTCCTCTCTACATGTTGTAAAATCCTAGCAAATGGACGGCTTATTCCTAGTGTACGGTCGTAGGACCGGAGGGGTGGGTTGGGTAGCGCACGGCGGATTCTTTCTTATTTATGTGTCGACTGACTCCGACAGACGGACTTATGACGGCATAAGCGAGATTATTTTAACTCGTCCCTCAAAATTACATCAAAACCCTCTGATACAAACTAATTAGGGTATTACTTTACAAGAGGTACAATCCGGATTTCGCCTTCAAACCTTCACTTACCTATAGTCTCCCACCCTACCAACTGGACCAGCTCAAGGAATATTATTTTCTAGTCGACCAGCCCGTACATATGCCCGGAAAGTGATTTACCCACTTCTACTTCCCACTTTGTTATGTATTGGACCAGCTCGAGGGATATTTTTTTCTTGTTTATAATTCCAAACGTGCAGTTTTCGATCGTCATTTCTCATCTATGATGGCTCCTGCCACAGAAATATACTTCTGCGTGTATATATCTGTGGCTCCTGCAATGTATAAGTTACCCATCCGACACCAAGATAAGTAATGAATTATTAAATTTTTATTTGTCCTCGAACCGCTTTCGCCCACCCCTAGGATTGTTTAGTATGTAAAATAGGTTATGTACACTAATTTTGGTGAAGATCCGATGAAAATTGGAGATTCGATAAAACTATACTGTCACCCAAATTTCATAGGCAACCCATTCAATGCGGATGTCATTCATGAACGACAGCCGCGCCTTGCCACCCGCGCGAATGTCTTTAATGAATGACACGGCATTGGGTCCTTCCTCATGCGTTTTAACGGTACCACGCTCAGCCCCTTGCGCTTGCGGCCACTAGGCCGCTCTTCATAGTTGGTTCCTAGCTTCTGTATATAGTGTGCTCCATTTCTGGTTACTCCAATTTTTCTTTTTTCTATGGATTTTTGAATTTTTTGTGTTTTTTTTACGAGACTCTTAGTGAAAAATTTTTTATTTGAAAGTGATTCTGTCTTTTCTTTTTGGAATTGACGTCTTCTTGAAGAATTTTTTCTTCTATTCATGAAAAAACATGGTTATAAAAAAATTTATTGTGGTTATATTATGATACCAGTAAGTTTTTCAGTATACCGATATTTTGAGAAGCTATGGCAAGGGATCGTTTTCTCTGGATTTTATGAGTATTACATTTTGTAAGAAATCCCTCAAACAGAGAGATGCTTTACAGTGACATACAGCCACGGTGACTACTGATCGTATTTATACCATAAGACCTCTTTTAGACAGTTTCAAGGAGATAATGGAAACTGCTGTCTTGCCGGGACGGGAACTTAAGTGTAGATGAATCGATGGTATTGTGGAGAGGCCGTCTAATGTTTCGGCAATACTTCAAGTGGCGGATACAGATGGGGGGCACATACCCCCCCCCCCTTGTGAGGCCGTCCACATTGCCAAACATTATTATTATTATTATAGTATTCTACCGATTAAGGTAGGTTTCCATCGAGTACTAAAGAGGTGATCTGGGAGCCTCCCTTTCCTTCCAGCACTGCCTTCTTTAATTCACTGTAAGGCCTACTCTCTTTCAATCTATCTAAAAATCCTATTCTTTTCCTTCCCCTCCCTCGTTTCCCCAACTTTCTACCCTCCAACACCATTTTCAATATCCCCTCACCGCTAAGTACTAACTCCATCCAAACCTTCTGTCTCCTGCGTATCTCATCTAAAAGCTGACTCTCCTCGCCAACCATATCCAGCACTTCGTCGTTCCTTTTCCTCTCCGTCCATTTCACCCTCTCCATTCTTCTTCGTACCCACATCTCGAATGCCTCCAATCTTCTCTCGTCTTCTTTCCTCAGTGTCCACGTTTCCGCACCGTAGAGAGCTACACTCCAAATCAAACTCTTCACTAACCTTTTCTTTAAACTCTCACACAGCGATCCTCTCAGAAGCTCCTTCCTGTTCATGAACGCCTCCTTCGTTAATGCTATTCTCTTCCTGATATCCTTACTACTGTATTCGTTTTCCTCTAACGTACTGCCTAAATAGTTGAATTACTCAACCTGCTCAAGTTTATCACCACCCACCTTTATCTTGAGTCTCACATTCCTCGCTCGTGATGCTTTACAAAACCACATTACCTTAGTTTTCTTGTAATTAATCCTCATCCCAAACTCCTCGCAACGTTGGTATAACGCATCCAATAGGGCCTGAAGCCCCCTTGCTGACTGACTAATCTACGCCTGGTCATCCGCGAATCTCACTGATTTGAACATCATTCCTCCCACTTTTATCCCAGCTTCTAACTCATCCCACGCTTCCCTTACCATCTCTTCAGCGTACACGTTAAAGAGCAGCGGCGATAGAGGACAGCCTTGCCTCACACCTCGGCCAATGCTTGCCCACCCATATTCTCCGTCCGCTATCCTCACTTGCGCAGTCTGGGCCATGTACAGATTACGAATCAGTCGTCTATCCCTCCAGTCTACACCTATTCTCCTGAGAATATCCATTGACTTTACCCAGTTCACCCTATCAAACGCTTTTTCAAAATCCACGAAACACACATATACGTCCTGGTCATATTCTAGGTTCCTCTCCATGAGGGACCTCATTATTGCTATTGCATCACGAGTTGACTTCCCTTTTCTGAAACCAAACTGATCTTCGCCCAAATACTCATCTGCCCTCGCCTCCATTCGTCTGTTCAATATCCTCAGCACTACTTTCGTGAAATGAATACAATCAATTATCATTAATGTTCATTATCAATCACTCAAATCATTATTAATAAGTACTTCTGGCTGTGATTAACGTAATCTGCCCTGAAATAATATATATACAGTACAACCTCAATGTAGTGAACCTCTTTACATCATAAACCTCCGTACATCATACCACCCCTACGGTCCCGTCGGATTTACATGTAAATTTATAAGCAAACCTCTTAATAGTGAACCTCTTTATGTTGTAAAACCTCCACTTATCATACCAAGGAGACACCCCCGAGACAGCCTAACTACCTCTGCAAAATGTACCGAGACAACAAGAGACCATTAATGCAGCTGTGATTACGTACATGGAATGAAATTTTCAGCAATAAATGTTTCACTATTTTTATCTTATACAGTAGACTCTTGTTATTACGAAGTTGAGACTTTACGCTTACGCTGGCGAGAGAAAGTTTTACAGCACATATTAAGGAAGAACAGAATTATGGAGGATAAGAAATATTTGCATGAAACATTCTTTCAAGTCGTGAATTGCAGATAATTGTATCTCTTGTTTTTTAATGATGAGACAAGGTGGTTTATAAGGGTGCATTGGATATATCTGAAGTTGGTGAACTAATGCTTAGGGAAATTGCTATGATATTTAAAATAATCGAGTGTCAAATTAGGTTATTATATTTTCTGTTTAATTATTCCTCATTTAACATCATTTATGAGTCACAGCTAAATAAAAAATGGTGGAAGGTTAAGGTACAACATATAGAGCAACCGCGAGTAATGATATACTAACACAGCATCATCCCCAGATTGTGAAATGTTTTGTATTGGTGTGTTCCGCAAAATTAGATGTTTTGCCTTGTGTTATAGAGGAGTGTGCATCTGAAATTGTGTTTGAATATACTTTTTGCGTATTGAATATGTATTACTTTTTGAATATACTTATCCAATCTTTTTGCCAAACCCCCTAATTTCACATTCAGACGACCTGCAAACCTTTCAGATTTATTCTGCTCAACGAACCCCTTACAGAAGTCACCCACTACTCCCAATAGTACACCTTCGCTCTGCAGTCGTCCTAGATACAATACCTGCCCAATTTTTACCCCTCCTTCTATCCCTAGTCATCTCGTCTCCTGTCTACCACCACCCCCTGTGGACTCCTGTACTTCCAAGAATGTAGTTTACCTCATCCAATGTCAACACTGTTCCTCCTTTTATATAGGCAAATTGTTTAAAGGTACTTAAGGTAATACTTGAGTCTAAATTTCAATATGATATAAATAAAATACTAAGATTGTGCAGCTCTTTGCTTGTTTATGTGTAATTTTATAACATTAAAACAACCCAGAACTAATTTTTTAATACAGTGGAACCTCGTTAAAGCGAGTACGGGCTATAGCGACACCCCCGACATTACGAGAGATAGCCGATGCACCGTCAATTGACCCTATAATAAGCGTGTTAAAAAATTCGTTTTTACGAGACCCTTTCGGCGTTGGCTCTCGCCATAGCGAGGGATTCACCGCCGGAAGACTTTCATCAAGACTCCTTAACCTCTGTAACTGCTAGCGATCTGTTAGAAATGAAGTTAATGGAGTGCTCAGTCTCAAATTTATGTGGTAAACTGTCGTTCGATAAATATAATGATTGACAAAACAATGCTTTCCATAATTTTCATTCAATGCGGCGCTCATAAATTGTTTGAATAGTTAGTCGTAATTTGAGTGAGGAAATTTATTGATGCAAAAAAACATCGCCTTTCGTCTGGATTTATGCTTACGTTTATCGGATAGATGTTTATCTGTCGCCGCACATTTCCTGTTCCTGTTTATCTGTTCGCAACAGGTATATTGGCTATTATTTGCTCCACCTCCGGTAAAGCGACAATTCGCTATAGCGAGTGTTTATTAGTGCACCGTGGGGTGTCGTTATATCGAGGTTGCACTGTACCTATTTTTGCTACAGCATTTTAAAATATATTCATTTAATTTTCTTTTTTACTAAGGAAAAAAATTTTTTTAATAATTTTCTTGTATACATACTGTGTTCTGCCCATCCTGCTGTTTTTTATGTTATTAATGTTATTCATGTTGAATAAATAAATAAATAAATTCCATGATAGGCCACGAAAAACTTAGACACAAATAAAAGAGAACTCACACGTATTCATGGTTTCAAATGTTCGACCCGTTTGGGTCTTTGTCTGGAAGGAGACGAGTAGAGAGTGAGGAGGAGGAGGACAGAGGATGAGGAGAGGATGAGGAGATGAGGATAAGAAAGTGGTAGGGAGAGGGTGGGGAATGGGGGATGGGAAAGAGGAGAAGGCTATGAAGATAAGTGGGCCCTGTTAAGACCAGCATATGACTACACCAAGCTTTCAACCTGCTTCTACTCTGCACACTTTTCCATCAGTTTCTCATTCCAATATGTTTCTCACACATTACCTGCAGTTTCTGACTCCGTTGCCAATCCAACTTGTTCTTCTTCGGCATACAGCAATCTCTGGTGTTCTTTCTTCTACATTATCTCCTTTCCCCTTATTCCTCACCCCTTTCGTCCAATTCATCTTGAGCGAATTCCTTCAGCACCGACTCTCCAAGGCCTCTGTTCTTATCCGATTAAGTACTTTTTCAAATGGTCCAGTCTTCTCAACCACGAAGGGCCACACACATATTTTCACTCACTCTTTCCTGATCTCAAGCCTCCTCGAGCATAGTGGCCACGAAGACCACCTTATCTTTGATTTTTCGACCCATGACGTCAGTCGTGCTTCATTTTTCCCTTGTATTGGCACCCTATTATGTTAGGTGCGATTCAAGCTTTTTAATGCATGCATTTATTGCAGAACTGTCATTAATGCTTGATACACGTTTTGATTTAGTATGCAATAGTCGGAACGAAGTGGTCAGGCGTGGTAGAATGCACAGTGATTACTACCTTTAGTGATTCTACAGTGCTCTCAGCTTCTGTTAGCTAACATGAATACTTTTCTCTTGATCCAGGAGTTCTGCCACCATGCTTAAAGCAGGCCTTGCTCTCCGGGCATCGCAGAAAGACCTGGAGGAGGTGATTTCAATGCATCCAGACCCAAGTACAGAAGAGCAGGAGTCACTGATGCAACGCTGTGGCAGCTCCTCGAGTACTGATGCATCGGACTCAGAGACAGACTCACAGGACGATTGGTACGTATGAGGTCACAGCTTACCCTTCCTTTTTTCGTTAAACCGAGACCCCACACTTTGGGCATGAGGGAATTGCTGACTCAGAACTGGGTCATTCCACGTCCGTTCACCGAGGCATGGCACCCACCGACTCGGAATTTAATGAAATTTTGGTCACTAGCTATCTAATGACCCATGTAAAATATTTACTCTCTCACTCTCATAGTTTGCAATATATGAGGAGTCGAAGTTTGAGATGTTTGCTCAGAAGTGACGCTAGTGGGAGTCAAATTCCAGAGTGCAGGGCACAGGGTAAAAATTCATAACTCAGAAACCACACAATATATTTGAATGAAATTTTGACCCCTTGTCTATCCAAGTACATAGCTTCCATAGCAATGCCTTTTATTCCCCTTGCATTGTTATGTTAGCCAAAATGATGTCAACAGTTGTTAATTAACCGATTTTTTTGAGCTCAAAAACATTACTTCATAATTTCAGAATTATCACCTAAAGGCAGAGTAGTTAACTCATCCAATTATTTTTTAAATTGAAGGTTAATATGTGCTCCAATATACTGTGAAATAAAAATGGTGGTGTTTTGACTGCTGCTATGAGTATTTCAGATTTTACTTTTTTTCTGCCTCCGTGAGAGGGATTTTTTGACACCTACTGTAACATAATAAGTATAAGTGTATCCATACCTTCATGAGGATATATTTGAAATATTAGTCAGTAAATCTAAGACCAAACATGTAGTCTAGCGAATGTGGCTCTTGTTCATACAATTTTTTTAATAACAATACTTGGCTTGTGGCAGCTGAAGGGAAAAAGAGTCCAAATGGCTCAGAAATGTGAAATGATGCTTTTTTCATGGAATTTACCCATTTTTTAAGTGTTTAGTTTATGGAAAAAATGGTATCAACATACATTAGACTCTTACTGTGCATTAGAGGATAAATGGAAGTACTAATTTAAATATAATTATTTAAATAATACACTTCGATGCGTTTAAGACATCACCTGAACATCTCTGGATGCTCTCTCGGGCAACTAAAAGCTTTACAGTACCACCAATTCCATCACATGGGGATTTTCTATGGCTTGTAGCAAAGAATGTCCATGATGCCATTAAGGAGGAATCCTGGTAATGCTCGCAAAGATTGAGAAATGTTTTGCAGTTCTCGTACCATCCTGTACAACCATCACTAAAGTAACTCAATTTTTTGAGTGTTGCATTTAGCAGCAACTAAGATAAAAAAAGGAAAAGTCGTCCATCTTGGAAATGATGACTTTCTGCAGTTAGTGATTCATGTTAGGAATGAATGGTGGTCGAAATGGATAAAACGTTTCAATGCAGTACACCCATGTCTCCTATAGGGCAAGGGATGCGTTCCTTGGGGTCTTTGAGCTATACGAATTTGCGTTATACGAGAGTGTTTTAACATAAGGAAGATAGGGATGCATTCCTGGTAGCATAGGTCTTGGGTATTGAATTTCCTCTAAAACATCTATATTCCCATAAATAGCCTTAAAATACCTTATTTATATAAATGTTTATAGTTGAAAGTATCTTTAAAGATTTTGGGCACGAATTCAAAGACTTTGATTCACGTTAAAAAAAAATCATACGTGCTTTGGAAATTCCCTCCTGTCGTGCGGGTAGGCTAACATCTGCTATCTCAGCGGTTCGTAATGCATTGCCGGCAGTTGACGATTTTTCAAATCAGTCTAAAAACAACTATTTTGTCACCCAGGCCCTTTTGTCGCTCATCGAAATGACAGGAAAATGCTACTTTGAATTGCTATTTCATAGCTAGCGGAGTTAATGAAAGATAAATCATTTTAAATTAATGTCTTTCTAGGCATTAGCAGCTACGTGAAACAGTCTTTAAATGCCTTGAAACCTGACCCAGGTTTTCCTTCCCTGAAAATGAATGAACGAGAATGCATTTTTTTACAAAATAATATCGTCTCGTCAACACTAAAAACTGGTTGAGTGGGAAAGGAGCCACTTTCAATTACAGCTTGGAGTTCATCAGAAAATGTTGTGGTGACTGCGCTATCAGCATTTGCAGATTCACCTGATATCGCCGCACTGAAAATACCTGCTTGCCGTTTAAATTCTGGAAACAGCCGGAGCTTTCACTAAATGTCTCCGAGCGATTACCACTCTCGTCTTTTTGTACTGATTCACCATGAACTTTCCGTATGTGTAGACCGCTTGGTTGAAGTTGGTGCGGCTGAGGTCACTGATATTTTAGCTTCGTCTTTATTCAGAATAAGGCATCGTGAGTTTAAACTTCCGCGCAATATCGCTTCGACGCTCTCCATTTTCAAAGCAATTGACCTCTCTCAAGTCCTATTCTAGGTTTATGGTTTTTCTTGATAAATTCTTGATTTTTCTACACGCATTCCTATTTTTTGCCATATTCTCTTGGTTTTTACTCTGTATGGCTCTATCTAAATTACCTTCTTCTGCTGAACTGTATTCCTGAGACGCAGAAGGCCTATGACTGCGGGGAGGGAACGAAGCCATTGTGTTTGAGACTCTATAGTGGACCCTTTTATGTGTTGATGCTATTCATGCGCAACTCGGCCACCGCTCCATTTCTCCCCACGTGAATACCGATGACCTGGAAGGCTTTAGCGTAGACCCTCTACCTGAAAGTCAATCGCCCGGTAACCTACGACGGCAAAAATACGTCTCAAACCATATTGCTGAAAAAAAAACTCATTTCCACTAGCCCCACGCTTAATTAATGATTTAAATTAACTATTATCATTCTGTTAAGGAGACGAGACAAATTACTTTGGTAGGCCGGCTATTTCAACCCAATGACGAGTAATACTTTTGGCCATTGCACAACAATGGATTTCGATTAATATATAAACAAAAAAGAAGATTTGAGACAAACAATAATAGTAATATGCGTAAAATGATAGCAATTTTGTGTGTACTTAGCACCATTTCACGTTTTATCATGAGAGTGTTAAGTTCACGTTTTATCACGAGAGAGTTTAAGAGTTTTGATTAGGCTACACTGCGTTGCAATGTTTCCCCGAGGAACGAATTTGCGCTACATCGAATTTGCGCTATACGAGACATGGGTGTACTTTGGGTATACGAGAAATGGGTGTATTTTGATTATTGGCTATTTCTCAGCACATTTAAAACAAGTTATTTTGATGGATTAGGATACTTCATATGGAAAGAGTATCGAATCCTACCTAGGGTTTTTAATGGTGATCGTGAGAGTCATGTCTCGGTGGTCCCGACGACACTTGAATTTCTCAGCATTGTCCGGACATGACTCTTCACGCGGGGATAGTCTCCAATGGTATGATGTCTACTCTAGTCTAGAGAAGTCTTAGCCCTTTATCCTAAAGGGTTACACCAATGTTTATTTTGTAAGTAATGTAATAAAATAGAAGCATTCAGTATTAAATTAACAAAAAAGGAGCACTGAATTACTACACATCTTTTACCAGTGTTTATGGATGATAACTAAGGTAATTAAAATTATGATCACCAGTAAATTTTGGCTAGGCTAGTAATAAATAATTTTTCTTAAATTAACTGTGTCAATTATTTTTTTAGACAAGAATTGGTTTTGAATATTGTTAAATTCTGACTTCATTTTCTTTTTGTTGATGCGTGCATATTCTTTTGGTCGGTCTCTGCGTCCTGTTCATTCGTCTGTTCACCTTTCTTGCGTGGGTCTCTTGAACTTTCCTTTATGCCGGCGCGGTGCGGATTGTGCTGCTGGCGAGGAATGCATTTTTGGATAGACGGTCCTTGTGCACTTTCATGAGTGAGAGCCACGATGTCCGTACGGTGCTGACTTTGCTGAGAGGGGGAATCGCATTTGTGATTGTTGATGCGTTTGCACTCTTCAGTAAAGAATGGCATACCGGTGGAAGGTTCTAGAACTCACGGGGGGAGGGGGTGGTTGGATTTGGGAAGCCTTAAAAACTGCACGCATCATTAACTCGAGGTCATTCGTGATTCGTCACTCGTCATTCGTTTCGTCGAGAGTTGTAGTGCGCGAGTCGGGCACCCGAAGGCCCGTGAAGGGGAATTTCAATGATTGACCCGGTAAAGCCGAGGGAGGAGATCACTCTGGCACAAGAGTCAACGGAAGGAAATACACTTCTTGCGGCAAACCCGAGATCTTTCATTTCCTACCCGATACCGTCTCTCCTAGAGGACCACCGTCGCTGTCCGGAATCCCTCAGCGTTAGTCCAAGATCCATATTCTGAGTCGCCCCTTGTCGAGCTCTCCACAGGAGGACACGACAATATATATACCATTTCTTTGAATGATCTTTTTATTAAATTATTCTCAGTATAGAAAAGAGATAATTAAAATATATAATATTTTATCTTCTGAGAGAACCCGAGAATCTCGTCGGGTTTCTCGAAGGGTCAATACTTCTCGAGACTAGTGAAGACTCTTGCTCTGACAATGCCAGGAAATTTAAGTCTCATCTCGACCGTCGATACTCTCGGGTAGTCGAGAGTCTCGCACAGCCCTAGTTTTAAGCCTTCAGCCATCTTTGGGAGAACCTGATTGGTTTCTGTCACTCTTCATAAAAAAACTCGCCTGCTATAGATTACGTAAGAAGTGTTATAGATTATGAAGCAAGATAGTTTTAACTTTGTTTTAATGTAAAGTTGAATGTGGTACTCTTCATTGTTTGTTCTTAAAATGGGATTCTTCGATCTATTTGTGATGTCCCCACCACTGGTATTTTTCTCCACTTGCATTTTTGCAGTATGTTAAACTTTAAGTCTCTGGCGGCAGTGGTTAACATGATAAATTTTTGAAAAGATCAGAACCTGAGACACTAATTATAATGAAACATTTCTCTTACAGCGTGAATTTTATTCCAAATGAGTCATTTTTCGACCTATCCAGCTGTATGTTTATTTTGAATGTCCATTTATAAAATATTTTGATAGTTTTTAAGCTGCCAACTCGAACAATCAAGGAGAAATCATCTAATGTGGAAAATGATTTTATATTTACAGCGATCAGCACCCTTTGGAGGTAGTGGATGATAATAACCTGACAAGAGACCAAGGGGCAGAGGCTGAACGACAGGAAAGTGTTCGCCCTTCATCAAACAATGGGCGAGTCTGGATGTTTATAATTCTACTCTATAATTAAAAAAAAGCTTCTGGAAAAATATGAGAGAAGAAGTATATATTCTAAATTGTAGTACAAGACAGACTTCCATTCCATAAAATACTTCTATTGGTACGGAGGCTTCCAAGGTGATGACATGGATAACTGCTTAGTGGGTTAAGTCCGCTAAAACGAGCCAACGCGGCCGTAACCCAGGAAAATGTATCAAACTTTCTTTGTTATTTTCACATATTTGTGTGCATGTTTCCCTCAGCATACCTTCTACGTTTTACTTTGAAACCTTAGCATTTAAAATTGTATCCACTGGTCGGTACATAACGATCATTAACCATGGTAAATATTTTAGTTGATCAGGGAACAAGACCTTTCGTGTATACCTTTAAATGCTGCCTTTCAGCAACATTCGCTGGAAATGGCTCACGAGTCGGAATCTGATATGTAAAATACCAATATACAGTGCAACCTCGATATTACGACACCCCATGGTGCACTTATAAACACTCGCTATAGCGAATTGTCGCTTTACCGGAGGTGGAGCAAATAATAGCCAATATACCTGTTGCGAACAGATATACAGGAACAGGAGTGGTGCGGTGAATGATAAACATCTATCCGATAAACGTAAGCATAAATCCAGACGAAAGGCGATGTTTTTTTGCATCACTAAATTTCCTTACTCAAATAACGACTAACTATTCAAGCAATTTATAAGCGCCGCACTGAATAAAAATCATGCAAAGCATTGTTTCGCCAATCATTATATTTATCGAACGACAGTTTACCACATAAATTTGAGACTGAGCACTCCATTAACTTCATTTCTAACAGATCGCTAGCAGTTACAGAGGTTAAGGAGTCTTGATGAAAGTCTTCCGGCGGTGAAACCCTCGCTATGGCGAGAGCCAACACCGAAAGGGCCTCGTAAAAACTAAGTTTTTAACACGCTTATTATAGGGTCAATTGACGGTGCATCGGCTATCTCTCGTAATAACGGGGGTGTCGCTATAGCCCGTACTCGCTTTAACTAGGTTCCACTGTATAGCTTGGTTTTCTTTGCATCGAATTTGAGGCTAAACTTGCCGATTGTCTTTTCCATATCTAATAGTAATTTCTTCAGATCCCTCTCTGATTGGCAAATGGGGTAATCCCTATTTTAAGTGATTAGTCGAAGCGGCCGCATTGAATATCTACTTCTTATGGTTCTACTTTGTCAGCTAGGGGCACTGTAGTCGGTCATGGCGGTGAGGATTAGCTTATTAGCATTGTATGTTTGGGTGCTAGATCCTCAATGTCTTTACTCCATTGTCTTCGTGATCCTTGCTTAACCGGGCATTCATCTTGCCACTATCTCCGGCATATTCATCTTCACTCTGGGATATGGATTTCATATTTTTGGTGGCTGTTTTTATGTGTTGAATTAGAGTCCTGAAATTTTATATATAGCTGCCGCTTTTCGCCTCTGTCTCAATTCAAAACAAGATGTTGCCGTTTCCTTACACCAATTTGTATTGAAGTCATCTTCTGCATCATCCAGCTAACTTTACGCCGCACACCCCAGAATGCATTTATCCTTTCGCGTTTGACTGAATTCCCCATCGATACGCAAGCCTTCATCCTTGCTCCTTCTCGACTGGTTGGCCCCTTTGGTATTACAAGACCTTGCGATGGTAGAAAAGAGGAGAACAATTTTAACCGGGATACCAACCTTAGAATAAGTGTTACTGGGCAACCCGTAATCAGGTGGAACACTCGGCAACCTACTCCTCAAACCTCCCTCTCCTTTACCCCACTCCCTCACACAGTTCCCTATGAACATGAATAAAAGTATCCAATTCATCAGAATACCTTGAAAAAGCGACCAGCATTGGTCGAGAAACGTTGCGGCCAGTCGACACGGAAAAAGCACCCGTGGAAGTTTTACTTAATATTTGCCTAAACATAGTGCCACTCTTCAAGCAGACTATACTTAATGACTGATTGATTAAGTTCGTACACGAATTGAATCGACTATTTTCAAAATGTCTGCTGCCATCGCCTAACATTTAAAAAATGAACTATCTCTAAAAAATTACCTGCATATAATTCCATTTTTAATATTGTGGTCCAGTGGTAATAGTTTTAGATGAATGGGAGACCATGAATTGAGGATTTTTATGTTTTGACGGAAGGCACCATCATATTTACGGTGTTAAGAGGGGAATACCAGAATAATTGAGTTAAACTTGTCCGATAGAATTCACCAAAATATTTTTTTACGATGTGTTATCTCGGTCAGTGCTGATTCCTCAGTGGGGTTCCTCAGCTGCGTTGGTTGTTTTTGGACGACAACAGTTTCGGGAGCCATCCTGCTCCCGTCTTCAGGTCGAAGGTGAGAAGTTCTCGTTTTTGCCCGCCTTATATGGCTCTGTCCCGCTGCCTGCTGGATGCTGATTGGTCAATACCCTCTCCCAAACGTTGCTGACTGGGTAGCCTTGGTCTCGTTTGAAATTATTGTTTTTGAGTATCTCCAAGGCTTCCCTGATCAGCCTTGGATGGTAGCGATTCTCCTTGGCCACCATCTTCGTTCCTTCGAAGTCTATACTGTGACCTGCCTCACTCCACGTGTGTTCTGCAATGGCCGACAGGTGGAGCTGCTTCTGTTTTGTGGCTCTTGCATGTTCTTTTATCCTGGTTGCCATTCCTCGGCATGTCTCTCCTATGTAAGCTTTCCCGCACGAACACAGCACTTTGTGGACGCCTTCACATAAGTCTTGTGGAGTGTTGTCTTTCGGTCCAGGTATTAGGTTGTGGATCTTGATCACGCAATTGTACCTTGTGACCACGTCGTGTTTTCTCAGGATCCTTGAAATTCTTTCCAATACTTCCGCAATGTAAAGGGATAGTCAGTCGTGACCGTATGAACTATTCTCCAGTCGGAGAACAAAAAGTAATAGTTTGATGTACTAATTTTTAAAGTTTAAAATAAATGAGTAACAATCCGGCGATTCTATGAAATTCCTATGGGGTCAATCCATTTCAAATCACCCAATATAGATAAAATTTGTTGCTCAACATTTTTAATTTTCTTGATTTTTTAATCATGAGTTCCCTATGGGTAGACAGTCAAAAAACGCTATTTGAAAAAAATTTAGAAGCCATATTTTTTTTTTTGGCAGCCATTTCTAAAAGGGCGGCTGGGCTAACTTTGATGAAAAACGTGGTTTGCATAAAGTTAAATTTCAAAGCTAATTTAAAAGATATCAGAATAATTCAGAAACCAGTGAGTTTAGCATGAAATGAGCTGTAGGAATTCATTGTTGTAATTGCTCTATTATGAAAGAGAGTCAGTCAAACTCTTTCTGCAAAAACTCAAAATTAATTTGTTTTTAATTATTTGATTTGTCCAAGTCAGAGAAAAATTTGTCAATATTAACATTTTAAGTCCTAAAATTTTTATGAAGGAAATGAGACTCACTAATCAAATTTTATTTCTGTGTTAAATACTTAAATAGCTATTTACAGCATAAGTTTTAGTTCTGAGAATGCACTCCTCTTTTTAATGTGAGTTATCAAAAATAGCTGAAAACCTTTTAATGTCAATATTCGCCGGTCAATATCTGTAAAGGGACTAAGTGAAAACAAGTGAAAATTTTACAAAATGTTATTTAGACACGTAAGAACATCTCCAAAAAAATTATGAGTGAGACTCAACTACATTTAGAGTTGTGGAGCAGTGAATTTCAGAAAAAAAAATGCTACCGTTCCATGCGCTCATGCAGTACAAGTTAGCAAACAAGGGCTTGATTAAATAATTAATATGACAAAAACTTAATTTTTTGTATAATTTTCTATGCCATTCTATCATAAAATGTATTTTTTATGATATTTTGAAATTTTCCAATGCTTTTCTAATGGGCCTATGTTTCAATTTTTTTTGACTGACTTGCAATAATCGTGGGACAAATTCCTTGAACCAACAGATACAAGATATTTCGTTTGATTTTTTGGCTATATTAGAATATCCATAAGTCGAAACAATTTCGAGTAATTAATGATTTTCAATTTTCCATTGTCGAGATTAGGAATATTGAATTTTGGATTTCGGCCTTGGGTCTTTGCCATATGAATATTTGGAATCTCCAGAAAAAATCATACAGGGTGCTTCGGATCCTTATTGTCTGCCCTAGTTTTCCCGAAACCCTCACGGGTACTTCAAAACGATTAATCGAAATCGCGACTCCTACAACATTTGGTAACTTATAACACATATGCCGTAAAGTTAGCATCCCACCAATACACAATTTTCAGATTTTTTGGAATTTTTTTTGCCACTTCCCTTCTAGGTGGGGACACCAAATTCACGTGAGTGACGTCTTTCACATGCCCCTGCGTGCCGCTACCAGAAGAACGCAGAATATTTAATTTTAACGGGTGACACTGTCGAAAACCCATGCTTCCACTACAGATAAGGAGCTGGAATTTTAATTATCTTTAATATTGATGTTATCCAAGTCAAAAGATGCCTTTCCACCACAATGTTTTGATCTCCATGCTTCGCCTACAAACCAATATGCAAACTGTTAATAATTAGCCATTCTTTATTCTACCGGCTTTCCTTCGAAATAAATTCCATCCCGAATGATACTGATCCATTTTCTTCAACAAGTAAACATTTAGTGCGAAAAATCCACAGAGGAAAAATCATTCACCTTGACGGGGATCCCGGTCAAGGCGAATGATTTTTCCTCTGTGGATTTTTCGCACTATTTGTGCATTGCGGGTGACTCCGTAAAAAGTTATCACCGTGGCTAGTCCCGGTATACTTTAATAAGTAAACATTTTACTGACTTCCTCCCATCAAATGAAATACAACCAAATAACTTGCTATATACTGAGATGGTGGCTATCACATTAGTTTGCTGTTTTTGCTACTGTTTGACGTATATGGTAATTATGGCATACCTTTCATTTTTATTGATATAGGTGATCTTTAATTTGGCAGTCATGCTGTTATTGAACTATATTATGTATTTCAAATTGCATAAATTAGAAAATAAGAATTAATGTAATGAGGAGGGATTGGATGGATGAAGGGACTATATCGTCTCAATCTCTCGCTCCTGTGAAGGAATTCAATATACAGTAAAACTTCGATTTTACATCAAGTCTCGTTTTTACGCAGCGGCACTCAAGTCCGGCCGGAAAGCATAGGGAATTGCAATGGTGAAACTTCGATTTTACATCTTTTCTTGATTTTACGCAGTATTTCGATTTTGCGCAGCATAACCCCAGCCCCTAAGAGGTCGCTAATCTTGATTTTACGCAGTTGTCTTTCGGCTTGTTTTGAAAATCCGACTGGAGCAATATGAAGTTAGGTTATTATTTCGTCTCAATAAGTTGCAAAAATGAATACAGGAACGGTTGAAATGACGTCGCGCTGTTAAGCGTGAATCTAAAAACATCGCGAATCTAATTATTGCTTTCCCGTAAGCCCTCTTAGTAATATTTCAGGCTCCATTACGAACGCGAATGTCGCTCTTAGTTCAAATTCGCCGTAGAAGGATATCGAAACCTAAAACACACGGCAATCGCCGTGTATGCATAACTACTTTTGATTAAGACATGATCGCTGGAGATATTTACATAATCACCTTTTGTTTATTATTCGACTTATTGATCGACGCTGTTTATATCCAGAATTATGAGCTACGGAATATCTATCCCCAATGCAAGGCTTTCTAGAATTTTGCCAACGTTATGTTTTCCATCGCCCCAGCGAAATATAACGGCGAAATGAGTCGTTAAAAATACTCCCTAAATAAAATAAAATATAAAAATAAAATTTTGGCTTCCAAGGTGATCCAAAAAAGATAGTCATACTTCTAGTATGGACTTAAGTCGATGGTGATTCAACACGATGGTAGAAGCAGCATGCATTGTCTCATTCCCAGGCTAACCCCACAACTGCGGGACAAATGGAGGTGGGGAAGAATTGCTTGCGCTGCGCGCTTATCAGAACCGACTCAACTTGTATCTCGTTGTCAGAGGGTTTAAATTAGGATGGTTGTAACTTGAATAGCTATTAGCTTAACTCCGCTAGGTGGCAAGCGTTTTAACGGAACGGGAGTTAATGCCCTCAGAGAATAACTCGCATCGTCAATCGTCATGTAATCATTGAAGTCAAATTCAAGACGTGAGTGATAAGGCAGTCCCTTTAAACTCAGAAATGGCTTAGCACCATTAAATCGAAATACAAAAAGTGTCCGGTGTTGTTATCAGATATGGGAAAGCAAAATATTACGTGAAGATGAGTCACACGGCTTGTGAGTCGAAGGTCCCGGCGCTGAATTCGCGGAAAATGCCGACAGAGAAGCTATTCCCGGTAGAGTCAATCTACTAATGCTAAAATGTCATGGGGACATGCATTTTTAATGCGTATAAATCATAAAAAAGGAAAATTTTTCCGGTCTATTAGTCATTTGTTACTCATCACGGGCGGCATGACGGCAGTTGCGCGGTTATTTAAATAGCTCACTTAAAAAAAGTGATCTAAGCACCAGAAAAATCTGAATTTACGAATATCCCGGGTCCTGTGTGCTCCGTATTATCTATGGTATGCTATTTGGAGGTAACCAACAGCTGGGAGGTAACCAACATCATTAGCGCCATGAAGTAAGGGCTGGAAGGATAGGAACCCTATGTTGGCATTGGCCAGGTTGTAATGATAAGCTTATAAGGGACCAGGACTTAACTTCCCATCTGATGGACAGTGGTGCACTGGAAGTGCCCTCCACATTATACTCAAGTAGGGATGGGGCCAATTCTGATAAGTCTCTGCTACTGCCAGGACTTGAACCCAGGCCCACAGGGTGTAAAGCCTTTGTGATGTATTAGCAAAAGTTTGCTCCCTGTTAATGGGGTTAATTTGGATGATTATCCTCAGGTATCGTGCGAAAGTTGCGTGTGACTCCCGTAAAAGTTATTACCGCGGCTAGTCCCGGTAAACTTTAAACTAATCCTCAGGTATCTCATTTCTTCAATCTCCAATCTTTGTTTGTCTGCAGGTGGTTAAACGGATATCCTGAAAACTGCTTTTAATGAGAATATTTTCGAAAATTAGCTTCTCTGCGACCATTTAGTATCACCATTCCGAAATTTCTCCTGGGTAACAGAAGTAATCTTAGTGCCAGAAATGATGGCATTTCAACCATTTTGTTCAACCATGGGAAACACTGTTCAGGAATGCAATGTTGTTTCTCTTAAGGTAACACGTCATCTGTGGTGTTGCTTTTGAGTAAATAAGATTATTAGGCTTCATTTTCCGAGCAATAATGAGCAAGTGTTATCCTGAAAACTATACTCCTCCTCATTACCAACTCTTGATTTTACACACTTTGATTTTACACAGTGCCCATATTTTGGTACCTCCAACTGCGTAAAATCACAGTTTTACTGTAAACCCTTGACATTAGTCTTTGATGAAGAGTTAACTGTTGCCCTCTGCTTATGGAGTTAAATATCCGGAACAAAAACATTTGATAAAAGGATATTTCATTCTGTGCAGGTGTCATACTAATTAATGACTAATTTGACTTTCTGTTGCAGGAAGGCCTGTTTTATCTCAACCCTGGACATGCTTGAGGGGTTGCTAGAGAATTTAAAATGGAGTTTCCCAAGGTGAATATAACGACAGTGCAGTATTATTTCTTCTATATCAATTGCATTTACAAATTTATTGCTAGAAAAAGTTACCCATTGAACTTAAGTAGGCAGTGAGGCTTAAATTTTGCAATTATTGTAAAAAATGTAAACTATTTTGCTAAAGTATAGTTTCACATAAGCAGACACGGAATGGGATTTATGTTGCGTCAAGTGACCAGGCATCATCCTTTGCTCGCTCTGCCAACAACGCAATAACCGCACCCACTACCCCGCCGCTATCTTGGATGCAGGTAGCACGAGACCTCACCGCACTATTTCCTAGCCTATGGCCATTCTGCTGTAACCAAGTTGCCAGGTGGTAAAATGCTGTAAAAATCATTACTGGGATGTATTGGAGGATGCTGGGAAGTAGTATGCAGGAATACGTGATGACCCGAAAAATCACCGCAATAAGACTTTGCGAGAAGGAGATAGTGGCATTATTAATACGACATTTCCCATCAAACACCCAGAATTTGCTCTGAAGTGCTGAGGTTGCTATATCTGAAAGACTTATAATAATGCTCGCACGTTTTGGCCTATCCCAAATGCCTGCAAGAAGGCCAGGTGAGACGCGCCTGAATGTCAACGCGATATGAAATCAGACACGCCGTGGGTTTAATTGGTGGAATTGCGGAGAAGATAGAGGTATAGGGCAGACTCAGACCAGGAGAGCGGGGGGGAAAAAGAGAGAGGTCCGAATGGGGGGTGAGCCGTGATGAGGGTAATGTGCTCCGACCTTAAATGGATCATTCATTTCCACCTCCACAGTCAGGAAACTGTAAGAGTTTGTAACCTCCCCCACCCAAAGCATGAAAGTGGAAATCCCCATTCGACCTTTTATGAAGGACTCCAGTCTCGAGTATGAGGAGGAGGGGAGGCCTCGTTTGTGCCCACAGATGGAAGTGCTCAGCGGGAGCCATTCGATGTATGCTCTCGTAGACACGGGAAGCCAGGTCTCGGTGATTTCTGAGGATAAAGTTAAAGAATTGAAAGTTTAAGGAATTGAATTGCCCACTTCACTAGTTGGGAAAACTCTTTATGATTGGGGCCGACAATAGCGGAAATCAGCCCCGTTAACCCAACGCAGACCCGACCGGTGTTGGTCATTCATGCGATTGGCAACAAAATTATTGACTTAGTATGCTTGGTTGTTAAGGAATTAATTTGCCCAGTAATTTCAGGGATAGATTTGTTAGGAAAACTGCAGGATGTTATTGACATTAAGAAAAGGAAGCCATGATTTTTAAATTTTCAGAATAACATGTTGTTGTTCGGGAATTTGGTAAGTGTGAGGGCGACACGGTAAGCGGTACGATCTCGGAAGGGGATGCTACATTTGAGGAGGAAATAAACGAGTGGATAGGGCACAAAGGTTTCCCAGGAGATGAAAGAGATAAGGTGACTCAGTTTATTATGTAATATAGCACGTTATTTATGCCGTCTTTATCCCCCGTCAGATATTAAATACGGCAACAGTCGGGAAATGCATAAAATAGAAATAATATTGTCCGCTTTAATTTTTAAACGCTATTATAATGAA